>NC_056438.1:53422065-54124602 GCF_018296145.1 Oncorhynchus tshawytscha | reverse complement strand
CCGCCAGTCCTACAATCTAAGCTAGATGCCCTCAATCTCACACAAATCATCAAGGAACCCACCAGGTACAACCTAACTCTGTAAACAAGGGCACCCTCATAGCGTCATCCTGACCAACTGGCCCTCCAAATACACCTCCGCTGTCTTCAACCAGGATCTCAGCGATCACTGCCTCATTGCCTGTATCCGCTACGGAGCCGCAGTCAAACGACCACCCCTCATCACTGTCAAACGCTCCTAAAACACTTCTGTGAGCAGGCCTTTCTAATCGACCTGGCCCGGGTATCCTGGAAGGACATTGACCTCATCCCGTCAGTTGAGGATGCCTGGTCATTCTTTAAAAGTAACTTCCTTACCATTTTAGATAAGCATGCTCCGTTCAAAAAATGCAGAACTAAGAACAGATACAGTCCTTGGTTCACCCCAGACCTGACTGCCCTCGACCAGCACAAAAACATCCTGTGGCGGACTGCAATAGCATCGAATAGTCCCCGGGATATGCAACTGTTCAGGGAAGTCCGGAACCAATACACGCAGTCAGTCAGGAAAGCTAAGGCCAGCTTCTTCAGGCAGAAGTTTGCATCCTGTAGCTCCAACTCCAAAAAGTTCTGGGACACTGTGAAGTCCATGGAGAACAAGAGCACCTCCTCCCAGCTGCCCACTGCACTGAGGCTAGGTAACACGGTCACCACCGATAAATCCATGATTATCGAAAACTTCAATAAGCATTTCTCAACGGCTGGCCATGCCTTCCGCCTGGCTACTCCAACCTCGGCCAACAGCTCTGCCCCCGGCAGCTCCTCGCCCAAGCCTCTCCAGGTTCTCCTTTACCCAAATCCAGATAGCAGATGTTCTGAAAGAGCTGCAAAACCTGGACCCGTACAAATCAGCTGGGCTTGACAATCTGGACCCCCTATTTCTGAAACTTTCCGCCGCCATTGTCGCAACCCCTATTACCAGCCTGTTCAACCTCTCTTTCATATCGTCTGAGATCCCCAAGGATTGGAAAGCTGCCGCAGTCATCCCCCTCTTCACCCTGGACCCAAACTGTTACAGACCTATATCCATCCTGCCCTGCCTATCTAAGGTCTTCGAAAGCCAAGTAAACAAACAGGTCACTGACCATCTCGAATTCCACCGTACCTTCTCCGCTGTGCAATCTGGTTTCCGAGCCGGTCACGGGTGCACCTCAGCAACACTCAAGGTACTAAACGATATCATAACCGCCATCGATAAAAGACAGTACTGTGCAGCCGTCTTCATTGACCTTGCCAAGGCTTTCGACTCTGTCAATCACCATATTCTTATCGGCAGACTCAGTAGCCTCGGTTTTTCGGATTGACTGCCTTGCCTGGTTCACCAATTACTTTGCAGACAGAGTTCAGTGTGTCAAATCGGAGGGCATGCTCTCCGGTCCTCTGGCAGTCTCTATGGGGGTGCCACAGGGTTCAATTCTCGGGCCGACTCTTTTCTCTGTATATATCAATGACGTTGCTCTTGCTGCGGGCGATTCCCTGATCCACCTCTACGCAGACGACACCATTCTATATACTTTCGGCCCGTCATTGGACACTGTGCTATCTAACCTCAAACAAGCTTCAATGCCATACAACACTCCTTCCGTGGCCTCCAACTGCTCTTAAACGCTAGTAAAACCAAATGCATGCTTTTCAACCGATCGCTGCCTGCACCCGCATGCCCGACTAGCATCACCACCCTGGATGGTTCCGACCTTGAATATGTGGACATCTATAAGTACCTAGGTGTCTGGCTAGACTGCAAACTCTCCTTCCAGACTCATATCAAACATCTCCAATCGAAAATCAAATCAAGAGTCGGCTTTCTATTCCGCAACAAAGCCTCCTTCACTCACGCCGCCAAGCTTACCCTAGTAAAACTGACTATCCTCCCGATCCTCGACTTCGGCGATGTCATCTACAAAATGGCTTCCAACACTCTACTCAGCAAACTGGATGCAGTCTATCACAGTGCCATCCGTTTTGTCACTAAAGCACCTTATACCACCCACCACTGCGACCTGTATGCTCTGGTCGGCTGGCCCTCGTTACATATTCGTCGCCACACCCACTGGCTCCAGGTCATCTACAAGTCCATGCTAGGTAAAGCTCCGCCTTATCTCAGCTCACTGGTCACGATGGCAACACCCATCCGTAGCACGCGCTCCAGCAGGTGTATCTCACTGATAATCCCTAAAGCCAACACCTCATTTGGCCGCCTTTCGTTCCAGTACTCTGCTGCCTGTGACTGGAACGAATTGCAAAAATCGCTGAAGTTGGAGACTTTTATCTCACTCACCAACTTCAAACATCAGCTATCTGAGCAGCTAACCGATCGCTGCTGCTGTACATAGTCTATTGGTAAATAGCCCACCCATTTTCACCTACCTCATCCCCATACTGTTTTTATTTATTTACTTGCTCTTTTGCACACCAATATCTCTAGCTGTACATGACCATCTGATCATTTATCACTCCAGTGTTAATCTGCAAAATTGTAATTATTCGCCTACCTCCTCATGCCTTTTGCACACATTGTATATAGACTCCCCCCTTTGTTTTCTACTGTGTTATTGACTTGTTAATTGTTTATTCCATGTGTAACTCTGTGTTGTCTGCTCACACTGCTATGCTTTATCTTGGCCAGGTCGCAGTTGCAAATGAGAACTTGTTCTCAACTGGCCTACCTGGTTAAATAAAGGTGAAATAAAAAAAATAAATAAAAACGTAAAACAATTATGAATGTGGAAGTATTATGATTATTGTGCTGTTCATTCACAATAAGATTAAATTAAAAGATTTAAATCTGTATAATAACTTGCCTAAGAAAGATAAAAAGGGAACAAATGAGAAGAAAATCATCTTGCTAGACCTATGAGAAACCAATAGACATCACTGAGAGACCTGACTAACTACTTCCTGAACAATAACATCCCACAAGCTACATGTGGATCTTTGATTATACAGCGCCTCCTCTTGACACCAACTAGAAATGTTTTCTGTTATGGCTTTCTTTCTACCGTTTCTATGGGTTTCCTGTCACTGTCGGCTGCAGGGCACAGTAATACAGAGCAGAGTCTGTCACCTCAGCAGAGGAGATCATCCAGGTCCACATGGGTCTTATCTTCATTGAGTTTAACAGACATTCGAGTGTGGGTCAATTCATTATGTGTCTTTAACCATCCTTCAAAAGGTATTTACCAAAGAACATTGAAAAAAGTAGAATTGCATAAAACATCTCCATGGTGTCTGAATGACTGGCTTCATGTGCTGTCAGGTAAGAGTGTATCACTATTATCTCCTCAAACATCTTGTAGATTACATACTGTAATGTTAAAGCACTCATTGACTTTGTAGCTCCACCTCTCTACAGTAAAGAGAGTCGGGTATTTCAGTTCAACTGTCTTTCTGGGTTGGAATTCTGCTAAATGTCATCTTCATGATTTCTCTGGAGTTCTGAGTAGAGATATTTCAGTTCATGACTGCCCTCTATTGGTATTGTCTCCAAATGTATGCTGTTCACAAAAAGAAGAAATAAAAGACAATTACTGCCCTGAATCCTCTAAACAGAGGTTCCTAATCTGTGTGGCGAGGGGTCAGCCAGTGCAGCTTTAAACTTATTCTTGAAAGTTGTAATAGTAGAATGCACAAGGCGCAATTTTGAAATTGGGTAGTGCATCATCAGTTCCTCTTGTCATGTTATTAATTTCATACCTTAGAGAGCTATTTATAACTTGTCAGCAATGTACAGATCAAGTTTTTTTAATTATGTTTTTTAGCCCATAGATATTGTTATTTTTTTGTCACTCAAACATCACATGAATAAACATTGTGTGACGTTCCACTATGCTGGAATGGGGTCACCGAGTGGCAATGTTTGGGATCCCCTGCTAATAGGAAGCAAAACAACACCACAAATGTTCTTCATTCTGTATTTATTCAGACTAGTATCTTTGATCATGTTATATCAGAATAGGAAAATGCAGACAATATAAAGTATTATCTCCTCAATAATATTTACATGAAATGTGTTTTAGTGCTTCATTTTCAATTAATGTGGATATTCAGGAAAAAAAATGATGTATTAATGTACTCTAAATAATAACTGATTGATCAGAACACAATGCACTGTTCACCCTCAAGTGTCTTGACAGGTTTTTGTACAGTGAGTCTAGGTTTCCTGTCACTGTGGGCTGCAAGGCGCAGTGGTACAGAGCAGAGTCTTCCAATTCAACAGAGGAGATCATCAAGTCAACACGGGTCTTCTCTTCATTCAGTCTACCAGTGTGTCGTGGAGTCGTAATGGATGTATTCTGAATATACATGCCACTTTGTTGGATCAAAAGTAGACATTCTGGTCTGGATCCGGGGTATTGACGGTACCATTGTAGATTGATAATGTTGCCCTTGTAGTTGCAGGAGAGAGTGATGTCTGTTCCTTGGAGAGCATTGACTTCAGGCTTTATTGGAGTTATTGTTTCCTGCTCCATACTATCATCTGCAACAACATAAGTATTGTCATTGTGTTAATGTTTATTCCAAATGAGAAACAATTCATGGGTTAGGTGCCCATAAAGTATGACAGAGAAAGAATTGAAACATAATGCAATCATTCATTGATAAAAGCAATGTCACTGTATTCAAAATGTTATTTGGTTTAACCTGAATATTCAGCACTCACCTACAAATGCTGAGAGGAGCAACAGTAATATGAGTGACATCCTGACACAGATGAGATAAACCAACTGAGAGATAAGACAGTGAGAGAGCTGAGTAGATCCTCTACAGAGACATCCTCATGGTTGCAGGTATACCCAGCCTATACCAGTGTTTGACTTTGAGGCCCCTCCTCTGATAACTGGATATGTAACTCTTCTTCTGTGGTTTGTGATTAAGGGTTTTTAGTTCCTATTGGCCTCCTCCTCAGATTATTTTAGACTTAATTTCTATCTGAAAATGTCTAGTTTTTGCTTTTGTCTTTGTTTGTTTTTCCACACGGTCTGTATGAACCTGAGCTGGAAGGCGAGGATTGACAAGTTTCTGGACATGTCCTGATTTCGTGCTGAGAATCAGAAACACTGGTTTAGACCTGGGATACTAACGATACCACTGTAGATTGTTTACAGAGCCATTGTAGCTGCAGGATAGTGTGATGGTATCACCCTCCACACCACCCACCATAGGCCGTGTGGGTTTGTCATCTTCAAAACTGCTACTTGTCAAGAAAGGAAAAACATGCTGCTCTTTTTGACATTTTGGTCTGTTGATGATGCCTTTCCCCTTCTCATTAGTAAAATCTGAAGTATAAATGTATTTTTGACAACTTTGAAATACATTCTGGGTTTTCAATTAAAAATGTCAAAATGAACACAGCACTCACCAACAGGGAATAGGAGGATGAGAAATTATTAAAGCAGCAACACAGCTACTAGACACAGTATCAAAAATATTCTGACACAACATAGGCAGAGTTGAATATCTCTCTCTGAAATAATTGTTCAGTCTTGCTGATTTGAGAAAAGGT
This sequence comes from Oncorhynchus tshawytscha, assembly GCF_018296145.1. NCBI lineage: Eukaryota > Metazoa > Chordata > Actinopteri > Salmoniformes > Salmonidae > Oncorhynchus > Oncorhynchus tshawytscha. Next base: position 54,119,061 of record NC_056438.1, on the reverse strand, counting down.
TGTAGCTCCACCTACCTCCAAAGCCAGGGGCTGTTGAACATCCAAATGTGTTGTTTATGTGTGTGCCATGCAATTCTTGTTTAATATTTGTATTGATGCATTCATTTATTTTTAACAACGCTATTCCATTCATATTACACTGCATTATGAAGAAAAAAGTTTGAAGTGAATACAGTGAAATTGTGCTGTTTTTTGAATTTAATTTAATTTACCATATACCTAACACAAAGTGTTCTATTGAATGTCAAACATAAAATACAACAATACCAAGTCTCAAATGAAATAAACTTATAAAAAGAAGCGTATAACATTACATAAAACACAAGTTAAAAAAAACATTAAACAGTACAAATCAATTGTTGTTTTTTGGTTATTATTTAACTTTGTTATTTTGGTACATACATTTCTTATACTTTCTGTTACTTATTATTTGTTGAAAGGAGGTTTGGGACTATTTTTGACTTAATGTCTTATGTTATCTTTTATTCTTCTTTTTATAAAGCTGCATTTTGAGTGTTCAGAGATAAAAGACTGTAGTTCTTCTGACTGGCATGGAAGTGACTAGAGTCTTCAGAGCTGTAAGGATAATTAGGAGTATGAAAATAGGGTATTTGATACAGTGGTACTTCATTCATATTATAGTACAGCTTTTATAGTTGATCTAGACATGAAGTTAGGGTTAGAGTTAGGGCTAGAATAGAGGTGTTTAGTGTTTAGGAAGTATTCATTAACCTGCCTGTTGATAACTTTCTCCCAGTAATCAGATGTTCTAGGTCTTTTTTAGTGTCTCTGAGTTTCCTGTCACTGTGGGCTGCAGGGTACAGTAGTACAGAGCAGAGTCTGTCAGTTCAGTAGAAGAGATATCCAGGTCCACATGGTTGTCCTCTTCTTCATGTATGAGGGTCCATTTTGTACTATCAGTGTTGGTTATGATCCCAGAGTAGTCCAGTATGAGGAACTGTGGAGAGGATCCAGGGTGCTGGAGGTACCATAACAGACTGTTGGTTAATGAGCTGTTGTATGTACAGGAGAGTTGAACACTACAACCATCCATATCATCCACAACATCTCTGTCTGGAGTAATTATGTCTTCAACACTTGTACCTGTAAAAAATAACAACATGTATTACTGAGTCAATGTAGACAGTGTACAGTATATCCACACTTTTTGTTTAAAAGTGTATTACCTCTTGATATTGATAATACCATATTGTAATGAAAACTTAACAGTGTACATTCTGTTAGTACACATTCAGTAAATGGAGAGTGAATCCTTACATACAAGTGCACATAATAAAGACTGAATAGAGCAGCATCATAGTCACTGGGTGTTAGACAGAGACTTCTCTAATGATCTTCTCTTGGAACATTCACTCTCTGGGTGAATCAGTTCTACTCATGACATGTTATGTATAACACTATGTTCCTCCTCTTGACATAATATAATGGGTGCATGTTGACTCCACTTGATGGCATTATTGTCAAATAAAACCTTCAACTACAGAGCAGAAAAGTTTTCTCAGGCGATGTTAGGTTTTTGTACAGTGTTTCTGGGTTTCCTGTCACTGTGGGCCTCAGAGCACAGAAGTACATAGCAGAGTCTGTCACTTCAGCAGAGGAGATCTTCAGATCCGTACGTTTGGCATTTTTGTCATGATTTAGAGTGAACCCTGGTGTAATATCTGCGTACTCCATAACCAGTAACTGTGGTGCTGATTTGGGATATTGTCGATACCATAGAAGAGTATTAACAGAGGTGTAGTTACAAGAGAGAGTAACTCTGTCCCTTTCTGAAGCCACTTCTACATCAGTGTAGGGTATTAATTCCTCTCCCGAATTGACACCTGTAAAAACATGATATTATATATATGACTTTAAACCCACATGGAATAATTAATTAATTCCAAATGCAGCGTAAAGATAAAAAGTTTTCAAAGTAAAAAAACATGTATCCTCATGTCATGCGTTACCTTCATGGTCTTTGATTTGAAGAATAAATACCTCTCAACATAATCATACTCAGTTTGAATGAAAATGTAATTACTTACCTATCAAGTCAAAGAAGAGTAATAGTGAACAGAACAACATTGTAGATGTCAGGATGTGTAGAAGAAACACCAACTGCTGATGAAAAGCGTAGCATCAACTGGCTATGATCTTCATGGTAGTATCATGTTTTATCCTGAGGATTCATAATCGAATCCTGAGTTTAATACTCTAGCTCCTCCTACTGACAATGTAGAATCAAAGACGTTTCATATACATTTGATTTATTCACTAGAGAATCCACTTGATGGCACTGTGGTCTAACAGAAGAGAGCAGATGCTTGTAAATCCATGAAATTCAGTGCACTAATGAGTCAGTAAGTTCTGCAGCACTGTGGAGGTCACAGCACAGCAGTACAGTGCAGAGTGTTGTATGGTGTTTCTCTTGTTTCATGTCAATGTGGGCTCTACAGAACAGTCGTACAGAGCAAAGCCTCTCACTTCAGGAGAGGACTTCTCCAGATCTTTGTTCACTTTAACAGTGAGGTGAGAGTATGGGGGTTTAGCTCTCACTACAGTCCTAGAAGCATGGAGGATGAAGAGGAGGAATTGGGGAGCTGTTTAAGGGAATTTTTTATCAATGATGACTAATTATGTATACATTTCAATCAGGACTGACTAATCAGAATACTATTATGTTACTGTATATGTACTAATCAGAATACTATTATGTTACTGTATATGTACTAATCAGAATACTATTATGTTACTGTATATGTACTAATCAGAATACTATTCTGTATATGTATGAGTTTTCTTTCTTGATCCCAGTACTGAATATAACGTGTGTGAATGTCGTCAAGAGTTAGAACAATGACTGTCTGTTCCTTGGTAGGAATGAATGAACGATATCTTCAGACTGGCTAGAATGCTTATCTACACGAGAAGGCCTTGGCTCGTAAATTATATTAAATTGGTAGGGACTGATGTGGGAAGGCTTGAGATACAGCCTTTGTACTGGAACGGAGATGGCACTGGTTGGTGCTGAAACTAATGGCGTCATTTTCAGTTTATAACCTGTGGTAAACTGTATCGTATTCAGTACTCTCGTGAATAAAGGCTGCTATTTGACTTTAAGACCGGGCTCTGTCCATTTTTATAAAATAAGGGTCTTACAAATTCTTATGAATTGACAGAGTGTTTAATTTTAATTGGGTATTAGAACAGAGGAATTAAATTCCTGCAACAGGAGCTGATCCTGGATACTGTTTATACCACAGTACAGTGTATGCTGAGGAGGAGTTTCAGGAAAGAAAAACTACCCTCTTCTTCATAAACTTTATTTTAGCTTGTCTCGATGGTCTGCTGAAAACTGCCACCGACAAATATGAATAGGTGACAGATCAATAACAAGATTGATGTTTTTGAAATGAGTAAATTTCTTTTGTATTTACTCTAAAATCCAGACAGCTGTAACCTCTGGATCTTCAAGGGGAATGATTTTGCTGTGACATTCAGAAGGGCATGAAATCTCTCTTTGAACTCAGTAGTAGTGTCTGCATGTGAACATCCCTTCTCAGCATAAACATGGAGTTGACATGTTCTAGTTGTTTGTACCAGAAGAGATATGGTGATTGAGAAGTTGTATCAAATAGACAAGTGAGTGTTGTTTGTTGTCCTATGACCATTACATCGTCTGTTGGCTGTGTTACATTCTCTTCTGCTCTGCACCCTGAAAAGAAAGATGAATATATCTTCACAACATATATGAATAATGTATATAAATTAAATGAACAAATGCACAGAAAGAGACAGATGAACAGAGTGATGTTATACCAATGCAGCATGCAGCCAGAACATGAAGGATCAGCCAATTTCTCATGACTTGTCAGTCAGTTTGAAGTGGAAAAGGTAAGGAGCAGAACAATGCTGATCTATCTATCACAGAGCTTTGACACCCTCTGTCCTACTGTTGATGCTTCATGTTGTTCTGTATTACATGCAGTAGTAGACCATGGGGAGGTGTCTGTCTGTATGGCATCCTTTGATTCAGGTGTGTGTGTGCATTGTTAGGTTACCCCCTTCAGGTTGACTTTCATACTACACCACCAAGCTGTGTGAATTGTGAATAATAAATAATAATATTTTATGCACTTTGTCATATTCCCAAGTAATTACCCAACCAATATATTAAAAAATGCCTACGGTAAGTGAAATTGAGGACTACTGATTGAAGAGTGAAGAATACATATTTCTCACAGTGCATTGAACATGAAGACAGAGAAAAACTAGACCACTTGATGATTGCACACATCACAGGTGTGACCAGAGTCTTCTGATCTCAACTTCTGCCATCATGACATCAAATGTGGTTGCTGTTTAATTATGATTTCCACTTCATCAAAGCATTTTGGTCTGCAGGTTTTTGTATGGTGTATTATACTCTTTGTATCACTGTGTCAACAGCACAGTAGTAGAGAGCTGTGTCTGCCAGGGTTAGGCTTGTTATGACCAGTTCAGTTGATGACTGGGATGTTGTGGATGTATATCTCTTATCAGGGATATGTTCACTCCCGCTCTGTGATCTGGCACCTTTATACAGTAGAAACTGAGGAGCCTGGTTAGGATAATGCCGGTACCAGTAAAGGTAAACATAATTACTGCTTGTTTCATATGTACATCTCAGAGATACTGATGATCCCTCAGTGGGGGTGTACTCCTCCTTGTCAGGAGTCACACTATCTCCACATTCCATTCCTGCAGAGGAAATAAAATAATAAAAGTGATTGAAACACATGCTTATTTTTAAGACTTTTTAGAAATCAACTAAGTTATTCACATTTAAATGACTTTACTCCAACAAAATATGTTTTACTAACAATACCGTAATGTATTAATCTGATTATAAGGATGCAAGGAGTTCAAATGTTTAGGTATTGTTTACCTGTAGTCATAATCAGAATGATCAATACACTGATTGAGTTCTCCATCTTCAGACTGATGTTTGCATTCATTCACTCTCCTCTGAAATATCCTTCTGTGTGTCACTGTGTGAGGTGTACAGCCCTGCTAACATCACACCCACCACAGATGTAAGGCTTCTACACTGCTGCCAAGGATATACTTGTTTTTGTATGGGGGCTGTTCATCCTGTTGTCACAGTGAGCTTCAGAGCACATTAGTACACAGCAGAGTCAGACAACTGCGACCTCTGGATAGTCAAAGGGACAGAGCTAGAAGTGAAATTCAGCCTGGAATCAAACCTCTTCTTGAGCTAATCAATATTGCTCCCTTCTGCATACCTATCTCTTCTCAGGACATACTGAATGGATCATTCAGCTACTTGATTTGGAATTTTAGAACACCTTTAGGTATAAAACGTATATAATAAGAGAATAAGAAAATATATAATTTGCCCTATAATACCAAAAGAAAGAAACGGATATAATAACACATTCATAAATGGCAAAAAATGAAGTGTCTGTCCTTTAACCTCACTAGGGGGTGTGGGACACTAGCGTCTTACCTGGCCAACATCCAGTTAAATTGCAGAGCGCCAAATTCAAAAACAGAAATATTAATTATAAAAATTCATGAAACATACAAGTGTTATACATGGGTTTAGCTATGAAATATAAACAAACAGAAGTTGGCACATCGACAGAGAGTCTCATCTTTCCATAGAGTGGTCATATACATTTTTAAGGCCAAACCGTTTTGATAGACATATTTGTGAGAAGATCAATTTTCAGGACGTCTCATGGTTTGACAAACACCGCTGCAGCTCGGCCACCTTCCACCGCAGATGCAGAAGACCGCCATTGGCTGATGTGGTGGATTGAGACACAGCCCATGAAAAACCTTTTATCTCCAGCTGAAAGGAATAGAAGCTAACTTTGAGACTCCACTGACACCTATTGACTCTCACTAGTAACTTGCTCTTGAAAATACAGGCAATGTCAAGGTTTCACCTTCTTGGGCAGAATGTTGAACACTGAATGGAACTATTGTATCATTATTATACTTAGAAAAAACTTGTCACTGGACTTCATAACTGTGGAGGGCAGGCTATAGGAGGATAACAGACACAGAAGATCTGTCACATAACTTAACATACAGTAGGTATGTTACTTAAGTATGTCAAACAGGATGTCTGTTTCCTCCCATGGTTCTTGACAGGTTTTTGTACAGTGTCATTGTTTCCTGTCACTGTGGTTTTCATGGCACAGTAGTACAGAGCAGAGTCTGTCACATCACCAGAAGAGATCCACATGTTTGTCCACTTTGTCAATGGAAACTGTCAGACGAGACCACTTTGGTGTGATGTACAAGAGGAAATCTGGTTGGGTTGGGATATTGGCGGTACCACTGTAGATTGTAGACAATGACATCATATTTGCAGGAGAGATGGACATTCCTTCCCTCCTGAACAAGCTGTTCTGGAGTCTCAGGGTTTATTGAATCCCCAAAAGTGTTTTCCGCAAAAATATTTGGTCAAATAACTTCTGTAACTGTACAACTGTGCAGTTATAACTGACATTTAAAAATTATGAATGTGGAATTACCATGTTTTTCTGTCACTTCAGCTGAGGAGACCTCCAGACCCACACGGTTGTCCTCTTTTTCATTTGTGAGGGTCCATTTTGTACTATCAGTGTTGGTTATGATCCCAGAGTAGTCCACTATGAGGAACTGTGGAGAAGATCAAGAGTGCTGGAGGTGCCATAACAGATGGTTGGTTAATGAGCTGTTATATCTACAGGAGAGTCGAACACTACTACCCTCCATAACATCCACTACATCTCTGTCTGGAGTAATTATGTCTTCAACACTTGTACCTGCAAAAAAAAAAGGTCTACACTACAGCCAAAATGGGAGCCATCTCGATAAACTACAATTTCTGGCTCATTTTTCTAAAAACCATCTAGTTGACATCTAGTGGAAGCCCTAGGAACTGCAATCTGGGAGGATTTTGCCTTATAATAAAAGTGACAGCCATTGAAAACAGTGGTAGGCTGAACATTTTAACTACTAGCAGAGGGGTAGTTACAGGACAGCTTTATGATGTCACCCTCCAAACCAAACACCTCATCTGATGTTGGAGTAATATCATTCCCATGACTTCCACCTGAAAACAGGAATTATTATCAGGAAATTATTATACAATTCAAATCTTTATTGAGTGAAGTGTATTAAAAATTGATAAAAGATCATTCACAGAAATATTACTCAAGTCGCCAGTAATTACATTGGATATGAAGAATAGTATCAAATTCACCCACGAGTGCAAATATTAAAATGTATCCTGGTAACATGCTGGCTAGTGTTATTTGACACAGTGAAAACTTGAAAACAAGTTATAATGAATACTCAGGGAGAAAAAGGTGTAGATTCACGCGCAGAGTGGGGCAGATATTTATTTCACCTTCGCAAAAGGCAGGAATCGTGGTCACAGGCAGGCAAATGGTCATACACAGGTAGGCTAACAGGCAGGTGAATCAAAACTAGGACTGAAAGTATTAACAGGTTTTCACAAACGAGCTAGGAAAAGGCTTAGTAGAGTCAAATTGAACAATACCTCACAAAGGCACAACACAGAATGAACAGAACTAAATAAGGAGCTGATGAGACCAGGTCAGAAAATAACACAGGTGAAAACAATGAACAAAAATGAACACCTTATCTGATGTTGGAGTAATGTCATTCCCATGACTGTCACCTGGAAAACATTTATGAAAACAGGAATTATCAGCAGGACATTATCATAAAATTAGACTATTTTTTTGTGTATTAAAAATGCACAAAAGATCCTCCAGGCTCAAGTAACTACATTGGATATGTGATTGGATATGAAGAATAGTATGAAAATCATGCACAAGTGTAAATATTGACATTTATTCTAGTAACATGCTGGAAAATGTTATTTAACATAATCACACTCAGTTTCGATGAAAAAGTTATTACTTACCTGTCAAGTCAAAGAGTCAAAATGTCAAAAAGTTAACAGAACAACACTGTAGATGCTGCCATCTACAGTGTTGTTCTGTTAACTTTTTGACATTTTGACTCTTTGACTTGATGTGTAGAATAAGCACCAGCTGCTGATGAAAAGCACAGCATCAACTGGCTATGATCATGTTTTATCTTGAGGATTCATAATCTAATCCTAAATTGTATACTCTAGCTCCTCCTGCTGACAATGTAGAGTAGAAACAAAGACGTTTTATATGTACATTTGATTTATTCACTAGAGACTCCACTTGATAACACTGTGGTGTAACAGGAGACAGCAGATGCTTGTAAATCCATACATTTCCGCTCACTGCTAAGTCAATAAATAATTTGTCACTGTGGATGTCACAACACAGTAGTACAGAGCAGAGTATTTCATTTCGGCAGAGGAGATCTCCAGATCAACACAAGTATTTTCTTTGTTCAGTTTAACAGTGAGGTGAGAGTATGGAGGTTTAGCTCTCAATACAGTCCTAGAGGCATGAAGGATGAAGAGGAGGAATTGGGGAATTGATCCTGGATACTGTATTTACTCTAAAATCCAATAATACAGATAAACTATACAATAGCCTAAAAAATGTAGTTAATTGAATTACAAGAATACAGTTATTTACGAATATGTCGGCACACAAATTAAAATAATTGTGTTGCTGGAGATTTTTTTTTAACCTACTGTAGTTAGCCACACCCCTGCCCTAAAATATGAATAAGAGGAGTTTATCATGAGCTGTCAGGTTTTTGTACAGTGTTTCTCAATTTCCTGTCACTGTGGGCTGCAAGGCGCAATAGTACAGAGAAGAGTCTGTTACATCAGCAGAGGAGATCTCCAGATCCAGGCGGGTTCTCTCCTTATTCAGTTTAATAGACAGATGTGGGTATGGAGGAGTAGCGTTTACTACAGAGGGGTTTGAGGAGACTGTAGTGAGGAGAAGGAATTTGGGAGCTGATCTGGGATACTGACGATACCATTGGAGGTTGTATGGTGAACCAGAGTAGTTGCAAGACAGTGTAACAAAACCTCCTTTGTCACCATGCATTATCTTTGCTGTAGGTTGAATTTCATCCTGGTAACTGACACCTGAAAAAGAGATTGAATCTCAGTACTTGACTCTGTTCATTTTTAATTAAGGTATATGAACAAATCAATCTCCACCATCATTATTTTCTAACGTTTCGAACTGCAGCTCACTATCAGTGTTACTATTTAATTTTGAACCTTGTTTAATTAAACAGTGGCTATAATGAACATTGAGAAAACTCACCAACAAGTGCAGAAATGAATAAAAGTGGATAGAGGAACATGATGGTTGAAGTTCAGCAGCTCTCTCAGTAACACTGAGGTACCACTCCCATGTGACAGACTAAATTATATCCCCATGTGGTCTGCTTAGTTTAGCTCCTCCTCTTAAATAGATAGCAGTTTTTGAACAGTGTTGGCAGATTTCCTGTCACTTTGGGCTCCAGGGCACAGTAGTACAGATCAGAGTCGGACAGATGCAACCTCTGGATCGTCAAAGGGACTGATTGTGTCTTTGCGTTTAGACTTGCAATGAATCTCTCCTTGAACCCTACAGCATTGCCTCCAGATCCAATAGAATAACTTCTCAGCATATATTTAGGGAAATCATTTGCTTCTTGTTTGTACCAATAGAGATATTGAATATTATTAGCTCCAGTGGTGGTATATTGACAACTCCGTGTCACCAATCCTCCTTCTGTAGCAATCACACTTCCTGGTTGCTGTTGGACATGGTCTGCTGTGCACTCTGGAAGATAAAAAAGTATAAAGTGAGTGATAATAAAAATATATATTAATTAGATAGAACCAATGAGAGAAAAGGTTCCATCATACCGAAGCAGAATACATCAAGCTTATGTAGGCCCGAACAGTTTGTGGGCACTGCTTATCACAGTTATGGTGCAATTAAAGTATTGTTTAGTGTTGTGTTGTGTAGTAGCTTTGCTGGCATGCATCTACAAAGCAATTGGGGAGTTTTCCCTACCTAGATTTACATACTAAAATAGCTACTGTATGTACAGTTTGAACAGGATTATTTGTATCTCCTCTCTATGACATAAAACCCATTCAATGATGGCTCTTAATGAGGTGTGGTGGTGGTGAGGAAGGTTTGGTTTAATAAATCACTATAAAGATGGAATAAATGGTATTTATATGAGAGAATGTTTAGAATGTTTAGTCATTTGAAAATATTCTGATTTTCATTACATATTCATTTCATTTCTGAATGTAAAGTCTGGTCACTGGCAGTTGAACGTGCAAATTACTTTCCTATTAAAAGAAGGGAATATAATGTATGGAAGTTATTAAGAGCTATTCAGACTCAGGTTCTAGGGTTCTCAGATTCAGGTTGTCTGTGTTTGTATCGTGAGGATCAGTTTTTGTATTGTGTTTCTGAGGTTTCCTGTCACTGTGGGCCTCAGAGCACAGTAGTACAGAGCAGAGTCTGTCACTTCAGCAGAAGAGATCTCCAGATCCACACGGGTCTTCTCTTTGTTCAGTTTACCAGATAAGCGAGAATCAAGAGAATCAGCTCTCTGTTCAATCCCACTGTAGTGTGGGATGAGCAGAAGGTATTGGGGAGCTGATCCTGGAGACTGTTTATACCATAGTAGAGTGTTTGCTGAGGAGTAGTTGCAGGAAAGAAGAACATTACTACCCACTTCTGCATACACTTCATGTTGGTTTGGCTCTATAGTCTGCTCATAGGTGTCTCCTGTAAATGGGAAGAGACGAACATTGAGTCATTAAAAAAATAAACACCTATTGTTGTAATTTTCTAAACAGAAAACACGACACTACTTCGAAAGCCATAACTTACCTATTACTGAGAACATAATAAATGACCAGATGAACAACATGGCTGGGGTTGGAAGTCAAACTGACTAATAGCACAACATAACCCGGACTTCATCTGCAAGGTTTTCAGTTGATAATTTCTGCTTAGTTTACATACAAGCTCCGCCCCAATGTACAGTTGCAATAAAGCTTCTCAATCTCTCCTCTCCTCTCATTTGTCCTCTCTTTTGTGATACTGCATTTCTCTTTCATGTTGTACGAATCACATATGAAAGGTTTGTATACAGTGTTTCTCAGATTCCTGTCACTCTGGGCTGTAGGGCGTCTGTCACTGCAGCAGAGGAGATCTCCAGGTCCACATGGGTCCTCTCTTTATTCAGATTAACAGACAGTCGATGGTCTTCAGGTTTAGCTCTAAATACAGAGGGCTTTGAGGAGACTGTAGTTTAGTGTAGTAGCTGAAACTGGAAGTTAAAATGATAACACACAGCACAGCAATATTTGTGTAGGAATTAGGGTGCTGTTAAAATGATTACACACAGCACAGCAATATTTGTGCAGGAATTAGGGTGCTGATCTGGGATATTGACGATACCATTGAAGATAGTCTACTGAGCCAGAGTAGTTGAGAGACAGAGTAACACTGCTTCGCTCCATGCCATGTTCTGACTCTGAAGTTGGTTTTATGTCATTCTCATAACTGCCACCTGTAATGAAGTTATGTTTAGATAAACATTATCTCTTCATGGGAAATTATTACATATTCTGTGTGAAAAAGTGAAAAGTCAGAATCAGTCATTTACATTTCTTCTAGGAAGTGCTATTTTCAAATGACACTTGACAGTTAAAAGTATGTAATGTAAGACTAATACTCAGCAACAAGTGCAGAGAGGAGAAACACTTGGTAGAGAAACATGGTGATGGTTGTAACAGTGTGTTATCAGGAGGCAGATCTGAAGACGTCCCACTGTTCCAGTCAGTTAGAGGAGAATCATCTCTCCACCTCTCATCTTAGCATGAATGCAGCAGCCATACATACGAAGCATCGGGGAGTACTGGCGTTCCAGTTGGAAAGTTGGCATCGGCTCTGGGTCGCACCGATGGAGCCGGGGATGCCTAGCCAGCTCGTCGGGCTTCCACACCCTGGCTGGCTTGAGAGGTTTCGTTGCCTCGGTTGGCTCGGAGGTTGCCCATCCCACATCACTCTCCACTGGATCTTCGAGTTTCCCTTCCCCTTCCTCAGACGGATCGTCGGGCTTGCCCAGCGCCCATGTCTCGGCAGGTTCGCCTGTCTCGGCAGGTTCGCAGGATGCCGGGTGGCGTCCCAAGAGGGAGGGGTACTGTCACTTTTGCTCCCACTCTTCCCTTCCCCTGGCGCTTGAGGGCACCAGATTACCCTGCATCACGCACTCCTGCCATCCATCACGCACACCTGCCTTCCCTTGTCATTCGCATCAACGTTATTGGACTCACCTGGATTAATTTATCACATGTTCATTTCTTCCCCTATATTTGTCTGTTCCCAGCTCTGTTCCCTGCTGCTGCATTGATTGTTTTTTTGTCTTTGTATCTGTTTCTGACACTGTTCCTGTCTCGTCTATGTCAGTTGTTTATTAAATGTTCACTCCCCGTACCTGCTTCGTCACTCCAGCGTCATTCCGTATGACAGTTATTTCGAACACAGCAAAGCCAAAACACTGCTATGACTTTGAAATGATAAGTAGGCATATACAATGTTGCTCCTCCTCTTTACATAGGTTCTTAAACACACCCACCAGGTTTCCTGGCTCAATGGTCTGACCATTACTGTCACCTGCAAGAGATGCAAAATATGTTATTCTTCTATTACTACTCTGTTATAGATCTATTTTCAACACATCAACATTTAGTTTAGATTCAACATAACACCAATAATAGTAGATTACTTACATCCAACTACTAAAAGCAAAATAAATGTGGGGATTGACATTGTAGCTGAAACTGGAAGTTAAAATGATAACACACAGCACACTAATATTTGTGTATACAAAAAAAAAGTATCTTCTCAAACCTTTGAAGCCCCACCCCAAAATACAGAGAGTTGTCAGATGAGCAGAAGTGACAGACTTCTTGTTGCTGCTTGATTCCACTGTCACATCCTCAAAATGCAGAGCTGCACTGAAATATGATTACCTTAGTCTCCCTCTACTGGTTATTAGATAAAACTGTGTTATTTATCTCCATTTATTTTCTTGATTTTAGGGCACCAGAGTTGGCAGAAGGACCTGACTTGTCTACTGTGATGTCATTGGGGAAAACATTGCTAGAAGGGCATATCTGTAAGATAATTAATCTATTCAACATGAGGCAATTCATTCATTCACAGGTCTTTTTGTTTTCATCTATATATCTAGAATCTACAGTATACATCTGCAACATATTCAGAATACCGAATGAGTTTCTGTCACTTTTTCATTTGTTACAACATTTTATTATTGTTTATTGAAATACATTCATACTGTACATTTCCAGCCTACATGTATATTCTTTGTCTACTGAAGGAAACCCAATAATGAAAATGTTTATCTTAGGGGATGTCAGTGTTTTCAGTTTAGAATTTTGTACAGTGTGTCTGGGTTTCCTGTTGCTGTGGGACTCAGGGCACAGTAGTACAGAGCAGAGTCTGTCACTTCAGCAGAGGAGATCTCCAGATCCATGTTGGTTTGGCTCGATATTCTGCTCATAGGTGTCACCTGCATTTTTGAAGGAATTAAGATTGAGTCATTTGTTTATTGAAATAAACATGTATTGTTGTAATTTTCTAAACAGAAAACATGACACTACTTTGAAAGCCATAACTTACCTATTACTGAGAACATAATAAATGACCAGATGAACAACATGGCTGGGGTTGGAAGTCAAACTGACTAATAGTACAACAGAAGCGGAATACTCCAAACTAACTTCATCTGCAAGGTTTTCAGTTGATCATTTCTGTTTAGTTCACCTACAAACTCCACGCCAAAGTACAGTTGCTATAAAGATTCTCAATCTCTCCTCTCCTCACCTCTCCTGGCCTCTCCTTCCCTCTCCTCTCCTCTCATTTGTCCTCTTTTCAGTGATACTGCATCTCTCATTCCCTCCACTGGGTGGTGTTGGAGGTAGATTCTCTCCATTTAATTGTGTGAGATACATTTGAAAGGTTTTTGTACCGTGTTTCTGGGTTTCCTGTCGCTGTGGCCGTCAGTGCACAGTAGTACAGAGCAGAGTCTGTCACTTCAGCAGAGGGGATCCAGACGGTTTCGCTCTTAATTCAGATTTACAGACAGTCGAATGTCTTGTGGATCACCTCTCACTTTATATGGATTATATACTATATAAAGGAATTGGACACCTGATCCAGGGTACTGTCTGTACCACAGCAGACTATCTGATCTTACTGTATAGTTACAGGAGATCTTAACTCTGCTACCCTCTAAATAATACTCCTCAGGACTGGTTGGAGTAATATCATCCTCTAAAGTATCACATGTGAAGGAGAAGAAAATAAGCATGAGACTTAACATGAAAACCGCTTAACATGTAAAAGCAGCCCAATAAGTACCAATGAAACAATGCCAGACAGTGTGGAAATGACGTTACATAAAACCTTACTTACCAACCAGGACTGAAAACAGTAAGATTGTGAGACAGAAAATGCAGCTACAGCACCGGGGTTAACTCAACTGTCTGATATGCAGTGTATTGTGATATGTGATATGCAGTGTAAAGGTGATATGGGATATGCAGTGTACAGGGGTTCCTCCTTTAAAAGTTGTGAGCTTGCACCGCGGGACTTAGAGGTACCCAGCGTAGAGCACTCATTATGCATTTGGGTCCCAAGGTCTTTATTTGACCAATCATATCATGTGGTTCCAATGATGAATTTGACGCGGGCCCCCCGTCCCTAGTGACTTTCTTCAGCAAAGATGGCTGACAAAAAATGACTGTGAAGCAAATGTATGTAGTTATAATGTCATAACGAATCAAGCAAAACGTTAGAATTGAGAGGAATATGTTAGTTAATGTAGAGACAAACGATTGTGCATATTGTTTGTCATAAAGTTCATTGACAGAAATCGCTATTTAGCAAGTTTTTTTATGCCATATCCAATACCAGGTGAATCAAAATCATTCATTATAGCAAGCAGGGAGCAGGTTTTTGAACCCTCAACATTCTAGCCTGAAGTCCAGCACGCTATGGACTGTACCCACATGTATTAATTGGGGTTGGGGCCAACTTTGGCTAAAAGCACTTTATACATTGGAATCTTTAACATTTGGAAAGGGGAAAAAGTACAATTACTAGTTTTTCACAAGCGTAGCAGGATGGGCTATTTTCTGAACAATAGACTTTTCAACCTTTTCTAAATAATTGTCTAATAGCTGAGCTAGGTGTGAATACACCCTCCCCTCCCCAACTTGAGCTAGGTGTGAACCCCCCCTCCTCCTCCCAACCTTGCAACAAATCATTTTCAGGACTATCTGGAATAAGCAGCAGAAATGCACAACAGGTTTCTAATTAGAGGCTATTCTCCACAATGTGTGGATGAAGCTCTTAACCTTTTATGAATAGGGGGCAGCATTTTCACTTTGGATGAATTGCGTGCCCATAGTGAACTGCCTCCTACTCTGTCCTAGATGCTAATATATGCATATTATTATTACTATTGGATAGAAAACACTGTTTGAATTATGCCTGAGGAAAACAGAACTCATAGGGCAGGCAAACTTCCAAACAGGAAGTGGAAATTCTGCGGCTGGTTGATTTTCATCTCATCGCCTATTCACATCCAAATAAGATATGGATCTGTTCGCACTTCCTACGCCTTCCACTAGATGTCAACAGTCAGTAGAACATGGAATGAAGCCTCTAGTGTGATTTGGGACCGGATGGGAGGGGAATGAGTCACTGGTCTGGCAGAATGCCAGTTCCTGGTTATGCGCAGTAGTCATTATATCGCCTGCGTCCCATTACTCTGTAAACAAAAAAGAATGCTCAGGTTGGAACGTTATTGGAAATATATGAAAATAACATCCTGAAGATTGATTCTCTACTTAGTTTGACCAGTTTATTCGACCTGGAATATAACTTTTTGAAGTTTTGGTCCGAGTTCGCCTGGACCAACCCCATAGAAAACATCACTGCTTTCGAGGAGATCTGCATGGAGGAATGGGCCAAAATACCAGCAACAGTGTGTGAAAACCTTGTGAAGACTTACAGAAAACGTTTGACCTCTGTCATTGCCAACAAAGGGTATATAACAAAGTATTGAGATAAACTTTTGTTATTGACCAAATACTTATTTTCCACCATAATTTGCAAATAAATTCCTTAAAAATCCTACAATGTGATTTTCTGGATTTTTTTCTTCTAATTTTGTCTGTCATAGTTGAAGTGTACCTATGATGAAAATGACAGGCCTCTCTCATCTTTTTAAGTGGGAGAACTTGCACAATTGGTGGCTGACTAAATCTTTTTTTGCCCCACTGTAAATATGCATATTATCGAACAAAACATAAATGTATTGTGTAACATGATGTCATATGAGTGTCATCTGATGAGGATTTACAAACGTGTTTAAACTTATTATGGCTGAAATCGCGTTAATGGGATCGATTTGACAACAGCCAGTGAAAGTGCAGGGCGCCAAATTCAAACAGAAATCTCATAATTAAAATTCCTCAAACATACAAGTATTATACACCATTTTAAAGATAAACTTGCTGTTAATCCCACCACAGTGTCCGAATTCAAAAAAGTTTACGACGAAAGCATACCATGCAATTATGTTAGGTCAGTGGCTAGTCACAGAAAAACACAGCCATTTTTCCCAGCCAAAGATAGAGTCACAAAAGCAGAATTAGAGATACAATTAATCACTAACCTTTGATGATCGTCATCAGATTGCACTCATAGGACTTCATGTTACACAATACATGTATGTTTTGTTCAAAAAAGATCATATTTACATCCCAAAATCTCAGTTTACATTGGCGCGTTATGTTCAGTAATGTTTTGCTTCCAAAACAAACAGTGATTTTGCAGGGAGCCACAGAGAGCCAGAAATACTCATCCTAAATGTTGATGAAAATACAAGTGTTATGCATGGAATTAAAAATATACTTCTCCTTAACCTCTTATGCCTGCAATCCCGGTAACGGGAGCGATATGACAACAGCAAGTGAACCAGATAAAAACAGAAATAGAGATAAAATGAATCACTAACCTTTGATGATCTTCATCAGATGACACTGGAATGACTTCATGTTACACAATACATGTATGTTTTGTTTGATAAGGTTTGTATTTATCAAAATATGAGTTTACATTGGCGAGTTACATTCACAAGTTCCAAAAACATCCAGTGATTTTACATAGCCACATCATTCAACAGAAATACTCATTATAAATGTAGATGATAATACAAGTTATACACATGGAATTATAGATATACCTCTCCTTAATGCAACTGCTGTGTCTGATTTCATTATTTGCAATTATCTGATTTCATTATTTGCAATAATCTGAGACGGCGCTCAGAAAAATTTGTCAGAATTAGCTGCCATATTGACGTCAACATAAACAAGAAATTACACAATAAATATTCCCTTACCTTTGATGATCTACATCAGAAAGCACTCCAGGAATCCCAAGTCCACAATAAATGTTTGTTTTGTTCGATAATGTCCGTTATTTATGTGCAAATACTTTCTTTTGTTAGCGCATTGGTATACATATCCAAATGCTCATTCTGGTCAGCGTTACATCGGACAAAAACTCTTCTTCTTGTCTTCATGAGCAATGGAACGCAAGTGGTTACCATGGGGAATAAGCGTCAAGGGGATTTCATTGGGGACTCTGGAGAATACATACAAAGCTCAGATTTCTCACTTCTTGTTTTGATTTCTCATCAGGATTTTGATTGCCATATGAGTTCTGTTATACTCACAGACATCATTCAAACAGTTTTAGAACCGTTAGTGTTTTCTGTCCAATACTAATAATAATATGCATATATTAGCAACTGAGACTGAGGAGCAGGCCGTTTACTTTGGGCAACTTATTCCTCCAAGCTACTCAATACTGCCTCCCAGCCATAAGAAGTTAATGCAACCGCTGTGCGTCACATTCGTTATAATGATCGGACCAATGCGCAGCGTTGTATGCATACATTCTTTTTATTAACAGAATGAACACCGAATAAACCAAAAAAAAAAAAAAAATGAAACATGAAGCTATACAAACTAGTGCTGAACAGGCAACTACACATAGACAAGATCCCACACCAGAAAGTGGGAAACAGGGCTGCCTAAATATGATCCCCAATCAGAGACAACGATAAACAACTGTCTCTGATTGGGAACCATATCAGGCCAATATAGAAATACATAAACCCCTAGACCTACAAAATGCTAGACATACAAAAACTAGAGTACCCATCCTAGTCACACCCTGACCTAACCAAATTTACTCTGGGCACAGCGAAAGCAATCCAAGCGTTTGTGTACATTTTTCGATAGCATAACATCATGTACACTGAGCATCAGGAAGCTTGGTCATGAAAATTAGAAAAGCAATCAAATTAATCGTTTACTTTTGATGATCTTTGGATGTTTTCACTCACGAGACTCGCACTTACACAACAAATGTTCCTTTTGTAACATAAAGGTTATTTTTATACCCAAAATACCTCCGAAATCCACAGGAAAGAGCGTTCACGACAACGCAGACAAAAGTTCCAAATAATATCCATAATTTCCACAGAAACATGTCAAACGTTTTTTATAATCAACCCTCAGGTTATTTTTAAAATATCTATTCGATAATATATCAACCGGGTATGTAGGTTTTTCAAAAGGACCGGGAGGAACAATGGCCGCTTTACTCTGTAGCGCAAACCTCACTCTGAGAGCCCCCACCTATCCACTTAGGAAATGTGATCTTTCACTCTCATTTTTAAAAATAAAAGCCTGAAACTATGTCTAAAGACTGTTGACACCTTAGGGAAGCCATAGAAAAAGGAATCTGGTTGATATCCCTTGGAATGGAGGATAGGCATGCATAGGAACAGAGAGGTTTCAAAATAGTTCTGTTATACTCACAGACAATATTTTTACAGTTTTGGAAACTTTAGAGTGTTTTCTATCCTAATCTAACAATTATATGCATATTCTAGTTTCTGGGGCTGAGAAATAGGCAGTTTCAAATGGGTATGTTTTTTAGCCAAAAACAAAAATACTGCCCCCTACACTCAAAAGGTTAACTACACATGGTTGATGATATTACTAGTTTATTTAGCCTGCGTTGCATATAATCTGACTGAGCATACAAGCATACAAGTATGTGACTGAGCGGTGGTAGGCAGCAGCAGGCTTGTAAGTGTCACGTTCTGACCATAGTTATTTTGTGTTTTCCTTGTTTTAGTGTTGGTCAGGACGTGAGCTGGGTGGGCATTCTATGTTGTGTGTCTAGTTTGTCCGTTTCTATGTATGGCCTGATATGGTTCTCAATCAGAGGCAGGTGTTAGTCATTGTCTCTGATTGGGAACCATATTTAGGTAGCTTGTTTTGTGTTGGGGTTTGTGGGTGGTTGTTTCCGTATTTTATTGTTCAGTTTGTCTTTAAAATAAACATCATGAACACTTACCACGCCACATCTTGGTCCGATTCAGACGAAGAGGAGGAAAACCATTACAGTAAGCATTCATTCAAACAGCACTTCCGTGCGTTTTGCCAGCAGCTCTTCGTTGTGCGTCAAGGATTGCACGGTTTATGACTTCAAGTCGCTCAACTCCCGAGATGAGTTAGCGGGGTGCGTGCTAATAGCGTTTCAAACGTCACTCGCTCTGAGACTTGGAGTGGATAGTTCCCCTTGCTCTGCATGCTGCTTCGAGGGTGGCTGTTACTGTTGTGTTCCTGGTTCGAGCTCAGGGAGGAGTGAGGAGAGGGATGAAAGCTATACTGTTACACTGGCAATACTAAAGTGCCTATAAGAACATCCAATAGTCAAAGGTTAACTAGTGATTATGATTGATTGATTGTTTTTTATAAGATAAATTTAATGCTAGCTAGCAACTTACCTTGGCTTACTGCATTCGCGTAATTATCCTTGCGGAGTGCAACGAGAGGTGGTGGTTAGAGCGTTGGACTAGTTAACTGTAAGGTTGCAAGATTGGATCCCCGAGCTGACAAGGTGAAAATCTGTCGTTCTGCCCCTGAACGAAGCAGTTAACCCACCGTTCCTAGGCCATCATTGAAAATAAGAATGTGTTCTTAACTGACTTGCCTAGTTAACTTCTTGCGTCGAGCCATACCGGATCCGGGATCGTGAATACAGCCTCAAGCTCATTACCATAACGCAACGTTAACTATTCATGAAAATCGCAAATGAAATGAAATTAATATGCTAGCTCTCAAGCTTAGCCTTTTGTTAACAACACTGTCATCTCAGATTTTCAAAATATGCTTCTCAACCATAGCAAAACAAGCATTTGTGTAACAGTATTGATAGCTAGCGTAGCATTTAGCGTTAGCATCAGCAGGCAACATTTTCACAAAAACCAGAGAATCATTCAAATAAAATAATTTACCTTTGAAGAACTTCAGATGTTTTCAGTGAGGAGACTCTCAGTTAGATAGCAAATGCTCAGTTTTTCCTGAAAGATTATTTGTTTAGGAGAAATCGCTCCGTTTGGTGCGTCACGTTTGGCTACCAAAAAAAAATCAGTCATCAAAACGCCAAACTTTTTCCAAATTAACTCCATAATATCGACTGAAACATGGTAAACGTTGTTTAGAATCAATCCTCAAGGTGTTTTTCACATATCTCTTCATGATATATCGTTCGTTGAAAGCCTCCTCTCTCCTCTCAATCACTGGATGACTGCGTGCAGCTTGTAGATTATGCACCAATTTAGACAAAGGACACCGGGCGGACCCCTGGTAAATGTAGTCTCTTATGGCCAATCTTCCAATGATATGCCTACAAATATGTCACAATGCTGCAGACACCTTGGAGAAACGATAGAAAGGGCAGGCTCATTCCCGGCGCATTCACAGCCATATAAGGAGACAATGGAAAACAGAGCCTCAAAAATTCTGCCCATTTCCTGGTTGAAGTTTCATCTTGGTTTCGCCTGTAGCATGAGTTCTGTGGCACTCACTGATAATATCTTTGCAGTTTTGGAAACGTTAGAGTGTTTTCTTTCCAAAGCTGCCAATTATATGCATAGTCGAGCATCTTTTCGTGACAAAATATTGCGCTTAAAACGGGCATGTTTTTTATCCATAAATTAAAAGAGCGCCCCCTATATCCAAGAAGTTAAAGAAAGATTAAATAAAGGTGTAAAAAAATTAATAATTTAAATCGGTGTCCAAAAATACAGATTTCCGATTGTTATGAAAAACTTCAAATCTGCCCTAATTAATCGGTTGACCTCTAGTATGCATTGTAGACAGCACAGTAGCCTAATAAACAAATAAAAACATTTTTTAAATAAAATAATGATAAAAAATACTCTTTCAAAATGCAGATGTTGTTTTAGTTAAGGATCGTAATGAATTACTATGGGAATAATTATCACTGATTTACAGAAATATTAGAACAAAGTTGTCTGATGAAGGCAACCAATTTAGAATCCTTCAATCCTGTAGCCTACTCCCGACCATCATGTTGTACATCGCCATATTTTCCATTCCATCCTAATGGAAACCCTTAGGGTTTCGTTTTTTGTTTTTCTCTGAATAGAAACCCCATAATATTAATCAAATTAATTAAGACAAGTTTCTTAAAATCAATCTCATATACTATGTGATTACAAAAAAGGATTTAAAATTCTCTGGTAATGCCAATACGGACGGAATACGATCAAATGCTTCTCAAACATGCCCTCTGGTGGCCAAACTAGCAATAACTTGCAGTAACATAAAAAATTGAATTAAATGACATGCCACAGAATGCTGCGCCAGCAGGCAAGGTGTGCCGCCATATGACATAACTTTTAAAGGAGGAACCACTGTACTGTGATATGTGATATTGAGTGATATGTGATATGCGATACCAAAATGATCCCGCTAACAGGATGGGTGCGTCAAGAAGTTAACCAACAATGCAACAATGCAGTTTTAAGAAAATACCCCCCAAAAAGTAAGAGATAAGTGTTAGATAAGAAAAACAAGTATTTAAAGAGCAGCAGTAAATAACAATAGCTGGGTCTTCATTTGAATTTCTAGTCTAAAAGGTTGGGGGGGTCATACAGTGGATCGACTTTGGAATATAGGTATAAAACAAATACAAGTTGACTTGAAAAAATATAGAATTTGGACTTTACTACCAAACACAACGAATAATACATTCATTAATGGCAAAAAAATGAAGTGTCTGTCCTGTATCTATGGGAAATAAGAAAGCTCAGGAAATATATACAGTTGGGAGAACAAGTATTTGATACACTGCCGATTTTGCAGGTTTTCCTACTTACAAAGCATGTATTGGTCTGTAATTTTTTATCATAGGTACACTTCAACTGTGAGAGATGGAATTTAAAACAAAAATCCAGAAAATCACATTGTATGATTTTTAAGTAATTTCTATGCATTTTATTGCATGACATAGTGGGAGGAACAAGTATTTGATACACTGCCGATTTTGCAGGTTTTCCCACTTACAAAGCATGTGGAGGTCTGTAATTTCTATCATAGGTACACTTCAACTGCAAGAGACGGAATCTAAAACAAAAATCCAGAAATCACATTGTATGATTTTTAAGTAATTAATTAGCATTTTTTTGCATGACATAAGTATTTGATACATCAGAAAAGCAGAACTTAATATTTGGTACAGAAACCTTTGTTTGCAATTACAGAGATCATACGTTTCCTGTAGTTCTTGACCAGGTTTGCACACACTGCAGCAAGGATTTTGGCCCACTCCTCCATACAGACCTTCTCCAGATCCTTCAGGTTTTGGGGCTGTCGCTGGGCAATGTGGACTTTCAGCTCCCTCCAAAGATGTTCTATTGGGTTCAGATCTGGAGACTGGCTAGGCCACTCCAGGACCTTGAGATGCTTCTTACAGAGCCACTCCTTAGTTGCCCTGGCTGTGTGTTTCGGGTCGTTGTCATGCTGGAAGACCCAGCCACGACCAATCTTCAATGCTCGTACTGAGGGAATGGGGTTGTTGGCCAAGATCTCGTGATACATGGCCCCATCCATCATCCCCTCAATACGGTGCAGTCGTCCTGTCCCCTTTGCAGAAAAGCATCCCCAAAGAATGATGTTTCCACCTCCATGCTTCATGGTTGGGTTCGTGTTCTTGGGGTTGTACTCATCCTTCTTCTTCCTCCAAACACGGCGAGTGGAGTTTAGACCAAAAAGCTCTATTTTTGTCTCATCAGACCACATGACCTTCTCCCATTCCTCCTCTGGATACTCCAGATGGTCATTGGCAAACTTCAGACGGGCCTGGACATGCGCTGGCTTGAGCAGGGGGACCTTGTGTGCGCTGCAGGATTTTAATCCATGACGGCGTAGTGTGTTACTCATGGTTTTCTTTGAGACTGTGGTCACAGCTCTCTTCAGGTCATTGACCAGGTCCTGCATTGTAGTTCTGGGCTGATCCCTCACCTTCCTCATGATCATTGATGCCCCACGAGGTGAGATCTTGCATGGAGCCCCAGACCGAGGGTGATTGACCGTCATCTTGAACTTCTTCCATTTTCTAATAATTGCTCCAACAGTTGTTGCCTTCTCACCAAGCTGCTTGCCTATTGTCCTGTAGCCCATCCCAGCCTTGTGCAGGTCTACAATTGTATCTCTGATGTCCTTACACATTTCCCTAGTCTTGGCCATTGTGGAGAGGTTGGAGTCTGTTTGATTGAGTGTGTGGACAGGTGTCTTTTATACAGGTATCGAGTTCAAACAGGTGCAGTTAATACAGGTAATGAGTGGAGAACAGGAGGGCTTCTTAAAGAAAAACTAACAGGTCTGTGAGAGCCGGAATTCTTACTGGTTGGTAGTTGATCAAATACTTATGTCATGCAATAAAATGCTAATTAATTACTTAAAAATCATTCAATGTGATTTTCTGGATTTTTGTTTTTAGATTCTGTCTCTCACAGTTGAAGTGTACCTATGATTAAAAAAATACAGACCTCTACATGCTTTGTAAGTAAGAAAACCTGCAAAATCGGCAGTGTATCAAACCCTTGTCACTGGACTTCATAACTGTGGAGGGCAGTCTACAGGAGGAGCACAGACAAAGAAGATCTGTCATATAACTGATCAGGAGGCAGAGAGAACATCTCATTGGAAGAGCTACCTAGCTCACTTGGGCCAGATGAATCTGTCCTTCAGAAGGTGTAATGGGAGGCACATGTAGGATAAGAAGGTACCTCACCTGAAGATCAGCCAGGAGCTGCAGAAACGGCTGTTTGTTGGTACTTTATTATTATTTTTTAACTTGCTACTTACACTTGCTTACCATATTTAAATGTTGAGGAAGTTCGGAGAATGACAAGGTCTATAATCATTCTATTGTCTATTTTTGCATAAATAACTCATTGTCAATTGTATTGTATGCTGTGCACATTTCAATTTAAAGGACACTAATCCATCACATGAACAATGAAATATTACAACGTGACGATATGTGAAATTGAATTATTTTTCGTATCTCGTGACCCAGACCAAAACAGTGTAAGATCCTTTTATGTTTGTCTTGTCCGTTATCAGTCAGTTGGCTTCAGGTATGCTCCTCTAAAGAGTGCAGCACATGGATTTACAACCAGAGGTCCAAACCACTGAGCATGTTGAGAGCAATGATGTCACATGATGATGTCACATAAACGATGCATATTGTATGTATATCAGTGGAGGCTGATGAGGGGAGGACGGCTCATAGTTGGTATGTTACTTATGTACAGTATATCACAAAAGTGTGTACACCCCTCACATTTTTGTAAATATTTGAGTATATCTTTTCATGTGACAACACTGAAGAAATGACACTTTGCTACAATGTAAAGTAGTGAATGTACAACTTGTATAACAGCGTAAATCTTCTGTCCTCTCAAAATAACTCAACACACAGCCATTAATGTCTAAACCGCTGGCAACAAGTGAGTACACCACTAAGTGAGTACACACCTACTAGATCACCTGGTGATTTCACACAGCACAGGTGTGACCACAGTTCTCTGATCTTAACTTCTGCCATCATGACATCAAATTTGGTTCCACTTCAACAAAGCATTTTGGTCTGCAGGTTTTTGTATGGTGTCTTATACACTTTGTATCACTGTGTATATTCCCTGAGAGCACAGTAGTAGAGAGCTGTGTCTGCCAGGGTTAGGTTTATTATCACCAGTTCAGTTGATGTCCGGGATGTTGTGGATGTATATCTCTTATCAGGGATGTGTTCATCAGAGCTCCATGATCTGGCACCTTTATGCAGTAGAAACTGAGGAGCCTGGTTACAATAATGTCGGTACCAGTAAAGGGAAATATATTCACTGCTTGTTTCATATGTACAGCTCAGAGATACTGATGATCTCTCAGTGGGGGTGTACTCCTCCTTGTCAGGAGTCACACTATCTCCATATACCATTCCTGCAGAATAAATAAAATAATTAAAGTGATTGAAACACATGCTTATTTTTAAGACTTTTTAGAAATCAACTAAGTTATTCACATTGAAATTACTTTACTCCAACAAAATATGTTTTACTAACAATACCATAATGTAATAATCTGATTATAAGCATGCAAGGAGTTAAAATGTTTAGGTATTGTTTACCTATAGTCGTAATCAGAATGATCAATACACTGATTGAGTTCTCCATCTTCAGACTGATGTTTGCATGCATTCACTCTCCTCTGAAATATCCTTCTGTGTGTCACTGTGTGAGGTGTACAGCCCTGCTAACATCACACCCACCACAGATGTAAGGCTTCTACACTGGTGCCAAGGATACACTCGTTTCTGTAGGGGGGCTGTACATCCTGTTGTCACAGTGGGCCTCAGAGCAGAGTTGTACACAGCAGAGTCAGACAACTGCGACCTCTGGATTGTCAAGGGGACAGAGCTAGAAGTGAAATTCAGCCTGGAATCAAAACTCTTCTTAAACTCATCAATATTGCTCCCTTCTGCATAACTATCTCTTCTCAGGACATACTGAATGGATCATTCAGCTATTTGATTTGGAAGTTTGGAACACCTTTAGGTATAAAGTATATAACAAGATGATTTGATAAAATATAGAATTTGCCCTACACTACCAAAATCCCATAGAAACAGATTTAATAACACATTGATAAATGGCAAAAAATGAAGTGTCTGTCCTTTAACCTCACTAGGGGGTATGGGACGCTAGCCTGGCCAACATCCAGTGAAATTCCAGAGCGCCAAATTCAAAAAAAGAAATATTAACTGTAAAAAATCATGACACATACAAGTGTTAGACAATGGTTTTGCTATGAAATATAAGAAAGCTCAGAAAATATATATATATACGTTTTTTTCCCCCCACTTATTTAACCTCTTAAATTCTCCATTGTGTTCGTTAGAATCTACCCTTTCCACAGTGGGGTCACATTAGCGGTACGCCACAAACAGAAGTAGGCACATCGACAGAGACTCATCTTTCCGTAGAGTGGTCATATACATTTTTTTTGCCAAGCCGTTCTGACGCTACAGACATATTTGTGAGAAGATCGATTTTCAGGACGTCTCATGGTCTGACAAACACCGCTGCAGCTCGGCCACCTTCCACCATACTTAAGTTAAGTATGTCATACAGGATGTCTGTTTCCTCCCATGGTTCTTGACAGGTTTTTGTACAGTGTCACTGTTTCCTGTCACTGTGGTTTTCATGGCATAGTAGTACAGAGCAGAGTCTGTCACATCAGCAGAAGAGATCCACACGTTTGTCCACTTTGTCAATGGAAACTGTCAGACGAGACCACTTTGATGTGATGTACAAGAGTAATTCTGGTTGGGATCTGGGATATTGGCGGTACCACTGTAGATTGTAGACAATGCCATCATATTTGCAGGAGAGATGGACTTCCCTTCCCTCCTGAACAAGCTCTTCTGGAGTCTCAGGGTTTTTTGAATCCCCAAAACTGTTTTCCTCAAAAATATTTGGTCAAATAACTTCGGTAACTGTACAACTGTGCAGTTGTAACTGGCATTAAAAAATTATGAATGTGGAATTACCATGTTTTTGTGCTGTTCGTTCACTGAAAGATTAAATTTAAAGATTTCAATTCATATAATAACTCACCTAAAAAAGCTGAAAAGAGAACAAATGAGCAAAACATCTTGTAGACCTTTGAGAAACCGATAGACAGCGCTGAGAGACCTGAATAACTAGCTACTTCCTGAACAATAACATCCCATAAGCTACATGTGGATCTTTGATTATACTGCCCTTCCTCTTGACACCAACATGAAATGTTTTCTGTTATGGATTTATTTCTACAGTATATGTTGTCAGGTTTTTGCACTGTGTTTATGGGTTTTCTGTCATTGGGCTTCAGTACACATTAGTACAGAGCAGAGTCTGTCACTTCAGCAGACATGATCTCCAGATCCACATGGGTCTTATCTTCATTCAGTTTAACAGACAGGCGAGGGTGGATCGATTCATTATGTGTCTTTAAGAAGTTAACATAATAACACTCACTTTAAACTAAAATATCATTACTTACCTATCAGTCAAAGAAGAGTAATAGTGAACAGAACAACATTGTAGATGACAGGATGTGTAGAATAAGCACCAGCGCAGATGAAAAGCACAGCATCAACTGGCTATGATCTACGTCAGGCCTGGGCAATAGACGGCCCGGGGGCCGTTTGTGGCCGGCAACCTGATTCAATACGGCCCAAGGAATCATGCTGAGATCACATGAATAATTTATTTTCATGAACCTACTGTAGGATGCCCCCCCATGCTCTAAAAGATGCATACGCGGAGATCATCATGAGCTGTTAGGTTTTTGTAAAGTGGGTCTGGGTTTCCTGTCACTGTGGGCCTCAGAGCACAGTACTACAAAGCAGAGTCTGTCACTTCAGCAGAGGAGATCTCCAGATACACAGAGGTTCTCTCCTTGTTCAGTATAACAGACAGTAGAATGTCTTGTGGATCAACTCTCAATTCATATGGATTATTAATAGTTGTTATGAGGTAAAGGAATTGGAGACCTGATCCAGAATAATGTCTATAGCACAGCAGAATATCTGCTATTACTTTATAGTTACAGGAGATCTTAACTCTACTACCCTCTAAATAATACTCCTCAGGACTGGTTGGAGTAATATCATCCTCTAAAGTATCACCTACAAGGGCTGAAATCAGTAGAATATAACAGAGTAGCATCATGGTCTATGTTACAGATCAAAATTCAAAAGGCACTCGCACATCTGAGCAATCTAATTTGCAGGTGCATGGCAACAATTGAACAAGATGAAGGAAAAAGGAAACAGCACACTGCTCTTGATAGTATCACCTATCTTTAATAAGCTTACGTATCGGCCACACGGCCTTCGTCAGAGGTTTGGGGATTTTTTGAAAGTTGCACCATTATGTGGACCTGGCCCCACCCACATCCGTTCTACACATCGAAGGGGGTTGGAGGCAAAGGAAAAATAAATAAGTGCTACCAAATATAACAATATGCATTTCATAATTATTACAAAAGTGTATAAATAAGGCATATTAAACACGTCTGTAAAATCTCAATGAGGACATAGCAAGTTTTCATTAGTCATAGGGTACATCTTACGAAAAAGGTCAGAATAATCTACAAGAGACACATATTTCATGTTCAAATTCACAACATAACATACATAGGCATTTCATCATTAAGTCCTTTAGGAAATAATGTCTGGAGGGTGAAAATCCCAAAACATTATCTTATACTCAGATTATCATTAATATCTCCTTCCCTGTCTGATATTTTATCTATGTTACAGATCAGACATTAATGTATATTTTAGAAAACAGCAAAGCCAAAACACTGCTATGACTCTGAAATAATAAGTAGGCATTTACAATGTTGCTCCTCCTCTTCACATATTGTTGGTTTTTAAACACACCCACCAGGTTTCCTGTCAAAAAGAAAAACCTTGAGATGCATCATTACCTGTAGGTCATGTCATGTACGTATAGAATGTGTCAGGTTAGGTTTTTGTACAGCGCTTGTAGGTTTCCTTTCACTGTGGGCATCAGTGCACAGTAGTACATAGCAGAGTCTTCCTCTTCAGCAGAGGAGATCTCTAGATCCACACGGTTCTTCTCATGATTTAGTTTGACTGACAGTCGAGGATCCAGACCTGGAGCCCGTGATGGAGACCCAACACCATGCAGGATAAGCAGGATATACTGAGGAGCTGATCCAGGGTTCTGGAGATACCATTGAAGAGAGACTGCAGATGAGTAGGTGCATGAAAGTGTAATATTACTACCTGCTGGAGCATACACCTCCTCTCTGATTGGCTCAATGGTCTGACCATTACTGTCACCTGCAAGAGATGCAAAACATGTTATTCTTCTATTATTACTCTGTTATAGATCTATTTTCAACACATCAACACTTAGTTTAGATTCAACATAACACCAATAGAAATTGAAAGATTATCGATTACTTACATGCAACTACTAAAAGCAAAATAAATGTGGGGATTGACATTGTGGCTGAAACTGGAAGTTTGATAACACACAGCACATCAAGATCTGTGTATACTAAAAAAGCATCCTCCTCTGTCTAGTTTTGAATATACCATCTCTTCTCAAACCTTTGAAGCCCCACCCCAAAATACAGAGAGTTGTCAGATGAGCAGAAGTAACAACAGACTTCTTGTTGCTACTTGATACCTCTGTCACATCCTCAAAATGCAGGGCTGCACTGAAATATGATTACCTTAGTCTCACTCTACTGGATATTGGATAAAACTCTTATTTATCTCCATTTATTTTCTTGATTTTAGGTCAACAGAGTTGGCAGAAGGACCTGACCTGTCTACTGTGATGTCATACGGGAAACATTGCTTGAAGGGCATATCTGTAAGATATGTAGACAGGAATTAATAGACAGGAATTTTTGTTTTCATCTTTATAGCTATATTTACAGTTTAAACCTGCAACATATTCGGATAACCGAATGAGTTTCTGTCACTTTTTCATTTGTTCATTTGTTTCAACAAATAATTCACTGTTCATTTCCAACCTACATGTATATGTCTTGTCTATTGAAGGTAACCAGATAATTGACATGTTTCT
This sequence comes from Oncorhynchus tshawytscha, assembly GCF_018296145.1. Classification (NCBI taxonomy): domain Eukaryota; kingdom Metazoa; phylum Chordata; class Actinopteri; order Salmoniformes; family Salmonidae; genus Oncorhynchus; species Oncorhynchus tshawytscha. The sequence goes on along the minus strand of NC_056438.1, from coordinate 54,088,944 downwards.
CTTAGGGGATGTCAGTGTTTTTAGTTCACATTTTTGTACATTTTTGTACAGGGTTTCATTTCATTGTGGGCTCCAGGGCACAGTAGTACAGAGTAGAGTCTAACACTTTAGCAGAGGAGATCTAGAGATCTATGCAGGTTCTCTCATCGTTCAGTTTAACAGACAGTCGAGGATCTTCAGGTTTATCTTTCACTACAGAGGGGTTTGAGGACACTCCAGTGAGGAGGAGGAAGATGGGAGATGATCCAGGGTACTGTTGATACCACTGGAGAGTACTAGCAGAGGAGTAGTTACAGGACAGATTCATGACATCACCCTCCAACCCAAACACCTTATCTGATGTTGGAGTAATGTCATTACCATGACTGCCACCTGGAAAACATTTATGAAAACAGGAATTATTATCATACAATTAAAATCATTATTCAGTGTATTAAAAATTGACAAAATATCCTTCACAGTAATATTTCTCAAGTCTCCAGTAATTACATTGGCTATGTTATTGGATATGAAGAATAGCATCAATCTCACCCACTAGTGCATATACTTAAATTTATTCCAGTGACATGCCGGTAAGTGTTATTTGACACAGTAAAAAGAGTGAACACAAGTAGAGTTGTGACAGAATGACTCCCCTGGTTTCTCATTGTCACCTATGAAAGGCATTTCCTTTCCTCTGCCTCAATTATGTAACACGTTCCCTTAAAAAATGGCACACAACACAAAGTACTGTACACACAGTGTTTTTGTAAGGGGGCTGTATATCCTGTTGTCACAGTGGGCCTCAGAGCACAGTAGTACACAGCAGAGTCAGACAGCTGCAACCTCTGTATCGTCAAGGGGACTGATTGTGTCTTGGCATTTAGACTTGCATTGAATCTCTCCTTGAACCCTGCAGCATTGTCTCCAGATCCAGTAGAAAAACGGCTCAGCATTTGTTTTGGGAAGTCATTTGCTTCTTGTTTGTACCAATAGAGATAGGCAAAATTAGTAGCACCACTGGTGTTGTATTGACAACTCAGTGTTACCAATCCTCCTTCTGTAGCAATCACACTTCCTGGTTGCTGTTGGACATTGTCACCTATACACTCTGGAAGATAAAAAAAAAAACATAAAGTCAGTGATTATACATTTTTTAATGAACAATTACATAGAACCAATGAGAGAAAAGGTTCCATCATACCAAAGCAGAATACAGCAAGAACCAGCCAGATGATCAGACAAAGTACCATGGTTATACAGAACACACTGAGAGTGACTGTGAGTTACAGTAAGAGGTAGAGATCCTCTCTCTCTCTTCCATGTCCATCTCAGCCTGTATATCATCATCAACTGACAGACATGAAGGAGGAGCCTGTTCAAAGAGTGGAAAGACTCTATGGAAATGTATGGGTAAATATATACCTCGTCAATATTAGTTATTAGCTCTCTTTATAGTACATTAGTCAAAATGAAAAGCTACAGGTAGCTCAAATGAAATGAAAAGTAGTGTTTAGCAATTGTCAATTAAATAAATGTTCCTTGTAGGATAATAAACATTCATTTTATTGTTGTTAAAACCTACAGATATTATATTTTAATTAATCTACAAACACTCATGTAGCCTACAGAGTATCTAATTCAGGTCTATTACTGTACATAAAGTATATTGAAATACATTTTGCGCTTTTGTCCCAACTTTTCAGTGGTACTGTATGTTTCAATGGACACATGTAAAACCTGTAGTTTTTGTAAGGGGGCTGTATATCCTGTTGTCACAGTGGGCTTCAGAGCACAGTAGTACACAGCAGAGTCAGACAGCTGCACCCTCTGGATCATCAAGGGGACTGACTTTGCTGTGACATTCAGACGGGCATCAAATCGCTCCTTGAACTCAGTAGCAGTTTCCCCAGGTGAAAACATATCCCTTCTCAGCATAAAGATGGGGTTGCTATTTGTTTGTTGTTTGTACCAGAAGAGATTTGGTGACAGATCAGCTGTATCAAATTGACAAGTGAGTGTTGTTGGTTGTCCTTCTACGACCATTACATCTTCTGTTGACTGTCTTACATTCTCTTCTGCTCTGCACCCTGAAAAAAAAGATAAATAGATCTTCAACATATATTCATAATGTATATAAATCAAATCAACAAATGCACAGAAAGAGACAGATGAACTGAGTGATGTTATACCAAAACAGCATGCAGCCAGAACATACAGGATCAGCCAATTTTTCATGACTAGTCAGTCAGTTTGAAGTGGAAAAGGTAAGGAGCAGAACAATGTTGATCTATCTATCACAGAGCTTTGACAGCCTCTGTCTTACTGTTGATGCTTCATGTTGTTCTGTATTACATGCAGTAGTAGACCATGGGGAGGTGTCTGTCTGTATGGTATCCTCTGAATCAAGGGTGTGTGTGCTTTGTTGTGTTGCCCCTTCAGGTTGACTTTCATACTACACCACCAAGCCAGTGTGAATTGTGAGGAGGGCCAACTACAAACAATAATATTGTTACACTGTCGTATTCCAAATTAGTTGTTGAACCAAGTGTAGTTTATAATGCAGTTTTGGGAGAACTTTCAGCTTCATTCGACACACCTAATCCACAACAGGAACTTCCATATATGGGGTTCTTCTTCTTTATTTGAATGTAGCCTTGCGCAGGAACTCCATACATGGACTCAGACTTCCATATTGGAATGCGGCCGGAGCAGGAACTCCATATATGAGCACCAACATTTATTTTGGAATACGGCCCTGGAGCAGAAACTCCCTACAAGGGCTTCGACACCCATATTGGAATGTAGCTGAATGGCCAGGAACTCCATATATTTACACAGAGTTGTGAACATGCCAACTTGCGCACTGGCATCCAATATTCATTAGCAAGCCTGCCTCACTCACTTGAATCCAATTGCTTCATCAACCACCCTCATTGTATTTAAACAGCATTCTTCTTCACTCCTTTGCACTTCTGGTAGCTGTGGGGGTTTTTACATTCCTGAAGTGTTGAGATGGTCCAGCCAATCGTGTCAATATGTTCATTACGCGAGGCCTTGTTGAACAGTGTACATTAGTGGCATCTGCTGGTCAAAAATAATTTAGAACAGCCAAATTTACACGTGTGCAGAGTAACCTTTTTGTATTCTACCGAAATCAATTCCAAAACAATTAGGTGGTTGTTCGATGAAACAAAGCTTTGGACATAAAAGATAATGTCCTTCTGATAAAATGATACAAGCATCGGCACACTGGCTTGAAAGTACAGTGCTTAGCAACTTCAGCGAATTCCTCGGAGCTCCAATATCAAACACAACATTAAGGGCCAGCTGAACTCCGGTCCAGGTCTGGGGGCTGATCCTGCTGGGACGCCAGCAATCAACTTCGCTCTACGAATGGGCACTGATCCTGCCTGGATGCCAACTAAACCCCGGTCAACGACAGGGTGCTTATCCTGCTGGTAGTCCAGCTATCTAGCGGTCCACGACTGGGGGTTGGCCTCCCTGACTACCATACATGTCAAAACCCTCACACCAATCTCTACTAACTAGAGTGAAGAATAAGTCTTGTGATTGCACACAGCACAGGTGGGACCACACTTCTCTGATCGAAACCTCTGCCATATGATATCAAATTGTGGTTGATGTATAATTATGCTCCACACAACAACAAAACATTTTTGGTCTGCAAGTTTTGGTACAGTGTCTTATACATTTTGTATCACAGTTGTATCTGCCAGGGTTAAGCCTGTTATAATCAGTTCAGTTGATTTCTGGGACTTTTTGGATGTATATCTCTTATCAGGGATAAGTTCACTTGTACTTAATCTGGCACCTTTATAGAGTAGAAACGGAGGAGCTTGGTTAAGATAATGCCTGTACTAGCAAAGCCAAGGTCCATTTGGGCTTGTATCATATGAACAGCTCAGAGTCACAGATTCTCCCTCTGACTTGATGACTTCATGGCTTAAAGAAGTAATGTGATCCCCAGCTATCAGTTCTGTGAGGAAAAATAAAGAGTCAAACTAATTTAACAAATGATAGGAGCTACATCCTGTAATAACAATGCACATAAATAAAATAAACAAAGACACAGAAAGAGAAAGATAAACTGAGTGATGTTATACCAATGCAGCATGCAGCCAGAACATGAAGGATCAGCCAATTTCTCATGACTAGTCAGTCAGTTTGAAGTGGAAAAGGTAAGGAGCAGAACAATGCTGATCTATCTATCACAGAGCTTTGACACCCTATGTCCTACTGTTGATGCTTCATGTTGTTCTGTATTACATGCAGTAGTAGACCATGGGGAGGTGTCTGTATGGCATCCTCTGAATCAGGGGTGTGTGTGCTTTGTTAGGTTTCCCCCTTCAGGTTGACTTTCATACTACACCACAGAAAGGTGTGAATTGTGAATAGGACCAACTACAAACAATAACATTGTTGCGCATTATTTTCCCAAATGCTTTTCCAACTGATATGAACATGTGGAATAGAAAACTACTGATTAAAGAGTGAATAATATAATACATTATCTGGCAACTTTTCTACAGTAGAAACTGAGGTGCTTAGTTAATAATGCAGTACCAGTAAAGCCAATATTATTATTTGTGCTGCTCAGAGTCACAGATTCTCCCTCTGTTCTAATGACTTCATGAATTACAGATTAATGATACCTTAATAGAAAAATGACTCAAGTAAAAGTGAAAGTCACCCAGTAAAATACTCCTCGAGAATTTTGAGTCTAAATATGTTTGGTTTCAATATACGTAGGTATCAAAACTAAAAGTATAAATAATTTCACAATCCTTATATTAAGCAAACCAGACGGCACATTTATTATAATTGTTTTTACAGATAACCTGTGGCACACTAAGACACTCAGATATAATTTACAAAGCATTTGTGTTTAGTGAGTTCGCCAGATCAAAGACAATAGGGATGACCAGGGGATTTCCTTTGATAAGTGTCTGAATTTTACAATTTGACTGTCCTGCTTAGCATTCTAAATGTATTTTTTGGGTATCAGGGAAAACGTATTTTGTAAAAAGTACATTATTCTCTTTCGGAATGTAGTGGCGTAAAAGGAAAAGTTGTCAAAATATAAATAGTAAAGTGAAGTACATTTGAGACTCTTAAAAATAGATCTACAGGTAACCTTGATTCATGACCAAACATAAGAAAGTACAGATAATATCCAGATTGCTTTGTTCTGAGTGCAGTTGTATGAATGTACAATATGTCTGATATGCTGACTCCCTTGCCCTTTCTCTTTGGATCCAGTGTTCCAAGCACGTTCAACAACAATCTATTAAATCCCTCAGGCTGTGGATCTCCTTGACGATGGTACGTTGTTGTCCTTGACCTTTATGGTCTAATCCTGAGTTTTATATTCTAGCTCCTCCTACTGACAATTTAGGAACAAATATGTTTTATGTACATTTGATATCAGTTTACAAATGGTTTATGCATGAAATTCCATTTGATGGCGCTGTGCTCAAACAAAAGATAGCAGATGTTTGAAAAATCACTAAGTGACGGATCTGTATTCTGCTGAGTGCTGAGTCAGTGAGTTAAGTGTCACTGTGGACATCACACCACAGCAGTAGTACAGAGCAGAGACTTTCCCTTCAGCAAAGGTGATTTCCAGATCTACCCTAGTTTTCCCTTTACAGTTTTACAGTAAGGTGAGTGTGCAGAAAGTAACTACTTGTGTAGTATGCTAGGGTGAATTCCAACACAGTTTTTTTAAAGGAGAATATGTTATCTTAAGTAAGCCCCACCCCTGCCCTAAAATATGCATAAGAGGCGTTTATCATGAGCTGTCAGGTTTTTGTACAGTGTTTCTGGGTTTCCTGTCACTGTGGACTGCAAGGCGCAGTAGTACAGAGCAGAGTCTGTCACTTCAGCAGAGGAGATCTCCAGATCCACACGTTTGGCTTTTTTGTCATGATTTAGAGTGAACCCTGGTGTTTTTGCAGTCATATGTTCCATGACCAATAACTGTGGTGCTGATTGTGGATATTGTCGATACCATTGAAGAGTGTTAACAGAGGTGTAGTTACAAGAGAGAGTAACTCTGTCCCTTTCTGAAGCCACTTCTACATCACTGTAGGGTGTTAAAACCTGTTCAGAACTGAGACCTGTAAAAACATCATATGATGAACATGATATATATTACTTTAAACCCACATGGAAGATTAAGTTAATTCCAAATGCAGTTTAAAATGGAAATGTTTTCAAAAAAATCAAAAATATGCATCATCATGTTGTGCACTGTCTTTATAATGTTTTTTTAGAAAAATAAATACACCTCAACATAACACTCAGTTTCAATAAAAATGTAATCACTTACCTATCAAGTTAAAGAAGAGTAATAGTGAACATAACATTGTAGATGTCAGGATGTGTAGAATAAAGCCCCAGCTGCTGATGAAAAGCACAGCATCAACTGGCTATGATCTTCATGGTAGAATCATGTTTTATCTTGAGGATTCATAATCTAATCCTGAGTTTTATACTCTAGCTCCTCCTACTGACTATGTTGAAACAAATATTTCTATATGTTCATTTAATAGCATTTTACAAACTATTTATGCAGCAAATGCCCTGCTAGATAGAGATGTGGTCAAACAAAATACATTATATCCTTTTTATGTTTTTCTGACCGATCACTAGTCAGTTGGCTTCAGCTATGCTGCTCTAAAGAGTGCAGTACATGGATTTACCACCAGAGGACCAAACCACTGAGCAGGTCCATGTTGAGAGCAATGATGTCATATAATCTAAGCATACTGTATGTATTTGATGTGGTTAATAGACATGATTGTAGCAGAATAGGAATATTTATCAAATTGACAGAATCTGTCAATGCTCCAATCAAATTAAGGACAGGTGAAACGTTCAAGTCATAAGCTTTATTTACAGGAGACATTAACATCATTCTTTAGTGTTTTTTGAAAAAGTAAGGGTTAGACACAAGTTCATAAATAAACTGGATAAATTACTGTTGATGTTGTCCCTGCTGATGTTTTTGTGCAGTGGGTGTAAGTTTCCTGTCATTGTGTGGACAGCACAGTAGTACACACCAGAGTATGTCACTACATCAGAGGAGATCTCCAGATCTACACATTTTTTCTCTTCATTCAGTTTTGTAGATATGTTAAGTATTCAGAGGATCTGCCTGTTTATAAACCCAGTACCTAAGATGTGCTGTGTCTTGTTGATAACAATTGCATTCATCTCCAGTATTAACTGTTCTTGAATAGTTGGATGACAGGGTAACAGGGGTTCCCTCTATTCAGTACCAGTGGTGGAGAAAGTACCCTGTTTTCATACAGTACTAGAGTAAAAGTAAAGATACCTTAATAACAAATGACCAAGTAAAAGTGAAAGTCACCCAGGAAAATCCTACTTGAGTAAAATTCTTAAATATACTTAAGTATCAAAAGTAAAAGTATAAATCAATTCACATTCCGTATATTAAGTGAAATCAACACCTCAAATAAACAATTAACAAACCCGTAACCCCTTTCCAGTAATCTAATCATTTCAAAATATAAACCTGTTGTACAACCTTTTTGGGATAGGGGGCAGCATTTTCACTTTTGGATGAATAGCATTCCCAGAGTGAACTGCCTCCTACTCTGTCCCAGATGCTAATACATGCATATTAATATTAGTATTGGATAGAAAACACACTGAAGATTCTAAAACTGTTTGAATTATGTCTGTGAGTATAACAGAACTCATATGGCAGGCGAAAACCTGAGAAAAATCCAACCAGGAAGTGGGACATCTGAGGTTTGTAGTTTTTCAAAGCTTTGCCTACCGAGTACACATTGAGATATGGATGAGGTAGCAATTCCTAGGGCTTCCACTAGATGTCAACTGTCTTTTGAGACTTGAATGAGGATTCTACTATAAAGGAGGGGCTCATGAGACCTGTTTGAGTCAGTGGTCTGGCATAGTGCCTCGGTCTCATGACGCGCGCTCCCGACAGAGTTACCTCTCGTTCCAGTGCCTTTTCTGAAGACAAAGGAATTCTCCTGTCGGAACATTATTGATGTTTTATGTTAAAAACATCCTAACGATTGATTCCATACATCGTTTGACATGTTTCTAAAGGACTGTAACGGAACTTTTCGAGTTTTTGTCTGGATGAAATGCTCGTGCCTCACGAAGATGGATTACTGGGCTGAACATGCTAACAACAAGTGGCTATTTGGACATAAATGATGGAACTTTATGGAACAAATCAGTCATTTATTGTCGAACTGGGATTCCTGGGAGTGCCTTCTGATGAAGATCATCAAAGGTAAGTGAATATTTATGGTGTTGTTTTTAACTTCGTTGATTCCAAAATGGCGGCTATTCCTCTGGCTGTTTTGGGTTCTGAGCTCCATTCTCAGATTATGATTGTATTGGACTTGTTAATGTTTGAAAGTTACATATTTCTAAAAAATATTTTTGAATTTCGCTTACTGCCTTTTTTACTGCCTCAGCGGAATGTGGACGAGGTGTTCCGCTAGCAGAAGCCCTGCGCTAGAAAGGTTAACCTCCCTGGGATATGTGGGACGCGTCCCACCTGGCCAAAAGCCAGGGAAAATGCAGAGCGCCAAATTCAAATAAATTACTATATAAATCAAACTTTCATTAAATCACTCATGCAAGATAGCAAATTAAAGCTACACTTGTTGTGAATCCAGGCAACATGTCAGATTTCAGAAAGGCTTTTCGGCAAAAGCAAACGATGCTATTATCTGAGGATATCACCACTGTAAACAAAGAGAGAAACCATATTTCAACCCTGCAGGCGCGACACAAAACACAGAAATAAAAATATAATTCATGCCTTTTGTAATACAACTTTAGTTTTTTTTTTAACATAAATAATCAATAAAATTGAAGACGGGATGATCTGTGTTCAATACAGGAAGAAAACAAACTGAAGCATGCTTTCTGGTCACGTGCCTCTATCTAACAGTACACTTCAAGTGACCCTTGTTCAAGATGGCCGTACTTCTTCATTACACAAAGGAATAACCTCAACCAATTTCTAAAGACTGTTGACATCCAGTGGAAGCGATAGGAACTGCAAGAAGGTCCCTTAGAAATCTGGATTCCCAATGAAACCTCATTGAAAAGAGAGTTACCTCAAAACATAAATCTGAATGGTTTGTCCTCTGGGTTTCGCCTGCTACATAAGTTCTGTTATACTCACAGACATGATTCAAACAGTTTTAGAAACTCCAGAGTGTTTTCTATCCAAATCTACCAATAATATGCATATATTCTGGGGATGAGTAGCACGCAGTTGAATTTGGGCATGCATTACATCCGGATGTGAAAATACTGCCCCGTCACCAAGAAGTTAACAAATCTAAGAACCTTTAAAAAGTTGGTGCTATCTCATCAGCGTAATAGTCAAAACTAACTGTTGCCACTCTTAGCGACAATGTGGGCGTGCCCCAAAGGTAAATACTGTTCATCCTGTACATTAATGATCTGCCTTCTGTCTGTACTGGGTCTGAAGTTCAAATGTATGCTGATGATACAGTGATATATGTGCATGCAAAGAGCAAACAATAAGCAACATAAGAACTCACTACTGTAATGGTCCAGGTTACAAAGTGGCTCAGGGACTCATGTTGCATCTCAATGTAAAAGAGGAAAACTGATGCCACTTAGCCAGATGTCTCTGTCTCAGGGGAAAAGCTCCAGGTGGTATCTGATTTTAAGTACCATGGCATAATTCTTGATTCCTACCTCTCTTTTAAAAAGCAAATGAAAAGGTAACTCAAATTACCAAATTCAACCTAGCTCATTTCCAAAACATACAAAATTGTTTGACTACAGAGGTAGCAAAACTGTACTTCAAATCTATGATACTCCCCCACTTAACACAATGCTTGACTAATTGGGCCCAAGTTTACGGTACAACTTTAAAACCCATTCAGTCTGTCTGCAAACAGGCTCTCAAAGTGCTTGATAGGAAGCCCAATAGCCATCACCACTGTTACATTCTCAGAAAGCATGAGCTCCTGAGTTGGAAAAATCATGTGCAATACACTGATGCATGTCTTGTATTCAAGATCCTATATGGCCAGGCACCCCCTCCACTCAGTACTGTTGTTAAACAGAAAACCCAAACACATGGCAGCAGATCCACAAAGTGTGCCATGAGAGGTGACTGTATTTAAGGAAAAGCACCTTTAGTCAATCTGCTTTCTCTGTGATAGCTTCGCATGTCTGGAATACCCTGCCATCAGACACACACAACTGTGCACTGTCCCTGTAAAAAAATTTAAATAAACTCAAACTCAAACTGCAATCTACTTTAAGGGCTTGTAAGTAAGCATTTCGGTGCATGAGATACCATTGAAGAGAGACTGCAGATGAGTAGGTGCATGAAAGTGTAATATTGCTACCTGCTAGAGCATACACCTCCTCTCTGATTGGCTCAATGGTCTGCAAAGAAATGCAAAATATGGTATTCTCCTATTATTACTTGTTGTCAATCTATTTTCAATGCGTCCAAACGTAGTTTTGATTCAACATAAAACAATTAAGTAGATTACTTTCATGTGAGTACTGAAAGGTAAACATTTTTGGGGATTGACATTGTGGCTAAAACTGGAAGTTAAAATGATAACACACAGCAAGATATGTATTACTGGTTGTACTTCTACGACCATTACATACAGTGCCTTGCGAAAGTATTCGGCCCCCTTGAACTTTGCGACCTTTTGCCACATTTCAGGCTTCAAACATAAAGATATAAAACTGTATTTTTTTTGTGAAGAATCAACAACAAGTGGGACACAATCATGAAGTGGAACGACATTTATTGGATATTGTTTTTTAAATTAACAAATCAAAAACTGAAAAATTGGGCGTGCAAAATTATTCAGCCCCTTTACCTTCAGTGCAGCAAACTCTCTCCAGAAGTTCAGTGATGATCTCTGAATGATCCAATGTTGATCTAAATGACTAATGATGATAAATACAATCCACCTGTGTGTAATCAAGTCTCCGTATAAATGCACCTGCACTGTGATAGTCTCAGAGGTCCGTTAAAAGCGCAGAGAGCATCATGAAGAACAAGGAACACACCAGGCAGGTCCCTCTAAACTCTCAGCTCATACAAGGAGAAGACTGATCAGAGATGCAGCCAAGAGGCCCATGATCACTCTGGATGAACTGCAGAGATCTACAGCTGAGGTGGGAGACTCTGTCCATAGGACAACAATCAGTCGTATAAACCCCGAGCACAATCCATCCAGGGAAATTTATTTTTGAGCTCAATCTGTTTTCCATTAGGTTTCTATGGCAATCCCTTTTTAATATAATATGCTTGCAGTTCCTATGGCGTCCACTAGATGTCAACAGTCTTTAGAAATTGGTTGATGTTTTTCCTTTGAGAAATGAAGAAGTAGCCCTTTCCTTTCTGAGTGTCAAGCCAAGTGTACTTTTTTGTTTGGTGTGCGCGACCTGGAACTCTCTCCACTTTCATTTTATCTGCTATTGAACACAGTATATTCCGTCTTAAATTTTATCCATTATTTACATTTTAAAATACCTCAAGTTGGATTAGGAAAGTTGTTTGAAATGTTTGGATAAAGTTACAGGTAACTGTTAGAGGAATTAAATTCCTATATGTTTATTACCCAATTCAATTAATACACTCAGCCCATTTCTAAGGATTTGTAAGAAACTTATTTGCATAAATCAAAATCAAGCAATAGTGTATATTCTCAAGAGTACAGAACATGATACAATTTACAACCGGTTATAAACTGAAAATGACGTCATTAGGTTTCAAACTGTCCCATCCCTCCTCCACTCCGGTACAATGGCAGTATAGTTCACAAGCCTTCCTACATCTTCCCACACCACTTTAGATTATTTATGACTAGGCCAAGGCCTCCCTGTGTAGATAAGCAGATAAGCAGTCTGGCGATAAATTAATTCGTTTCTACCAAGGAACAGACAGTCTTTGTTCTAACTCTTGATTATAATTACACACATTATATTCAGTACAAGGATTAAAAGAAATTTCATACATCTATACAGTAACATAATAGTATTCTGATTAGTCAGTCCTGATTGAAATATATACATAATTAGTCATTATTGATAAAAAAAATCCCTTAACAGTAACGTATTAGATACTTTGTAGGCATGTTGGGCGAGTTGGAACCAGTGTTTTTCTGAATCAAACGCGCCAAATAAATTGACATTTTGGGGATATATAGAAGCAACAAAAGGACCATTTGTGATGTTTATGGGACATTTTGGAGTGCCAACAGATGAAGATCTTCAAAGGTAAGGCATGAATTATATAGTTATTTCTGACTTTTGTGTATCACCTGTCTGGTTGAAATCTGATTTTCATGTGTTGGTATTCTGGGTGCTGTCCTCAGATAAATGCATGTTCTGCTTTTGCCGTAAAGCCTTTTTGAAATCTGACACTGCGGCTGGATTAACAAGAAATTAATATTTAAACCGATGTATAACACTAGTATGTTATATGAATTTTTATTATGAGTATTTCTGTTTTTGAATTTGTCGAGCTGCAATTTCACTGGGTGTTGTCAAATCGATCCCGCTAAACGGATTGTCGCATGGAGGGATCCCTAATTAAGAACAAATTCTTAATAGCGCAGGTGTGACCACAATTCTCTGATCTCAACTCTGCTATTATGATATCAAATTGTGGTTTGATGTTTAATGATGATCCACACAGCAACAAAGCATTTTGTTCTTCAGGTTTTTGTACAGGGTCTTATATGTATCACTGGGTATAACAATACTGGTTATAACAATCTCTGAGAGCACAGTAGTAGAGAGATGAGTCTGTTCAACTACTAACTACTTTTGAGGTACTTTGCAACGACTTTGCATGTTAGCTAACCCTTCCCCTAACACTTACCTTAACCCTATAAACTAACTACTAAACTTAAACCTAACTCTAAACCCTATACCTAAACCCTATACCTATACCGAACCTACAGTGTCTTGCAAAAGTATTCATCCCCCTTGGAGTTTTTCCTATTTTGTTTCATTACAACCTGTAATTTAAATGAATTTTTATTTGGATTTAATGTAATGGACATACACAAAATAATCCAAATTGGTGAAGTGAAAAAAATAATTTGTTTCAATAAATTCAAAAAAAAATTAAAACAGAAAAATGGTGCGTACATATGTGCATGCCTACCCCCTTTGCTATATACTGATCTCAGTATATATGCACCTGTTCTGAAAGGCCCCAGAGTCTGCAACATCACTAAGCAAGGGGCACCACCAAGCAAGCGCCACCATGAAGACGAAGGAGCTCTCCAAACAAGTTGGGGACAAAGTTGAGGAGATGTACAGATCAGGGTTGGGTTATAAAAAAATATCAGAAACTTTGAAAATCCCACAGAGCACCATTTAAATCCATTATTAAAAAATGGAAAGAATATGGCACCACAACAAACCTGCCAAGAGAGGGCCAACCACCAAAACTCAAGGACCAGGCAAGGAGGGCATTAATCAGAGAGGCAACAAAGAGACCAAAGATATCACTGAAGGAGCTGCAAAGCTCCACAGTGGAGATTGGAGTATCTGTCCATAGGACCACTTTAAACATGTTTTGAATTAATCATATTGTGATTCATGCACCATAAATGCTATATAGACATATGTGTGCAATCCAAAACGGCAGTGCAAAACCTATGCACTTACCTAAGAACATTGAAAAAAGCAGAATTGCACTAAAACATCTTCATGGGGTCTCAATGACTGACTTTTTGTGCTGTCACTATCCTCTCTTCAAACATCTTGTAGACTACATACTGTAATGTCAAATCACTCATTGACTTTGTTGCTCTACCTCTCAACACTCAAGGTAGTCTGGTATTTGAGTTCAACAGTATTTCTGGGTTGGATTGCTGCTAAATGTCATCTTCATGATTTTGCTGTAGTTCTGAATAGAGACATTTCAGATCATGACTGCCCTCGATTGATATTGTAAAAAAATGTATCACTCAAATATCGCATGAATAAACATGGCGTGATGTTCCACAATGCTGGAATGGGGTGAAAAAGTTTGGGAACCCCTGCTAAAAGGAAGTGAAACAACACCACAAATGTTCTTCATTCTGTATTTATTCAGACTAGTATCTTTGATCATGTTATATCATAACAGGAACATGCAGACAATATGAATGAGTAGTTCCTGAATAATATTTATATTAAATGTGTTTTATTGTGGAGATGCAAGAAAAAATATATGTATTCATGTACTCTCCTTTATATCTGATTGATCAGAATACAATGCACTGTTCACCCCCAAGGGTCTTGACAGGTTTTTGTACAGTGTGTCTGGGTTTCCTGTCACTGTGGGCTGCAAGGCACAGTGGTACAGAGCAGAGTCTTCCGATTCAACAGAGGAGATCATCAAGTCAACACGGGTCTTCTCTTCATTCAGTCTACCAGTGTGTCGTGGAGTCGTAATGGATGTATTCTGAATATACATGCTGCTTTGTAGGATCAAAAGAAGACACTCTGGTCTGGATCCGGGGTATTGACGGTACCATTGTAGATTATTAACTTTCCCTTTGTAGTTGCAGGAGAGAGTGATGTCTGTTCCTTGGAGAGCATTGACTTCAGGCTTCACTGGAGTTATTGTTTCCTGCTCCATACTATCACCTGCATCAACATAAGTATTGTCATTGTGTTAATGTTTATTTCTAAAGATAAACAATACATGGATTAGGTGCCCATAAAGTATGACAAGAGAAAGAATTGAAACTTTCCAGTGAAATACCACTTAGTTTTTAATGCAATCATTCACTGAAAAAAAGCAATGTCACTATTCAAAATATGATTTGGTTTAACCTGAGTATTCAGCACTCACCTACAAATGCTGAGAGGAGCAACAGTAATAGGAGTGACATCCTGACACAGACTAGATAAACCAACTGAGAGACAAGACAGTGAGAGAGCTGAGTAGATCCTCTACTGAGACATCCTCATGGTTGCAGGTATACCCAGCCTATACCAGTGTTTGACTATGAGGCCCCTCCTCTGATAACTGGATATGTAACTCTTCTTCTGTTGTTTGTGGTTAAGGGTTTTCAGTTCCTATTGGCCTCCTCCTCAGATTATTTTAGACTTAATTTCTATTTGAAAATGTCTAGTTTTTGCTGTAGTCTTTGTTTTTTCAATAGATCAACAATACTAAACCACTCTATACTCTATACACAATCTGCAAATTTGTGTCAGACTGTCAGCATTTTGTGTGAGGAAGTGTTTCCTGTCACTGTGGGCTCTATGGGACAGGAGTACAGAGCAGAGTCTGTCACTGTGGGCTCTATGGGACAGGAGTACAGAGCAGAGTCTGTCACTGTGGGCTCTATGGGACAGGAGTACAGAGCAGAGTCTGTCACTGTGGGCTCTATGGGACAGGAGTCCAGAGCAGAGTCTGTCACTGTGGGCTCTATGGGACAGGAGTACAGAGCAGAGTCTGTCACTGTGGGCTCTATGGGACAGGAGTACAGAGCAGAGTCTGTCACTGTGGGCTCTATGGGACAGGAGTACAGAGCAGAGTCTGTCACTGTGGGCTCTATGGGACAGGAGTACAGAGCAGAGTCTGTCACTGTGGGCTCTATGGGACAGGAGTACAGAGCAGAGTCTGTCACTGTGGGCTCTATGGGACAGGAGTACAGAGCAGAGTCTGTCACTGTGGGCTCTATGGGACAGGAGTACAGAGCAGAGTCTGTCACTGTGGGCTCTATGGGACAGGAGTACAGAGCAGAGTCTGTCACTGTGGGCTCTATGGGACAGGAGTACAGAGCAGAGTCTGTCACTTCAATAGAGGAGATCTCCAGATCCATGCGTTCAATATGAAACCTGAGCTGGAAGTCAAGAATCAGGAACTCTAGTTTAGACCTGGGATACTAATGATACCAATGTAGATTGTTTATAGAGCCAGTGTAGCTGCAGGATGATGTGATGGTATCACCCTCCACACCACCCACCATAGGCCTAGTGGAATTGTCATCTTCAGAATTGCTACTTAGTAGTACAGAGTAGAGTCTGTCACTTCAGTAGATGAGATCTCCAGATCCACACGGTTGTCCTCTTCTTCATGTATGAGGGTCCATTTTGTACTATCAGTGTTGGTTATGATCCCAGAGTAGTCCAGTGTGAGGAACTGTGGAGAGGATCCAGGGTGCTGGAGGTACCATAACAGACTGTTGGTTAATGAGTTGTTGTATCTACAGGAGAGTCGAACACTACTACCCTCTATAACATCCACTACATCTCTGTCTGGACTAATTATGTCTTCAAGACTTATACCTGTAAAAAATAACAACATGTATTACTGAGTCAATGTGGACAGTGTACAGCATATCCACATTTGGTGTTTCAAAGTGTATGATATTGATATTGATATTGAACATTCTGTTAGTACACATTCAGTTACTGGAGAATGAATTCTTACACAAAAACAAGACTGAATAGAGCAGCATCATAGTCACTGGGCGTTAGACAGAGACTTCTCTAATGATCTTCTCTTGGAACATTCACTCTCTGGTTGTGGCAGGGTAGCCTAATGGTTAGAGCTTTGGACGAGTAATCGGAAGGTTGCAAGTTCAAATTCCTGACCTGACAAGGTACAAATCTGTCGTTCTGCCCCTGAACAGGCAGTTAACCCACTGTTCCTAGGCCGTCATTGAAAGTAAGAATTTGTTCTTAACTGACTTGCCTAGTTAAATAAAGGTTAAATAAAAAATCAGTTTCACTCATTACATGTTATGTGTAACACTAAGCTCCTCCTCTTGACACAATATAATGGGTGCATGTTGACTCCACTTGATGTCACTATTGTCAAATAAAATCTTTAACTCCAGAGCAGAAATACTCTCTCAGGCAATGTTAGGTTTCTGTACAGTGTTTCAGGGTTTCCTGTCACTGTGGGCCTCAGTGCACAGTAGTACATAGCAGAGTCTGTCTCTTCAGCAGAGGAGATCTTCAGATCCACACGGGTCTTCTCTTTGTTCAGTTTACCAGAAAAGCGAGAGTCAAGAGAATCAGCTCTCTGTTCAGTCCCAGTGTAGTGCTGGATGAGCAGAAGGTATTGGGGAGCTGATCCTGGAGACTGTTTATACCATAGTAGACTGTCTGCTGAGGAGTAGTTGCAGGAAAGAAGAACATTACTACCCACTTCTGCATACACTTCATGTTGGTTTGGCTCGATAGTCTGCTCATATGTGTCACCTGCAAATTTGAAGAAATTAAGATTGAGTAATTTTTTTATTGAAATAAACATTTATTGTAGAAATTTTTCTAAGCAGAAAACATGACACTACTTTGAAAGCCATAACTTACCTATTGCTGAGAACATAATAATTGAACAGATGAACAACATGGCTGGGGTTGGAAGTCAAAATGACTAATAGTACAACAGAAGCTGAATACTCCAAACTAACTTCATCTGCAAGGTTTTCAGTTGATCATTTCTGTTTAGTTCACCTACAAACTCCACCCCAAAGTACAGTTGCTATAAAGATTCTCAATCTCTCCTCTCCCCACCTCTCCTGGCCTCTCCTTCCCTCCCCTCTCCTCTCATTTGTCCTCTTTTCAGTGATACTGCATCTCTCATTCCTTCCCCTGGGTGGTGGAGGGAATGTAGTACAGAGCAGAGTCTGTCCCTTCAGTAGATGAGATCTCCAGATCCACATGGTTGTCCTCTTCTTCATGTATGAGGGTCCATTTTGTACTATCAGTGTTGGTTATGATCTCTGAGTTGTCCAGTATGAGGAACTGTGGAGAGGATCCAGGGTGCTGGAGGTACCATAACAGACTGTTGGTTATTGAGCTGATGTATCTACAGGAGAGTTTAACACTACTAACCTCCGTAACATCCACTACATCTCTGTCTAGAGCAATTACGTCTTCAACACTTGTACCTGTAAAAAATAGCAACATGTATTACTGAGTCAATGTGGACAGTGTACAGCATATCCACATTTGATGTTTCAAAGTGTATGATATTGATATTGATATTGAACATTCTGTTAGTACACATTCAGTTACTGGAGAATGAATTCTTACACAAAAACAAGACTGAATAGAGCAGCATCATTGTCACTGGGCGTTAGACAGAGACTTCTCTAATGATCTTCTCTTGGAACATGCACTCTGGTTGCGGCAGGGTAGCCTAATGGTTAGAGCTTTGGACTAGTAATCGGAAGGTTGCAAGTTCAAATCCTTGACCTGACAAGGTACAAGTCTGTCGTTCTGCCCCTGAACAGGCAGTTAACCCACTGTTCCTAGGCCGTCATTGAAAGTATGAATTAGTTCTTAACTGACTTGCCTAGTTAAATAAAGGTTAAATAAAAAATCAGTTTCACTCATTACATGTTATGTGTAACACTAAGCTCCTCCTCTTGACACAATATAATGGGTGCATGTTGACTCCACTTGATGGCATTATTGTCAAATAAAACCTTGAACTCCAGAGCAGAAATGCTCTCTCAGGCGATGTTAGGTTTTTGTGCAGTGTTTCTGGGTTTCCTGTCACTGTGGGCCTCAGAGCACAGTAGTACAGAGAAGAGTCTGTCACTTCAGCAGAGGAGATCTTCAGATCCACACAGGTCTTCTCTTTGTTCAGTTTACCAGAGAAGCGAGAGTCAAGAGAATCAGCTCTCTGTTCAATCCCAGTGTAGTGCTGGATGAGCAGAAGGTATTGGGGAGCTGATCCTGGAGACTGTTTATACCATAGTAGACTGTTTGCTGAGGAGTAGTTGCAGGAAAGAAGAACATTACTACCCACTTCTGCATACACGTTATGGTGGTTTGGCTCTATAGTCTGCTCAAAGGTGTCTCCTGCAAATTTGAAGAAATAAAGATTGAGTATTTTTTTTATTGAAATAAACATTTATTGTTGTAATTTTCTAAGCAGAAAACATGACACTACTTTGAAAGCCATAACTTACCTATTGCTGAGAACATAATAATTGAACAGATGAACAACATGGCTGGGGTTGGAAGTCAAACTGACTAATAGTACAACAGAAGCTGAATACTCCAAACTAACTTCATCTGCAAGGTTTTCAGTTGATCATTTCTGTTTAGTTCACCTACAAACTCCACCCCAAAGTACAGTTGCTATAAAGATTCTCAATCTCTCCTCTCCCCACCTCTCCTGGCCTCTCCTTCCCGCCCCTCTCCTCTCATTTGTCCTCTTTTCAGTGATACTGCATCTCTCATTCCTTCCCCTGGGTGGTGGAGGGAATGTAGTACAGAGCAGAGTCTGTCACTTCAGCAGAGGAGATCTCCAGACCCACACAGGTTCTCTTTTCATTCAGATTAACAGACAGTCTAAAGTCTTGTGTATCACCTCTCACCTTATATGGATGTTAATATATAAAGGTATTGGAGACCTGCTCCGGAGTACTGTCTGGAAAAAAAAGCAGCGGGTATGCGCAATAGGTTTCTAATTAGAGGCTATTCTCCACAATGTGTGGATGACGCTCTTAATTTGGCATTGAAGAAAACACGAGATTAACTCCTACAAAAAAGACCCGCTAAAGCTAAAGAACACTCTGTAATGTTCACAACTACATCAAGAAACACTGGCATGTTTTATCATCTAGCTATCATCTAGACCCAGCTTTGCCTGCTGAATTTAGGAATCCACCACCTATTGTATATAGGAGAGGTTGCAATTGACGCAATAAATTGGTCCATGCCAACTGCGAGCCGCAATAGAAAATCAGCCAGGCTATTTTATGCCCTCATCCAAAATGTAGCTTCCAAATGTGTTTGAATATTTCTGCCACCCACATTCAGGAAAAAAGTTCCAAATAAATGAACGTATTACGTGCTCCACCACCCATGTTATCTACATTATTAAATGTCCATGTGGGCTGTGCTATGTAGATAAAACCTCTCGTTCTCTCAAACAGAGAATCAGTGAACATAAAAGTTCCATTGGGAGAAACGACAGGGATAATCCAGTCGCAGTGCATTTTAATGACCTAAAACATGACATTTCTACCTTTTAGATTTTGTGGCATAGAGAAAGTTAAGATGTCAGACAGGGGAGATGATATAAATATGTTTTGGGATTTTCACCCTCCAGATAATATTTCCTAAAGGTATATATATATATATATATATATATATATATTTGAAAAGCACTTGAAAATGTGTGTTTTACCAAAATTATCATTGACTGTGTCAAACTTCATGAGTTACCTTGAAAAGTAAATAAATAAATAAATTGTTACTCTTAAAGCATGACATTTGATGTGTGTATATATATATATATACACTGCTCAAAAAATAAAGGGAACACTAAAATAACACATCCTAGATCTGAATGAATGAAATATTCTTATTAAATACTTTTTTCTTTACATAGTTGAATGTGCTGACAACAAAATCTCACAAAAATTATCAATGGAAATCAAATTTATCAACCCATAGAGGTCTGGATTTGGAGTCACACTCAAAATTAAAGTGGAAAACCACACTACAGGCTGATCCAACTATTGATGTAATGTCCTTAAAACAAGTCAAAATGAGGCTCAGTAGTGTGTGTGGCCTCCACATGCCTGTATGACCTCCCTACAACGCCTGGGCATGCTCCTGATGAGGTGGCGGATGGTCTCCTGAGGGATCTCCTCCCAGACCTGGACTAAAGCATCCGCCAACTCCTGGACAGTCTGTCGTGCAACAGACATGGAGCGAGATGGAGCGAGACATGATGTCTCAGATGTGCTCAATTGGATTCAGGTCTGGGGAACGGGCGGGCCAGTCCATAGCATCAATGCCTTCCTATTGCAGGAACTGCTGACACACTCCAGCCACATGAGGTCTAGCATTGTCTTGCATTAGGAGGAACCCAGGGCCAACCGCACCAGCATATGGTCTCACAAGGGGTCTGAGGATCTCATCTCGGTACCTAATGGCAGTCAGGCTACCTCTGGCGAGCACATGGAGGGCTGTGTGGCCCCCCAAAGAAATGCCACTCCACACCATGACTGACCCACCTCCAAACCGGTCATGCTGGAGGATGTTGCAGGCAGCAGAACGTTCTCCACGGCGTCTCCAGACTGTCACGTCTGTCACATGTGCTCAGTGTGAACCTGCTTTCATCTGTGAAGAGCACAGGGCGCCAGTGGCGAATTTGCCACTTAAGACAAATTTCTTAAAATCAATCTCATATACTATGTTATTAAAAAAATGTTTTACATTCTTTGGTAATGCCAATATGGACAGAATACTATCAAATTCTTCTCAAAGATTCCCTCTGGTGGTCAAACTAGCAATAACTTGCAGTAACAGAAAAAATTGCTGAGAATTAAATGGCACGCCACAGCAGCAGGCAAGGTATGCCGCAGTATGACCAATTTTAAAGGAGGAACCACTGTACTGTGATAAGTGATATGTGATATGCAGTGTACTGTGATATTCAGGATGTGCGGCCTGTGAGCCCTGCAACTACCTCCACTGTCAGGAGGAGGAGCCACCTGCTCAGAGAAATAGAGGTTTGTCTAGAGCTGAGATGAGACGCTCTACAGAAGATAAGAAGTTATAATGTATATCTTGTTGATTTAAATGGAATTGATTGGAGTGAAAAAAAGACTGAAAATGTGGACTTTTTTAAGCTTTAAGGTATTGTGAATCAGAGTTGAAACCGTTCACAGTAAGGATTGTTATCCCCTGCTTTTGTACAGTTGTTGTACAGTGTGTCTGTGTTTCCTGTCTCTGTGGGCCTCGGTGCACAGTAGTACAGAGCAGAGTCTGTCACTTCAGCAGGGGAGAAGATCAGATCCACACGTTCGGCCACTTTGTCAACGTTAACTGACAGTCGAGGATATGGTGGGTCTGCTGTAACTATTGTCTCAGCAGATGTTGAATACACTGAGAGGAGGAAGAGGAATTGGGGAGCAGATGTGTGATATTGGTGATACCATAAGACACTGCCTCCTCCAGATCATGTGTAGTTGCAGGAAAGCTTGACACTGCCATCAAGTATCACATGTATCACATCATGTATCACATCATGTATCACATCCTCCTCAAGACTGAAAATGTCATCCGCACAACTATCACCTGCAGACAACTGACATGAAATTAATAATCTTTGCCTGGTCAAAGCTTGTGTGTTGTATTTCCAAGCTTGTGAGGAAATAATTACACATCATCATTACTGATAAATGTATTTTATTTAACCACAAATGTTAAAAATAACAAGGTGAAACAGCACAGCATGGTTAATGTTAAAGGGATATCAACCCAATTCCTTTTTATGTGGCTTCCCTAAGGTGTCAACAGTCTTTAGACATAGTTTCAGGCTTTATTTTGAAAGATTAGCGTGAAGGATCGTGAGTTGGTGCGCAATTGAGTAAACCGGCCATTGTTCCTCCCGCTGTTATGGAAACAGCTACACACTCAGTTGATATATTATCGAATTTATATTTTAAAAACTACCTGAGGAATGATTATAAAAACATTTGACATGTTTCTGTGGACATTATGAAGACTATTTGGAATTTCCATCTGCATTGCCATGACCGCTCTTTCCTGTGGATTTCTGAACATAACGCGACAAACAAACATCGGTATTTTGGGTATAAAAATAATCTTTATGGAACAAAAGGAACATTTGCTGTGTAACTGGGAGTCTCGTGAGTGAAAACATCTGAAGATCATCAAAGGTAAACGGTTAATTTGATTGCTTTTCTTTTCGTGGCCAAGCTTCCTCATGCAAAGTGTACATAATGCTATGCTAGGCTATCGATAAACTTACACAAATGCTTGGATTGCTTTTGCTGTAAAGCATAATTTCAAAATCTGAGATGACAGGGTGATTAACAAAAGGCTAAGCTGTGTTTCAAAATATTGCACTTGTGATTTCATGAATATGAATATTTTCTAGTAATATTATTTGACTGTTGCGCTATGCTATTCAGCAGTTGCAGACAGAAATTATCCCGCTACAGGGATTGGTAGCATCAAGAAGTTAAAGCATCTTGCTCTATTTCATCAGCAACCCCTACATTTGCCGTTTTGATCACAGGATTCGAACTTGCCATCAAAGCCGAAGTGCAAATTCTATCTATGTTCTCCCGTACATAGTCTTTTGGTGGCTGAGTACATCTACTCATTTCCCATATTCGAGCCGGTTTGGAAGAATGCTTGTGTGTTTCTTTCAGCGCCTCCATGGCTTTATTGAAATCCACTAGCTCCGCTTCACAGAGAGGATTGTCTGTCGCCATTTCAATCATTATTATTCCCAAACCTCTCCCAACGGTGTCCAGGATGTTTAGATATCTTCACTCCATTCTCTAATACATACCTTCTAGTAACTATTTTCAAAGGTAGGGCTACCCACTTCCCCGGAGAATGGTTATGGTATTTGTGCCTACTGATTGGTCACAACACTTAATACCTTGTGTTACAACCATAACGTCTGCAAATGTATTACTGGAGAATACGGATGACTTAAAGGAACCCACCCTACACCATATTTTTTACGACCGGTCGTTACACAATGGATCTATTGAAAAAACTCAGGCTTTCTAGGTCCGTATCCTATAAATGTTCAGCCAACGATTCTCATCTCCCTAAGATGTCAAAATGAGTAGTAACAGGTGTAGAAACTGTGCCTACCTTGTTTGTTGCCAGCTCCACTGATCTGGACTCTCTGTTTTGACTATAAATTGTGGTGAATCCTGCCAACAACGCCAACTGTTGGGTTCTAATTGTCAGAGTAAAAACTCAACGGACACTATGAAAGCTCAAACCAAGTTTTTTCTTCCCAGAGGGTCAATACAGCTGATTAGATGACAAGATTTCAGACAAGCATTGATATTTAACTCTATCTCCTATGCTGAGTCTCCTCCTACACATCTGAACAGCCAATGCATCTCTGTTGCTAGACAGAACCTTAGTGATATCTGTTCTTCCTCACTTCATCTGACCTGACCTCTGCCCCAAAGTGCTCACTCCTCCCCAACTCAAGGCTGTCATGGTGAACACTTAAAAAACTACTGATTGAAAAGTGAAGAATACAAATTTCTCACAGTGCACTGAATATGAAGACAGAGAAACACTAGGCCAACTGGTGATTTCACACAGCATAGGTTTGACCACAGTTCTCTGCCATTATGATATCAAATTGTGGTTTGATGTTCGAATTTGATCCTCGGTTCATCAAAGCATTTTGGTCTGCAGGGTTTTGTACAGCGTCTTATCCACATTCTATCACTGGGTATAACAATTGTAATAATAATAGTCTCTGAGAGCACAGTAGTAGAGAGCTGTGTCTGCCAGGGTTAGATGTGTTATGAACAGTTCAGTAGTAGTCTGAGACATTTTGGATGTATATGAGGGATATGTTCCCTCATGCTTGATCTGGCACCTTTATACAGTAGAAAGTGAGGAGCCTGGTAATCATAATGCCTGTACCAGTAAAGCAGAGGATAATTCCTGCTTGCATCATATGAGCAGCTCAGAATCACAGGTTTCCCCTCTGTACTGATGACTTCATGTTTTACAGCACTAATGTGCTCCCCAAGCAATTAATTCTGTAAAGAAAATATAGAAACATGATCAATTGGGTGTCAATTTTAATTTATATCAACAATGCAGGCTCAATTACAGTGGATCCTCCTTTAAAAGTTGCATCATACTGTGGCACACCTTGCGTGCTGCTGCAGCATTCCTTGGCACGTCATTTAATTCTCAGCCATTTCTTCTGTTACTGCAAGTTATTGCTAGATTTACCACCAGAGGGCATATTTGAGAAGCGTTTGACAGTATTCCTTATTGGCATTCCGTATTGCTGTATTGGCTTAATTAATTTGAATAACATTATGGTGTTTCCATTCAGAGAAAAATGAAAAACAAAACCCTAAGGGTTTCCATTAGGATGGAATGGAAAACATGGTGCTGTGCAACGTGGTTGTCGGGAGTAGGCTACAGGATTGGAGAATTCTAAATTGTTTGCCTTCATTAGACAACTTTGTTCCAATATTTCCGTAAATCAGTAACATTTATTCCCATAGTAAATCGTTATGGATCCTTAAATAACTAAATCAGCATCTGCATTTTGGAAGAGTATTTTTTTATCTTTATTTTATTAACGAAATGAGTAGTTGTATCCAAACTTTTGACTTGTACTGGCTTAAGTAATTTCATTAATATTATGGTGTTTCTACTCCATGAAAAATGAAACTGGGATGGAAAAGAAAATAAGGTGCCGCACAGCGTGAATCTCATACATTCAGAGCATTGTCAGATTGTCAGTTTGTAAATTCACTCTCGGAGCACACACTGGACATTCGGGCAGAGGAGTAGGGTTGATTTGAGCATTCTGGCCTTACAACGGCAGTCAAGCTAACATTGGCTAGCTACTTCCAGACACAAATGAGACCACTCTGACCATTTTACTCGCCCTAGCAGAGCTGGTAAGGCAGTTTTCATGTTAAACATAGTGTTGGTGACTATAAATGTGCTGCTAAAAACAATTTAATTGCGCTTTTTTTCCCGACTTTTACTGACACCGGCCATATTAAATGGGTGTGGAGCGCTCATAAAGTAATTATTCTGCCCTTTGGTACACTCAGACAAGAGTTTTCTGAAATCAGCATAGATAGTATGCTGGAAAAAATTACATTTTTAGCAATGTTCTTTTCTGATAAAAACGACTGTGTGGAGCCCAGTTTCATAATATGACCATATTTCCCAGCTGCTTGCCATCGTTTTGAAGTAATCGCGAAAAAACAGCCTTATTTTAGTGCATTTTTCACTCTGCCAGCTCCTATTAGTTCTATTGGCACCAACTTGCCTTCCAAACGTTCTAATACCAGCTTATTGCTCAACGTCACAATGCCTGCTTCGCTATTGTTGGCAATGAGACCTGCTCACGTTGTTTCATAGCTAAAATGTAAACAACACAAATAATATTGGAACTCTGTGGTCTTTCCATTGTTTCCTATGGGGGAAATGTCGGCATGTATGTCTATTTCGCCAAATATCTCGCAATGTGATTTTCTTTTCATGAGAATCTGCTCTTTCTAATTATGTAAGCCTCGGCAGCTAGCTCAGTTGTCATCAAATGCTAGCCCAAAAATATTTTTTTGCCCTTGGAACGCTGAGCACCCCCCATTGTTTTCCTATGGAGAGGCATGCGGGTCTATTTCACCAAATATCTCACTGTGTATATTTAGTTTTTTTTAATTCGGGTGTAACCGTAAAATGGCCTGCTAGTTAGCGGGGTGTGCGCTAATAGCAATTCAATCGGTGACGTCACTCGCTCTGAGACCTTGAAGTAGTTGTTCCCTTGCTCTGCAAGGGCCGTGGATTTTGTGGAGCAATGGGTGAAGATGCTTCGAGTGTGGCTCTTGTCTGTGTGTGCAGAGGGTCCCTGGCTCGAGCCCAGGTTGGGGCGAAGAGAGGGACGGAAGCAAAACTGTTACATAGGCCCCATTTTAATCAGGATAATCTCCTCTTTGTAATTTTGTAAGTCTGGGCAGTGAGCTCGTTTGTCATCGATCGCTAGACCAGAAATAGTCAGAAGTCTTTATTTTTTCCCTACTTTTTCAGTACGGTGACATAAGCACAGTTGACACCATCGAAGTGCGGATATTTACTTTCTACACAAGTTGTTTTTTTCCAGTTTCGTCCAACGAACAGATTGTAGTGGTAAAATAAAAAGGGATACATTTTAATGGAATTCTAAGCATCACTCCAGTCAAACAGGCTCTGCAAACGTTTGATTTCATTAATTTGCTATGGGCTCGCGCTATTGTTCTAGTTTAGCCAAAGTTCTTAAGCTGTTTTTCAGCTTGAGTGTTCAGCCTTGAGTGAATTTAGTAAACTGCCTGTTACTCAAGCCCAGAAGCTAGGATATGCATATAATTGGGAGCATTGGATAGAAAACACACACTGACGTTTCTAAAACTGTAAAAATAATGTCTGTGAGTATAACAGAACTGATATGGCAGGCGAAAACCAGAGGAAAATCCATAGAGAAATTTTTTTTGGGGGGGTTACAGGCCATTTCAATGCAAGCCTGTGGGAAAAACAAATAGATAGGACCCAGATCGCAGTTCCTATGGCTTCCACTAGATGTCAACAGTGTTTAGAAAGGGTTTCAGGTTTGTTTTTTGAAAAATTAACAAATAGTAGTTTTTCCAAGGTGTCCCTCATCAGAAAAGTAGTCTTGTTGCATGCGTGACTGAGGTAAGCGCTCTAAGTTATTTATCTTCCCTATTGAACATACTATTCTCCGTCTTCAATTTGATCGTTTATTTAGATATTAGAGTACCTGAGGATTGATTAGAAACGTTGTTTGACTTGTTTGGATGAAGTTCATTGGTAACTTTTGGGATTCCTTTGTATGCATTTTGAACGAGGGAAACGGGTGGATTACTGAATCAAGTGCGCCAATTAAACTTACTTTTTTGGGATATAAAAGAAGGACTTTATCGAGAAAAAAACAACAACATTAATTGTGGAGCAGGGCCCCTTGGGATTGCAAACAGAGGAAGATCTTCAAATGTAAGTTATTTATTTTATCGCTATTTGGGATTTTGTGACACCTGTGCTTGTATGAAAAAGTATTTTGATGTGATGCGCTGTCCTCAGATAATCGCATCGTATGCTTTTGTCAATTTGATCGTTTATTTAGATATTAGAGTACCTGAGGATTGATTAGAAACGTTGTTTGACTTGTTTGGATGAAGTTTATTGGTAACTTTTGGGATTCCTTTGTATGCATTTTGAACGAGGGAAACGGGTGGATTACTGAATCAAGTGCGCCAATTAAACTTACTTTTTTGGGATATAAAAGAAGGACTTTATCGAGAAAAAAACAACAACATTAATTGTGGAGCAGGGCCCCTTGGGATTGCAAACAGAGGAAGATCTTCAAATGTAAGTTATTTATTTTATCGCTATTTGGGATTTTGTGACACCTGTGCTTGTATGAAAAAGTATTTTGATGTGATGCGCTGTCCTCAGATAATCGCATCGTATGCTTTTGCCATAAAGCCTTTTTGAAATTTGACAACGCGGTTGGATTATCGCTTGTAAACGATGTAAAACACTTGTATTTTCATGAATGTTTAATTTTATGATTTTTGTATTCTGAATTTTGTGCTCTGCAATTTCACCGGATGTTGTCATAGTGGCATCTTAGCGGGACACGATCCCAAAGAGGTTCTAACGTATTCCTCTCAATTGTAAATGTTTTGCTTGACTCTTTATGACGTGATAACAGCTTACATTTGGTTCTGCCATAATGTTTTGTGAGCCATCTTTGTGAAAGAGCGTCACCAGAACACGGGTGGCTCGCGTCAAAATTTGTCATTGGAACCACTCGATATGATTGGTCATATAAAAACCTTGGGAACCAAATGCATAATGACGTTTGACACATTTGGCTAAGAAAAAAAAACGAAAATGCAGTCACTACAACGCCAAACTTTTTTCCAAATTAGCTCCATAATATCGACAGAAACATGACAAACAGTTGGTAACATGCTGGTAAGTGTTATTTAAAACAGTAAAAAGAGTGACCACAACTAGAGTTATGACTGAATGACTACCCTGCTTTCTCACTGTCACCTATAAAAGGAATTTCCTTTCCTCTGCCTCAATTATGTAAAACATCCCTTAAAAAATTGCACACAACACAAAGTACTGCACACAGTGTTTTTGTAAGGGAGCTGTATATCCTGCTGTCACAGTGGGCCTCAGAGCACAGTAGTACACAGCAGAGTCAGACAGCTGCACCCTCTGGATCGTCAAGGGGACTGATTTTGCTGTGACATTCAGATGGGCATCAAATCTGTCCTTGAATTCAGAAGCAGATTCCCCAGGAGAAAATGGATCCCTCCTCAGCATAAAAATGGGCTTTCCATTTGCTAGTTGTTTGTACCAGAAGAGATATTGTGATTGGGAAGTTGTATCAAATAGACAGGTGAGTGTTGTTGGGTGTCCTTCTACGACCATTACGTCTTCTGTTGGCTGTCTTACATTCTCTTCTGCTCTGCACCCTGAAAAGAAGGATAAATATATCTTCACAACTTATAATAATAATGTATATAAATTAAATGAACAAATGCACAGAAAGAGACAGATGAACAGAGTGATGTTATACCAAAGCAGCATGCAGCCAGAACGTGCAGGATCAGCCAATTTGTCATCACTAGTCAGTCAGTTTGAAGTGGAAAAGGAGCAGAACAATGCTGATCTATCTATCACAGAGCTTTGACACCCTCTGTCCTACTGTTGATGCTTCATGTTGTTCTGTATTACATGCAGTAGTAGACCATGGGGAGGTGTCTGTCTGTATGGCATCCTCTGATTCAGGAGTTTGTGTGCTTTGTTAGGTTGCCTCCTTCAGGTTGACTTTCATACTACACCACCAAGTGGTATAAATTGTGAGGAGTAACTACAAACATTAATATTGTTGCACTTTGTCATATTCCATATCACCACCTGGTGATTGCACACAGCACAGCAAAGGTGTGACCACAGCACAGGTGTGATAACAATTATCTGATCTCAATGTCTGCAATTATTATATCAAGTTGTGGTTTGATGTTTAATGATGATCCACACAGCAACAAAGCATTTTGTTCTGCAGGTTTTTGTACAGGTTCTTGTATGTATCACTTGGTATAACAATACTGGTTATAACAATCCCTGAGAACACAGTAGTAGAGAGATGAGTCTGTCAGGGTTAGGCTTGTTATGATCTGTTCAGTTTACGGCAGGGACGTTGCGGATGTTCATTTCTTATCAGGGACATGTTCACTACCGCTCTGTGATATGACAGCTTAATACACAGCCTGATCTCATAGGCTAGACGTAACATAGTAAATGTTAGTCCGGGACAGTCAAATAAGTATGATATGTTATTAAATTTGATTTGGTTACTGAAGGCAAAAATTAATTTTGGGTGGATGGTGGGTGTATAACATGAACGTCTAACTACTTTTTCGGTACTTTGCAACGAGTTAGCTAACACTTCCCCTAAAACTTACCTTATTAACCCTATAACCTAACTCCTAAACTTAACCCTAACCCCGAACCCAGCTAGCCACCTCAATAGAATTTGTAAAATATCATACGTTTTGTGAATCTGGAAAGTCGTAACAAATCATACGTTTGGTAAATTCGTAACATATAATGCAGAGCACAGTAGTATAGAGCAGAGTCTGTCACTCCAGCAGAGGAGAACTCCAGATACTCACAGTTGTTCTCTTTTTCATGTATGAGGGTCCATTTTGAACTATCAGTGTTGGTTATGATCCTAGAGTAGTCCACTATGAGGAACTGTGGAGAGGATCCAGGGTGCTCGTGGTACCATAACAGACTGTTGGTTAATGAGCTGTTGAATCTACAGGAGAGATTAACCTACTACACTACTACCCTCCATAACATCCACTACATCTCTGTCTGGAGTAATTATGTCTTCAACACTTGTACCTGTAAATAATAACAACATGTATTACTGAGTCAATATAGACAGTGTACAGTATATCCACACTTGGTGTTTTAAAGTGTATTACCACTTGATATTGATAATACCATATTGTAATGAATACTTAAGTGTATATTCGGTTAGTACACATTCAGTTAATGAGAGGGAATTCTTACCTATAAGTGCACATTAACTTCTTGACGCTACCCATCCCTTAATTAAGCGGGATAATTGTCATCAGCAACCGCTGAATAGCATAGCGCCTCAGTTAAATAATATTACTAAAAATATTCATATTCATGTAATCACAAGTGAAATATTGCAAAACACACCTTAATCTTTTGTTAATCCACCTGTCGTCTCATATTTTGAAATTATGCTTTACAGCAAAAGCAATCCAAGCGTTTGTGTAAGTTTATCGATGCATGACAAAACATTAAGTACACTTAGCATTAGGTAGCTTGGACACGAAAATCAGAAAAGCAATCAAATTAATCGTTTACCTTTGTTGATCTTTGGATGTTTTCACTCACGAGACTCTCAGTTACACAACAAATGTTCCTTTTGTTCCATAAAGATTATTTTTATATCCAAAATACCTCCGCTTGTTTGGCGCATTATGTTCAGAAATCCACAGGAAAGAGCGGTTACGACAACACAGACAAATTCCAAATAATATCCGTAATGTCCACAGAAACATGTCAAACCTTTTCTTTAGAATCAATCCTCAGGTTGTTTTTAAAATATATAATCGATAATATATCAACCGCAAATGTCTCTCACAGTAGGAGAGGGAAAAACAATAGCTGTCAAAATTCTGTTGTGCGAGCAAAACTCATTTGACCACTTGACGCGATGTTATCTTTCAGGCTCATTTTTCAAAATAAAAGCCTGAAACTATGTCTGAAGACTGGTGACACCTTGAGGAAGCGATAGGAAAAGGAATCTGGTTGATATCCCTTTAAATGGAGCAATGAGAGGCTCCATTTAAAGAAGCCACTTCCTGGTTTGATTTTTCTCAGGGTTTTTCCTGCAATATCAGTTATGTTATACTCACAGACAATTGTTTGACAGTTTTGGAAACTTTAGAGTGTTTTCTATCCCAATCCGTCAATTATATGCATTTTCTAGCATCTGGCCCTGAGAAATAGGCTGTTTACTTTGGGAACGTTATTTTTCCAAACATAAAAATAGTGCCCCCTATTTTCAAGAGGTTAACAAGAATGAATAGAGAAGCATCATAGTCACTGGGTGATAGACAGAGACTTCTCTAATGATCTTCTCTTCAAACATTCACTCTCTGGGTGAATCAGTTCCACTCATTACATGTTATGTGTAACACTAAGCTCCTCCTCTTGACATAATATAATGGGTGCATGTTGACTCCACTTGATGGCACTATTGTCAAATGAAACTACAGAGTTGAAATACTCTCTCAAGCGATGTTAAGTTGTTGTACAGTGTTTCTGGGTTGCTTGTCACTGTGGGCCTCAGAGCACAGTAGTACATAGCAGAGTCTGTCTCTTCAACAGAGGAGATCTCCAGATCCACACGGATCTTCTCTTTGTTCAGTTTACCAGAGAAGCGAGAGTCAAGAGAGTCAACAGCTCTATGTTCAGTCCCAGTGTAGTGCGGGATGAGCAGAAGGTATTGGGGAGCTGATCCTGGAGACTGTTTATACCATAGTAGACTGAAAGCCATAACTTACCTATTACTGAGAACATAATAAATGACCAGATGAACAACATGGCTGGGGTTGGAAGTCAAACTGGCTAATAGTACAACAGAATCTGAATACTCCAAACTATCTTCATCTGCAAGGTTTTCAGTTTATAATTTCTGTTTAGTTCACCTACAAACTCCACCCCAAAGTACAGTTGCTGTAAAGATTCTCAATCTCTCCTCTCCTCATCTCTCCTGGCCTCTCCTTCCCTCTCCTCTCATTTGTCCTCTTTTCAGTGATACTACATCTCTCATTCCCTCCACTGGGTGGTGTTGGAGGTATTAATTGTGTGAATCAAATTTGAAAGGTTTTTGTACTGTGTTTCTGGGTTTCCTGTCGCTGTGGCCATCAGTGCACAGTAGTACAGAGCAGAGTCTGTCACTTCAGCAGAGGGGATCCACACGGTTTCTCTATTCATTCAGATTAACAGACAGTCAAAAGTCTTGTGGATCACCTCTTACCTTATATGGATTATTGTTAGTTGTTACTATATAAAGGAATTGGAGGCCTGATCCAGAGTACTGTCTGTACCACAGCAGAATATCTGATTTTACTGTATAGTTACAGGAGATCTTAACTCTGCTACCCTCTAAATAATACTCCTCAGGACTGGTTGGAGTAGTATCATCCTCTAAAGTATCACCTGTGAAGGAGAAGAAAATAAGCATGAGACTTAACAAGAAAACCTCTTAGTATGTAAAGCAGCCCAATATGTACCAATGAAACAGTGCCAGTGTGGAAATGACATTGCATAAAACCTTACTTACCAACAAGTACTGAAAACAGTAAGATTGTGAGACAGAAAATGCAGCTACAGCACCGGGGTTAACTCAACTGTCTGATATGCAGTGTATTGTGATATGTGATATGCAGTGTAAAGGTGATATGTGATATGCAGTGTACAGGGGTTCCTCCTTTAAAAGTTGTGAGCTTGCACCGCGGACTTAGAGGTACCCAGGGTCACGGCTTCATTGCTCCGGACCACCACAAGGGGGAGTTAGAGCACTCATTATGCATTTGGGTCCCAAGGTTTTTATTTGACCAATCATATCAAGTGGTTCCAATGATGAATTTTGACGCGGGCCACCCGTCCCTATTGACTTTCGTCAGCAAAGATGGCTGACAAAACATTACTGTGAAGCAAATGTATGTAGTTAGAATGTCATAACAAATCAAGCAAAACGTAAGAATTGAGAGGAATATGTTAGTTAATTTAGAGATAAACGATTGTGCATATTTTTTTGTCATAAAGTTAATTTACAAAAATTGCTATTTAGCAGTTTTATTTAAGCCATATCCAATACCAGGTGTATCAAAATCATTCATTATAGCAAGCAGGGAGCAGGTTTTCGAACCCTCAACATTCTAGCCTGAAGTCCAGCACACTATCGACTGTGCCCAAATGTATTAATTGGGGTTGGGGCCAATTGTGGCAAAAAACACTTTATACATTGGAATCTTTAACATTTGGAAAGGGGAAAAAGTAGTATTTTTACACAAGTTTTACACAAGCGTAGCAGGATGGGCTATTAGCTGAACAATAGACTTTTCAATCATTACTAAATAATTGTCTAATAGCTGAGCTAGGTGTGAACACACCCTCCCCTCCCCAACTTGAGCTAGGTGTGAACCCCCTCCCTCCTCCCAACCTTGCAACAAATCATTTTCAGGACTATCTGTAATAAGCATCGGAGATGCACAACAGGTTTCTAATTAGAGGCTATTCTCCACAATGTGTGGATGAAGCTCTTAATTTGGCATTGAAGAAAACACGAGATTAACTCCTACAAAAAATACCCGCTAAAGCTAAAGAACACTCTGTAATGTTCACAACTACATCAAGAAACACTGGCATGTTTTGTCATCTGACCCAGCTTTGCCTGCTGAATTTAAGAATCCACCACTTATTCTATATAGGAGAGGCAATTTACGCAATAAATTGGTCCATGCCAATTGCCAGCCAGCATAGAAAATCAGCCAGGCTCTTTTACGCCCTCTTCCAAATGGTAGCTATAAATGCAGAGGTTACACACAGTGCAACAATATGACGAGTGTGAATATTTCTGCCACCCACATACAGGAAAACCGTTCCAAATATATTACATTATTATGTGTTCCATTGCATTATTATGTGTTCCATTATTACATGTCCATGTGGGCTGTGCTCTGTAGATAAAACCTCTCATTCTCTGAAACAGAAAATCAGTGAGCACAAAAGTTCAATTAGGCGAAACAACAGGGATTATCCAGTTGCAGTACATTTTACTGACCTAAAACATGACATTTCTACCTTTAGATTTTGTGGCATAGAGAAAATTAAGATATAAGACAGGGGAGGTGATATAAATAATACTCTGAGTAAAAGAGAATGTGATTGGGATTTTCACCCTCCAGACATTATTTCCTAAAGGTCTTAATGAGGAAATGCCTCTGTATGTTGTGTTGTTAAATTGAACATGAATTATGCCCCTATTTCAGATTACTCTGATGTTTTTCTAACACTGAAACCAATGATTTATGAGAACTTGCTTGGTAGGTTGATGTCCTCATTGTGGTTTTACAGACGTGTTTAATCTTCTTATGGCTGAAATCCCGTTAATGGGATCGATTTGACAACAGCCAGTGAAAGTGCAGGGCGCCAAATTCAAACAGAAATCTCATTATTAAAATACCTCAAACATACAAGTATCATACACCATTTTAAAGATAAACTTGTTGTTAATCCCACCACAGTATCCGATTTCAAAAAGGCTTTACGACGAAAGCATACCTGACATGCGATTATGTTAGGTCAGTGCCTAGTCACAAAAAAACAGCCATTTTTCCAGCCAAAGAGAGGTGTCACAAAAAGCAGAAATAGAGATAAAATTCATCACTAATCTTTGATGATCTTCATCAGATGGTACTCATAGGACTTCATGTTACACAATAGATGTATGTTTTGTTCAAAAAAGTTCATATTTATATCCAAATTTCTCAGTTTACATTGGCGCGTTATGTTCAGTAATGTTTTGCTTCCAAAACATCTGGTAATTTTGCAGAGAGCCACAGAGAGCCAGAAATACTCATCCTAAATGTTGATGAAAATACAAGTGTTATGCATAGATTTAAATATATACTTCTCCTTAATGCAACCGCTGTGTGTCACATTCGTTATAATGATCGGACCAAGGCACAGCGTGGTATGCGTACATTCTTTTTATTAACAGAATGAACACCGAATAAACCCAAAAAATAACAAAATGAAACATGAAGCCATACAAACTAGTGCTGAACTGCAACTACACATAGACAAGATCCCACACCAGAAAGTGGGAAACAGGGATGCCTAAATATGATCCCCAATCAGAGACAATGATAAACATCTGTCTCTGATTGCGAACCATATCAGGCCAACATAGAAATACATAAACCCCTAGACCTACAAAAATGCTAGACATACAAAAAACCCTAGAAATACAAAAAACTAGAGTACCCACCCTAGTCACACCCTGACCTATCCAAAATATATAGAAAAACAGATATATAAGGTCAGGGCGTGACACTGTGTCATATTTACATCGAAAGCACATCTATCCTTTCATATGATGATATATGATATGATGCATATGATGCATTAATGCAACTGCTGTGTCAGATTTCAACAAAACTTTACTGAAAAAGCACACCATGGAATAATCTGAGTACAGCGCTCAGCCACCAAAACAAGCTTTACAGATACCCGCCATGTTGTGGAGTCAACAGCAGTCAGAAAAAGCATTATAAATATTCACTTACCTTTGATGATCTTCATCGGAAAGCACTCCCAGGAACCAGGAATCCCAGTTCCACAATAAATGTTTGTTTTGTTCGATAAAGTCCATAATTTGTGTCCAAATACGTCCATTTTGTTCACGCGTTTAGTTCACAAATCCAAATTCACAAGGTGCAGGCACTTAGTCTAGACGAAAAGTCAAAACAGTTCCATTACAGTTCATAGAAACATGTCAAACGATATATAGAATCAACTTTTAGGATGTTTTTATCAGAAATCTTCAATAATATTCCAACCGGACAATTCCTTTGTCTTTAGAAATGAAAGGGAACCCAGCTCGCTCTCACGGCCGTGTGCGTGACTTAGCTCATGGCATTCTGCCAGACCCCTTAGTCAAACAGCTCTTATTCGCTCCCCCTTCACAGCAGAAGACTGGAACAAGGTTCTTAACCTCTAGCGTAGAGCAATCCCGTATCCGGGAGCGTAATCATAGCCTCAAGCTCATTACCATAACGCAACGTTTCCTATTCATGAAAATCGCAAATTAAATGAAATAAATATATTCAAACACAAGCTTAGCCTTTTGTTAACAACACTGTCATCTCAGATTTTCAAAATATGCTTTTCAACCAAAGCTACACAAGCATTTGTGTAAGAGTATTGATAGCCTAGCATAGCATTAAGCCTAGCATTCAGCAGGCAACATTTTCACAAAAACAAGAAAAGCATTCAAATAAAATCATTTACCTTTGAAGAACTTCCGATGTTTTCAATGACAAGACTCTTAGTTAGATAGCGAATGTTAATTTTTTCCAAAAATATTATTTGTGTAGACGCAATAGCTCCGTTTTGTTCATCACGTTTGGCTAAGAAAAATACCGGAAAATGCAGTCACTTACAACGCCAATTTTTTTTCCAAATTAGCTCCATAATATCGACAGAAACATGGCAAACGTTGTTTAGAATCAATGCTCACAAGGTGTTTTTCACATATCTATTCGATAATCTATCAGTGGTGGCAGTTGGCTTCTCATCAGAAGCAAACGGAAAAATACTGCAGCTGGAGATTACGCAATAATTGCGATGGAGGACACCAAGCGACCACCTGGTAGATGTAGTCTCTTATGGTCAACCTTCCAATGATATGCCCACAAATACGTCACAATGCTGCAGACACCTTGGGGAAAACGTGGAAAACGTAAGCAGACTCCTAGCTCTTTCACAGCCATATAAGGAGTCATTGGCATGAGGCGATTTTAAAAAATGCGGCACTTCCTGATTGGATTTTTATCTGGGTTTTTTCTGTAACATCAGTTCTGTGGCACTCACAGACAATATCTCTGCAGTTTTGGAAACGTCAGAGTGTTTTCTTTCCAAAGCTGTCAATTATATGCATAGTCGAGCATCTTTTCGTGACAAAATATCTTGTTTAAAACGGGAACGTTTTTCATCCCAAAATTTAAATAGCGCCCCCTATATCCAAGAAGTTAAGACTGTTGACATCTAGTGGAAGAAATAGGAAGTGCAATCGGACCAAATTTACACTGTATCTTGGATAGGCATATACCTGAAAATCTACAAACCTCAGATTTCCCACTTCCTGGTTGGATTTTTTCTCAGGTTTTTTCCTGCCATACAAGTTCTGTTATACTCACAGACATCATTCAAACAGTAGGAGACAGTTCACTATGGGCACGCTTTTCATCCGAAGATGAAAATAGCGCCCCCAGCCATAAGAAGTTAATGTAGATTGTATACAAAAAAAGAAAAAAAATGTATGGTTAAAAATGTTCATGTTTTACCGTGACTTGTTGTAGGCTCCTAAGTGGACCATAAGGTTAAAAACCAAACCAAATTAATAACAATTTTTTTTTTTTTTAAATGGTTTTTTAAAATTAACTCTGCCAGAGTCTTTTGGGTCACTTTTTCCGGTCCCAAGCCCGGATAAAGGAAGAGGGTTGGAAATGTGCCATAAAACAAAAACAAGAATCGACAGAAGAAAGTTAATTTGTAGTTATTAACATACTTAGGGTGTTTTTTACTCACTTTTTGTCTCTCCCACGATGTTATTCCTCTCTCCTACAGCGTCCATCACAATTACATGGACATGGCCACTTATGCAAATTAGATGATGACATCATTTAGCGACTTTTAGGACAGCCAATAGCTACTTTCCTTACTGAGGAGTTGGCATCACTGGGGAGGATGTTTCAGTTAGAATCGTCCCAGTGAACAAGCACCAAACCAGCTGTAAGTTGCTGGTTGCAAAGCACTGTCTGTCAAAAGTTATTTTTATTTTCCCAAGTGATGATTTGAATGTATAAGTTATATACATTTGTTTGTAAATGTTATTAGAACATCACACATAAGATGCAGTGTTTTTTGTGCATATTTGTTGTGCATTTTGATGTTGAGAATTCCAGCTAATGCTAGCTAGTAACTTACTGTGTGGTGGGGGATTGTATATTTTGTACAGTGCCTGCGTGGGTGCAGAGTTGGATGGTGAGCCGTGCATTGCATGACGTGCAATTTTGTGCTGTTTTCATCAGAATAAATCTCCATGATTGGTGCTACAAGTTGGAGTTTGTGTCGATGATTGATTCTACACAACTCAAGAAGAGTACTGTTACAGTGGTGCCGTGACCGTTCTTCTGGATTGGATCATCCTTTGTTGGATTTCCATCTCAGAACTTCGCTGTGGTTGCCATTTGAGAATCAGATAAGACATTGCTGGTGCAATTAATGGCGATATCACATTTTGCCTAAAGAGGGCGATATTGCATCATTTTCTATTTGTATTACTGAAATGGATGATTTCTTTGATTGAGACTGTAAATTGATTGGGACTTTCTCTTCACGGATAAACGATATAACTTTTGTGCTACTTGTTTATTCCCATTATTAAGATGGAAGGTGTTGGGAGAGTTAGGGGTTTCTTGACATTTAATCTGTCACCATCTGTTGGTACGGGTTCAGACAAAATTCCAGTTTCTTCTACACCTATGCCGAAACTGGAGGGTTTTGGGGGTTTTGATGATAGTTTCCCTATGGAAACGCCCAAGGATGTGAATGAAAGAGGTTTGCCAAATACAGGGAATGGGGAGGTCTCCAGGAATTTCATAGCAGACATTGTACAGCAGATTGGTCATCCCATTGGGGAGAACATTGCCTCCTGTTTGGAGTCAAAGGCAATTGTTGGACATGTTGGGGACAATGGTATGGGGCATGCATGCAGCTCTAGGGGTAAGGATGTGTCAGGCCTGAACCTGGTATTGAAGTCTGATAACAGGGAGCCGGTGTACTTTAGTGGGGATGGCTCTGAAAAGTGCACAGTGCATGAGTGGGAGGATATGGTAATGGTTTACATGCGTAAGAGGGGCGTATCTGTGATGGACCAAGCAGATGAGGTTATAGGTAGGCTTATGGGAAGGGCCCACGATGTTGTTAAAGTGGGCATACGCAGCAATCCCTCTGTTAATTTATCTAAAGGCCCAAGTCCCATCTTTGACATACTGAAACATTTTAGTGACTGCTTTTTCAAGCATGCCCCTCACTGTCTTTTATGCAACATTACCTCTGACTGATGAACAACCATTAAACTATAGACTCAAACTCAACAGGGCTATGGATGATGCTGAAGATTGTCTCAAGAGACAGACAAAAGTGTTGAAGACCCATCTCGTGAGCTCACAGTCATGTTCATCAGACATTGCCCTAACCCTGAACTGTCACGCATCTTTAAGTGCAATCCATTACAGCAGTGGACCGCTGCAGATGTTCATGAGAGGTAGGATTAATACAGAAGGGAGCGGAAGTACTCTCACTTATCTAAGGTGACCCCAGCCATCGCAACAATAAAGCAGGACGTTGGTGCTGTCATGCCACTCTCCATGCCTGCTGTGAGGCCCCACATGGAATCATCTAATGCGTTGCCTTCCCCAGCCCAGACGATTCAGGGCTCAGCTGAGCCAATGGAACATATCCTTGCAATGCTGGAGCGTGTGCTGAAGCAGAGGCCACAACAGTCTAACTATCACTTCCAAAAAGGGAATACGAGCAAGTTGAGGTCTAATGGGCCATGGAAGTGTGCGGGGATGCTGGACATGATACTTACTTTCACTGCAGGGCCAATCACCTCTGCTTTCTTTGTCATATAAGTGGCCACGCATGCTCTCAGAGCCTCAAGGCCCTCAGCTCTGGACTCCTCAGCTCTGGAGTCCCTACAGTAATCACTGCTCAGCTCCTGGAAAAATAGTAGAACTGCATGTAGAAGGGGAGAGGTTTGGGCCTTTTGTAGAGTCCCAATAAGTGAGAGCTGTTGTATATAAAAGTGTTTGTGACAAAAGGGAGACTGAGAAAAGTATCATAATGCAAAACACACAGAGGTCTTCCCCATATGATGATTTTTTCCATGCCAAGGTGTTAATAGGTGAGAAGTGGAAGTGAGAGCTATGCTTGACAGTGGGCCTGTGGCTTGTACCTTGAGCTCTAGGATCTTACCTGAACTGTCGCATGCAGGAGTGTTGAAAAGTCCATCATTGAGTCCTACAGAGGTAGTCTTGGTTGGTTGTGGTGGGTTTAAGACGGGACCTTTGGGAGTATGTGAGCTGTAGATGGAGGTGTACGGTTGTAGAGTTGCCGTGCCTACACTAGTGGTAGGCAACAATCTCCCAAAGCACTTAATTCGCCACCCAAAGACTAATGGAGATCTCTGGAAGAGGGTTTATACTCCTGTGTGTGATGGGGGTGGGGAAAGCAAGCTAATCAACATGATGGCTAATGTGGATAGATGGAGAGATAGTGACCTGACAAATTTGGAACTGCAAGACTGGAAGAGGCTGTGGCTCTAGAGCCTATGCAGTAATACTTAGTCTGTTGCAGACTACGAAACACTCAGAATCTATCAGCTGGCAGTGCTGTTCTCATCAAGCCCAGCAGTTCAAGATCAACACCAAGATCAATCCTGGTAGGGAGGACAGTAGCTCTGTTGCGGGGGGATGGGTGGCTCCCTGTTAGAGTGATAAACCCTTCTCAGAAGACAGTGACATTGAGACGAATCCCCACTCTAGCCGATGTCTTTCCTTGCATGGCTCTAGAGGACTTTGACTGTTCATGTGTGAAGGATGATTCATCAGCAGCTTTACAGCAGCAAGTGCAGAGAACGGCTGACATACTCACTGACTGCCAAGATGACTTGACTCTGACTGTTGACAGTTCCAGCTGACTTGATGATACTGACGGACTTGACAATTCAAGCAGTCCTGGGGTCTTACGTGACTTAGGTTTGACTGATAT
This sequence comes from Oncorhynchus tshawytscha, assembly GCF_018296145.1. Lineage (NCBI taxonomy): Eukaryota > Metazoa > Chordata > Actinopteri > Salmoniformes > Salmonidae > Oncorhynchus > Oncorhynchus tshawytscha. Next base: position 54,047,688 of record NC_056438.1, on the reverse strand, counting down.
TGACGTCGACTCCTGTCATGTGTCTCCCGCTGGTAAGGAAAGACCCCCATGAAATGGACAAAAATGAATGGCAACTTATTGGCATTGGGCAAACCATTTACACAATTGCAAATACCACTTAAATGTACAGCAGTTCATCAAAACCATATAGGAAACCTAAACATTACAAATGCCAAGTGTAATAAACGAAAAATCCCATAGGAGGTGAGTGCGCTCCACTGTAGATTTCCATATACGTCAACAAAACAAAGATGATTGTGGACTTCAGGAAACAGCAGAGGGAACACCACCCTATCCACATTGATGGAACAGTAGTGCAGAGGGTAGTAAGTTTTAAGTTCCTTTTGGCGTACACATCACAGACAAACTGAATTGGTCCACCCACACAGACAGCATCGTGAAGAAGGCGCAGCAGCGCCTCTTCAACCTCAGGAGGCTGAAGAAATTTGGCTTGTCACCAAAAGCACTCACAAACTTCTAAAGATGCACAATCGAGAGCATCCTGGCGGGCTGTATCACCGCCTGGTACGGCAACTGCTCCGCCCACAACCGTAAGGCACTCCAGAGGGTAGTGAGGTCTGCACAACGCATCACCGGGGGCAAACTACCTGCCCTCCAGGACACCTACACCACCCGATGTCACAGGAAGGCCATAAAGATCATCAAGGACAACAACCACCCGAGCCACTGCCTGTTCACCCCGCTATCATCCAGAAGGCGAGGTCAGTACAGGTGCATCAAAGCTGGGACCGAGAGACTGAAAAACAGCTTCTATCTCAAGGCCATCAGACTGTTAAACAGCCACCACTAACATTGAGTGGCTGCTGCCAACACACTGACTCAACTCCAGCCACTTTAATAATGGGAATTGATGGGAAATGATGTAAATGATGTAAAATATATCACTAGCCACTTTAAACAATGCTACCTAATATAATGTTTACATACCCTACATTATTCATCTCATATGTATATGTATATACTGTACTCTATATCATCTACTGCATCTTTATGTAATACATGTATCACTAGCCACTTTAACTATGCCACTTTGTTTACATACTCATCTCATATGTATATACTGCACTCAATACCATCGACTGTATCTTGCCTATGCCGCTCTGTACCATCACTCACTCATATATCTTTATGTACCTATTCTTTATCCCCTTACACTTGTGTCTATAAGGTAGTAGTTTTGGAATTGTTAGCTAGATTACTTGTTGGTTATTACTGCATTGTCGGAACTAGAAGCACAAGCATTTCGCTACACTCGCATTAACATCTGCTAACCATGTGTATGTAACAAATAAAATTTGATTTGATTTGATATAGGAAATGGTCAAAGTCAGGTCCCAAGGGAGAATTTTTCAAAATCTAAAAAAAAGTTAAGATTTTAAAACCTCATAAAAGAGTGCGTTTTGGACTTTTTTTGTCAGTTATCATATGTAGTAACCGTATGGACATACCTTGTTTATTTATTGAGTTTGTCCATAAGGCCTATGTTTTGTCCATTTGCCTGATATGATCACAGGAAGTGGGCTTCCGAATCCAAAAGTCAGTGAACCATGTCCAAATGGCATAAGAAATGTCCAAATGGCATATATAAGTATTGAAAGTACCAAATCAGGATGTTATGTCCATTTGCCATATATGATCATAGGAAGTCATAGGAAGTAAGAATTTCTCATTGATGTTGATTCAGAATGTCCATTTCGTAATGGGAAGTTCTTATGGATATACATGGGCAATGGACACCTTCAACTTGCAGAAGAACATGTTCATACTGAGAATATAGCATATGTGTAATGGACACTGTCCAATCACTCATTGGTGTTGATTTCAGCCATGTTAAATACATTGGAAATGTACAATTGTACACTGCCCATTTGCAATGTCTTACAATGGGAATTTACCATCACGAATTGGACGTGCTCTAATATACTGCAGAAATGCCCAATTGAATGGCTCGTTGAACTCAGGATGGCTGAGCAGTGATAGTGGTTCTTCTCCATCGCTTGTTGGTGTTGATTTCAGCCTGTCCATTTGGTGATGGAAAATCCCTCATTAAATACATTGGAAATGGACACTGACCATTTGCAATGTATTAAAATGGGCATTTACCAATTATACTGCTGAAATGCCCTATTGACTGGCAGTTCTTTGATGGTGTGAACGCCGGTAACTATTGCAGGCTCTGTGTGTCTGTAAGGTTTTTCTTGGACATCTGATGGGAGAAATGACTGATTTACAGTTCATGAGGGTTGCCAAATCACACATATTACATTTTAGAAAGATGTGACCTTTTTAACCCTTCAAAACAGCCCCCATTACCCCAATTTAAAAAACTTCACACAACACAAAGTACTTTACACACACACATACACACGCACTGCGTTTTTGTAAAGGGGCAGTATATCCTGTTGTCACAGTGGGCCTCAGAGCACAGCAGTACACCGCAGTCAGATAGCTGTAACCTCTGGATCTTCAAGGGGAATGATTTTGCTGTGACATTCAGAAGGGCATCAAATCTCTCCTTGAACTCAGTAGTAGTGTCTGCATGTGAACATCCCTTCTCAGCATAAACATGGAGTTGACATGTTCTAGTTGTTTGTACCAGAAGAGATATAGTGATTGATTAGTTGTGACGAATAGACAAGTCAGTGTTGTTGGTTGTCCTTCTACGACCAGGACATCTTCTGTTGGCTGTGTAACATTATCTTCTGCTCTGCACCCTGAAAATAAAGACAGATATATCTTCATAACATATAATAAAAATGTATATAAATAAAATGAACAAATGCACAGAAAGAGACAGATGAACAGAGTGATGTTTTACCAAAGCAGCATGCAGCCAGAACATGAAGGATCAGCCAATTTCTCATGAATAGTCAGTCAGTTTGAAGTGGAAAAGGTAAGGAGCAGAACAATGCTGATCTATCTATCACAGAGCTTTGACACCCTCTGTCCTACTGTTGATGCTTACTGTTGTTCTGTATTACATGCAGTAGTAGACCATGGGGTGTTTGTGCTTTGTTAGGTTGCCCCCTTCAGGTTGACTTTCATACTACACCACCAAGCTGTGTGAATTGTGAATTGGGCCAACGATAAATAATAATATTTTTGCACATTGTCATATTCCAAAGTGATTATCTAACCAATATTTTTTTAAATGCTTACAGTAAGTGAAATTGAAGACTACTGATTGAAGAGTGAAGAATACATATTTCTCACAGTTCATTGAAAATGAAAACAGAGGAAAAACTAGACCACCTGATCATTGCACACAGCACAGTTGTGACCACAGTTCTCTGATCTCAACTTCTGCCATCATGACATCAAATGTGGTTGTTGTTTAACTATGATTTCCACTTCATCAAAGCATTTTGGTCTGCAGGTTTCTGTATGGTGTACTATGCACTTTGTATCACTGTGTATGTTCCCTGAGAGCACAGTAGTAGAGAGCTGTGTCTGCCAGGGTTAGGCTTGTTATGACCAGTTCAGATGATGTCCGGGATGTTGTGGATTTATATCTCTTATCAGGGATGTGTTCAACATAACTCAATGATCTGGCACCTTTATACAGTAGAAACTGAGGAGCATGGTTACAATAATGCCGGTACCAGTAAAGGGAAACATAATTACTGCGTGTTTCATATGTACATCTCAGAGATACTGATGATCTCTCAGTGGGGGTGTACTCCTCCTTGTCAGGAGTCACACTATCTCCACATACCATTCCTGCAGGGAACAATATAAAATAAAGCTGATTGATAACACATGCTTATTTTTAAGACTTTTTAGAAATCAACTAAGTTATTCACATTTAAATGACTTTACTTCAACAAAGATGTTTTACCACCAATACCTTAATGTAATAATCTGATTATAAGGATGCAAGGATTTCAAATGTTGAGGTGTTGTTTACCTGTAGACATAATCAGAATGATCAACACACTGATTGATTTCTCCATCTTCAGACTGATGTTTGCATTCATTCACTCTCCTCTGAAATGTCCTTCTGTGTGTCACTGTGTGAGCTGTACAGCCCTGCTAATGTCACACCCACCACAGATGTAAGTCTTGCATTGTTTCTACACTGGTGCCAAGGATACACTCGTTTTTGTAGGGGGGCTGTACATCCTGTTGTCACAGTGAGCCTCAGAGCAGAGTTGTACACAGCAGAGTCAAACAACTGCGACCTCTGGATTGTAAAGGGGACAGAGATAGAAGTGAAATATAGCCTGGAATCAAACCTCTTCTTAAGCTCATCAATATTGCTCCCTTCTGCATAACTATCTCTTCTCAGGACATACTGAATGGATCATTCAGCTACTTGATTTGGAATTTTAGAACACCTTTAGGTATAAAACATACCCCCTTGAACTTTGTGACCTTTTGCCACATTTCAGGCTTCAAACTAAAAGATATAAAACTGTATTTTTTTGTGAAGAATCAACAACAAGTGGGACACAATCATGAAGTGGAACGACATTTATTGGATATTTCAAACTTTTTTAACAAATCAAAAACTGAAAAATTGGGCGTGCAAAATTATTCAGCCCCTTTACTTTCAGTGCAGCAAACTCTCTCCAGAAGTTCAGTGAGGATCTCTGAATGATCCAATGTTGACCAAAATGACTAATGATGATAAATACAATCCACCTGTGTGTAATCAAGTCTCCGTATAAATGCACCTGCACTGTGATAGTCACAGAGGTCCGTTAAAAGCGCAGAGAGCATCATGAAGAACAAGGAACACACCAGGCAGGTCCGAGAGATACTGTTGTGAAGCCGGATTTGGATACAAAAAGATTTCCCAAGCTTTAAACATCCCAAGGAGCACTGTGCAAGCGATAATATTGAAATGGAAGGAGTATCAGACCACTGCAAATCTACCAAGACCTGGGCGTCCCTCTAATCTTTCAGCTCATACAAGGAGAAGACTGATCAGAGATGCAGCCAAGAGGCCCATGATCACTCTGGATGAACTGCAGAGATCTACAGCTGAGGTGGGAGACTCTGTCCATAGGACAACAATCAGTCGTATATTGCACAAATCTGGCCTTTATGGAAGAGTGGCAAGAAGAAAGCCATTTCTTAAAGATATCCATTAAAAGTGTCGTTTAAAGTTTGCCACAAGCCACCTGGGAGACACACCAAACATGTGGAAGAAGGTGCTCTGGTCAGATGAAACCAAAATTGAACTTTTTGGCAACAATGCAAAACGTTATGTTTGGCGTAAAAGCAACACAGCTCATCACCCTGAACACCCTATCCCCACTGTCAAACATGGTGGTGGCAGCATCATGGTTTGGGCCTGCTTTTCTTCAGCAGGGACAGGGAAGATGGTTAAAATTGATGGGAAGATGGATGGAGCCAAATACAGGACCACTCTGGAAGAAAACCTGATGGAGTCTGCAAAAGACCTGAGACTGGGACGGAGATTTGTCTTACAACAAGACAATGATCCAAAACATAAAGCAAAATCTACAATGGAATGGTTCAAAAATAAACATATCCAGGTGTTAGAATGGCCAAGTCAAAGTCCAGACCTGAATCCAATCGAGAATCTGTGGAAATAACTGAAAACTGCTGTTCACAAATGCTCTCCATCCAACCTCACTGAGCTCGAGCTGTTTTGCAAGGAGGAATGGGAAAAAATGTCAGTCTCTCGATGTGCAAAACTGATAGAGACATACCCCAAGCGACTTACAGCTGTAATCGCAGCAAAAGGTGGCGCTACAAAGTATTAACTTAAGGGGGCTGAATAATTTTGCACGCCCAATTTTTCAGTTTTTGATTTGTTAAAAAAGTTTGAAATATCCAATAAATGTCGTTCCACTTCATGATTGTGTCCCACTTGTTGTTGATTCTTCACAAAAAAATACAGTTTTATATCTTTATGTTTGAAGCCTGAAATGTGGCAAAAGGTCGCAAAGTTCAAGGGGGCCGAATACTTTCGCAAGGCACTGTATATATACAGTGGGGAGAACAAGTATTTGATACACTGCCGATTTTGCAGGTTTTCCTCCTTACAAAGCATGTGGAGGTCTGTAATTTTTTATCATAGGTACACTTCCAACTGTGAGAGACGGAATCTAAAATAAAAATCCAGAAAATCACATTGTATGATTTTTAAGTAATTAATAGATAGATATAGATAGATAGATATAGGACAGACACTTAATTTAGGAACGTGTTATTAAATCAGTTTCTATGAGATTTTGGTAGTATAGGGCAAATTCTATCAAGGTTTCACCTTGTTGGGCAGAATGTTGAACACTGGATGGAACTATTGTATCGTTATTATACATAGAAAAAAACTTGTCACTGGACTTCATGACTGTGGAGGGCAGTCTATAGGAGGATAACAGACACAGAAGATCTGTCACATAAGTTAACATACAGTATGTATGTTACGTAAGTATGTCATACAGGATGTCTGTTTCCTCCAATGGTTTTTGTACAGTGTCACAGTTTCCTGTCACTGTGGTCTTCATGGCATAGTAGTAAAAAGCAGCGTCTGTCAGATCAGCAGAAGAGATCCACACGTTTGTCCACTTTGTCCACTTTGTGTCAGACGAGACCACTTTGGTGTGATGTACAAGAGGACATCTGGTTGGGATCTGGGATATTGGCGGTACCACTGTAGATTGTAGACAATGCCATCATATTTGCAGTAGAGATGGACATTCCTTCCCTCCTGAACAAGCTCTTCTGGAGTCAAAGGGTTTATTGAATCCCCAAAACTGTTTCCTACAAAAATATTTGGTCAAATAACATCTGTAACTGTACAACTGTGCAGTTGTAACTGGCATTTAAAATGAATGTGGAATTACCATGTTTTTGTGCTGTTCATTCACTGTAAGATTAAATTAAAATATTTAAATCCATATAATAACTCACCTAAAAAAGTTGAAAAGAGAAGAAATGAGAAGAAAAAAATCTTGCTAGACCTTTGAGAAACTGATAGACAGCACTGAGAGACCTGACTAACTAGCTGCTTCCTCAGCAATAACATCCCCTTAAGCTACATGTGGATCTTTGATTATTCAGCCCCTCCTCTTGACACCAAGGTGAAATGTTTTCTGTTATGGCTTTATTTTTTCAGAAAATGTTGTCAGGTTTTTGCATTGTGTTTGTTTATTGGTTTCCTGTCACTGTGGGCTGCAAGGAACAGTTGTACAGAGCAGAGTCTGTCACTTCAGCAGAGGTGATCTGTCACGCCTTGGTCTTAGTATTTTGTGTTTTCTTTATTTATTTGGTCAGGCCAGGGTGTGACATGGGTTTATGTTGTGGTGTGTTTTTGTATTGGGGTTTTAGTAGGTATTGGGATTGTGGCTGAGTAGGGTTGTCTAGGAAAGTCTATGGCTGCCTGAGGCGGTTCTCAATCAGAGTCAGGTGATTTTCGTTGTCTCTGATTGAGAACCATATTTAGGTAGCCCGGGTTTCACTGTGTGTTTGTGGGTGATTGTTCATGTCTCTGTGTGGTTTTGCACAAGATAGACTGTTTAGGTTTTCACGTTACGTTTGTTGTTTTGTTTTTGTTCGTTTTTCTTCTTCATTAAATATGTATCTAACTTATCACGCTGCGTTTTGGTCCGATCCTCTTTCAACGGAAGAAAGCCGTAACAGAATCACCCACCACACCAGGACCAAGCAGCGTGGTGACAGGCAGCGACAGCAGAAGCAGCGAAAGGAGGAATGGACATGGGAAGACGTTTTGGATGGCAAGGGTTGTTACACTTGGGAGTAGATACTGGCTGGAAGAGATCACCTCCCATGGGAACAGGTGGAGGCACTTAGGAGAGCAGAGGCAGCCGGAGAGAGGAGCCGACGATACGAGGGAACACGGTTGGCAAGGAAGCCCGAGAGTCAGCCCCAAAAATGTATTGGGGGGGGGGGGCTCAGGGTGAGTGCGGCAGAGTCAGGGTTCAAACCTGAGCCAACTCCTCCTGTTTATCATGAGGAGCAGTGATCACAGGACTTCTGGACGTGGGAGGAGATATTGGACGGAAAAGGACCCTGGACACAGCCTGGAGAATATCGCCGCCCCAAAGAAGAACTGGAGGCGGCGAAAGTGGAAAGGCGCTGGTATGAAGAGGCAGCACGGCGACGCGGATGGACGCCCGAGAGTCCGCCCCAAAAATGTATTGGGGGGGGGGGCTCAGGGAGAGTGTGGCAGAGTCAGGGTTCAGACCTGGGCCAACTTCCCCTGTTTATCGTGAGGAGCCAAGGAGGAGACCAGAACCAGAGCCGGTGTTGGAGGTGAGTGAACCAGAGACTGTGAAGGAGTTAATGGGGAAAGTGGAGGAGAGAGTTATGAGGGAGTTGCTAGTTTGGTGCTTTAGGTATGATATTCATCCGACGGAGCGTGTCTGGGATTTGATGGCACCTGGGTCAGCCCTCCATACTCGTCCTGAGGTGCGTGTTAGTCGGCTGGTGAAGAGTGTGCCAGCCTCACGCACTAGGCCTCCTGTGTACCTACCTAGCCTTGCACGTCCTGTGCCAGTCCTGCTCTCAGGCTCTCCAGTACGCCTTCACGGTCCGGTCCATCCTGTGCCACCTTCACACACCAGTTCTCCGGTGGCAGCTCCCCGCACCAGGCTTCCTGTGCATGTCCTCGGTTCAGTACCACCAGTGCCAGCACCACGCACCAGGCCTTCAGTGCACCTCGCCTGTTCAGCGCTGTCAGAGCCTTTCTCCTCTCCAGCGCTGTCGGAGTCTCCCGCCTGTTTAGCGCTGTCAGAGCCTTCCTCCTCTCCAGCGCTGTCGGAGTCTCCCGCCTGTCTAGCGCTATCAGAGCCTTCCTCCTCTCCAGCGCTGCCGGAGTCTCCCGCCTGTTCAGCGCAGCCAGAGTCTTCCTCCTCTCCAGCGCTGCCAGAGTCTCCTGCCTGTTCAGCGCAGCCAGAGCTGATAATCTGCATGGAGCAGCCAGAGCTGCCAGTCTGCATGGAGCAGCCAGAGCTGCCAGTCTGCATGGAGCAGCCAGAGCTGCCAGTCTGCATGGAGCAGCCAGAGCTGCCAGTCTGCATGGAGCAGCCAGTCTGTATGGAGCAGCCAGAGCTGCCAGTCTGCATGGAGCAGCCAGAGCTGCCAGTCTGCATGGAGCAGCCAGAGCAGCCAGAGCCACCAGTCAGCCAGGATCCGCCAGTCAGCCATGATCTTCCAGATCCGCCAGTCAGCCAGGATCTTCCAGATCCGCCAGTCAGCCAGGATCTGCCAGAACACACAGCTAGCCAGGATCTGCCAGAGCCTACTACCTGCCTGAGCTTTCTCTCAGTACTGGGCTTCCTCTCAGTACTGGGCTTCCCCTCAGTCCCGAGCTTCCCCTCAGTCCCGAGCTGCCCCTCAGTCCAGTGGGGTCCTTGGTGAGGGTTATTAGGCCAAGGTCGGTGGCGAGGGTCACCAATCAAAGGACGCGTTACAGGGGGACTAAGACTTGGTTGAAGTGGGGTCCACGTCCCGAGCCGGAGCCGCCACCGTGGACAGACGCCCACCCGGACCCTCCCCTATGGGTTTAGGTGTGCGGCCGGGAGTCCGCACCTTGGGGGGGGTTCTGTCACGCCTTGGTCTTAGTATTTTGTGTTTTCTTTATTTATTTGGTCAGGCCAGGGTGTGACATGGGTTTATGTTGTGGTGCGTTTTTGTATTGGGGTTTTAGTAGGTCCACCTGGCCATGCTGCTGTTCCAGGTTCAACTGACCTGAGCCCTAGGACCATGCCCCAGGACTACCTGACATGATGACTCCTTGCTGTCCCCAGTCCACCTGGCCATGCTGCTGCTCCAGTTTCAACTTCCACCTGACTGTGCTGCTGCTCCAGTTTCAACTGTTCTGCCTTATTATTATTCGACCATGCTGGTCATTTATGAACATTTGAACATCTTGGCCATGTTCTGTTATAATCTCTACCCGGCACAGCCAGAAGAGGACTGGCCACCCCACATAGCCTGGTTCCTCTCTAGGTTTCTTCCTAGGTTTTGGCCTTTCTAGGGAGTTTTTCCTAGCCACCGTGCTTCTACACCTGCATTGCTTGCTGTTTGGGGTTTTAGGCTGGGTTTCTGTACAGCACTTTGAGATATCAGCTGATGTACGAAGGGCTATATAAATAAATTTGATTTGATTTGATTGGGATTGTGGCTGAGTAGGGTTGTCTAGGAAAGTCTATGGCTGCCTGAGGCGGTTCTCAATCAGAGTCAGGTGATTTTCGTTGTCTCTGATTGAGAACCATATTTAGGTATCCCGGGTTTCACTGTGTGTTTGTGGGTGATTGTTCAGGTCTCTGTGTGGTTTTGCACAAGATAGACTGTTTAGGTTTTCACGTTACGTTTGTTGTTTTGTTTTATTTCATTTTTTCTTCTTCATTAAATATGTATCTAACTTACCACGCTGCATTTTGGTCCGACCCTCTTTCAACGGAAGAAAGCCGTAACATGATCTCCAGAGCCACATGGGTCTCATCTTCATTCAGTTTAAAAACCTCTTGATGCTACCCATCCCGGATCCGGGATCGTGACTACGGCTCAAGCTCATTAGCATAACGCAAAATGCGAAAAAATATTCTTAGACATATTTAACCTCCACACCTACACAAGTCCAATAGCTCAAATGAAAGATAAACACCTTGTTCATCTACCCAGCAAGTCAGATTTCTAAAATGTTTTACGGCGAAAACATAGCACACATTTATATTAGACCACCACCGAAACAAAAGGCAAGCGGCGGCCATTTTGTCCCAGAAAATATAAAATTTAAAAGTAGGATTAAAAAATAAATAATTCACTAACCTTTTGAAAATCTTCATCAGATGACAGTAATATTACATGTTACACAGTACATTTTTTTTTTTTCAATAATATGCCATTAATATCCATAAATCTCTGTTTACAATGACGACATTTCAAAAATGCTACTCAAAATGTCCGGAGAAATTATGATAGCTCCGACAGATAACGTCAGATAACAAGCAATAAACATGACTAAATATACATGTTCTACATATAGTTACAAAGATACACTTCTTCTTAATACAACCGCTGTGTTACATTTATTTTTAACGTTACAGAATTCGTTCACTAGTCTATGCTATGAGTCGGCGCTCAGATATTAGCAGTGTCTCCTCTACGTTTGGAGTCCACAGAAACCCAAAATAACCACATAAATATTCCCTTACCTTTGATGTTCTTCGATCAGAAGACGTAGAAGGAGTCATACTTACCCAATACATCGTTTGGTTTCAAGTTGTGCGTCTTTGTATTAGCATATGCTAACAGCTTCAGCTGAAATGCACCCAAAATAACTTCTGCTCCTTCTGGTCCCGCACTCTTGCGCATCAAACTTCAAAATTACATATTATATGTCGACTAAACTGGTCAAACTAAGTGCAGAATCGAGCAAAATGATGTTTTTATCATGTAAAACAATGATAATCGCAAACAAACGAACCGGCTTCAACTGGTGTCTATTGGAAAAGAACGTTCTCCAAATCGGCCGCGCGCAATAGAGTGCATGTATGTGAGAGTGAACCGGGCATTTTCGCCCGCCAAAGGATGAGGGAGCACGAAATTCAAACAATGAACGTGCCAATTGAAAGCAGACATCGCGCTGAACAAATACATACTGTTCCCAGATCGGTAGCTGCCTGGGAAGGGTGGGGGCGATGACGTCAAAGTTGACCCAACTTTTCTCTTGACAAGAGAGAGTTTGGGAGAAAGGCTGCCCTGAGAGTTCTGCTTTACATACAGACATAATTTAAACGGTTTTAGAAACTTTAGAGTGTTTTCTATTCAATAATTATTATTATATGCATATATTAGCAATTTTGGAAAAAAATATTTTCAGTTTACTATGGGCACGCACTTCCTCCAACGGGGGCAGTATTGAGCCATAAGCTCAAGAGGTTAACAGACAGTCGAGGGTGGGTCGATTCATTATGTGTCTTTAACCCTCCTTCAGTGATGAGGAGCAGGAATTCTGGTTTTGATCTGGGGTATTGTTGGTACCACAGTAAAGTATCAGTACTGTAGGAGCCAGTGTAGTTGCAGGATAAAGTAATACCTTCACCCTCAAAAACACGCTCTTCAGTTGTGGCTGATATTATTTCCTCCTCATAACTGCTACCTGAAATAAATAATGTTAAACATGTTTCGAATGAATCATATTGCAGTTCATGTACTGTAAATGCTATAAAGACATATGTCTGCAATACAAAACTGCAATGCAAAACCTATGCACTTACCAAAGAACATTGAAAAAAGCAGAATTACGTAAATCATCTTCAGGGGGTCTGAATGGCTGGCTTCATGCCCTGTCAAGTAAGAGTGTATCACTATCCTCTCTTCAACTGTAGACTACATATTGTAGACTACATACTGTAATGTCAAAGCACTCATTGACTATGTAGCTCTACCTCTCTACACTAAAGAGAGTTGGGTATTTGAGTTCAATTGTCTTTCTGGGTTGGATTGCTGCTAAATGTCATCTTCATGATTTTGCTCTAGTTCTGAATGGAGACATTTCAGCTCATGACTGCCCTCTATTGGTATTGTCTTCAAATGTATGCTGTTCACCAAAATAAGAACAATAAGACAATTACTGCTCTTCATCCTCTGAACAGTGGTTCCCAAACTGTGAGGCGAGGGGTCAGCCAGTCCGGCTTTAAACTCATTCTTGAAAGTTGTAATAGTAGAATGCACAAGGTGCAATTTTGAAATTGGGTAGTGCGTCATCAGTTCTTCTTGTCATGTTATTCATTGCATACCTTAGAGAGCTATTTATAACTTGTCAGCAATGTACAGATCAACTAGCCCATGTCAGCTAAAGTTTTTTAATTATGTTTTTTAGCCCATAATTATTGTAAAAAAAAATTATCACTCAAATATCACATGAATTAACATGGCGTGATGTTCCACAATGATGGAATGGGGTCACCGAGTGAAAAAGGTTGGGAACCTTTGCTAAAAGGAAACGAAACAACACCACAAATCCTTTTCACTCTGTATTTATTCAGACTGGTACCTTGGATCATGTTATATCAGAACAGGAAGATGCAGACAATATTATTTAGTAGTTCCTGAATAATATTTATATTAAATGTGTTTTATTGTGGAGATGCAAGAAAAATATATGTATTATATATATAATGTGTAATGTACTCTAAATAATAACTGATTGATCAGAATACAATGCACTGTTCACCACCAAGTATCTTGACAGGTTTTTGTACAGTGAGTCTGGGTTTCCTGTCACTGTGGGCTGCAAGGCGCAGTGGTACAGAGCAGAGTCTTCCAATTCAACAGAGGAGATCATCAAGTCAACACGGGTCTTCTCTTCATTCAGTCTACCAGTGTGTCGTGGAGTCGTAATGGATGTATTCTGTACATACTTGTTGGTTTGTAGGATCCAAAGAAGACATTCTGGTCTGGATCCGGGGTATTGACGGTACCATTGTAGATTGATAATGTTGCCCTTGTAGTTGCAGGAGAGAGTGATGTCTGTTCCTTGGAGAGCATTGACTTCAGGCTTCACTGGAGTTATTGTTTCCTGCTCCATACTATCACCTGCAACAACATAAGTATTGTCATTGTGTTAATGTTTATTTCTAAAGATAAAAAATACATGTATTAGGTGCCCATAAAGTATGACAAGAGAAAGAATTGAAACTTCCCAGTAAAATACCACTTTGTTTTTAATGCAATCATTCACTGAAAAAAAGCAATGTCGCTGTATTCAAAATATGATTTGGTTTAACCTGAGTATTCAGCACTCACCTACAAACGCTGAGAGGAGCAACAGTAATATGAGTGACATCCTGACACAGACTAGATAAACCAACTGAGAGATAAGACAGAGAGAGAGCTGAGTAGATCCTCTACAGAGACATCCTCATGGTTGCAGGTATATCCAGCCTATACCAGTGTTTAACTATGAGGCCCCTCCTCTGATATTTGGATATGTAACTCTTCTTCTGTGGTTTGTGTTTAAGGGTTTTCAGTTCCTTTTGGTCTAGTTTTTGCTGTAGTCTTGGTTTGTGTTTTCAATAGATCCACCATGCTATACTATATATACCATCTGCATATTTGTGTCAGACTGTCAGCTTTTTGTATGAGGAAGTGTTTCCTGTCACTGTGTGCTCCATGGCACAGGTTTACAGAACATAATCTGTCACTTCAGTAGAGGAGATCTCCAGATCCACGCGGTCTGTATGAACCTGAGCTGGAAGGCGAGATTCAGGAACTCTGGTTTAGACCTGGGATACTAATGATACCAATGTAGATTGTTTACAGAGCCAGTGTAGCTGCAGGATGATGTGATGGTATCAACATCCACACCACCCACCATAGGCCTAGTGGAATTGTCATCTTCAGAATTGCTACCTAGTAGTACAGAGCAGAGACTGTCACTTCAGCAGAGGAGATGTCCAGATCCATTTCATGTATGAGGGTCCATTTTGTACTGTCAGTGTTGGTTATGACCCCAGAGTAGTCCAGGATGAGGAACTGTGGAGAGGATCCAGGTTGCTGGAGGTACCATAACAGACTGTTGGTTAATGAGCTGTTGTATCTATAGGAGAGTTTAATGCTACTACCCTCCATAACATCCACTACATCTCTGTCTGGAGTAATTATGTCTTCAACACTTGTACCTGTAAAAAATAACAACATGTATTACTGAGTCAATATAGACAGTGTACAGTATATCCACACTTGGTGTTTCAAAGTATATTAAATCAAATCAAATCAAATGTATTTATATAGCCCTTCGTACATCAGCTGATATCTCAAAGTGCTGTACAGAAACCCAGCCTAAAACCCCAAACAGCAAGCAATGCAGGTGTAGAAGCACGGAGGCTAGGAAAAACTCCCTAGAAAGGCCAAAACCTAGGAAGAAACCTAGAGAGGAACCAGGCTATGTGGGGTGGCCAGTCCTCTTCTGGCTGTGCCGGGTGGAGATTATAACAGAACATGGCCAAGATGTTCAAATGTTCATAAATGATCAGCATGTTCGAATAATAAGAAGGCAGAACAGTTGAAACTGGAGCAGAAGCACGGCCAGGTGGACTGGGGACAGCAAGGAGTCATCATGTCAGGTAATCCTGGGGCATGGTCCTAGGGCTCAGGTCCTCCGAGAGAGAGAAGGAGAGAATTAGAGAACGCACACTTAGATTCACACAGGACACCGAATAGGACAGGAGAAGTACTCCAGATATAACAAACTGACCCTAGCCCCCTGACACATAAACTACTGCAGCATAAATACTGGAGGCTGAGACAGGAGGGGTCAGGAGACACTGTGGACCCATCCGAGGACACCCCCGGACAGGGCCAAACAGGAAGGATATAACCCCACCCACTTTGCCAAAGCACAGCCCCCACACCACTAGAGGGATATCTTCAACCACCAACTTACCATCCTGAGACAGGGCCGAGTATAGCCCACAAAGATCTCCGCCATGGCACAACCCAAGGGGGGGCGCCAACCCAGACAGGATGACCACATCAGTGAATCAACCCACTCAGGTGACGCACCCCTTCCAGGGACGGCATGAGAGAGCCCCAATAAGCCAGTGACTCAGCCCCTGTAATAGGCATGAGAGAGCCCCAGTAAGCCAGTGACTCAGCCCCTGTAATAGGGTTAGAGGCAGAGAATCCCAGTGGAAAGAGGGGAACCGGCCAGGCAGAGACAGCAAGGGCGGTTCGTTGCTCCAGAGCCTTTCCGTTCACCTTCCCACTCCTGGGCCAGACTACACTCAATCATATGACCCACTGAAGAGATGAGTCTTCAGTAAAGACTTAAAGGTTGAGACCGAGTTTGCGTCTCTGACATGGGTAGGCAGACCGTTCCATAAAAATGGAGCTCTATAGGAGAAAGCCCTGCCTCCAGCTGTTTGCTTAGAAATTCTAGGGACAATTAGGAGGCCTGCGTCTTGTGACCGTAGCGTACGTGTAGGTATGTACGGCAGGACCAAATCAGAGAGATAGGTAGGAGCAAGCCCATGTAATGCTTTGGAGGTTAGCAGTAAAACCTTGAAATCAGCCCTTGCTTTGACAGGAAGCCAGTGTAGAGAGGCTAGCACTGGAGTAACATGATGACATTTTTTGGTTCTAGTCAGGATTCTAGCAGCCGTATTTAGCACCAACTGAAGTTTATTTAGTGCTTTATCCGGGTAGTCGGAAAGTAGAGCATTGCAGTAGTCTAACCTAGAAGTGACAAAAGCATGGATTAATTTTTCTGCATCATTTTTGGACAGAAAGTTTCTGATTTTTGCAATGTTACGTAGATGGAAAAAAGCTGTCCTTGAAATGGTCTTGATATGTTCTTCAAAAGAGAGATCAGGGTCCAGAGTAATGACGAGGTCCTTCACAGTTTTACTTGAGACGACTGTACAACCATTAAGATTAATTGTCAGATTCAACAGAAGATCTCTTTGTTTCTTGGGACCTAGAACAAGCATCTCTGTTTTGTCCGAGTTTAAAAGTAGAAAGTTTGCAGCAATCCACTTCCTTATGTCTGAAACACATGCTTCTAGCAAGGGCAATTTTGTGGCTTCACCATGTTTCATTGAAATGTACAGCTGTGTGTCATCCGCATAGCAGTGAAAGTTAACATTATGTTTTCGAATAACATCCCCAAGAGGTAAAATATATAGTGAAAACAATAGTGGTCGGAACCTTGAGGAACACCGAAATTTACAGTTGATTTGTCAAAGGACAAACCATTCACAGAGACAAATTGATATCTTTCCGACAGATAAGATCTAAACCAGACCAGAACTTGTCCGTGTAGACCAATTTGGGTTTCCAATCTCTCCAAAAGAATGTGGTGATCGATGGTATCAAAAGCAGCACTAAGGTCTAGGAGCATGAGGACAGATGCAGAGCCTCGGTCCGATGCCATTAAAATGTAATTTACCACCTTCACAAGTGCCGTCTCAGTGCTATGATGGGGTCTAAAACCAGACTGAAGCATTTCGTATACATTGTTTGTCTTCAGGAAGGCAGTAAGTTGCTGCGCAACAGCCTTTTCTAAAATTTTTGAGAGGAATGGAAGATTCGATATAGGCCGATAGTTTTTTATATTTTCTGGATCAAGGTTTGGCTTTTTCAAGAGAGGCTTTATTACTGCCACTTTTAGTGAGTTTGGTACACATCTGGTGGATAGAGAGCCGTTTATTATGTTCAACATAGGAGGGCCAAGCACAGGAAGCAGCTCTTTCAGTAGTTTAGTTGGAATAGGGTCCAGTATGCAGCTTGAAGGTTTAGAGGCCATGATTATTTTCATCATTGTGTCAAGAGATATATTACTAAAACACTTGAGCGTCTCTCTTGATCCTAGGTCCTGGGAGAGTTGTGCAGACTCAGGACAACTGAGCTTTGAAGGAATACGCAGATTTAAAGAGGAGTCCGTAATTTGCTTTCTAATAATCATAATCTTTTCCTCAAAGAAGTTCATGAATTTATCACTGCTAAAGTGAAAGTCATCCTCTCTTGGGGAATGCTGCTTTTTAGTTAGCTTTGCGACAGTATCAAAAAGGAATTTCGGATTGTTCTTATTTTCCTCAATTAAGTTTGAAAAATAGGATGATCGAGCAGCAGTAAGGGCTCTTCGGTACTGCACAGTACTGTCTTTCCAAGCTAGTCGGAAGACTTCCAGTTTGGTGTGGCGCCATTTCCGTTCCAATTTTCTGGAAGCTTGCTTCAGAGCTCGGGTATTTTCTGTGTACCAGGGAGCTAGTTTCTTATGAGAAATGTTTTTAGTTTTTAGGGGTGCAACTGCATCTAGGGTATTGCGCAAGGTTAAATTGAGTTCCTCAGTTAGGTGGTTAACTGATTTTTGTCCTCTGGCGTCCTTGGGTAGACAGAGGGAATCTGGAAGGACATCAAGGAATCTTTGTGTAGTCTGTGAATTTATAGCACGACTTTTGATGTTCCTTGGTTGGGGTCTGAGCAGATTATTTGTTGCAATTGCAAACAAATTATTACCACTTGATATTGATAATACCATATTGTACTGCATACTGAACAGTGAACGTTCTGTTAGTACACATTCAGTTAATGGAGAGTGAATTCCTACCTACAAGTGCACTAAAACAAGACTGAATAGAGCAGCATCATAGCCACTGTGTGTTAGACAGAGACTTCTGTAGAATTATCTTGTCTTGGAACATTCCCTCTCTGGGTGAACATTACATGTCATGTGTAAAACTAAGCTCCTCCTCTTTACACAATAGAATGGATGCGTGTTGACTCCACTTGATGGCATTATTGTCAAATAAAACCTACGGAGTAGAAATACTCTCTCATGCGATGTTAGGTTTTTGTACAGTGTTTCTGGGTTTCCTGTCACTGTGGGCATCAGAGCACAGTAGTACTTAGCAGAGTCTGTCACTTCAGCAGAGGAGATCTTCAGATCCGTACGTTTGGCATTTTTGTCATGATTTAGAGTGAACCCTGGTGTAATATCTGCGTACTCCATAACCAGTAACTGTGGTGCTGATTTGGGATGTTGTCGATACCATAGAAGAGTGACACCAGAAGAGGTGTAATTACAAAAGAGAGTTACTCTGTCCCTTTCTGAAGCCACTTCTACATCAGTGTAGGGTGTTAATTCCTGTTCAGAACTGACACCTGTAAAAACATTATATGATATATTATATATATATTACTTTAAAACATGGAATATTGAATTAATTCCAAATAAAAGTTTTTAAAAAAACATGTATCCTCATGTTGTGCATTATCTTTATGATCTTTGATTTGAAAAAAGAATACCTCTCAACATAATCACACTCAGTTTGAATGAAAATGTCATTACTTACCTATCAAGTCAAATAATAGTAATAGTGAACAGAACAACATTGTAGATGTCAGGATGTGTAGAATAAGCACCAACTGTTGATGAAAAGCACAGCATCAACTGGCTATGTTCTTCATTGTAGTTTCATGTATTGCCTTGAGGATTCATAATCTAATCCTGAGTTTTATACTCTAGCTCCTCCTACTGACAATGTAGAATCAAAGATGTTTCATATAATTTGATTTATTCACTAGAGAATCCATTTGATGGCACTGTGGACTAACAGAAGACTGCAGATGCTTGTAAATCCATGAAATTCAGCTCACTGTTGTGTCAATAACTTATGCGTCACTGTGGACGTCACAGAACAGCAGTACAGTGCAGAGTGTTGAATGTTTTTTGTACAGTGTTTCACACTGTCCGGGCAATATCGTCTCTACAGCACAGTCGTACAGAGCATAATATCTCACTTCTACAGAGGAGATCTCCATCTCAACAGGGGTTCTCTCTTCATTCAGTTTAACAGGCAGTGGTGGGTATGGAGGAGTAACGTTCACCACAGACGGGTTTGAGGACACTCCAGTGAGGAGGAGGAAGATGGGAGATGATCCAGGGTACTGGTGATACCACTGGAGAGTACTAGCAGAGGAGTAGTTACAGGACAGATTTATGACATCACCCTCCAACCCAAACGCCTTATCTGATGTTGGAGTAATGTCATTAACATGACTTCCACCTGGAAAACATTTATGAAAACAGGAATTGGTACCAGGAAATTATTATAAAATTCAAATCATTATTCAGTCAAGTGCATTAAAAATGGACAGAAGATCCTTCACAGGAATATGACTCCAGTCATCAGTAACTATTGTTAGATTCTGGGATAGACTTGGAACATTGATGTATTCATAAGGATAGTGTCCAACCATGAACGAGACACATTTTTACATCAGAAGTTAATGGTTATCTATAGGAGTCACATGGCATTGTAATGTGTAGGGGAGACGGGTGGAGATCTTAGAACCTAACAATGTCACTGAGGGAGAGAGGGTAACATTTACATTGTGTGGAGGGAGGAGGAGAGAGAGTCTGGTATACCAGAGTCTGGTATCAATAACCATGACTGCCTTGAGTTGGGGAGAAGTGAGCACTTTGGGGTAGAGGTTAGGTTAGATGAAGTGAGGAAGAACAGATATCACTAAGGTTCTGTCAAGCAACAGCAATGCATTGGCTGTTCAGTTGTGGAGAAGGAGAATCAGCCTTGGAGAAAGGGATAAATATCAGTTCATGTATGAAATGTTATTTGTCTGAATGCAGCTGTATCGACCCTTTGGGAAGAATTAAATTTGATTAAGCTTCTCTAGTGTCCGTGAGTTATTTACTCGGATAATTAAAACCTAACACTACATTCACAGTGACTGGATATGATGAATAGCATCAAATTCACCCAATAGTGCATATATTAAAATGTATCCTAGAAACATGCTAGTAACTGTTATTTAACACAGTGAAAAGATTGAACACACAAATAGTTATGACAGAATGACTCCCCTGGTTTCTCACTGTCAGCTATAAAAGGCATTTCCTTTCCTCTGCCTCAGTTATATAACACCTCCCATTGACTTAAAAACGTTACACAACACAAAGTACTGTATACACGCACCCACGTGCACACACAGTGTATATCCTGTTGTAACAATGGGCTTCAGAGCACAGCAGTACACATCAGAGTCAGACAGCTGCAACCTCTGAATCGTCAAGGGCACTGATTGTGTCTTGGCATTTAGACTTGCAATGAATCTCTCCTTGAACCCTGCAGTATTGTCTCCAGAACAAAAATAATTACAGCTCAGCATATGTTTAGGGAAGTCATTAGCTTCTTGTTTGTTCCAAAATAGATATGCATTATTATTAGCACTGGTGTTATATTATCAACTCAGTGTTACCAATCCTCCTTCTGTAGCAATCACACCTCCTGGTTGCTGTTGATCTTGGTCTGCTGTGCACTCTGGAAGATAAAAAAAGGTACATTGAGTGATAATAAAAGATACAGTGCCTTGTGAAAGTATTCGGCCCCCTTGAACTTTGCGACCTTTTGCCACATTTCAGGCTTCAAACATAAAGATATAAAACTGTATTTTTTTGTGAAGAATCAACAACAAGTGGGACACAATCATGAAGTGGAACGACATTTATTGGATATTTCAAACTTTTTTAACAAATCAAAAACTGAAAAATTGGGCGTGCAAAATTATTCAGCCCCTTTACTTTCAGTGCAGCAAACTCTCTCCAGAAGTTCAGTGAGGATCTCTGAATGATCCAATGTTGACCTAAATGACGAATGATGATAAATACAATCCACCTGTGTGTAATCAAGTCTCCGTATAAATGCACCTGCACTGTGATAGTCTCAGAGGTCCATTAAAAGCGCAGAGAGCATCATGAAGAACAAGGAACACACCAGGCAGGTCCGAGATACTGTTGTGAAGAAGTTTAAAGCCGGATTTGGATACAAAAAGATTTCCCAAGCTTTAAACATCCCAAGGAGCACTGTGCAAGCAATAATATTGAAATGGAAGGAGTATCAGACCACTGCAAATCTACCAAGACCTGGCCGTCCCTCTAAACTTTCAGCTCATACAAGGAGAAGACTGATCAGAGATGCAGCCAAGAGGCCCATGATCACTCTGGATGAACTGCAGAGATCTACAGCTGAGGTGGGAGACTCTGTCCATAGGACAACAATCAGTCATTTATTGCACAAATCTGGCCTTTATGGAAGAGTGGCAAGAAGAAAGCAATTTCTTAAAGATATCCATAAAAAGTGTTGTTTAAAGGTGCCACAAGCCACCTGGGAGACACACCAAACATGTGGAAGAAGGTGCTCTGGTCAGATGAAACCAAAATTGAACTTTTTGGCAACAATGCAAAATGTTATGTTTGGCGTAAAAGCAACACAGCTTATCACCCTGAACACACCATCCCCACTGTCAAACATGGTGGTGGCAGCATCATGGTTTGGGCCTGCTTTTCTTCAGCAGGGACAGGGAAGATGGTTAAAATTGATGGGAAGATGGATGGAGCCAAATACAGGACCATTCTGGAAGAAAACCTGATGGAGTCTGCAAAAGACCTGAGACTGGGACGGAGATTTGTCTTCCAACAAGACAATGATCCAAAACATAAAGCAAAATCTACAATGGAATGGTTCAAAAATAAACATATCCAGGTGTTAGAATGGCCAAGTCAAAGTCCAGACCTGAATCCAATCGAGAATCTGTGGAAAGAACTGAAAACTGCTGTTCACAAATGCTCTCCATCCAACCTCACTGAGCTCGAGCTGTTTTGCAAGGAGGAATGGGAAAAAATTTCAGTCTCTCGATGTGCAAAACTGATAGAGACATACCCCAAGCGACATACAGCTGTAATCGCAGCAAAGGGTGGCGCTACAAAGTATTAACTTAAGGGGGCTGAATAATTTTGCACGCCCAATTTTTCAGTTTTTGATTTGTTAAAAAAGTTTGAAATATCCAATAAATGTCATTCCACTTCATGATTGTGTCCCACTTGTTGTTGATTCTTCACAAAAAAATACAGTTCTATATCTTTATGTTTGAAGCCTGACATGTGGCAAAAGGTCGCAAAGTTCAAGGGGCCGAATACTTTCGCAAGGCACTGTACATGACGATTATTAATCAATGAGAGTAAAGGTTCCATCAAACCGAAGCAGAATACATCAAGAACCAGCCAGATGATCAGACAGAGTACCATGGTTATACAGAACACACTGAGAGTGACTGTGAGTTACAGTAAGAGGTTGAGATCCTCTCTCTTCCATGTCCATCTCATCCTGTATATCACCATCAACTGACAGACATGAAGGATGAGCCTGTTCAGAGAGTGGTAAGATTGTAAAGAAATGTATAAGACAATATTACATTAGCACTCTTTCCAGTACAATAGACAAAGTGTAAAGCTTACACGTCTAGCTTAATGTAGAAAGTAGCCTAAAGGAACTGACAATGACTTAAATGTTCCATGAAGTTACTATGATTAATTTTTATGTTAATATACCTACAGATATTCTGTTATTATTCATGTATAAACAATAATGTAATCTACAGAGTATCTAATTCAGGTCTACTCTTAAACACAAAGTATATTGAAATACATTTTATGCGTTGATCCCAACTTTTCAGTGGTACTGTATGTTTGTGTGGACACGTGAAACCTATAGTTTTTGTAAGGGGCCTGAATATACTTTAGTCACAGTGGGCCTCAGAGCACAGTAGTACACAGCAGAGTCAGACAGCTGCAACCTCTGGATCGTCAAGGGGACTGATTTTCCTGTGACATTCAGATGTGCATCAAATCTGTCCTTGAACTCAGTAGTAGTTTCCCCAGGTGAAAATGTATCCCTTCTCAGCATAAAAATGGGCTTGTCATTTGCTAGTTTGTACCAGAAGAGATATGGTGATGGAGAAGTTGTATCAAATAGACAAGTGAGTGTTGTTGGGTGTCCTTCTACGACCATTACATCTTCTGTTGGCTGTCTTACATTCTCTTCTGCTCTGCACCCTGAAAAGAAAGATAAATATATCTTCACAACTTATAATAATAATGTATATAAATCAAATCAACAAATGCACAGAAAGAGACAGATGAACAGAGTGATGTTATACCAAAGCAGCATGCAGCCAGAACATGAAGGATCAGCCAATTTCTCATGACTAGTCAGTCAGTTTGAAGTGGAAAAGGTAAGGAGCAGATCAATGCTGATCTATCTATCACAGAGCTTTGACAGCCTCTGTCTTACTGTTGATGCTTCATGTTATTCTGTATTACATGCAGTAGTAGACCATGGGGAGGTGTCTGTCTGTATGGCATCCTCTGAATCATGGGTGTGTGTGCTTTGTTAGGTTTCCCCCTTCAGGTTGACTTTCATACTACACCACCAAGTTGTATAAATTGTGAGGAGTAACTACAAACATTAATATTGTTGCACTTTGTCATATCCAAATCACCACCTGGTGATTGCACACAGCACAGCACAGGTGTGACCACAGCACAGGTGTGATAACAATTATCTGATCTCAATGTCTGCCATTATTATATCAAGTTGTGGTTTGATGTTTAATGATGATCCACACAGCAACAAAGCATTTTGTTCTGCAGGTTTTTGTACAGTATATGTATCGCTGGGTATAACAACACTGGTTATAACAATCCCTGAGAGCACAGTAGTAGAGAGATGAACCTGTCAGGGTTAGGCTTGTTATGATCAGTTCAGTTGATGTCCGGGACGTTGTGGATGATTATTTCTTATCGGGAATAGGTTCACTACTGCTCTGTGATATGACAGCTTTATACACAGCCTGGTCTCATAGACTAGACGTAACTTAGTAAATGTTAGTCCGGGACAGTGAAAAAAGTAAGATGTTATGTTTGGTATGGTTACAGAAGACAGATCGTTAAAATACAAATTGTAATTCATAACATATCTTACAAATTTGATATCTCGGATATACATTCAGAATACAAAATTCTCTGAGACCATGTCATCACAAACATTGTCAATGGATTTTGACGTTTCGAACTGCAGCTCACTATCGGTGTTACTCTTTAATTTTGAACCTTGTTTGAACCTTGGAACAGTGGCTATAATGAACATTGAGAAAACTCACCAACAAGTGCAGAAATGAATAAAAGTGGATAGAGAAACATGATGGTTGAAGTTCAGCAGCTCTCTCAGTAACACTGAGGTACCACTCCTCTGTGACAGACTAAACGATATCCCCTTGTGGTCTACTTAGTTTAGCTCCTCCTCTTGAATAGATAGCAGTTTTTGAACGGTGTTGGCAGGTCTCCTGTCACTGTGGACTCCAGGGCACAGTAGTACAGAGCAGAGTCTGTCACTTCAGCAGACGAGATCTCCAGATCCACACGTTTGGCTTTTTTGTCATGATTTAGAGTGAACCCTGGTGTAATATCCACATACTCCTTAACCAGTAACTGTAGTGCTGAATTGGGATATTGCCGATACCATTGAAGAGTGTCACCAGAGGAGTAGTTACAAGAGAGAGTAACTCTGTCCCTTTCTGAAGCTACTTCTACATCACTGTAGGGTGTTAAAACCTGTTCAGAACTGAGACCTGTAAAACCCATATTGAAAATGTAATTAATTTCAATATATATATATATATAAAAACATGCATCCTCATGTTGTGCCTTGTCTTTATAATCTTTGATTTGAAAAGTAAACACACCTAAACATAATCACCCTCATTTTGAATGAAAATGTAATTACTTACCTTTCAAGTCAATTAAGAGTAATAGTGAACAGAACAACATTGTAGATGCCAGGATGTGTAGAATAAGCACCAACTGATGATGAAAAGCACAGCATCAACTGGCAATGTTCTTCATGGTAGTTTCATGTTTTATCTTGAGGATTCATAATCTAATCCTGAGTTGTATACTCTAGCTCCTCCTACTGGCAATGTAGAATCAAAGATGTTTCATAAACATTTGATTTATTCACTAGAAACTCCACTTGATGACACTGTGGTCTAACAGAATACAGCAGATGTTGTAAATCCATAAAATTAATCTCACTGCTGAGTCAATAAGTTTTGAGGCACTGTGGATGTCATATCACAGCAGTACAGTGCAGACTGTCGTATAGTTTTTGTACAGTGTTTCTCTGTTTCATGTCAATGTGGGCTCTACAGTACAGTTGTACAGAGCAAAGTCTCACTTCAGCAGAGGAGATCTCAAGATCTTTGTTCAGTTTAAAAGTGAGGTGAGAATATGGAGTCATGGTGGATGAAGAGGAGGAATTGAGGAGCTGACCCTGTTTATACCACAAAACACTGTATGTTGAGGAGTAGTTGCAGGACAGCAAAACTACCCTCTACACACATTTGGTATCTCGGATTTACATTCAGAATACAAAATTCTGAATGTAGTGAAGTAAAAGTATTGTCAAAAATATAAAAAAGAAAGTAAACCCCAAAAACTCATTAAGTAGTACTTTACAGTATTTTAACTTAATTCCTTTACACCACTGGTCAAGATCAGTTTTTCTACTGTGTATCTGGGTTTCCTGTCACTGTGGGCTTCAGTGCACAGTATTACAGAGCAGAGTCTGTCACTTCAGCAGAGGAGATCTCCAGATCCACACGGTTTTCCTCTTTTTCATGTGTGAGGGTCCATTTTGTACTATCAGTGTTGGTTTTGATCCCAGAGTAGTCCAGAATGAGGAACTGTAGAGAGGATCCAGGTTGCTGGAGGTACAATAACAGACTGTTGGTTAATGAGCTGTTGTATCTACAGGAGAGTTTAACACTACTACCCTCCATAACATCCACTAAATCTGGAGAAATGATGTCCTGTAAAAAATAAAATATGGATCACTGAGTAAATTTAGACAGCGTACAATATATCCACACTTGGTGTTTCAAAGTGTATTACCACTTGATATGTATAATACCATATTGTAATGAATGCTGAACATTGTACATTCTGTTTGTACACATTCAGTTAATGACAGGGAATTCTTACCTATAAGTGCACATAAACAAGACTGAAAAGAGCAGCATCATAGCGACTGGGTGTGAGACAGAGACTTCTCTGTTAATTAAATGATCTTCTCTTGGAACATTCACTCAGTTCCTCTCACGACACATGATTTGTAAAACTAAGCTCCTCCTCTTGACACAATATAATGGCTGCATATTGACTCCACTTGATGGCGCTATTGTCAAATGAAACCTGTAACTACAGTGTAAAACTCTCTCAGGCGATGTTAGGTTTTTGTACAGTGTTTCTGGGTTTCCTGTCACTGTGGGCTTCAGAGCACAGTAGTACATAGCAGAGTCTGTCTCTTCAGCAGAGGAGATCTCCAGATCCACACGGGTCTTCTCTTTGTTCAGTTTACCAGATAAGCGAGAGTCAAGAGAATCATCTCTATTTTCAGTCCCAGTGTAGTGCTGGATGAGCAGAAGGTATTGGGGAGCTGATCCTGGAGACTGTTTATACCATAGTAGATTGTCTGCTGAGGAGTAGTTGCAGGAAAGAAGAACATTACTACCCACTTCTGAATACACTTCATGTTGGTTTGGCTCTATAGTCTGCTCATAACTGCCACCTGTAAATGGGAAGAGATGAACAATGAGAAATTATTTTATTAAAATTAAATTGTATTGTTGTAATTTTCTTAACAGAAAACATGACACTACTTTGAAAGCCATAACTTACCTATTACTGAGAACGTAATAATTGACCAGATGAACATGAACATGGCTATGGTTGGAAGTCAAACTGACTAATAGCACAACAGAACCTGAAATCTCCAAACCAAATGAATCTGCAAATGTTTTCTGTTGATCATTCCTGCTTAGTTTCGCTACAAGCTCCACCCCAAAGTACAGTTGCTCTAAAAAATACTCAATCTCTCCTCTCCTCTCATTTGTCCTCTCTTCAGTGATACTGCATTTCTCGTTCCCTCCACTGGGGAGAATGGGGGGGTGGAATAGTTTCCCTCCGTTATTGTATGAATCACATATGAAGGTTTTTGTGCAGTGTTTCTGGGATTCCTGTCACAATGGCCATCAGGGCACAGTAGTAGAGAGCAGAGTCTGTCACTTCAGCAGAGGAGATCTCCAGATCCACATGTTTGGCTTTTTTGTCATGCTTTAGAGTGAACCCTGGTATAATAGCTTCATACTCCTTAACCAGTAACTGTGGTGCTGATTTGGGATATTGTCGATATCATAGAAGAATGTTATCAGAAGAGGTGTAGTTACAAGAGAGAGAAACTGTCCCTTTCTGAAGACACTTCTACATCAGTGTAGGGTGTTAATACCTGTTCAGCCTTGACACCTGTAAAACATAATACTATATATAATCTAACACTTTTTTTAAAGCAAATGATAGAATAAATGAAAATCAAATGCAGTTTAAGAGAAAACATTTTCAAAGTTAAAGACATTCGTACATATATCATGTATTGGCTTTATAATAATTTATTTGAAAAATAAATACACCTTAACTTCTTGATGCTACCCATCCCGTTAGTAGGATCATTTTCGGCAGCAACCGCTGATTAGCATAGCGCCACAGTCAAATAATATTACAAAAAAATATTCATATTCATGAAATCACAAGTGCAATATTGCAAAGCACCACTTAGCCTTTTGTTAATCCACCTGTCGTCTCAGATTTTGAAATTATGCTTTACAGCAAAAGCAATTCAAGCGTTTGTGTAAATTTATCGATAGCACAACATAACATTATGTACACGAAGCATTAGGTAGCTAGGTCACGAAAATCAGAAAAGCAAACAAATTAATCGTTTACCTTTGATGATCTTCGGATGTTTTCACTCACGAGACTCCCAGTTACACAACAAATGTTCCTTTTGTTCCATAAAGATTATTTTTATACCCAAAATACCTACGTTTGTTTCTCCCGTTATGTTCAGAAATCCACAGGAAAGAGCGGTCACGACAAAGCAGACGTATATTTCAAATAATATCCATAATGTCCACAGAAACATGTCAAATGTTTTTTATAATCAATCCTCAGGGTTGTTTTTAAAATATATATTTGATTACATATCAACCTGGTGTGTAGGTTTTTCAAAAACACCGGGAGAAACAATGGCCACTTTACTCTGTAGCGCAAAACTCACTCTGAGAGCCCCCACCTATCCACTTACGCAATGTGGTCTTTCACACTCATTTTTCAAAATAAAAACCTGAAACTATGTCTAAAGACTGTTGACACATTAGGGAAGCCATAGAAAAATTAATATGGTTGATATTTCTTTAAATGGAGGATAGGCATGCACAGGAACAGAGAGGTTTCAAAATAAGAGGAACTTCCTGGTTGGATTTTCCTCATGTTTTCGCCTGCAATATCAGTTCTGTTATACTCACAGACAATATTTTTACAGTTTTGGAAACGTTAGAGTGTTTTCTATCCTAATCTGACAATTATATGCATTTTCTAGTTTCTGGGACTGAGACATAGGCAGTTTCAAATGGGTACGTTTTTTTGCCAAAAACAAAAATACTGCCCCCTACACGCAAAAGATTAACATAATCACACTCAGTTTCAATGAAAATGTAATTACTTACCTATCAAGTCAAAGAAGAGTAATAGTGAACAGGGCAACATTGTAGATGGCAGGATGTGTGGAATAAGCACCAGCTGCTGACAAAAAGCACAGCATCAACTGGCTATGATCATGTTTTATCTTGAGGATTCATAATCTAATCCTGAGTTGTATACTCTAGCTCCTCCTACTGACAATGTAGAAACAAAGATATGTACATTTGATTTATTCACTAGAGACTCCACTTGATAACACTGTGGTGTAACAGAAGACAGCAAATGCTTGTAAATCCATTCATTTCCGCTCACTGCTGAGTCAATAGTTATTCGTCACTGTCGACGTCACAACACAGTAGCACAGAGCAGAGTATTTCACTTCAACAGAGGAGATCTCCAGATCTGTACAGGTCTTCTCTTTGTTCAGTTTAACAGGGATGCGAGGGTATGGAGGTTTAGCTCTCACTACAGTCCTAGAGGCATGGTGGATGAGCAGAAGGTATTGGGGAACTGATCCTGGATACTGTTTATACCACAGTACACTGTATGCAGAGGAGCAGTTGCAGGAAAGTTGAACATTACTACCATCCTCTCCATACACTTCATGTTGGTTTGGCTGGATGGTCTGGAGAAAACTGTCACCTACAAATGTGAGGAGGTGTTGGATAAATCACAAGGTAGATGTATTTGAAATAAGGAATGATCTTGGTATTTACTCTAAAATCCAATAATACAAATAAACTATACATTAGCCTAAAAAATGTAGTTAAAAGAGTTACAAGAATACAGTAATTTACTAATATGTCGGTACACAAAGGAAAATAATTGTTTTGCTGGAGATTTTGTTTTAACCTGCAGTAGTAAGCTTATCATGAGCTGTCAGGTTTTTGTACAGTGTTTCTCAATTTTCTATCAATGTGGGCTGCAAGGCACAATAGTACAGAGAAGAGTCTGTTACATTAGCAGAGGAGATCTCCAGATCCAGGCGGGTTCTCTCCTTATTCAGTTCAACAGATAGATGTGGGTATGGAGGAGTAGCGTTCACTACAGAGGGGTTTGAGGAGACTGTAGTGAGGAGAAGGAAGATGGGAGGTGATCCAGGGTACTGACGATACCATTGGAGGTTGTATGGTGAACCAGAGTAGTTGCAAGACAGTGTAACAAAACCTCCTTTGTCACCATGCATTATCTTTGCTGTTGGTTGAATTTCATCCTGGTAACTGACACCTGAAAAAGAGATTGAATCTGAGTACTGGACTCTGTTCATGCTTAAGTTAAGGCATTTGAAAAAATCCATCTCCACCATCGTTATTTACTAACGTTTCAAACTCCAGCACACTATCAGTGTTACTCTTTTAATTTGGAACCTTGATTAATTTGTTATTAATTAATTAGTAGTATTGGATAGAAAACACTCTGAAATGTCTAAAACTGTTTGAATGATGTCTGTGAGTATAACAGAATTCATATGGCAGGCAAAAACCTGAGAAAAAATCCAACCAGGAAGTGGGAAATCTGAGGTTGGTCGATTTTCAACTCAGCCCCTTTTAAAGATACAGTGGGATATTGGTCATTTTGCACTTCCTAAGGCTTCCACTAGATGTCAACCGTCTTTAGAAACTTGTTTGAGGCTTCTACTAAGAAGGCGGGCTGAATGAGAGGGGAATGAGTCAGAGGTCTGCCAGCAGCCACGCGCTCACTCATGCGCATTCACGTGAGAGGGAGCTCCTGTTCCTTTGCTTTTCTAAAGACAAAGGAATTCTCCGGTTGGAATATCATTGAAGTTTTATGTTAAAATCATCCTAAAGATTGATTCCATACATCATTTGAAATGTTTCTACGGACAGTAATGGAACTTTTTGACATTTTGTCTGCAACTAGTGAACGCGCTTTGTGAGTTTTCTTTTGTTTACCAAACACGCCAACAGAAGTAGCTATTTGGACAAAAAATGATGGACATTATCAAACAAATCAAACATTTATTGTGGACCTGGGATTCCTGGGAGTGCATTCTGATGAAGATCATCAAAGGTAAGTGAATATTTATAATGTTATTTCTGACTTCTGTTGACTCCAACATGGCGGAAATATGTATTTGTCGTCTGAGCACCGTTCTCAGATTATTGCATGGTTTGCTTTTTCCGTAAAGTTTTTAAAAAATCTGACACAGTGGTTGCATTAAGGAGACGTTTATCTACATTTCCATGTATAACACATGTATTTTCATCAATATTTATAATGAGTATTTCTGTAAATTGATGTGGCTCTCTGCAATATCACCAGATGTTTTTGGAACTACTGAACATAATGCGCCAATGTATACTGAGAATTTTTTATATACATATGAACTTTACCAAACAAAACATGCATGTATTGTGTAACATGAAGTCCTATGAGTGTCATCTGATGAAGATCATCAAAGGTTAGTGATTCATTTGATCTCTATTTCTGCTTTTTATGACTCCACTCTTTCGCTGGAAAAATTGCTGTTTTTCTGTAACTTGGCGGTGACCTAACATTTTTTTGTGTTGCTGTCGCTGTAAAGCTTATTTGAAATCGGACACTGTGATAGGATTAACAACAAGATTACCTTTAAAATGCTATAAAATACTTGTATGTTTGAGGAATTTTAATTATGAGATTTCTGTTGCTTTGAATTTGGAGACCTGCACTTTCACTGGCTGTTGTCATATCAATCCCGTTAACGGGATTTCAGCCCTAAGAAGTTTTAATGTCATCTTCAAAACTACCATCTGCCAGAAAAGGAAAAACGTGGCTATTTTTGGTAGCTTTTTTTGACAACTATCAAATATAGTCTGGATTTGGAATTAAAATTGTCAAATTGAATACAGCACTCACAAACAAGGACTTACAGGCAGAGTTGAATATCTCTCTCTATAGCAATCTTTCAGTTGTGCTGATTGGAGAAAATGTTGTAGCTCCATATATTCCCAAATACAGGGGGTGGTGAACAACCAACTTTTTTCTGTGTGTGCAATGCAATCCTTGCTTAATGTACTTAATATACATTAAACTAATGTATTTATTTTGAATGAATCCAGACCATTCATTTTATACTGCATTATCAAGAAAACGTGAACTAATGGCAGCATCTATTGGGGATCCATAATAAATACAAATACAAAACAAATGTGGAAATTAAGCTGGATTTAGGGATTGAGTTATGGCTTGGGTTAGGATTGGTCTGGGATGTGGATATTACGATAGTGTCAGGGTTCGGCTACAATAGTGTTCTGGACATATTAATTAACAGTGTTTCTGGGTTTCCTGTCACTGTGGGCCTCAGAGAACAGTAGTACAGAGCAGTCTATCACTTCAGCAGAGGAGATCTCCAGATCCACGTTTGGCCTTTTTGTTATGATTTAGAGTGAACCCTGGTGTAATATCCACATACCCCATAACCAGTAACTGTGGTGCAGATTTCAGATAATGACGATACCATTGAATATAGTTTCCAGAGGAGTAGTTACAAGAGAGAGTAACTCTGTCCCCGCCCAAAGCCAGCACTGCATCAGTGTAGGGTGTTATTACCTGTGGCGAACTGAGACCTGTAAAACATATTATTACATGATGTAATACTCTACACACACATGAATGATTGAATTAATTTCAAAAGCAGATTAAAGAGAACATATTTTCAAGGAAAAAAACATGTATCCTCATGTCTTGCATCATCTCTATATTATTTGAATTGAAAAATAAATACACCTTAACATAATAACACTCAGTTTCAATAAAAATGTTATTAGTTACCTATCAAGTCAAAGAATAGTAATAGTGAACAGAACAACATTGTAGATGGCAGGATGTGTAGAATAAGCAACAGATGCTGATGAAAAGTGCAGCATCAACTGGCTATAATCATCATGGTAGTATCATGTTTTATCTTGAGGATTCATAACCTAATCCTACTCTAGCTCCTCCTCCTGACTATGTAGAATCAAACAATAAGGTGTTATATTGATTTGAAAGCAGTTGACAAAGTATTTATGCAAGAAACTCCATTTGATGGCGCTGTGGTCAAACAAAAGAAAGCAGATGTTTGTAAAACCACAAACTAACAGGTCTGTATTCTGCTGATTGCTGAGTCAGTGACTTATGTGTCTCTGTGGACATTACAACACAGCAATACAGAGCAGAGTCTTTCCCTTCAGCAAAGGAGCTCTCCAGATCAGCCCAAGTTTTCCCTTTATTCATTTTACAGTGAGGCGAGGGTGCAGAAAGTAAAATAATTGTGTGGATAAATGCCATACTGTATCTGAGGTTAGATGTTAGGGTGAATTCCAACAGTTTTTTAACGGAGAATGTATTATCTTGACTAAGCCCTACCCCTGCCCTAAAATATGAATGAGAAGAGTTTATCGTGAACTGTCAGGTTTTTGTACAGCGTTTCTGGGTTTCCTGTCACTGTGGGCTGCAAGGCGCAGTAGTACAGAGCAGAATCTGTCTCTTGAGCAGAGGAGATCTCCAGATCCACACGTTTGGCTTTTTTGTCATGATTTAGTAAGAACCCTGGTGTTTTTGCAAGCATATGTTCCATGACCAGCAACAGTGGTGCTGATTGTGGATATTGTCGATACCATTGAAGAGTGTTACCAGAAGAATAATTACAAGAGAGAGTAACTCTTTCCCTTTCTGAAGCCACTTCTACATCAGTGTAGGGTATTAATACCTGTTCAGAACTGAGACCTGTAAAACATAAAACACATATTAAATTTAATACTTTAAAACCACATGGCAGAATGAATTAATTCCAAATGCAGTGTAAAGATAAAAAATTCTGTGCATTATCTTTATATTCCTTGATTTGAAAAATGAATACACCTAAACATAATCACACTAATTTTAAATGAAAAAATGTAATTACTTACCTATCAAGTCAAAGAAGAGTAAAAGTGAACAGAACAACATTGTAGATGGCAGGATATGTAGAATAAGCACCAACTGCTGATGAAAAGCACAGCATCAACTGGCTATGATCTTCGTGGTAGTATCATATTTTATCTTGAGGAGTCTGTGATCTAATTCTGAGTTTCATATTCTAGCTCCTCCTACTGACAATGTAGAATTAAATACATCTATATTAATTTTATTTATTCACTAGAGAATCCACTTGATGGCACTGTGGTCTAACAGACGACAGCAGATGCTTGTAAATCCATGAAATTCAGCTCACTGCTAAGTCAATAAGTTATGCGTCACTGTGGACATCACAGCACAGCAGTATAGTGCATGTATGTTTTTTGTACAGTGTTTCTCAGTTTCCTATCATTGTGGGTTCTACAGCACAGTCGTACAGAGCAGTCTCATTTCAACAGAGGAGATCTCCAGATCCACACGGGTCTTCTCTTTGTGAGAGTATGGAGATTTAGCTCTCACTACAGTCCTAGAGGCATGGAGGGCGAAGAGGAGGAATTGGGGAACTGATCCTGTTACTCTTTATATGCTGAGGAGTAGTTGCAGGAAAGTTTAACATAATTACCCACCTCTCCATACACTTCATGTCGGTTTGTCTGGATGGTCTATTTGAAATGATGTTTTTGAAATCAGGAAAGATCTTAGTATTTACTCTAAAATTCAATAATACTGATAAAAAAATAAAAAAACATTAGCCTAAAAAATGTAAACCTTTGGAATTGGTGTCCCTTCCCCGGGACGGTTGAGCTAACGTAGGCTAATGCGATTAGCATGAGGTTGTAAGTAACAAGAACATTTCCCAGGACATAGATATATCTGATATTGGCAGAAAGTTTACATTCTTATTAATCTAACGGCACTGTCCAATTTACAGTAACTATTACAGTGAAAGAATACCATGCTATGGTTTGAGGAGACTGCACAACTTTGTACATGGAAAGTTATTACTAAACAAATTAGGCACATTTGGGCAGACTTGATACCAAATTATGAACAGAAATGCAATAGTTTATTGGACCAGTCTAAACCTTTGCACTTACACTGCTGAATTGAAATTGCACCTGGGATGGAATAATACATTATGACCTTTCTCATGAGTTTCAAAGATGATGTTACAAAAAATACAAAATAATGTTTGGTTTTTTCTAAGTATTATTTTTTAACAGATCTATTGTGTTATATTCTCCTACTTTCCTTTCACATTTCCACAAACTTCAAAGTGTTTCCTTTCAAATGGTACCAAGAATATGCATATCCTTGCTTCAGTTCCAGAGCTACAGGCAGTTAGATTTGGGTGTGTCATGTTAGGCAAATATTTGAAAAAAAGGGGCGGATCCTTAAGAGGATGACAGGAATACAGTAATTTACTAACCTGTCGGTACACAAAGTAAAATAATTGTGTAGCTTTTTTTTATTACTTACAGTAGTAAGCCACACCATTGCCCTAAAACATGCACAACAGGAGTATATCATGAACTGTCAGGTTTTTGTACAATGTTTCCAGGTGTCCTGTCACTGTGGACTGCAAGGCGCAAGAGCACAGAGCAGAGTATTTTACATCAGCAGAGGAGATCTCCAGATCCACACAGGTTCTATCCTTCTTCAGTTTAATAGACAGTCGTGGGTTTGGAGGAGTAGGTGTGAGTGCATCTGCATGCACAGTGAGGCGAAGACTGATGGAGTATGACCTGGTGTAAAGAAGGGCAGCAAAGAAGCCATTCTCTCCAGTAAAAAAACATCAGGGACAGACTGATATTCTGCAAAAGGTACAGGGATTGGACTGCTGAGGACTGGGGAAAAGTCAAAAAGTTTTCTCTGATGAATCCCCTTTCCGATTGTTTGGGGCATCTGGAAATAAGCTTGTCCGGAGAAGACAAGGTTAGCGCTACCATCAGTCCTGTCTCATACCAACAGTAAAGCATCCTGGGACCATTCATGTTTGGGGTTGCTTCTCAGCCAAGGGAGTGGGCTCACTCACAATTTTGCCTAAGAACACAGCCATGAATAAAGAATGGTACCAACACATCCTCTGAGAGCAACTTCTCCCAACAATCCAAATCAAATCAAATCAAATCAAATGTTATTTGTCACATACACATGGTTAGCAGATGTTAGTGTGGGTGTAGCGAAATGCTTGTGCTTCTAGTTCCGACAATGCAGTAATAACCAACAAGTAATCTAGCTAACAATTCCAAAACTACTACCTTATAGACACAAGTGTAAGGGGATAAAGAATAGGTACATAAGATATACGAATGAGTGATGGTACAGAGCGGCATAGGCAAGATACAGTAGATGGTATTGAGTGCAGTATATACATATGAGATGAGTATGTAAACAAAGTGGCATAGTTAAAGTGGCTAGTGATACATGTATTACATAAGGATGCAGTAGATGATATAGAGTACAGTATATACGTATACATATGAGATGAATAATGTAGGGTATGTAAACATTATATTAGGTAGCATTGTTTAAAGTGGCTAGTGATATATTTTTACATCATTTCCCATCAATTCCCATTATTAAAGTGGCTGGAGTTGAGTCAGTGTGTTGGCAGCAGCCACTCAATGTTAGTGGTGGCTGTTTAACAGTCTGATGGCCTTGAGATAGAAGCTGTTTTTCAGTCTCTCGGTCCCAGCTTTGATGCACCTGTACTGACCTCGCCTTCTGGATGATAGCGGGGTGAACAGGCAGTGGCTCGGGTGGTTGTTGTCCTTGATGATCTTTATGGCCTTCCTGTGACATCGGGTGGTGTAGGTGTCCTGGAGGGCAGGTAGTTTGCCCCCGGTGATGCGTTGTGCACACCTCACTACCCTCTGGAGAGCCTTACGGTTGTGGGCGGAGCAGTTGCCGTACCAGGCGGTGA
Organism: Oncorhynchus tshawytscha; assembly: GCF_018296145.1. Classification (NCBI taxonomy): domain Eukaryota; kingdom Metazoa; phylum Chordata; class Actinopteri; order Salmoniformes; family Salmonidae; genus Oncorhynchus; species Oncorhynchus tshawytscha. The sequence continues at coordinate 54,010,966 of NC_056438.1, read as the reverse complement.
TACAGCCTGACAGGATGCTCTCGATTGTGCATCTGTAGAAGTTTGTGAGTGCTTTTGGTGACAAGCCGAATTTCTTCAGCCTCCAGAGGTTGAAGAGGCGCTGCTGCGCCTTCTTCACAATGCTGTCTGTGTGGGTGGACCAATTCAGTTTGTCTGTGATGTGTACGCCGAGGAACTTAAAACTTACTACCCTCTCCACTACTGTTCCATCGAAGTGGATAGGGGGGTGTTCCCTCTGCTGTTTCCTGAAGTCCACAATCATCTCCTTAGTTTTGTTGACGTTGAGTGTGAGGTTATTTTCCTGACACCACACTCCGAGGGCCCTCACCTCCTCCATGTAGGCCGTCTCGTCGTTGTTGGTAATCAAGCCTACCACTGTTGTGTCGTCCGCAAACTTGATGATTGAGTTGGAGGCGTGCGTGGCCACGCAGTCGTGGGTGAACAGGGAGTACAGGAGAGGGCTCAGAACGCACCCTTGTGGGGCCCCAGTGTTGAGGATCAGCGGGGTGGAGATGTTGTTGCCTACCCTCACCACCTGGGGGCGGCCCGTCAGGAAGTCCAGTACCCAGTTGCACAGGGCGGGGTCGAGACCCAGGGTATCGAGCTTGATGACGAGCTTGGAGGGCACTATGGTGTTAAATGCCGAGCTGTAGTCGATGAAAAGCATTCTCACATAGGTATTCCTCTTGTCCAGATGGGTTAGGGCAGTGTGCAGTGTGGTTGAGATTGCATCGTCTGTGGACCTATTTGGGCGGTAAGCAAATTGGAGTGGGTCTAGGGTGTCAGGTAGGGTGGAGGTGATATGGTCCTTGACTAGTCTCTCAAAGCACTTCATGATGACAGAAGTGAGTGCTACGGGGCGGTAGTCATTTAGCTCAGTTACCTTAGCTTTCTTGGGAACAGGAACAATGGTGGCCCTCTTGAAGCATTTGGGAACAACAGACTGGGATAGGGATTGATTGAATATGTCCGTAAACACACCAGCCAGCTGGTCTGCGCATGCTCTGAGGGCGCGGCTGGGGATGCCGTCTGGGCCTGCAGCCTTGCGAGGGTTGACACGTTTAAATGTTTTTCTCACGTTGGCTGCAGTGAAGGAGAGTCCGCATGTTTTAGTTGCGGGCAGTGTCAGTGGCACTGTATTGTCCTCAAAGCGGGCAAAAAAGTTATTTAGTCTGCCTGGGAGCAAGACATCCTGGTCTGTGACGGTGCTGGTTTTCTTTTTGTAATCCGTGATTGACTGTAGACCCTACCACATACCTCTTGTGTCTGAGCCATTGAATTGAGATTCTACTTTGTCTCTATACTGACGCTTAGCTTGTTTGATTGCCTTGCGGAGGGAATAGTTACACTGTTTGTATTCGGTCATGTTTCCAGTCACCTTGCCCTGATTAAATGCAGTGGTTCGCGCTTTCAGTTTCACGCGAATGCTGCCATCAATCCACGGTTTCTGGTTTGGGAATGTTTTAATCGTTGCTATGGGAACGATATCTTTAACGCACGTTCTAATGAACTCGCACACCGAATCAGTGTATTCGTCAATGTTGTCGTCTGACGCAATAGGGAACATATCCCAGTCCACGTGATGGAAGCAGTCTTGGAGTGTGGAATCAGATTGGTCAGACCAGCGTTGAACAGGCCTCAGCCCGGGAGCTTCTTGTTTTAGTTTCTGTCTGTAGGCAGGGATCAACAAAATGGAGTCGTGGTCATCTTTTCCGAAAGGAGTGCGGGGCAGGGCCTTATATGCGGTGCGGAAGTTGGAATAGCAATGATCCAAGGTTTTTCCAACCCTGGTTGCGCAATCGATATGCTGATAAAATTTAGGGAGTCTTGTTTTCAGATTAGCCTTGTTAAAATCCCCAGCTACAATGAATGCAGCCTCCGGATATATGGATTCCAGTTTGCAAAGAGTCAAATAAAGTTCGTTCAGAGCCATCTATGTGTCTGCTTGGGGGGGAATATATACGGCTGTGATTATAATCGAAGAGAATTCCCTTGGTAGATAATGCGGTCTACATTTGATTGTGAGGAATTCTAAATCAGGTGAACAGAAGGACTTGAGTACCTGTATGTTGTCATGATCACACCACGTCACGTTAACCATAAAACATACGCCCCCGCCCCTCTTCTTACCAGAAAGATGTTTGTTTCTGTCGGCGCGATGCATGGAGAAACCAGCTGGCTGCACCGTCTCCGATAGCGTCTCTCCAGTGAGCCATGTTTCCGTGAAGCAAAGAACGTTACAGTCTCTGATGTCCCTCTGGAATGCTACCCTTGCTCGGATTTCATCAACCTTGTTGTCAAGAGACTGGACATTTGCGAGGAGAATGCTAGGGAGTGGTGCACGATGTGCCCGTCTCCGGAGTCTGACCAGAAGACCGCTTCGTTTTCCCCTTTTTCGAAGTCGTTTTTTGGGGTCGCCGGCTGGGATCCATTCCGTTGTCCTGGGTGAAAGGCAGAACGCAGGATCCGCTTTGCGAAAGTCATATTCTTGGTCGTACTGATGGTGAGTTGACGCTGCTCTTATGTTCAGTAGTTCTTCTCGACTGTATGTAATGAAACTTAAGATGACCTGGGGTACCAATGTAAGAAACAACACATAAAAAAACAAAAAACTGCATAGTTTCCTAGGAACGCGAAGCGAGGCGGCCATCTCTGTCGGCGCCGGAAGTAGTCCTTACAGTTTGGTGACAAACAATGCCTTTTCCAGCATGATGGAGCACCTTGCCATAAGGCAAAAGTGATAACTAAGTGGCTCTGGGAACAAAACATCGATATTTTGGATCCATGGCCAGGAAACTCCCCAGACCTTAATCCCATTGAGAACTTGTGGTCAATCCTCAAGAGGCGGGTGGACAAACAAAACCCCACAAATTCTGACAAACTCCAAGCATTAAATATGCAAGAATGGGCTGCCATCAGTCAGGCCCAGAAGTTAATTGACAGCATGCCAGGGCAGATTGCATAGGTCTTGAAAAAGAAGGGTCAACACTGCAAATATTGACTCATTGCATCAATTTCATGTAATTGTCAATAAATGCATTTGACACTTATGAAATGCTTGTAATTATATGTCAGTATTCCATAACATCTGACAAAAATATCTTAAGACACTGAAACAGCAAACTGCATGCATTTGGAAAACCGCAGACATTTATAAAATAAATGTAAATTGTTAATAAAAGTAGCACAAACAGAATATGCAACTGTGACAAGAATTGGTGAAAACATAATGAATGTCTGCCCTCTATTGGTATTGCCTCAAAATGTATGTTCTTCACAAAAACCAATGGAGAAGAATAAGACAAGTACTGCCTGTCCTCTCTAGGGTATGTGGGATGCTAGCGTCCCACCTGGCCAACATCCAGTGATTGCAGAGCCAAATTCAAATACAGAAATACTCATTATAAAAATTCAGAAAAGATACTACTATTTTACATAGGTTTAAAGATTAACTTCTTGTGAATCCAACCACGGTGTCAGATTTCAAAAATGCTTTGCGGTGAAAGCATACCTTACGATTATTTGAGAACATAGCCAGCAGACAAATCATTACAAACAGTAACCAGCCAAGTAGAAGAGTTAAACATGTCAGAAATAGGGATAAAATTAATCACTTGCCTTTGATTATCTTCATATGGTGGCACTCAGAAGACATTCATTTATTCAATAAATGTTCCTTTTGTTTGATAAAGTCTCTCTTTATATCCAAAAACCTCTGTTTTGTTTGTGCGTTTTCTTCAGTAATCCACAGGCTCAAACGCAGTCACAACAGCCAGACAAAAAAATCCTAATTGTATCCATAAAGTTTATAGAAACATGTCAAACGATCTTTACATTCAATCCTCAGGTTGTTTTTAGCCTAAATAATCAATAATATTTCAACCGGACAATAACGTAGTCAATATAAAAGGCAAACAAGAAAGGCACTCTCTCGGTCGTGCGCATGAAAAAGCTCTGTGACACGGCAGGATCCACTCATTCAGACTGCTCTTACTCCCTCATTTTTCAGAATACAAGCCTGAAACAATTTCTAAAGACTGGTGACATCTAGTGGAAGGCATAGGAACTGCAATGTGAGTCCTAAGTCAATGGATACTGTAATGGCATTGAATAGAAAACTACAACAACAACAAAAAATCATACTTCCTGAATGGATTTTTCTCAGCTTTTCACCTGCCAAATCAGTTCTGTTATACTCACAGACACTATTTTAACAGTTTTGGAAACTTTGGAGTGCTTTCTATCCACATCTACTAATTATATCCATATCCTATCTTCTGGGCCTGAGTAGAAGGAAGTTTAATTTGGGCACACTTTTCATCCAAAATTCCAAATGCTGCCCCATACCCTAGAGATATTAATCCTCTAAGGAATCAAAACAACAACACAAATGTCTGGTGAAATTGTCAACAAATACCTGGTGAAAAGCAAACATTCCAGAGGAAGAACTTTATACCCAATGGTCAAGCATGGTGGGGGTAGTGTGATGGTTTGGGGATGCTTTGCTGCCTCAGGACCTGGATGACTTGCCTCAATAGAAGGAACCATGAATTCTGCTCTGTATCAGATAATTCTACAGGAGAATGTCAGACCATCTTTCTGTGAGCTGAAGCTGATGCACAGCTGGGTCATGCAGCAAGACAATGTTTCAGAACATATAATCAAGTCTACAAGAAAATGGCAAAAAAATGCAACACTTTTGAAGTTTTGGAATGTCAAAGTCCAGACCTAATGCCAATTGAGATTTTGTGGTGGGAATTGAAACGAGCAGTTCATGCTTGAAAACCCACAAATGTTGCTGGGTTAAAGCAGTTATGCATGGAGAGACGGATCAACAACTACAGGAAGCTGGGGTCATTTCAGCTAAAGGTGGCACAACTAGTTATTGAGTGTAAGGGGGAAATTACTTTTTCACACTGGCGCATTGGGTATTGCATGACTTTGTTTATGAAAATAAATGAAACAAGTATTTTGTTGTTGTGTTATTTGTTCACTGAAGTTCTCTTAATCTAATTTCAGGTTTTGGTTGAAGATCTCATAACTTCATATGTCTGCAATCCCACTACCGGGATCGATATGACAATTACCAGTGAAAATAGAGGACGCCTACTTCAAACCACAGAAATCTCATAATTACAATTCCTAAAACATACATGTGTCTCATACAATTTTAAAGCTATGCTTGTTGTTAATCCCACCAAAGTGTCTGATTTCAAATATGCTTTTCAGCAAAAGCACTACCAACGATTAAGTTAGGTCTCCACCAAACCACAATAAGCACAGCCATTTTCCAGCAAAATATAGCATTCAAAAAAAGCGGAAATAGAGATCAAATTAATCACTAACCTTGAATTATCTTCATCAGATGACACTCATAGGACTTCATGTTACACAATACATGCATGTTTTGTTTGATAAAGTTCATATTTATATAAAACAATCTGAGTTTACATTGGCATATTGATGACTCTAATGAAGCCAGCGTTAGGGTTATGGCCAGAGTTAGGGTTGATCCGGGGTGTGTACAGGAAGCTAGGGTTAAGATTAGGATTATGACTAGAGGGGTTTTGTGTTTTGGACATATTCATTAATGTGCCTGTTGATAACTTTCTCACCTTAATCAGATGTTAAATATCTTTGTACGGTGTGTCTAAGTTTCCTGTCACTGTGGGTCCTCAGAGCAAAGTAGTACAAAGCAGAGTCTGTCACTTCAGCAGAGGATATCTCCAGATATACAAGTTTGGCCTTTTTATCATGTTCCAGAGTAAATTCTGGTGTTTTGCAGACATTAACTGGATGTACCAGAAGAGATCAGGACATGGACTACTGGTAGTGTAGTTACAGCTGGGTGTTACTAGTCCTCCGATAAGGGCAGTAACATATCCACTCTGCTGGTCAACAGCCTCATCACATCTGCACTCTGAAAAAAAAGTTATAATGATTTTGTTTAATAATCAATCATATGTAATAACTTATTAGCTAAAATTCTGACAAAGAGAATAGGAAGGAGAAGCAGTATACTGTACCAAAATAGCATGCAGCCAGGATAAGTAAAGTATTCCCAAGCCAATGTGCATTGTGATATAAGGATAGAGGAAGAATAGACTGTTATAGACTTTATGTTCCATCCACTGTAGCTGAGAAGTCTCATAATTCCGGGGCTCTGCACTATGGGAGGAGCTTATTGTATATTCAATTGTTTCGTTGAAATGTTGGGGGAAATGATACCACACCGAAATGTGCAAAGGCATGCCGAGTGCATCATTTAACTTTGGGTCATACCATGGATCATTAAGCTATCTGATTTGGAATTTTTGAACCCCTTTAGGTATACAAAAATAACAAGATGTTTTGATAGCCCAAATGGTACGCTACAAACAGAAGTTGGCACATCGACAGTGAGAGTCTCATCTTTCCATAGAGTGGTCACATACATATTTCAGGCAAAACCGTTCGGACACTATCAGTTCCTCTTGTCATGTTATTCATTGCATAACTTAGAGAGCTATTTATAACTTGTCAGCAATGAACAGATCAACAAGCCCATGTCAGCTAAAGTTTTTTTTATTGTGTTTTTTTAGCCCATTCAAATATCACATGAATAAACATCACGTGATGTTCCACAATGCTGGAATGGGGTCACCGATTGAAAATGTTTGGGATCCCCTGCTAAAAGGAAGTGAAACAACACCACAAATGTTCTTCTTTCTGTATTTATTCAGACTAGTATCTTTGATCATGTTATATCAAAACAGGAAGAAAATGTCAAGTATTATTTCCTCAGTAATATTTAAGTTAAATGTGTTTTCTTGCTTCTTTTTCAATTAATGTGGATAATCAGGGAAAAAATGTATGTATTAATGTACTCTAAATAGTAACTGATTGATCAAAATACAATGCACTGTTCACCCTCAAGTGTCTTGACAGGTTTTTGTACAGTGAGTCTAGGTTTCCTGTCACTGTGGGCTGCAAGGCACAGTGGTACAGAGCAGAGTCTTCCAATTCAACAGAGGAGATCATCAAGTCAACACGGGTCTTCTCTTCATTCAGTCTACCAGTGTGTCGTGGAGTCGTAATGGATGTATTCTGTACATACTTGTTGGTTTGTAGGATCCAAAGAAGACATTCTGGTCTGGATCCGGGGTAATGACGGTACCATTGTAGATTGATAATGTTGCCCTTGTAGTTGCAGGAGAGAGTGATGTCTGTTCCTTGGAGAGCATTGACTTCAGGCTTCACTGGAGTTATTGTTTCCTGCTCCATACTATCACCTGCAACAACATAAGTATTGTCATTGTGTTAATGTTTATTTCTAAAGATAAAAAATACATGTATTAGGTGCCCATAAAGTATGACAAGAGAAAGAATTGAAACTTCCCAGTAAAATACCACTGTTTTTAATGCAATCATTCACTGAAAGAAAGCAATGTCGCTGTATTCAAAATATGATTTGGTTTAACCTGAGTATTCAGCACTCACCTACAAACGCTGAGAGGAGCAACAGTAATATGAGTGACATCCTGACACAGACTAGATAATCCAACTGAGAGATAAGACAGGGAGAGAGCTGAGTAAATCCTCTACAGAGACATCCTCATGGCTGCAGGTATATCCAGCCTATACCAGTGTTTAACTATGAGGCCCCTCCTCTGATATTTGGATATGTAACTCTTCTTCTGTGGTTTGTGTTTAAGGGTTTTCAGTTCCTTTTGGTCTAGTTTTTGCTGTAGTCTTGGTTTGTTTTTTCAATAGATCCACCATGCTATACTATATATACCATCTGCATATTTGTGTCAGACTGTCAGCTTTTTGTATGAGGAAGTGTTTCCTGTCACTGTGTGCTCCATGGCACAGGTTTACAGAACATAATCTGTCACTTCAGTAGAGGAGATCTCCAGATCCACGCGGTCTATATGAACCTGAGCTGGAAGGCGAGATTCAGGAACTCTGGTTTAGACCTGGGATACTAATGATACCAATGTATATTGTTTACAGAGCCAGTGTAGCTGCAGGATGATGTGATGGTATCAACATCCACACCACCCACCATAGGCCTAGTGGAATTGTCATCTTCAGAATTGCTACTTAGTAGTACAGAGCAGAGACTGTCACTTCAGCAGAGGAGATGTCCAGATCCATTTCATGTATGAGGGTCCATTTTGTACTATCAGTGTTGGTTATGACCCCAGAGTAGTCCAGGATGAAGAACTGTGGAGAGGATCCAGGTTGCTGGAGGTACCATAACAGACTGTTGGTTAATGAGCTGTTGTATCTACAGGAGAGTTTAATGCTACTACCCTCCGTAAAGTCCACTACATCTCTGTCTGGAGTAATTATGTCTTCAACACTTGTACCTGTAAAAAATAACAACATGTATTACTGAGTCAATATAGACAGTGTACAGTATATCCACACTTGGTGTTTCAAAGTATATTACCACTTGATATTGATAATACCATATTGTACTGAATACTGAACTGTGAACGTTCTGTTAGTACACATTCAGTTGATGGAGAGTGAATTCCTACCTACAAGTGCACTAAAACAAGACTGAATAGAGCAGCATCATAGCCACTGTGTGTTAGACAGAGACTTCTGTAGAATTATCTTGTCTTGGAACATTCCCTCTCTGGGTGAACATTACATGTCATGTGTAAAACTAAGCTCCTCCTCTTTACACAATAGAATGGATGCGTGTTGACTCCACTTGATGGCATTATTGTCAAATAAAACCTACGGAGTAGAAATACTCTCTCATGCGATGTTAGGTTTTTGTACAGTGTTTCTGGGTTTCCTGTCACTGTGGGCCTCAGAGCACAGTAGTACATAGCAGAGTCTGTCACTTCAGCAGAGGAGATCTTCAGATCCGTACGTTTGGCATTTTTGTCATGATTTAGAGTGAACCCTGGTGTAATATCTGCGTACTCCATAACCAGTAACTGTGGTGCTGATTTGGGATATTGTCGATACCATAGAAGAGTGACACCAGAAGAGGTGTAATTACAAAAGAGAGTTACTCTGTCCCTTTCTGAAGCCACTTCTACATCAGTGTAGGGTGTTAATTCCTGTTCAGAACTGACACCTGTAAAAACATTATATGATATATTATATATATATTACTTTAAAACATGGAATATTGAATTAATTCCAAATAAAAGTAAAAAAACAAACATTTATCCTCATGTTGTGCATTATCTTTATGATCTTTGATTTGAAAAAATAATACCTCTCAACATAATCACACTCAGTTTGAATGAAAATGTCATTACTTACCTATCAAGTCAAATAATAGTAATAGTGAACAGAACAACATTGTAGATGTCAGGATGTGTAGAATAAGCACCAACTGTTGATGAAAAGCACAGCATCAACTGGCTATGTTCTTCATTGTAGTTTCATGTATTGCCTTGAGGATTCATAATCTAATCCTGAGTTTTATACTCTAGCTCCTCCTACTGACAATGTAGAATCAAAGATGTTTCATATAATTTGATTTATTCACTAGAGAATCCATTTGATGGCACTGTGGACTAACAGAAGACTGCAGATGCTTGTAAATCCATGAAATTCAGCTCACTGTTGTGTCAATAACTTATGCGTCACTGTGGACGTCACAGAACAGCAGTACAGTGCAGAGTGTTGAATGTTTTTTGTACAGTGTTTCACACTGTCCGGGCAATATCGTCTCTACAGCACAGTCGTACAGAGCATAATATCTCACTTCTACAGAGGAGATCTCCATCTCAACAGGGGTTCTCTCTTCATTCAGTTTAACAGGCAGTGGTGGGTATGGAGGAGTAACGTTCACCACAGACGGGTTTGAGGACACTCCAGTGAGGAGGAGGAAGATGGGAGATGATCCAGGGTACTGGTGATACCACTGGAGAGTACTAGCAGAGGAGTAGTTACAGGACAGATTTATGACATCACCCTCCAACCCAAACGCCTTATCTGATGTTGGAGTAATGTCATTAACATGACTTCCACCTGGAAAACATTTATGAAAACAGGAATTGGTACCAGGAAATTATTATAAAATTCAAATCATTATTCAGTCAAGTGCATTAAAAATGGACAGAAGATCCTTCACAGGAATATGACTCCAGTCATCAGTAACTATTGTTAGATTCTGGGATAGACTTGGAACATTGATGTATTCATAAGGATAGTGTCCAACCATGAACGAGACACATTTTTACATCAGAAGTTAATGGTTATCTATAGGAGTCACATGGCATTGTAATGTGTAGGGGAGACGGGTGGAGATCTTAGAACCTAACAATGTCACTGAGGGAGAGAGGGTAACATTTACATTGTGTGGAGGGAGGAGGAGAGAGAGTCTGGTATACCAGAGTCTGGTATCAATAACCATGACTGCCTTGAGTTGGGGAGAAGTGAGCACTTTGGGGTAGAGGTTAGGTTAGATGAAGTGAGGAAGAACAGATATCACTAAGGTTCTGTCAAGCAACAGCAATGCATTGGCTGTTCAGTTGTGGAGAAGGAGAATCAGCCTTGGAGAAAGGGATAAATATCAGTTCATGTATGAAATGTTATTTGTCTGAATGCAGCTGTATCGACCCTTTGGGAAGAATTAAATTTGATTAAGCTTCTCTAGTGTCCGTGAGTTATTTACTCGGATAATTAAAACCTAACACTACATTCACAGTGACTGGATATGATGAATAGCATCAAATTCACCCAATAGTGCATATATTAAAATGTATCATAGAAACATGCTAGTAACTGTTATTTAACACAGTGAAAAGATTGAACACACAAATAGTTATGACAGAATGACTCCCCTGGTTTCTCACTGTCAGCTATAAAAGGCATTTCCTTTCCTCTGCCTCAGTTATATAACACCTCCCATTGACTTAAAAAACGTTACACAACACAAAGTACTGTATACACGCACCCACGTGCACACACAGTGTATATCCTGTTGTAACAATGGGCTTCAGAGCACAGCAGTACACATCAGAGTCAGACAGCTGCAACCTCTGAATCGTCAAGGGCACTGATTGTGTCTTGGCATTTAGACTTGCAATGAATCTCTCCTTGAACCCTGCAGTATTGTCTCCAGAACAAAAATAATTACAGCTCAGCATATGTTTAGGGAAGTCATTAGCTTCTTGTTTGTTCCAAAATAGATATGCATTATTATTAGCACTGGTGTTATATTATCAACTCAGTGTTACCAATCCTCCTTCTGTAGCAATCACACCTCCTGGTTGCTGTTGATCTTGGTCTGCTGTGCACTCTGGAAGATAAAAAAAGGTACATTGAGTGATAATAAAAGATACAGTGCCTTGTGAAAGTATTCGGCCCCCTTGAACTTTGCGACCTTTTGCCACATTTCAGGCTTCAAACATAAAGATATAAAACTGTATTTTTTGTGAAGAATCAACAACAAGTGGGACACAATCATGAAGTGGAACGACATTTATTGGATATTTCAAACTTTTTAACAAATCAAAAACTGAAAAATTGGGCGTGCAAAATTATTCAGCCCCTTTACTTTCAGTGCAGCAAACTCTCTCCAGAAGTTCAGTGAGGATCTCTGAATGATCCAATGTTGACCTAAATGACGAATGATGATAAATACAATCCACCTGTGTGTAATCAAGTCTCCGTATAAATGCACCTGCACTGTGATAGTCTCAGAGGTCCATTAAAAGCGCAGAGAGCATCATGAAGAACAAGGAACACACCAGGCAGGTCCGAGATACTGTTGTGAAGAAGTTTAAAGCCGGATTTGGATACAAAAAGATTTCCCAAGCTTTAAACATCCCAAGGAGCACTGTGCAAGCAATAATATTGAAATGGAAGGAGTATCAGACCACTGCAAATCTACCAAGACCTGGCCGTCCCTCTAAACTTTCAGCTCATACAAGGAGAAGACTGATCAGAGATGCAGCCAAGAGGCCCATGATCACTCTGGATGAACTGCAGAGATCTACAGCTGAGGTGGGAGACTCTGTCCATAGGACAACAATCAGTCATTTATTGCACAAATCTGGCCTTTATGGAAGAGTGGCAAGAAGAAAGCAATTTCTTAAAGATATCCATAAAAAGTGTTGTTTAAAGGTGCCACAAGCCACCTGGGAGACACACCAAACATGTGGAAGAAGGTGCTCTGGTCAGATGAAACCAAAATTGAACTTTTTGGCAACAATGCAAAATGTTATGTTTGGCGTAAAAGCAACACAGCTTATCACCCTGAACACACCATCCCCACTGTCAAACATGGTGGTGGCAGCATCATGGTTTGGGCCTGCTTTTCTTCAGCAGGGACAGGGAAGATGGTTAAAATTGATGGGAAGATGGATGGAGCCAAATACAGGACCATTCTGGAAGAAAACCTGATGGAGTCTGCAAAAGACCTGAGACTGGGACGGAGATTTGTCTTCCAACAAGACAATGATCCAAAACATAAAGCAAAATCTACAATGGAATGGTTCAAAAATAAACATATCCAGGTGTTAGAATGGCCAAGTCAAAGTCCAGACCTGAATCCAATCGAGAATCTGTGGAAAGAACTGAAAACTGCTGTTCACAAATGCTCTCCATCCAACCTCACTGAGCTCGAGCTGTTTTGCAAGGAGGAATGGGAAAAAATTTCAGTCTCTCGATGTGCAAAACTGATAGAGACATACCCCAAGCGACATACAGCTGTAATCGCAGCAAAGGGTGGCGCTACAAAGTATTAACTTAAGGGGGCTGAATAATTTTGCACGCCCAATTTTTCAGTTTTTGATTTGTTAAAAAAGTTTGAAATATCCAATAAATGTCATTCCACTTCATGATTGTGTCCCACTTGTTGTTGATTCTTCACAAAAAAATACAGTTCTATATCTTTATGTTTGAAGCCTGAAATGTGGCAAAAGGTCGCAAAGTTCAAGGGGCCGAATACTTTCGCAAGGCACTGTACATGACGATTATTAATCAATGAGAGTAAAGGTTCCATCAAACCGAAGCAGAATACATCAAGAACCAGCCAGATGATCAGACAGAGTACCATGGTTATACAGAACACACTGAGAGTGACTGTGAGTTACAGTAAGAGGTTGAGATCCTCTCTCTCTCTTCCATGTCCATCTCATCCTGTATATCACCATCAACTGACAGACATGAAGGATGAGCCTGTTCAGAGAGTGGTAAGATTGTAAAGAAATGTATAAGACAATATTACATTAGCACTCTTTCCAGTACAATAGACAAAGTGTAAAGCTTACACGTCTAGCTTAATGTAGAAAGTAGCCTAAAGGAACTGACAATGACTTAAATGTTCCATGAAGTTACTATGATTAATTTTTATGTTAATATACCTACAGATATTCTGTTATTATTCATGTATAAACAATAATGTAATCTACAGAGTATCTAATTCAGGTCTACTCTTAAACACAAAGTATATTGAAATACATTTTATGCGTTGATCCCAACTTTTCAGTGGTACTGTATGTTTGTGTGGACACGTGAAACCTATAGTTTTTGTAAGGGGCCTGAATATACTTTAGTCACAGTGGGCCTCAGAGCACAGTAGTACACAGCAGAGTCAGACAGCTGCAACCTCTGGATCGTCAAGGGGACTGATTTTCCTGTGACATTCAGATGTGCATCAAATCTGTCCTTGAACTCAGTAGTAGTTTCCCCAGGTGAAAATGTATCCCTTCTCAGCATAAAAATGGGCTTGTCATTTGCTAGTTTGTACCAGAAGAGATATGGTGATGGAGAAGTTGTATCAAATAGACAAGTGAGTGTTGTTGGGTGTCCTTCTACGACCATTACATCTTCTGTTGGCTGTCTTACATTCTCTTCTGCTCTGCACCCTGAAAAGAAAGATAAATATATCTTCACAACTTATAATAATAATGTATATAAATCAAATCAACAAATGCACAGAAAGAGACAGATGAACAGAGTGATGTTATACCAAAGCAGCATGCAGCCAGAACATGAAGGATCAGCCAATTTCTCATGACTAGTCAGTCAGTTTGAAGTGGAAAAGGTAAGGAGCAGATCAATGCTGATCTATCTATCACAGAGCTTTGACACCCTCTGTCCTACTGTTGATGCTTCATGTTATTCTGTATTACATGCAGTAGTAGACCATGGGGAGGTGTCTGTCTGTATGGCATCCTCTGAATCATGGGTGTGTGTGCTTTGTTAGGTTTCCCCCTTCAGGTTGACTTTCATACTACACCACCAAGTTGTATAAATTGTGAGGAGTAACTACAAACATTAATATTGTTGCACTTTGTCATATCCAAATCACCACCTGGTGATTGCACACAGCACAGCACAGGTGTGACCACAGCACAGGTGTGATAACAATTATCTGATCTCAATGTCTGCCATTATTATATCAAGTTGTGGTTTGATGTTTAATGATGATCCACACAGCAACAAAGCATTTTGTTCTGCAGGTTTTTGTACAGTATATGTATCGCTGGGTATAACAACACTGGTTATAACAATCCCTGAGAGCACAGTAGTAGAGAGATGAACCTGTCAGGGTTAGGCTTGTTATGATCAGTTCAGTTGATGTCCGGGACGTTGTGGATGATTATTTCTTATCGGGAATAGGTTCACTACTGCTCTGTGATATGACAGCTTTATACACAGCCTGGTCTCATAGACTAGACGTAACTTAGTAAATGTTAGTCCGGGACAGTGAAAAAAGTAAGATGTTATGTTTGGTATGGTTACAGAAGACAGATCGTTAAAATACAAATTGTAATTCATAACATGTCTTACAAATTTGATATCTCGGATATACATTCAGAATACAAAATTCTCTGAGACCATGTCATCACAAACATTGTCAATGGATTTTGACGTTTCGAACTGCAGCTCACTATCGGTGTTACTCTTTAATTTTGAACCTTGTTTGAACCTTGGAACAGTGGCTATAATGAACATTGAGAAAACTCACCAACAAGTGCAGAAATGAATAAAAGTGGATAGAGAAACATGATGGTTGAAGTTCAGCAGCTCTCTCAGTAACACTGAGGTACCACTCCTCTGTGACAGACTAAACGATATCCCCTTGTGGTCTACTTAGTTTAGCTCCTCCTCTTGAATAGATAGCAGTTTTTGAACGGTGTTGGCAGGTCTCCTGTCACTGTGGACTCCAGGGCACAGTAGTACAGAGCAGAGTCTGTCACTTCAGCAGACGAGATCTCCAGATCCACACGTTTGGCTTTTTTGTCATGATTTAGAGTGAACCCTGGTGTAATATCACCATACTCCATAACCAGTAACTGTGGTGCTGAATTGGGATATTGCCGATACCATTGAAGAGTGTCACCAGAGGAGTAGTTACAAGAGAGAGTAACTCTGTCCCTTTCTGAAGCTACTTCTACATCACTGTAGGGTGTTAAAACCTGTTCAGAACTGAGACCTGTAAAACCCATATTGAAAATGTAATTAATTTCAATATATATATATATATAAAAACATGCATCCTCATGTTGTGCCTTGTCTTTATAATCTTTGATTTGAAAAGTAAACACACCTAAACATAATCACCCTCATTTTGAATGAAAATGTAATTACTTACCTTTCAAGTCAATTAAGAGTAATAGTGAACAGAACAACATTGTAGATGCCAGGATGTGTAGAATAAGCACCAACTGATGATGAAAAGCACAGCATCAACTGGCAATGTTCTTCATGGTAGTTTCATGTTTTATCTTGAGGATTCATAATCTAATCCTGAGTTGTATACTCTAGCTCCTCCTACTGGCAATGTAGAATCAAAGATGTTTCATAAACATTTGATTTATTCACTAGAAACTCCACTTGATGACACTGTGGTCTAACAGAATACAGCAGATGTTGTAAATCCATAAAATTAATCTCACTGCTGAGTCAATAAGTTTTGAGGCACTGTGGATGTCATATCACAGCAGTACAGTGCAGACTGTCGTATAGTTTTTGTACAGTGTTTCTCTGTTTCATGTCAATGTGGGCTCTACAGTACAGTTGTACAGAGCAAAGTCTCACTTCAGCAGAGGAGATCTCAAGATCTTTGTTCAGTTTAAAAGCGAGGTGAGAATATGGAGTCATGGTGGATGAAGAGGAGGAATTGAGGAGCTGACCCTGTTTAATACCACAAAACACTGTATGTTGAGGAGTAGTTGCAGGACAGCAAAACTACCCTCTACACACATTTGGTATCTCGGATTTACATTCAGAATACAAAATTCTGAATGTAGTGAAGTAAAAGTATTGTCAAAAATATAAAAAGAAAGTAAACCCCAAAAACTCATTAAGTAGTACTTTACAGTATTTTAACTTAATTCCTTTACACCACTGGTCAAGATCAGTTTTTCTACTGTGTATCTGGGTTTCCTGTCACTGTGGGCTTCAGTGCACAGTATTACAGAGCAGAGTCTGTCACTTCAGCAGAGGAGATCTCCAGATCCACACGGTTTTCCTCTTTTCATGTGTGAGGGTCCATTTTGTACTATCAGTGTTGGTTTTGATCCCAGAGTAGTCCAGAATGAGGAACTGTGGAGAGGATCCAGGTTGCTGGAGGTACAATAACAGACTGTTGGTTAATGAGCTGTTGTATCTACAGGAGAGTTTAACACTACTACCCTCCATAACATCCACTAAATCTGGAGAAATGATGTCCTGTAAAAAATAAAATATGGATCACTGAGTAAATTTAGACAGCGTACAATATATCCACACTTGGTGTTTCAAAGTGTATTACCACTTGATATGTATAATACCATATTGTAATGAATGCTGAACATTGTACATTCTGTTTGTACACATTCAGTTAATGACAGGGAATTCTTACCTATAAGTGCACATAAACAAGACTGAAAAGAGCAGCATCATAGCGACTGGGTGTGAGACAGAGACTTCTCTGTTAAATGATCTTCTCTTGGAACATTCACTCAGTTCCTCTCACGACACATGATTTGTAAAACTAAGCTCCTCCTCTTGACACAATATAATGGCTGCATATTGACTCCACTTGATGGCGCTATTGTCAAATGAAACCTGTAACTACAGTGTAAAACTCTCTCAGGCGATGTTAGGTTTTTGTACAGTGTTTCTGGGTTTCCTGTCACTGTGGGCTTCAGAGCACAGTAGTACATAGCAGAGTCTGTCTCTTCAGCAGAGGAGATCTCCAGATCCACACGGGTCTTCTCTTTGTTCAGTTTACCAGATAAGCGAGAGTCAAGAGAATCATCTCTATTTTCAGTCCCACTGTAGTGTGGGATGAGCAGAAGGTATTGGGGAGCTGATCCTGGAGACTGTTTATACCATAGTAGAGTGTCTGCTGAGGAGTAGTTACAGGAAAGAAGAACATTACTACCCACTTCTGCATACACTTCATGTTGGTTTGGCTCTATAGTCTGCTCATAACTGCCACCTGTAAATGGGAAGAAATGAACAATGAGAAATTATTTTATTAAAATTAAATTGTATTGTTGTAATTTTCTTAACAGAAAACATGACACTACTTTGAAAGCCATAACTTACCTATTACTGAGAACGTAATAATTGACCAGATGAACATGAACATGGCTATGGTTGGAAGTCAAACTGACTAATAGCACAACAGAACCTGAAATCTCCAAACCAAATGAATCTGCAAATGTTTTCTGTTGATCATTCCTGCTTAGTTTCGCTACAAGCTCCACCCCAAAGTACAGTTGCTCTAAAAAATACTCAATCTCTCCTCTCCTCTCATTTGTCCTCTCTTCAGTGGTACTGCATTTCTCGTTCTCTCCACTGGGGAGAATGGGGGGGTGGAATAGTTTCCCTCCGTTATTGTATGAATCACATATGAAGGTTTTTGTGCAGTGTTTCTGGGTTTCCTGTCACAATGGCCATCAGGGCACAGTAGTAGAGAGCAGAGTCTGTCACTTCAGCAGAGGAGATCTCCAGATCCACACGTTTGGCTTTTTTGTCATGCTTTAGAGTGAACCCTGGTATAATAGCTTCATACTCCTTAACCAGTAACTGTGGTGCTGATTTGGGATATTGTCGATATCATAGAAGAATGTTATCAGAAGAGGTGTAGTTACAAGAGAGAGAAACTGTCCCTTTCTGAAGACACTTCTACATCAGTGTAGGGTGTTAATACCTGTTCAGAACTGACACCTGTAAAACATAATACTATATATAATCTAACACTTTTTTTTAAAGCAAATGATAGAATAAATGAAAATCAAATGCAGTTTAAGAGAAAACATTTTCAAAGTTAAAGACATTCGTACATATATCATGTATTGGCTTTGTAATAATTTATTTGAAAAATAAATACACCTTAACTTCTTGACGCTACCCATCCCGTTAGTAGGATCATTTTCGGCAGCAACCGTTGAATAGCATAGCGCCACAGTCAAATAATATTACAAAAAAATATTCATATTCATGAAATCCCAAGTGCAATATTGCAAAGCACATCTTAGCCTTTTGTTAATCCACTTGTCGTCTCAGATTTTGAAATTATGCTTTACAGCAAAAGCAATTCAAGCGTTTGTGTAAATTTATCGATTGCACAACATAACATTATGCACACTAAGCATTAGGTAGCTAGGTCACGAAAATCAGAAAAGCAAACAAATTAATCGTTTACCTTTGATGATCTTCGGATGTTTTCACTCACGAGACTCCCAGTTACACAACAAATGTTCCTTTTGTTACATAAAGATTATTTTTATACCCACAATACCTACGTTTGTTTCTCCCGTCATGTTCAGAAATCCACAGGAAAGAGAGGTCATGACAACGCAGACGTATATTTCAAATAATATCCATAATGTCCACAGAAACATGTCAAATGTTTTTTATAATCAATCCTCAGGGTTGTTTTTAAAATATATATTCGATTATATATCAACCTGGTGTGTAGGTTTTTCAAAAACACCGGGAGAAACAATGGCCACTTTACTCTGTAGCGCAAAACTCACTCTGAGAGCCCCCACCTATCCACTTACGCAATGTGGTCTTTCACACTCATTTTTCAAAATAAAAACCTGAAACTATGTCTAAAGACTGTTGACACATTAGGGAAGCCATAGAAAAATTAATCTGGTTGATATTCCTTTAAATGGAGGATAGGCATGCATAGGAACAGAGAGGTTTCAAAATAAGAGGAACTTCCTGATTGGATTTTCCTCAGGTTTTCGCCTGCAATATCAGTTCTGTTATACTCACAGACAATATTTTTACAGTTTTGGAAACGTTAGAGTGTTTTCTATCCTAATCTGACAATTATATGCATTTTCTAATTTCTGGGACTGAAACATAGGCAGTTTCAAATGGGTATGTTTTTTAGCCAAAAACAAAAATACTGCCCCCTATACGCAAAAGATTAACATAATCACACTCAGTTTCAATGAAAATGTAATTACTTACCTATCAAGTCAAAGAAGAGTAATAGTGAACAGGACAACATTGTAGATGGCAGGATGTGTTGAATAAGCACCAGCTGCTGACAAAAAGCACAGCATTAACTGGCTATGATCATGTTTTATCTTGAGGATTCATTATCTAATCCTGAGTTGTATACTCTAGCTCCTCCTACTGACAATGTAGAAACAAAGATATGTACCTTTGATTTATTCACTAGAGACTCCACTTGATAACACTGTGGTGTAACAGAAGACAGCAAATGCTTGTAAATCCATTCATTTCCGCTCACTACTGAGTCAATAAGTTATTCGTCACTGTGGACGTCACAACACAGTAGCACAGAGCAGAGTATTTCACTTCAACAGAGGAGATCTCCAGATCTGTACAGGTCTTCTCTTTGTTCAGTTTAACAGGGATGCGAGGGTATGGAGGTTTAGCTCTCACTACAGTCCTAGAGGCATGGTGGATGAGCAGAAGGTATTGGGGAACTGATCCTGGATACTGTTTATACCACAGTACACTGTATGCAGAGGAGCAGTTGCAGGAAAGTTGAACATTACCACCCTCCTCTCCATACACTTCATGTTGGTTTGGCTGGATGGTCTGGAGAAAACTGTCACCTACAAATGTGAGGAGGTGTTGGATAAATCACAAGGTAGATGTATTTGAAATAAGGAATGATCTTGGTATTTACTCTAAAATCCAATAATACAAATAAACTATACATTAGCCTAAAAAATGTAGTTAAAAGAGTTACAAGAATACAGTAATTTACTAATATGTCGGTACACCCCTGATAACTCCTTTGTCCCACCTCCCACACATGCGGTGACCTCACCCATTACAACCAGCATGTCCAGAGATACAACCTCTCTCATCATCACCCAGTGCCTGGGCTTACCTCCGCTGTACCCGCACCCCACCATACCCCTGTCTGCGCATTATGCCCTGAATATATTCTACCATGCCCAGAAACCTGCTCCTCTTATTCTCTGTCCCCAACGCTCTAGGCGACCAGTTTTGATAGCCTTTAGCCGCACCCTCATACTACTCCTTCTCTGTTCCGCGGGTGATGTGGAGGTAAACCCAGGCCCTGCATGTCCCCAGGCACCCTCATTTGTTGACTTCTGTGATCGAAAAAGCCTTGGTTTCATGCATGTCAACATCAGAAGCCTCCTCCCTAAGTTTGTTTTACTCACTGCTCTAGCACACTCTGCTAACCCTGATGTCCTTGCTGTGTCTGAATCCTGGCTCAGGAAGGCCACCAAAAATTCAGAGATTTCCATACCCAACTATAACATCTTCTGTCAAGATAGAACTGCCAAAGAGGGAGGAGTTGCAGTCTACTGCAGAGATAGCCTGCAAAGTAATGTCATACTTTCCAGGTCCATACCCAAACAGTTCGAACTACTAATTTTGAAAATCACTCTCTCCAGAAATAAGTCTCTCACTGTTGCCGCCTGCTACCGACCCCCCTCAGCTCCCAGCTGTGCCCTGGACACCATTTGTGAATTGATCGCCCCCATCTAGCCTCAGAGTTTGTTCTGTTAGGTGACCTAAACTGGGATATGCTTAACACCCCGCCAGTCCTACAATCTAAGCTAGATGCCCTCAATCTCACACAAATCATCAAGGAACCCACCAGGTACAACCCTAACTCTGTAAACAAGGGCACCCTCATAGACGTCATCCTGACCAACTGGCCCTCCAAATACACCTCCGCTGTCTTCAACCAGGATCTCAGCGATCACTGCCTCATTGCCTGTATCCGCTACAGAGCCGCAGTCAAACGACCACCCCTCATCACTGTCAAACGCTCCCTAAAACACTTCTGCGAGCAGGCCTTTCTAATCGACCTGGCCCGGGTATCCTGGAAGGACATTGACCTCATCCCGTCAGTTGAGGATGCCTGGTCATTCTTTAAAAGTAACTTCCTCACCATTTTAGATAAGCATGCTCCGTTCAAAAAATGCAGAACTAAGAACAGATACAGTCCTTGGTTCACCCCAGACCTGACTGCCCTCGACCAGCACAAAAACAACCTGTGGCGGACTGCAACAGCATCGAATAGTGTCCGTGATATGCAACTGTTCAGGAAAGTCCGGAACCAATACACGCAGTCAGTCAGGAAAGCTAAGGCCAGCTTCTTCAGGCAGAAGTTTGCATCCTGTAGCTCCAACTCCAAAAAGTTCTGGGACACTGTGAAGTCCATGGAGAACAAGAGCACCTCCTCCCAGCTGCCCACTGCACTGAGGCTAGGTAACACGGTCACCACCGATAAATCCATGATTATCGAAAACTTCAATAAACATTTCTCAACGGCTGGCCATGCCTTCCGCCTGGCTACTCCAACCTCGGCCAACAGCTCCGCCCCCCCCGGCAGCTCCTCGCCCAAGCCTCTCCAGGTTCTCCTTTACCCAAATCCAGATAGCAGATGTTCTGAAAGAGCTGCAAAACCTGGACCCGTACAAATCAGCTGGGCTTGACAATCTGGACCCCCTATTTCTGAAACTATCCGCCGCCATTGTCGCAACCCCTATTACCAGCCTGTTCAACCTCTCTTTCATATCGTCTGAGATCCCCAAGGATTGAAAGCTGCCGCAGTCATCCCCCTCTTCAAAGGGGAGACACCCTGGACCCAAACTGTTACAGACCTATATCCATCCTGCCCTGCCTATCTAAGGTCTTCGAAAGCCAAGTCAACAAACAGGTCACTGACCATCTCGAATCCCACCGTACCTTCTCCGCTGTGCAATCTGGTTTCCGAGCCGGTCACGGGTGCACCTCAGCCACACTCAAGGTACTAAACGATATCATAACCGCCATCGATAAAAGACAGTACTGTGCAGCCGTCTGCATTGACCTCGCCAAGGCTTTCGACTCTGTCAATCACCATATTCTTATCGGCAGACTCAGTAGCCTCGGTTTTTCGGATGACTGCCTTGCCTGGTTCACCAATTACTTTGCAGACAGAGTTCAGTGTGTCAAATCGGAGGGCATGCTGTCCGGTCCTCTGGCAGCCTCTATGGGGGTGCCACAGGGTTCAATTCTCGGGCCGACTCTTATCTCTGTATATATCAATGATGTTGCTCTTGCTGCGTGCGATTCCCTGATCCACCTCTACGCAGACGACACCATTCTATATACTTTCGGCCCGTCATTGGACACTGTGCTATCTAACCTCCAAACAAGCTTCAATGCCATACAACACTCCTTCCGTGGCCTCCAACTGCTCTTAAACGCTAGTAAAACCAAATGCATGCTTTTCAACCGATCGCTGCCTGCACCCGCATGCCCGACTAGCATCACCACCCTGGATGGTTCCGACCTTGAATATGTGGACATCTATAAGTACCTAGGTGTCTGGCTAGACTGCAAACTCTCCTTCCAGACTCATATCAAACATCTCCAATCGAAAATCAAATCAAGAGTCGGCTTTCTATTCCGCAACAAAGCCTCCTTCACTCACGCCGCCAAGCTTACCCTAGTAAAACTGACTATCCTACCGATCCTCGACTTCGGCGATGTCATCTACAAAATGGCTTCCAACACTCTACTCATCAAACTGGATGCAGTCTATCACAGTGCCATCCGTTTTGTCACTAAAGCACCTTATACCACCCACCACTGCGACTTGTATGCTCTAGTCGGCTGGCCCTCGTTACATATTCGTCGCCAGACCCACTGGCTCCAGGTCATCTACAAGTCCATGCTAGGTAAAGCTCCGCCTTATCTCAGTTCACTGGTCACGATGGCAACACCCATCCGTAGCACGCGCTCCAGCAGGTGTATCTCACTGATCATCCCTAAAGCCAACACCTCATTTGGCCGCCTTTCGTTCCAGTACTCTGCTGCCTGTGACTGGAACGAATTGCAAAAATCGCTGAAGTTGGAGACTTTTATCTCCCTCACCAACTTCAAACATCAGCTATCTGAGCAACTAACCGATCGCTGCAGCTGTACATAGTCTATTGGTAAATAGCCCACCCATTTTCACCTACCTCATCCCCATACTGTTTTTATTTATTTACTTTTCTGCTCTTTTGCACACCAATATCTCTACCTGTACATGACCATGTGATCATTTATCACTCCAGTGTTAATCTGCAAAATTGTAATTATTCGCCTACCTCCTCATGCCTTTTGCACACATTGTATATAGACTCCCCCTTTGTTTTCTACTGTGTTATTGACTTGTTAATTGTTTATTCCATGTGTAACTCTGTGTTGTCTGCTCACACTGCTATGCTTTATCTTGGCCAGGTCGCAGTTGCAAATGAGAACTTGTTCTCAACTAGCCTACCTGGTTAAATAAAGGTGAAATAAAAAATAAAAAATAAAAAAACACAAAGGAAAATAATTGTTTTGCAGGAGATTTTGTTTTAACCTGCAGTAGTAAGCTTATCATGAGCTGTCAGGTTTTTGTACAGTGTTTCTCAATTTTCTATCAATGTGGGCTGCAAGGCGCAATAGTACAGAGAAGAGTCTGTTACATTAGCAGAGGAGATCTCCAGATCCAGGCGGGTTCTCTCCTTATTCAGTTTAATAGACAGATGTGGGTATGGAGGAGTAGCGTTCACTATAGAGGGGATTGAGGAGACTGTAGTGAGGAGAAGGAAGATGGGAGCTGATCTGGGATACTGACGATACCATTGGAGGTTGTATGGTGAACCAGAGTAGTTGCAAGACAGTGTAACAAAACCTCCTTTGTCACCATGCATTATCTTTGCTGTTGGTTGAATTTCATCTTGGTAACTGACACCTGAAAAAGAGATTGACTCTGAGTACTGGACTCTGTTCATGCTTAAGGCATTTGAAAAAATCCATCTCCACCATCGTTATTTACTAACGTTTCAAACTGCAGCACACTATCAGCGTTATTCTTTTAATTTGGAACCTTGATTAAACAGTGGCTATAATGAACATTGAGAAAACTCACCAACAAGTGCAGAAATGAATAAAAGTGGATAGAGGAACATGATGTTGGAAGTTCAGCAGCTCTCTCAGTAACACTGAGGTATCTCTCCCCTGTAACAAACTAAATGATATCCCCATATGGTCTGCTTAGCTTAGCTCCTCCTCTTGAATAGATAGCAGTTTCTGAACAGTGTTGACAGGTTTCCTGTTGCTGTGGGCTCCAGGGCACAGTGGTGTCTATCACTACAGCAACCTGTGTGGAGCTCCAGATCCACACAGGTTCTCTCATCGTTCAGTTTGGCAGCCATTCTTGGGTATGGATGAGTAGCTCCCACTACAAGCAGATTTACAGTGTCTCTGAGGAGGAGGAATTGGGATGCTCATCCAGTATCACTGGAGATAATTAGCCTTTACTGTTGTTACTGTTGTTACTGTTGTTTTAATTCTCTGAGTAAAAACTCAACGGACACTATGAAAGCTCAAACCAAGTTTATTCTTCCCAGAGGGTTCATACAGCTGCGGTAGACGACAACATTTCACACAAGCATTGATATTTAACCCTTTCTCCTATGCTGAGTCTCCTCCTACACCTCTAAACAACCAATGCATCTCTGTTGCTATAAATAACCTTAGTGATATCTGTTCTTCCTCACTTCATCTGACCTGACTTCTGCCCCAAAGTGCCCACTCCTCCCCAACTCAAGGCTGTCATGGGGACTTGTACCAGACTGTCTCTCTTCTCATCCCAGAGGATCCCTACCATAAGATGCCTGATAGCTAACAATAACAAATCCTGACATAATGTAAACGTTATACATTACCCTCTCTCCCCCAGTGAAATGAATAAGTATATTTCATATTCTCAGAACCCAACAGTCCCCCCTCTTGAACAATAGCTTCCTACTGTTCAACTTACAGTAGGATAACAAAACATGAACAAAGGATAAAACATGATTAACATTGAGGTTTACAAACTCAGAGACTTAAGGCCTCTGTTCTATAGTCACACCATGCACACTCTTATTTCCATTTCTCATAGTACACTGATAATAATGTGTCCAATGGATCTGTTGACTTCTTCCAGTTCAGTGTTCCTCTTCTGGTTCCTAAGAGAATGATAGCAGAAGACTTGAAAAGCAAAAGGAAACACAAAACATAACAGTATTAACAATGTGGTAAGCTATGCATAATGATTTATGCATGAAAACCCAAAGTCTGAGACCATGACAATTCCCACTCTCTCTTCACCTGACTCAATGTCTCCAGGATACTTTTCTGCTGCATTCCACAACAATGAAAGCCTAAAAAGCCTCCTTAAGCTTTCGCCCAGTTTTCCCCTTTCCGGCCCCAGGATCCGAGAGGTGTTCCCAAGCCATGTCATTTTCACTTTGTTCCCCATCTCCTCCATTGCCACCTGAAAGGCACATCACCTGATTGGCAGAGTACAATTACCCCAACATCTATCCTTTCATATGAAGCATTAATGCAACCGCTGTGTCAGATTTCAAGAAAACCTTACTGAAAAAGCACACCATGCAATAATCTGAGTAAAGCGCTCAGACAACAAAACAAGCCATACAGATATCCGCCATGTTGTGGAGTCAACAGAAGTCAGAAATAGCATTATAAATATTCACTTACCTCTGATGATCTTCATCAGAATGCACTCCCAGGAATCCCAGTTCCACAATAAATGTTTGATTTGTTCGATAAAGTCCATAATTTATGTCCATATACCTCCTCTTTGTTCACGCGTTTAGTACACAATCCAAACTCACGAGGCGCGGGAAAGTCCAGGCGAAAGTTCAGACGAAAAGTCATATTACAGTTCGTATAAACATGTCAAACGATGTACAGAATCAATCTTTAGGATGTTTTTAACATAACTCTTCAATAATGTTCCCATCTGAGAATTCCTTTGTCTGTAGAAATGCGATGGAACGCAGGTCGCTCTCACGTGAGCGAGCATGATCAGCTCATGGCACTCTGGCAGAGCCCTGACTCATTCAGCTCTTATTCCCCCCCTCGTTCACAGTAGAAACAAGGTTCTAAAGAATGTTGACATCTAGTGGAAGCCTTAGGAAGTGCAATATGACCCCATATGTCTACACTGTATATTCGATAGGCAATGACTTGAAAAACTACACACCTCAGATTTCCCACTTCCTGGTTGGATTCTTTTCTCAGGTTTTTAGCTGCCATATGAGTACTGTTATACTCACAGACATCATTCAAACAGTTTTAGAAACTTCAGTGTTTTCTATCCAAATATACTAATAATATGCATATATTAGCAACTGGGCCTGAGTAGCAGGCAGTTTACTCTGGGCACCTTATTCATCCAAGCTACTCAATACTGCCCCCCAGTCCCAAAGAAGTTAACAATCCACTCTGAGTCCTGAGACCTCACATGTGGAGTGAGCATGGAAAGAGATAACATTGTGGGAGAAATGAACCAGACAGAATGGTGGTAGTGGCTCAGGTGAGACTTGTGTTTGTGGGAAAAACTGATTACTTGGTATTAAAATCAAGACATTACCAAGGGCCATCAAATGTGACAGGCAAGTCTTACGTAGATATGTGCCGTTGGGAAGGAGGAAGTGCCAGGAGGAGGGGTGGTGGTATCGAGGAAGATCTACACACTGCAAACAATTTAGACTAAGAATGCATTGAAATACCAATCTTTCATTACCATGCCACTCACAACAGGAAAACAGGGACAAAGGGGTGTTGTCATGAGAAGAGTTATTACCGGCAATAAAAGTTCCTGTTTATACATTTACATTCTAAGCAGGATGATGTGAGCTAGGTTGAGAATCTTGAATTCAAGTTATACTCAAAGAAAAGCACAAAGGACTGTCATTCTAAATTTGAGTTGGATAATGTATAAAATGTTTTGGATACAGCGAATGAGAGTTGCTATCTAACAGTGAGGGGTGGGGTTACTGCTCAGATTTATTAGGCCTAGGGAGGCTCTAGAAACATTATATGTAGGTGTCCTCTGACAGGGAGGTTATTTGAGAACTCACTGGATGACAGCTTGGTAGAAACATTACGTTTTTGTATTTTGTTGTATTTTTTTACCATGTCATCAGAATTTTAACTTCAAAACGCATCAACACAGAGATTGCTGGATGATACGGTACAATTAATTGCATACAAGGCAGAGTCTGTGTTTTGCGTTAACACACATGAAAATGAAGGAGACGGGTATGGAAACCAGTATCACATGGGCATAGAATGTAACGGATGGATGATTCTTTCCCCAGTTTTAGTCGCATCAAGGGTGGTGTGAAATTATTAAATATGTACATTTTCTATTTCCTGTTTAAGTAAAAATGTTTTTAGGTTTCATAGAACATAAGAGTGATCATTGTTACAAAGGAGGGACTGATCTATATTGACTAATTGATGTGGGAATGCTTTAGTATGTTTATAACTTTAGAAGTGCATTAGGAGTAGTGACTATTGTGTTATGGGTTAGATGGAATGATATATGCGCAAATGTATCCGTAGCAGGAGGCGAGGTACACGAGGCCTGTGTTTGAGACAGAATGTTTACATAGGGCTGTTAAGTGGGATGGAATGTGACTGGGGTGGAGATCTGTGGGGGCTCATAAATTAAGGTCAAATGGCTTGGTAGCTGGTAACTGGGACACCGATGGAAATACCAGGGGCTGTTATTCAGGTGTAAAATGAGTGATCTTGCCATAATGGGAGAGTCTATGTTTTCAGGAAATGACCCATGCATTGCAGTAT
Organism: Oncorhynchus tshawytscha; assembly: GCF_018296145.1. Taxonomy (NCBI): domain Eukaryota; kingdom Metazoa; phylum Chordata; class Actinopteri; order Salmoniformes; family Salmonidae; genus Oncorhynchus; species Oncorhynchus tshawytscha. Next base: position 53,982,901 of record NC_056438.1, on the reverse strand, counting down.
GTATATCCTCAGGTGAAAGCAGCACATGAGCAGCAGGAGATAACGGAGGGAATGGGCTGAATTCTGGAAATTGAGGAAGTAGAGGGCATGAAGTTAGTTCTACATGACCTCCAAAAGACAAAAAGCTAAGTAGTAACATTATGTCCAGATTATCTTTCCAGGGTGAAAAAGTTAAATGAAAGTAGTAGAGTGAGGACGAGCAGAGTCTGTCACTTCAGCAGAGGAGATCCCCAGATCCACACGGTCGGTATGGACCTTAGGGACAGTTTTCTGGACATACCCTGATTTGGTGATGAAACTCTGGTTTAGACCTAGGATACTGACTATACCACTGTAGATCGTTTTCAGAGCCAGTGTAGCTGCAGGATAGTGTGATGGTACCACCCCTCACACCACCTACCATAGAATTAACTTCTTATGGCTGGGAGCAGTATTGAGTAGCTTGGATGAATAAGGTGCCCAGAGGTGCCCAGAGTAAACTGCCTGCTCCTCAGTCCCAGATGCTAATATAGGCATATTATTAGTAGTATTGGATAGAAAACACTCTGAAATGTCTAAAACTGTTTGAATGATGTCTGTGAGTATAACAGAATTCATATGGCAGGCAAAAACCTGAGAAAAAATCCAACCAGGAAGTGGGAAATCTGAGGTTGGTCGATTTTCAACTCAGCCCCTTTTAAAGATACAGTGGGATATTGGTCATTTTGCACTTCCTAAGGCTTCCATTAGATGTCAACCGTCTTTAGAAACTTGTTTGAGGCTTCTACTAAGAAGGCGGGCTGAATGAGAGGGGAATGAGTCAGAGGTCTGCCAGCAGCCACGCGCTCAGTCATGCGCATTCACATGAGAGGGAGCTCCCGTTCCTTTGCTTTTCTAAAGACAAAGGAATTCTCCGGTTGGAATATTATTGAAGTTTTATGTTAAAATCATCCTAAAGATTGATTCCATACATCATTTGAAATGTTTCTACGGACAGTAATGGAACTTTTTGACATTTTGTCTGCAACTAGTGAACGCGCTTTGTGATTTTTCTTTTGTTTACCAAACGCGCCAACAAAAGTAGCTATTTGGACATAAATGATGGACATTATCAAACAAATCAAACATTTATTGTGGACCTGGGATTCCTGGGTGTGCATTCTGATGAAGATCAAAGGTAAGTGAATATTTATAATGTTATTTCTGACTTCTGTTGACTCCAACATGGCGGAAATATGTATTAGTCGTCTGAGCACCGTCCTCAGATTATTGCATGGTTTGCTTTTTCCGTAAAGTTTTTTAAAAATCTGACACAGTGGTTGCATTAAGGAGAAGTTTATCTACATTTCCATGTATAACACATGTATTTTCATCAACATTTATAATGAGTATTTGTGTAAATTGATGTGGCTCTCTGCAATATCACCAGATGTTTTTGGAACTACTGAACATAATGCGCCAATGTATACTGAGAATTTTTTATATACATATGAACTTTACCGAACAAAACATACATGTATTGTGTAACATGAAGTCCTATGAGTGTCATCTGATGAAGATCAAAGGTTAGTGATTCATTTGATCTCTATTTCTGCTTTTTGTGACTCCACTCTTTGGCTGGAAAAATTGCTGTTTTTCTGTGACTTGGCGGTGACCTAACATAATTGTTTGTGGTGCTTTCGCTGTAAAGCGTTTTTGAAATCGGACACTGTGATAGGATTAACAACAAGATTACCTTTAAAATGCTATAAAATACTTGTATGTTTGAGGAATTTTAATTATGAGATTTCTGTTGTTTTGAATTTGGAGACCTGCACTTTCACTGGCTGTTGTCATATCAATCCCGTTAACGGGATTTCAGCCCTAAGAAGTTTTAATGTCATCTTCAAAACTACCATCTGCCAGAAAAGGAAAAACGTGGCTATTTTTGGTAGCTTTTTTTGACAACTATCAAATATAGTCTGGATTTGGAATTAAAATTGTCAAATTGAATACAGCACTCACAAACAAGGACTTACAGGCAGAGTTGAATATCTCTCTCTATAGCAATCTTTCAGTCGTGCTGATTGGAGAAAATGTTGTAGCTCCATATATTCCCAAATACAGGGGGTGGTGAACAACCAACTTTTTTCTGTGTGTGCAATGCAATCCTTGTTTAATGTACTTAATATACATTAAACTAATGTATTTATTTTGAATGAATCCAGACCATTCATTTTATACTGCATTATCAAGAAAACGTGAACTAATGGCATCATCTATTGGGGATCCATAATGAATACAAATACAAAAACAAATGTAGAAATTAAGCTGGATTTAGGGATTGAGTTATGGCTCGGGTTAGGATTGGTCTGGGATGTGGATATTACGATAGTGTCAGGGTTTGGCTACAATAGTGTTCTGGACATATTAATTAACAGTGTTTCTGGGTTTCCTGTCACTGTGGGCCTCAGAGAACAGTAGTACAGAGCAGTCTATCACTTCAGCAGAGGAGATCTCCAGATCCACATTTGGCCTTTTTGTTATGGTTTAGAGTGAACCCTGGTGTAATATCCACATACCCCATAACCAGTAACTGTGGTGCAGATTTCAGATAATGATGATACCATTGAATATAGTTTCCGGAGGAGTAGTTACAAGAGAGAGTAACTCTGTCCCCGTCCAAAGCCAGCACTGCATCAGTGTAGGGTGTTATTACCTGCGGAGAACTGAGACCTGTAAAACATAATGGCACATGATGTAATACTCTACACACACACCTGGAAAAATGAATTAATTTCAAATGCAGTTTAAAGAACATTTTCAAGGTAAAAAACATGTATCCTCATGTCTTGCATCATCTCTATATTATTTGAATTGAAAAATAAATACACCTAAACATAATAAAAATATTATTACTTACCTATCAAGTCAAAGAAGAGTAATAGTGAACAGAACATCATTGTAGATGGCAGGATGTGTAGAATAAGCACCAGCTGCTGATGAAAAGTGCAGCATCAACTGGCTATAATCATGGTAGTATCATGTTTTATCTTGAGGATTCATAATCTAATCCTACTCTAGCTCCTCCTACTGACTATGTAGAATCAAACAATAAGGTGTTATATAGATTTGAAAGCAGTTGACAAAGTATTTATGCAAGAAACTCCATTTGATGGCGCTGTGGTCAAACAAAAGAAAGCAGATGTTTGTAAAACCACAAACTGACAGGTCTGTATTCTGCTGATTGCTGAGTCAGTGACATGTGTCTCTGTGGACATTACAACACAGCAATACAGAGCAGAGTCTTTCCCTTCAGCAAAGGAGCTCTCCAGATCAGCCCAAGTTTTCCCTTTATTCATTTTACAGTGAGGCGAGGGTGCAGAAAGTAAAATAATTGTGTGGATAAATGCCATACTGTATCTGAGGTTAGATGTTAGGGTGAATTCCAACATAGTTTAACGGAGAATGTATTATCTTGACTAAGCCCTACCCCTGCCCTAAAATATGAATGAGAAGAGTTTATCGTGAGCTGTCAGGTTTTTGTACAGTGTTTCTGGGTTTCCTGTCACTGTGGGCTGCAAGGCGCAGTAGTACAGAGCAGAATCTGTCACTTGAGCAGAGGAGATCTCCAGATCCACACGTTTGGCTTTTTTGTCATGATTTAGTAAGAACCCTGGTGTTTTTGCAAGCATATGTTCCATGACCAGCAACAGTGGTGCTGATTGTGGATATTGTCGATACCATTGAAGAGTGACACCAGAAGAAACACCAGAAGAGTAATTACATAAGAGAGTAACTCTTTCCCTTTCTGAAGCCACTTCTACATCAGTGTAGGGTATTAATACCTGTTCAGAACTGAGACCTGTAAAACATAAAACACATATTACATTTAATACTTTAAAACCACATGGCAGAATGAATTAATTCCAAATGCAGTGTAAAGATAAAAAATGCTGTGCATTATCTTTATATTCCTTGATTTGAAAAATGAATACACCTAAACATAATCACACTAATTTTAAATGAAAACATGTAATTACTTACCTATCAAGTCAAAGAAGAGTAAAAGTGAACAGAACAACATTGTAGATGGCAGGATATGTAGAATAAGCACTAACTGCTGATGAAAAGCACAGCATCAACTGGCTAAGATCTTCGTGGTAGTATCATGTTTTATCTTGAGGAGTCTGTGATCTAATTCTGAGTTTCATATTCTAGCTCCTCCTACTGACAATGTAGAATCAAAGATGTTTTGTTACGGTTTTCATCCGTCGAAGGAGAGTCGGACCAAAATGCAGCGTGGTTAATTCGATACATCTTTAATAAACCAAAAACAATACGTGAAAACCGTAACAGCCTATCTAGTGAAAACAAAGACAGGAACAATCACCCACAAAACACTCAAAGAATATGGCTGCCTAAATATGGTTCCCAATCAGAGACAACGAGAATCACCTGCCTCTGATTGAGAACCGCCTCAGGCAACCATAGACTTTGCTAGAACACCCCACTAAGCCATAATCCCAAAACCTACGAAAAACCCCCATACATAAACACAACACAAAATAAACCCATGTCACACCCTGGCCTGACCAAATAAATAAAGAAAACACAAAATACTAAGACCAGGGTGTGACATGTTTCATATTCATTTTATTCATTCACTAGAGAATCCACTTGATGGCACTGTGGTCTAACAGAAGAGAGCAGATGCTTGTAAATCCATGAAATTCAGCTCACTGCTAAGTCAATAAGTTATGCGTCACTGTGGACGTCACAGCACAGCAGTATAGTGCATGTATGTTTTTTGTACAGTGTTTCTCAGTTTCCTGTCATTGTGGGTTCTACAGCACAGTCGTACAGAGCAGTCTCATTTCAACAGAGGAGATCTCCAGATCCACACGGGTCTTCTCTTTGTGAGAGTATGGAGATTTAGCTCTCACTACAGTCCTAGAGGCATGGAGGGCGAAGAGGAGGAATTGGGGAACTGATCCTGTTACTCTTTATATGCTGAGGAGTAGTTGCAGGAAAGTTTAACATAATTTTCCACCTCTCCATACACTTCATGTCGGTTTGTCTGGATGGTCCATTTGAAATTATGTTTTTGAAATAAGGAAAGATCTTAGTATTTACTCTAAAATTAAATAAGACTGATGAAAAATAAAAATACATTAGCCTAAAAAATGTAAACCTTTGGAATCGGTGTCCCTTCCCCGGGTAGGTTGAGCTAACGTAGGCTAATGCGATTAGCATGAGGTTGTAAGTAACAAGAACATTTCCCAGGACATAGATATATCTGATATTGGCAGAAAGTTTACATTCTTATTAATCTAACGGCACTGTCCAATTTACAGTAACTATTACAGTGAAAGATTACCATGCTATTGTTTGAGGAGATGCACAACTTTGTACATGGAAAGTTATTAATAAACAAATTAGGCACATTTGGGCAGACTTGATACCAAATTATGAACAGAAATGCAATAGTTTATTGGACCAGTCTAAAACTTTGCACTTACACTGCTGCCATCTAGTGCCCAAAATTGAAATTGCACCTGGGCTGGAATAATACATTATGACCTTTCTCATGAGTTTCAAAGATGATGATACAAAAAAATACAAAATAACGTTTGGTTTTTTCTAAGTATTATTTTTTACCAGATCTATTGTGTTATATTCTCCTACTTTCCTTTCACATTTCCACAAACTTCAAAGTGTTTCCTTTCAAATGGCACAAAGAATATGCATATCCTTGCTTCAGTTCCAGAGCTACAGGCAGTTAGATTTGGGTGTGTCATGTTAGGCAAAAATTTGAAAAAAAGGGGCGTGAGGATGACAAGAATACAGTAATTTACTAACCTGTCGGTACACAAAGTAAAATAATTGTGTAGCTTTTTTTTATTTCTTACAGTAGTAAGCCACACCATTGCCCTAAAACATGCACTGGGGAAAAGTCATTCTCTCTGATGAATCCCCTTTCCGATTGTTTGGGGCATCTGGAAATAAGCTTGTCCGGAGAAGACAAGGTTAGCGCTACCATCAGTCCTGTCTCATACCAACAGTAAAGCATCCTGGGACCATTCATGTTTGGGGTTGCTTCTCAGCCAAGGGAGTTGGCTCACTCACAATTTTGCCTAAGAACACAGCCATGAATAAAGAATGGTACCAACACATCCTCTGAGAGCAACTTCTCCCAACAATCCAGGAACAGTTTGGTGACAAACAATGCCTTTTCCAGCATTATGGAGCACCTTGCCATAAGGCAAAAGTGATAACTAAGTGGCTCAGGGAACAAAACATAGATATTTTGGATCCATGCCCAGGAAACTCCCCAGACCTTAATTCCATTGAGAACTTGTGGTCAATCCTCAAGAGGCGGGTGGACAAACAAAACCCCACAAATTCTGACAAACTCCAAGCATTAATTATGCAAGAATGGGCTGCCATCAGTCAGGCCCAGAAGTTAATTGACATCATGCCAGGGCAGATTGCAGAGGTCTTGAAAAAGAAGGGTCAACACTGCAAATATTGACTCATTGTATCAATTTCATGTAATTGTCAATAAATGCATTTGACACTTATGAAATGCTTGTAATTATATGTCAGTATTCCATAATAACATCTGACAAAAATATCTTAAGACACTGAAACAGCAAACTGCATGCATTTGGAAAACCGCAGACATTTATAAAATAAATGTAAATTGTTAATAAAAGTAGCACAAACAGAATATGCAATTGTGACAAGAATTGGTGAAAACATAATGAATGACTGCCCTCTATTGGTATTGCCTCAAAATGTATGCTCTTCACAAAAACCAATGGAGAAGAATAAGACAAGTACTGCCCTTAACCTCTCTAGGGTATGTGGGATGCTAGCGTCCCACCTGGCCAACATCCAGTGAGATTGCAGAGCCAAATTCAAATACAGAAATACTCATTATAAAAATTCAGAAAAGATACTACTATTTTACATATTTTACAGGTTTAAAGATTAACTTCTTGTGAATCCAACCACGGTGTCAGATTTTAAAAATGCTTTACAGTGAAAGCATACCTTACGATTATTTGAGAACATAGCCCAGCAGACAAATCATTACAAACAGTAACCAGCCAAGTAGAAGAGTTAAACATGTCAGAAATAGAGATACAATTAATCACTTACCTTTGATTATCTTCACATGGTGGCACTCAGAAGACATTCATTTATTCAATAAATGTTCCTTTTGTTTGATAAAGACTCTCTTTATATCCAAAAACCTCTGTTTTGTTTGCGCGTTTTCTTCAGTAATCCACAGGCTCAAACGCAGTCACAACAGCCAGACAAAAAAATCCTAATTGTATCCATAAACTTCATAGAAACATGTCAAACGATCTTTATATTCAATACTCAGGTTGTTTTTAGCCTAAATAATCAATCATATTTCAACCGGACAATAACGTGGTCAATATAAAAGGCAAACAAGAAAGGCACTCTCTCGGTCGTGCGCATTAAAAAGCTCTGTGACACGGCAGGATCCACTCATTCAGACTGCTCTTACTTCCTCATTTTTCAGAATACAAGCCTGAAACAATTTCTAAAGACTGGTGACATCTAGTGGAAGGCATAGGAACTGCAATTTGAGTCCTAAGTCAATGGATACTGTAATGGCATTGAATAGAAAACTACAACAACAACAAAAAATCCTACTTCCTGAATGGATTTTTCTCAGCTTTTCACCTGCCAAATCAGTTCTGTTATACTCACAGACACTATTTTAACAGTTTTGGAAACTTTGGAGTGCTTTCTATCCACATCTACTAATTATATACATATCCTATCTTCTGGGCCTGAGTAGAAGGCAGTTAATTTGGGCACGCTTTTCATCCAAAATTCCAAATGCTGCCCCATACCCTAGAGACATTAATCCTCTAAGGAATCAAAACAACAAAACAAATGTCTGGTGAAATTGTCAACAAATACCTGGTGAAAAGCAAACATTCCAGAGGAAGAACTTTATACCCAATGGTCAAGCATGGTGGGGGTAGTGTGATGGTTTGGGGATGCTTTGCTGCCTCAGGACCTGGACGACTTGCCTCAATAGAAGGAACCATGAATTCTGCTCTGTATCAGATAATTCTGCAGGAGAATGTCAGACCATCTTTCTGTGAGCTGAAGCTGATGCACAGCTGGGTCATGCAGCAAGACAATGTTTCAGAACATATAATCAAGTCTACAAGAAAATGGCAAAAAAATGCAACACTTTTGAAGTTTTGGAATGTCAAAGTCCAGACCTAATGCCAATTGAGATTTTGTGGTGGGAATTGAAACGAGCAGTTCATGCTTGAAAACCCACAAATGTTGCTGGGTTAAAGCAGTTATGCATGGAGAGACGGATCAACAACTACAGGAAGCTGGGGTCATTTCAGCTAAAGGTGGCACAACTAGTTATTGAGTGTAAGGGGGAAATTACTTTTTCACACTGGCGCATTGGGTATTGCATGACTTTGTTTATGAAAATAAATGAAACAAGTATTTTGTTGTTGTGTTATTTGTTCACTAAAGTTCTCTTAATCTAATTTCACCAAAACCTGAAGATCTCATAACTTCATATGGCTGCAATCCCACTACCGGGATCGATATGACAATTACCAGTGAAAATGGAGGACGCCAACTTCAAACCACAGAAATCTCATAATTACAATTCCTAAAACATACATGTGTCTCATACAATTTTAACGCTATGCTCGTTGTTAATCCCACCAAAGTGTCCGATTTCAAATATGCTTTTCAGCAAAAGCACTACCAACGATTAAGTTAGGTCTCCACCAAACCACAATAAGCACAGCCATTTTCCAGCAAAATATAGCATTCACAAAAAGCGGAAATAGAGATCAAATTAATCACTAACCTTGAATTATCTTCATCAGATGACACTTATAGGACTTCATGTTACACAATACATGCATGTTTTGTTTGATAAAGTTCATATTTATATAAAACAATCTGAGTTTACATTGGCATATTAGATTCACTAAATGCAAAAACATCAAGTGATTTTGCATAGCCATAACGTTTCAACAGAAACACTCATCATAAATGTAGATGATAATACAAGTTATGTACATGGAATTATGGATATACCTCTCCTTAATGCAACCGCTGTTTCAGATTTCAAAAAAAGTTTACGGAAAAAGCAATCCATGCAATAATCTGAGATGGCGCTCAGAACAGTAGCCAAATTAGCATCTATGTTAGAGTCAACAGAAACCAGAAAATACATGATAAATGTTTCCTTACCTTTGATGAGCTTCATCAGAATGCAGTCCTAGACATCCCAGGTCCACAATAAATGCTTGATTTGTTCGAAAATGTCCGTTATCTATGTCCAATTAGCTACCTTGGTTAGCGCATTTGGTAAACAATTCCAAAGTCACAAAGCGCGTCCTCTATAACATGATGAAATGTCCAAAAGTTCCGTAACAGTCAGTAGAAACATGTCAAACGATGTACTGAATCAATCTTTAGATTGTTGTTTACATATATCTTGAATAACGTTCCAACCGGAGAATTTGAATTACTTCAGATGACCGGTGGAACGCAAGTCCTTCCCCTGTGAACGCGCCTGGTGAAAGCATGGTCCACTCATGGCAGTGGTGACTATTTCCTGTCTCATTCGACCCCCCTTCACATTAGAGTCATCAGACAAAGTTCTATTGACTGTTGACATCTAGTGGAAGGCGTGGGAAGTGAAAACTCCTCCATATCTCGCTGTAATTTCAATGAGAGCTTGGTTGAAAATCTGCCACCTCCAGGAAAAAAACAGAAAGTGGAATTTCTCAGGTTTTTGCCTGCTATATTTTTATTTTATTTTTTATTTCACCTTTATTTAACCAGGTAGGCTAGTTGAGAACAAGTTCTCATTTGCAACTGCGACCTGGCCAAGATAAAGCATAGCAGTGTGAACAGACAACACATATGAGTTCTGTTATAGTCACAGACATAATTCAAACAGTTTTAGAAACTTCAGAGTGTTTTCTATCCAATAATAATAATAATATGCAAATATTAGCAACTATGACTGAGGAGCAGGCCGTTGAATATGGGCACCTCTGTGCACCTTTCATCCAAGCTACTCAATACTGCCCCTGCAGCCATAAGAAGATAACATTCACTATAAAAAAAATTTTTTTGCAAAAGTAGAGAACATTTTAGCAGCGGCAAATACTTTTTCACGGCACTGTATTTCCCCTTAAATATGCAATATGTAGAAATCTTTCTGCCATTTCCTGGTTGCTAAAATTAGAATAGTTTGCCGAATTTCAGTTGACGTGACAAAACAAGCAATCATTGTGTAGAGTACCATCTAAATCACTGTGAAATATATTTTATATAACCAAAAATATTGTATTTTCAGGAGTTTGAGGCTGGTGTACAAAACCGAAAGTAAAAGATGCAAAAACGAACGGGGAGAATAGAAATAGCGTACATAGAAAAGATTTACCACTTCTTAGACCTGCTTTGAATGAGAATGACAGATCTATAACTCACATTTCTATGTGAATAAGACAACAATCGGCCCCATCAAGTGCATTTGGTGTGTCATCATAGTGGTCTCTGATTCTGACTTGTGTTCGGACTCACTCAGGCAGAACAAACTTAAACTTGCGCCATTTTTCAATGCTGAATTGAATGTCATTAAGAAAACAGAAAGGTGTCATATTGTATTTTCTTTCTTAATCTAATCTGGTTACAATATTTTTGTTGGTAATGTAACTTATTACAGTTACAGTTTTTTGTAATCAGTTACTCCACAACCCTGGGGGTGGTAGACAACCAAATGTGTTGGAGTGTGTCCCTTTCAATCCTTACATTGTAGAAGTGATGCTACAAATACACTCCATTCATGTTATAAATGCATTATGAAGACGATGACAGTTGATCTGGAAATGAAGCCAGGGTTAGGGTTATGGCCAGGGTTAGGGTTTATCCGGGGTGTGTACAGGAAGCTAGGGTTAAGGTTAGGGTTATGACTAGAGGGGTTTTGTGTTTTGGACATATTCATTAATGTGCCTGTTGATAACTTTCTCACCTTAATCAGATGTTAAATATCTTTGTACGGTGTGTCTAAGTTTCCTGTCACTGTGGGTCCTCAGAGCAAAGTAGTACAAAGCAGAGTCTGTCACTTCAGCAGAGGATATCTCCAGATACACAAGTTTGGCCTTTTTATCATGTTCCAGAGTAAACTCTGGTGTTTTGCAGACATTAACTGGATGTACCAGAAGAGATCAGGAGATGGACTACTGGTAGTGTAGTTACAGCTGGGTGTTACTAGTCCTCCGATAAGGGCAGTAACATATCCACTCTGCTGGTCAACAGCCTCATCACATCTGCACTCTGAAAAAAAGTTATAATAATTTTAGTTTAATAATCAATCATATGTAATAACTTATTAGCTAAAATTCTGACAAAGAGAATAGGAAGGAGAAGCAGTATACTGTACCAAAATAGCAGGCAGCCAGGATAAGTAAAGTATTCCTAAGCCAATGTGCATTGTGATATAAGGATAGAGGAAGAATAGACTGTTATAGACTTTATGTTCCATCCACTGTAGCTGAGAAGTCTCATAATTCTGGGGCTCTGCAGTGTGGGAGGAGCTTATTGTATATTCAATTGTTTAGTGGAAATGGGGGAAATGATACCACACCGAAATGTGCAAAGGCATGTCGAGTGCATCATTTAACTTTGTCATACCATGGATCAGCTATCTGATTTGGAATTTTGAACCCCTTTAGGTATACAAAAATAACAAGATGTTTTGATAGCCCAAATGGTACGCTACAAACAGAAGTTGGCACATCGACAGTGAGAGTCTCATCTTTCCATAGAGTGGTCACATACATATTTCAGGCAAAACCGTTCGGACACTATCATTTCCTCTTGTCATGTTATTCATTGCATACCTTAGAGAGCTATTTATAACTTGTCAGCAATGAACAGATCAACAAGCCCTTGTCAGCTAAAGTTTTTTTTATGATGTTTTTTTAGCCTTGCTTCTTTTTCAATTAATGTGGATATTCAGGAAAAAAATATGTATTAATGTACTCTAAATAGTAACTGATTGATCAAAATACAATGCACTGTTCACCCTCAAGTGTCTTGACAGGTTTTTGTACAGTGAGTCTAGGTTTCCTGTCACTGTGGGCTGCAAGGCACAGTGGTACAGAGCAGAGTCTTCCAATTCAACAGAGGAGATCATCAAGTCAACACGGGTCTTCTCTTCATTCAGTCTACCAGTGTGTCGTGGAGTCGTAATGGATGTATTCTGTACATACTTGTTGGTTTGTAGGATCCAAAGAAGACATTCTGGTCTGGATCCGGGATATTGACGGTACCATTGTAGATTGATAATGTTGCCCTTGTAGTTGCAGGAGAGAGTGATGTCTGTTCCTTGGAGAGCATTGACTTCAGGCTTCACTGGAGTTATTGTTTCCTGTTCCATACTATCACCTGCAACAACATAAGTATTGTCATTGTGTTAATGTTTATTTCTAAAGATAAAAAATACATGTATTAGGTGCCCATAAAGTATGACAAGAGAAAGAATTGAAACTTCCCAGTAAAATACCACTGTTTTTAATGCAATCATTCACTGAAAAAAGCAATGTCGCTGTATTCAAAATATGATTTGGTTTAACCTGAGTATTCAGCACTCACCTACAAACGCTGAGAGGAGCAACAGTAATATGAGTGACATCCTGACACAGACTAGATAAACCAACTGAGAGATAAGACAGGGAGAGAGCTGAGTAAATCCTCTACAGAGACATCCTCATGGTTGCAGGTATATCAAGCCTGTACCAGTGTTTAAACTATCAGGCCCCTCCTCTGATATTTGGATATGTAACTCTTCTTCTGTGGTTTGTGTTTAAGGGTTTTCAGTTCCTTTTGGTCTAGTTTTTGCTGTAGTCTTGGTTTGTGTTTTCAATAGATCCACCATGCTATACTATATATACCATCTGCATATTTGTGTCAGACTGTCAGCTTTTGTATGAGGAAGTGTTTCCTGTCACTGTGTGCTCTATGGCACAGGTTTACAGAACATAATCTGTCACTTCAGCAGAGGAGATCTCCAGATCCACACGTTTGGCTTTTTGTCATGATTTAGTAAGAACCCTGGTGTTTTTGCAAGCATATGTTCCATGACCAGTAACAGTGGTGCTGATTGTGGATATTGCCGATACCATTGAAGAGTGTCACCAGAGGAGTAGTTACAAGAGAGAGTAACTCTGTCCCTTTCTGAAGCCACTTCTACATCAGTGTAGGGTATTAATACCTGTTCAGAACTGACACCTGTAAAACATAAAACACATAACATTTAATACTTTAAAACCACATGGCAGAATGAATTAATTCCAAATGCAGTGTAAAGATAAAAATGTTGTGCATTATCTTTATATTCCTTGATTTGAAAAATAAATACACCTAAACGTAATCACACTAATTTTAAATGAAAAAAATTTAATTACTTACCTATCAATTCAAAGAAGAGTAAAAGTGAACAGAACAACATTGTAGATGGCAGGATATGTAGAATAAGCACCAACTGCTGATGAAAAGCACAGCATCAACTGGCTAAGATCTTTGTGGTAGTATCATGTTTTATCTTGAGGATTCTATGATCTAATCCTGAGTTTCATATTCTAGCTCCTCCTACTGACAATGTAGAATTAAAGATATTTCATATTCATTTTATTTATTCACTAGAGAATCCACTTGATGGCACTGTGGCCTAACAGAAGAGAGCAGATGCTTGTAAATCCATGAAATTCAGCTCATTGCTCAGTCAATAAGTGATGCGTCACTGTGGACATCACAGCACAGCAGTATAGTGCAGAGAGTTGTATGTTTTTGTACAGTGTTTCTCAGTTTCCTGTCATTGTGGGTTCTGCAGCACAGTCGTACAGAGCAGTCTCTCATTTCAACAGAGGAGATCTCCAGATCCACACGGTTCTTCTCTTTGTGAGAGTATGGAGATTTAGCTCTCACTACAGTCCTAGAGGCATGGAGGACGAAGAGGAGGAATTGGGGAACTGATCCTGGTTACTCTTTATATGCTGAGGAGTAGTTGCAGGAAAGTTTAACATAATTACCCACCTCTCCATACACTTCATGTGGTTTGTCTGGATGGTCTATTTGAAATGATGTTTTTGAAATCAGGAAAGATCTTAGTATTTACTCTAAAATCCAATAATACTGATAAAAAATACATTAGCCTAAAAATGTAAACCTTTGGAATCGGTGTCCCTTCCCGGGACAGTTGAGCTAACGTAGGCTAATATGATTAGCATGAGGTTGTAAGTAACAAGAACATTTCCCAGGACACAGATATATCTGATATTGGCAGAAAGTTTACATTCTTATTAATCTAACGGCACTCTCCAATTTACAGTAACTATTACAGTGAAAGAATACCATGCTATTGTTTGAGGAGACTGCACAACTTTGTACATGGAAAGTTATTAATAAACAAATTAGGCAAATTTGGGCAGACTTGATACCAAATTATGAACAGAAATGCAATAGTTTATTGGACCAGTCTAAAACTTTGCACTTACACTGCTTCTATCTAGTGGCCAAAATTGCACCTGGGCTGGAATAATACATTATGACCTTTCTCATGAGTTTCAAAAATGATGACACAAAAAAATACAAAAGAACATTTGGTTTTTTCTAAGTATTATTTTTTACCAGATCTATTGTGTTATATTCTCCTACATTCCTTTCACATTTCCACAAACTTCGAAGTGTTTCCTTTGAAATGGTACCAAAAATATGCATATCCTTGCTTCGGATCCTTAAGAGGATGAAAGGAATACAGTAATTTACTAACCTGTACACAAAGTAAAATAATTGTGTAGCTTTCTTTTATCACTTACAGTAGTAAGCCACACCATTGCCCTAAAACATGCACAACAGGAGTATATCATGAACTGTCAGGTTTTTGTACAATGTTTCCGGGTGTCCTGTCACTGTGGACTGCAAGGCGCAAGAGTACAGAGCAGAGTATTTTACATCAGCAGAGGAGATCTCCAGATCCACACAGGTTCTATCCTTCTTCAGTTTAATAGACAGTCGTGGGTATGGAGGAGTAGGTGTGAGTGCATCTGCATGCACAGTGAGGCGAAGACTGATGGAGTATGACCTGTGTAAAGAAGGGCAGCAAAGAAGCCATTCTCTCCAGTAAAAAACATCAGGGACAGACTGAAATTCTGCAAAAGGTACAGGGATTGGACTGCTGAGGGCTGTGTCAATCACCATATTCTTATCGGCAGACTCAGTAGCCTCGGTTTTTCGGATGACTGCCTTGCCTGGTTCACCAATTACTTTGCAGACAGAGTTCAGTGTGTCAAATCTGAGGGCATGCTGTCCGGTCCTCTTGCAGTCTCTATGGGGGTGCCACAGGGTTCAATCCTCGGGCCGACTCTTTTCTCTGTATATATCAATGATGTTGCTCTTGCTGCGGGCGATTCCCTGATCCACCTCTACGCAGACGACACCATTCTATATACTTCCGTCCCGTCCTTGGACACTGTGCTATCTAACCTCCAAACGAGCTTCAATGCCATACAACACTCCTTCCGTGGCCTCCAACTGCTCTTAAACGCTAGTAAAACCAAATGCATGCTTTTCAACCGTTCGCTGCCTGCACCCGCACGCCTGACCAGCATCACCACCCTGGATGGTTCCGACCTTGAATATGTGGACATCTATAAGTACCTAGGTGTCTGGCTAGACTGTAAACTCTCCTTCCAGACTCATATCAAACATCTCCAATCAAAAATCAAATCAAGAGTCGGCTTTCTATTCCGCAACAAACTTTACTTTTCTGCTCTCCTTCACTCACGCCGCCAAACTTACCCTAGTAAAACTGACTATCCTACCGATCCTCGACTTCGGCGATGTCATCTACAAAATTGCTTCCAACACTCTACTCAGCAAACTGGATGCAGTTTATCACAGTGCCATCCGTTTTGTCACTAAAGCACAGTCACAGTGCCATCCGTTTTGCCACCCACCACTGCGACTTGTATGCTCTAGTCGGCTGGCCCTCGCTACATATTCGTCGCCAGACCCACTGGCTCCACGTCATCTAAGTCCATGCTAGGTAAAGCTCCGCCTTATCTCAGTTCACTGGTCACGATGGCAACACCCATCCGTAGCACGCGCTCCAGCAGGTGTATCTCACTGATCATCCCTAAAGCCAACACCTCATTTGGCCGCCTTTCGTTACAGTTCTCTGCTGCCTGTGACTGGAACGAATTGCAAAAATCGCTGAAGTTGGAGACTTTTATCTCCCTCACCAACTTCAAACATCTGCTATCTGAGCAGCTAACCGATCGCTGCAGCTGTACATAGTCTATCGGTAAATAGCCCACCCATTTTTACCTACCTCATCCCCATACTGTTTTTATTTATTTACTTTTCTGCTCTTTTGCACACCAATATCTCTACCTGTACATGGCCGTCTGATCATTTATCACTCCAGTGTTAATCTGCAAAATTGTAAATCATTCGCCTACCTCCTCATGCCTTTTGCACACAATGTATATAGACTCTCTTTTTTCTTTTTATACTGTGTTATTGACTTGTTAATTGTTTACTCCATGTGTAACTCTGTGTTGTCTGTTCACACTGCTATGCTTTATCTTGGCCAGGTCGCAGTTGCAAATGAGAACTTGTTCTCAACTAGCCTACCTGGTTAAATAAAGGTGAAATTAAAAAAATAAAAATGTAAAAAGTAATTTTCTCTGATGAATCCACTTTCCAATTGTTTGGGGCATCTGGAAATAAGCTTGTCCGGAGAAGACAAGGTTAGCGCTACCATCAGTCCTGTGTCATACCAACAGTAAAGCATCCTGGGACCATTCATGTGTGGGGTTGCTTCTCAGCCAAGGGAGTGGGATCACTCACAATTTTGCCTAAGAACACAGCCATGAATAAAGAATGGTACCAACACATCCTCTGAGAGCAACTTCTCCCAACAATCCAGGAACAGTTTGGTGACAAACAATGCCTTTTCCAGCATGATGGAGCACCTTGCCATAAGGCAAAAGTGATAACTAAGTGGCTCAGGGAACAAAACATCGATATTTTGGATCCATGGCCAGGAAACTCCCCAGAACTTAATCCCATTGAGAACTTGTGGTCAATCCTCAAGAGGCGGGTGGACAAACAAAACCCCACAAATTCTGACAAACTCCAAGCATTAATTATACAAGAATGGGCTGCCATCAGTCAGGATGTGGCCCAGAAGTGAATTGACAGCATGCCAGGGCAGATTGCAGAGGTCTTGAAAAAGAAGGGCCAACACTGCAAATATTGACTCATTGCATCAACTTCATGTAATTGTCAATAAATGCATTTGACACTTATGAAATGCTTGTAATTATATGTCAGTATTCCATAATAACATCTGACAAAAATATCTTTAAGCCTATGGGTTCCCCTACAGGAACTACACCCACCCATTCAGCTGAAACGGTGGCACAGGGAATGCAAAAATGTTCTTAGAAATATTTAACCTCCACACATTAACAAGTCCAATACCTCAAATGAAAGATAAACACCTTGTTCATCTACCCAGCGTGTCAGATTTTTAAAATGTTTTACGGCGAAAACACAGCATATATTTATGTTAGACCACCACCAAAACAAAGACAAAACGTAGCCATTTTATACCACAAAAGATAAAATGACAAAAAGCACAATTTAAAAAAAAAACATTCACTAACCTCTTGAAAATCATCATCAGATGACAGTCATATGACATGTTACACAGTACATTTATGTTTTGTTCGATAATATGCATTTTATATCCATAAATCTCAGTTTACATTGACGCCATGTTCAGAAATACTCATCATAAACTTTGACTAAAGATACATGTTCTACATATAATTAAAAAGATACACTGGTTCTTATTAATGCAACCGCTGTGTCACTTTTTATTTTAATGTTACGGAAAAAGCCTAACATTGCAATAATCTGAGACAGCGCTCAGACGTAAAAATATTTCTCCGCTATGTTGGAGTCAACAGAAATACAAAATTACAACATAAATATTCCCTTACCTTTGATGGTCTTCAATCAGAATGTAGTGCAAGGAGTCCTACTTCAACAATAAATCGTTTTGTTTCATAATGTTCAATTCTTGTGTCCATGTAGCAGCATCTGCTACCACTTTCAGCTCAAATGCCCAAAAAATGACTTCTGGTCCAGGATAATTTTGCATCAAAACTTCCAAATTACATATTACAGGTCGACGAGACTGGTCAAACTAAGTGCAGAATCAGTCTTCAGGATGTTATAAACGTACAAAACGAATATCATTCCAACCGGGCAATCCTAGTTCATCTGGGGCTGACTGGAACAGAAGAGGCACTCTAACGCATACGCGCCTTCAAGCACATGTAAATCTTTGCGACACAGTACTTTACTTCCCATTAGGTCAAAGTTCACAGCAATTGCTCCATTACACTTTCTACTGAATGAGGACATCATGAGGACATCATGAGGACATCATGCATTTGGAAAACCGCAGACATTTATAAAATAAATGTAAATTGTTAATGAAAGTAGCACAAACAGAATATGCAATTGTGACAAGAATTGGTGAAAACATAATGAATGACTGCCCTCTATTGGTATTGCCTCAAAATGTATGCTCTTCACAAAAACCAATGGAGAAGAATAAGACAAGTACTGCCCTTAACCTCTCTAGGGTATGTGGGATGCTAGCGTCCCACCTGGCCAACATCCAGTGAGATTGCAGAGCCAAATTCAAATACAGAAATACTCATTATAAAATTCAGAAAAGATACTACTATTTTACATAGGTTTAAAGATTAACTTCTTGTGAATCCAAACACGGTGTCAGATTTAAAAAATGCTTTACGGTGAAAGCATAACTTACGATTATTTGAGAACATAGCCCAGCAGACAAATCATTACAAACAGTAACCAGCCAAGTAGAAGAGTTAACTTATTCGATATAGGGGCGCTCTTTTAATTTTTGGATGAAAAACGTTCCCATTTTAAACAAGATATTTTGTCACGAAAAGATGCTCGACTATGCATATAATTGACAGCTTTGGAAAGAAAACACTCTGACGTTTCCAAAACTGCAAAGATATTGTCTGTGAGTGCCACAGAACTGATGTTACAGAAAAAAACCCAGATAAAAATCCAATCAGGAAGTGCCGCATTTTTGAAACCGCCTCATTCCAATGACTCCTTATATGGCTGTGAAGGAGCTAGGAGTCAGCTTACGTTTTCCACGTTTTCCCCAAAGTGTCTATAGCATTGTGACGTATTTGTAGGCATATCATTGGAAGATTGACCATAAGAGACTGCATCTACCAGGTGGTCGCTTGGTGTCCTCCGTCACAATTATTGCGTAATCTCCAGCTGCAGTATTTTTCCGTTTACTCCTGATAAGAAACCAACTGCCAGGAATGATTTATCATCGAATAGATGATAAAAAAACACCTTGAGGATTGATTCTAAACAATGTTTGCCATGTTTCTGTCGATATTATGGAGCTAATTTGGAAAAAAGTTTGGCGTTGTAAGTGACTGCATTTTCCGGTATTTTTTCTTGGCCAAACGTGATGAACAAACGGAGCTATTTCGTCTACACAAATAATATTTTGGGAAAAAATGAACATTTGCTAAGCATCTAACTAAGAGTCTCGTCATTGAAAACATCCGAAGTTCTTCAAAGGTAAATGATTTTATTTGAATGCTTTTCTTGTTTTTGTGAAAATGTTGCCTGCTGAATGCTAGGCTTAATGCTATGCTAGGCTGTCAATACTCTTACACAAATGCTTGTGTAGCTTTGGTTGAAAAGCATATTTTGAAAATCTGAGCTGACAGTGTTGTTAACAAAAGGCTAAGCTTGTGTTTCAATATATTTATTTCATTTCATTTGCGATTTTCATGAATAGGAAACGTTGCGTTATGGTAATGAGCTTGAGGCTATGATTACGCTCCCGGATACGGGATTGTGGCTAGAGGTTAAAGCAGTTATGCATGGAAGAGTGGCCCTAAATTCATCCACAGCGACGTGAGACTGATCAACAACTACAGGAAGCTGGGGTCATTTCAGCTAAAGGTGGCACAACTAGTTATTGAGTGTAAGGGGAAATTACTTTTTCACACTGGCGCATTGGGTAATGCATGACTTTGTTTATGAAAATAAATGAAACAAGTATTTTTTGTTGTGTTATTTGTTCACTGAAGTTCTCTTAATCTAATTTCAGGTTTTGGTTGAAGATCTCATAACTTCATATGTCTGCAATGCGACTACCGGGATCGAAATGACAACTACCAGTGAAAAGAGAAGGCACCAACTTCAAACCACAGAAATCTCATAATTACAATTCCTAAAACATACATGTGTCTCATACCATTTAAAGCTATTCTCGTTAATCCCACCAAAGTGTTCGATTTCAAATATGCTTTTCAGAAAAAGCACTACCAACGATTATGTTAGCTCTCCACCAAACCACAATAAGCACAGCCATTTTCCAGCAAAATATAGCATTCATAAAAAGCGGAAATAGAGATCAAATTAATCACTAACCTTGAATTATCTTCATCAGATGACACTCATAGGACTTCATGTTACACAATACATGCATGTTTTGTTTGATACAGTTCATATTTATATAAAACAATCTGAGTTTACATTGGCATATTAGATTCACTAAATGCAAAAACATCAAGTGATTTTGCATAGCCACAACGTTTCAACAGAAATACTCATCATAAATGTAGATGATAATACAAGTTATAAACGTGGAATTATAGATATACCTCTCCTTAATGCAACCGCTGTGTCAGATTTCAAAAAAGTTTACGGAAAAAAGCAATCCATGCAATAATCTGAGATGGCGCTCAGAACAGTAGCCAAATTAGCCTCTATGTTAGAGTCAACAAAAACCAGAAAATACATGATAAATGTTTCCTTACCTTTGATGAACTTCATCAGAATGCAATCCTAGAAATCCCAGGTCCACAATAAATTCTTGATTTGTTCGAAAATGTCCGTTATCTATGTCCAATTAGCTACTTTGGTTAGCGCGTTTGGTAAACAATTCCAAAGTCACAAAGCGCATCCTCTATAACATGATGAAATGTCCAAAAGTTCCGTAACAGTCAGTAGAAACATGTCAAACGATGTACTGAATCAATCTTTAGAATGTTGTTTACATATATCTTGAATAACGTTCCAACCGGGAATTTGAATTACTTCAGATGACCGGTGGAACGCAAGTCCTTCCCCTGTGAACGCGCCTGGTGAAAGCATGGTCCACTCATGGCAGTGGTGACTATTTCCTGTCTCATTCGACCCCCTTCACATTAGAGTCATCAGACAAAGTTCTATTGACTGTTGACATCTAGTGGAAGGCGTGGGAAGTGAAAACTCCTCCATATCTCGCTGTAATTTCAATGAGAGCTTGGTTGAAAATCTGCCACCTCCAGGAAAAAAACAGAAAGTGGAATTTCTCAGGTTTTTGCCTGCTATATGAGTTCTGTTATACTCACAGACATAATTCAAACAGTTTTAGAAACTTCAGAGTGTTTTCTATCCAATAATAATAATATGCAAATATTAGCAACTATGACTGAGGAGCAGGCCGTTGAATATGGGCACCTCTGTGCACCTTTCATCCAAGCTACTCAATACTGCCCCTGCAGCCATAAGAAGATAACATTCACTATAAAAAAAATTTTTTTGCAAAAGTAGAGAACATTTTAGCAGCGGCAAATACTTTTTCACGGCACTGTATTTCCCCTTAAATATGCAATATGTAGAAATCTTTCTGCCATTTCCTGGTTGCTAAAATTAGAATAGTTTGCCGAATTTCAGTTTATGTGACAAAACAAGCAATCATTGTGTGGAGTACCATCTAAATCACTGTGAAATATATTTTATATAACCAAAATATTGTATTTTCAGGAGTTTGAGGCTGGTGTACAAAACCGAAAGTAAAAGATGCAAAAACGAATGGGGAGAATAGAAATGGCGTACATAGAAAATATTTGCCACTTCTTAGACCTGCTTTGAATGAGAATGACAGATCTATAACTCAAATTTCTATATGAATAAGACAACAATCGGCCCCATCAAGTGCATTTGGTGTGTCATCGTAGTGGTCTCTGATTCTGACTTGTGTTCGGACTCACTCAGGCAGAACAAACTTAAACTTGCGCCATTTTTCAATGCTGAATTGAATGTCATTAAGAAAACAGAAAGGTGTCATATTGTATTTTCTTTCTTAATCTAATCTGGTTACAATATTTTTGCTGGTAATGTAACTTATTACAGTTACAGTTTTTTGTAATCAGTTACTCCACAACCCTGGGGGTGGTAGACAACCAAATGTGTTGGAGTGTGTCCCTTTCAATCCTTACATTGTAGAAGTGATGCTACAAATACACTCCATTCATGTTATAAATGCATTATGAAGACAATGACAGTTGATCTGGAAATGAAGCCAGCGTTAGGGTTATGGCCAGAGTTAGGGTTGATCCGGGGTGTGTACAGGAAGCTAGGGTTAAGATTAGGATTATGACTAGAGGGGTTTTGTGTTTTGGACATATTCATTAATGTGCCTGTTGATAACTTTCTCACCTTAATCAGATGTTAAATATCTTTGTACGGTGTGTCTAAGTTTCCTGTCACTGTGGGTCCTCAGAGCAAAGTAGTACAAAGCAGAGTCTGTCACTTCAGCAGAGGATATCTCCAGATACACAAGTTTGGCCTTTTATCATGTTCCAGAGTAAACTCTGGTGTTTTGCAGACATTAACTGGATGTACCAGAAGAGATCAGGAGATGGACTACTGGTAGTGTAGTTACAGCTGGGTGTTACTAGTCCTCCGATAAGGGCAGTAACATATCCACTCTGCTGGTCAACAGCCTCATCACATCTGCACTCTGAAAAAGTTATAATAATTTAGTTTAATAATCAATCATATGTAATAACTTATTAGCTAAAATTCTGACAAAGAGAATAGGAAGGAGAAGCAGTATACTGTACCAAAATAGCAGGCAGCCAGGATAAGTAAAGTATTCCTAAGCCAATGTGCATTGTGATATAAGGATAGAGGAAGAATAGACTGTTATAGACTTTATGTTCCATCCACTGTAGCTGAGAAGTCTCATAATTCTGGGGCTCTGCAGTGTGGGAGGAGCTTATTGTATATTCAATTGTTTAGTGGAAATGTTGGGGGAAATGATACCACACCGAAATGTGCAAAGGCATGTCGAGTGCATCATTTAACTTTGTCATACCATGGATCATTAAGCTATCTGATTTGGAATTTTTGAACCCCTTTAGGTATACAAAAATAACAAGATGTTTTGATAGCCCAAATGGTACGCTACAAACAGAAGTTGGCACATCGACAGTGAGAGTCTCATCTTTCCATAGAGTGGTCACATACATATTTCAGGCAAAACCGTTCGGACACTATCATTTCCTCTTGTCATGTTATTCATTGCATACCTTAGAGAGCTATTTATAACTTGTCAGCAATGAACAGATCAACAAGCCCATGTCAGCTAAAGTTTTTTTTATTGTGTTTTTTTAGCCCATTCAAATATCACATGAATAAACATCACGTGATGTTCCACAATGCTGGAATGGGGTCACCGATTGAAAATGTTTGGGATCCCCTGCTAAAAGGAAGTGAAACAACACCACAAATGTTCTTCTTTCTGTATTTATTCAGACTAGTATCTTTGATCATGTTATATCAAAACAGGAAGAAAATGTCAAGTATTATTTCCTCAGTAATATTTAAGTTAAATGTGTTTTCTTGCTTCTTTTTCAATTAATGTGGATAATCAGGGGAAAAAAATATGTATTAATGTACTCTAAATAGTAACTGATTGATCAGAATACAATGCACTGTTCACCTCCAAGGGTCTTGACAGGTTTTTGTACAGTGTGTCTGGGTTTCCTGTCACTGTGGGCTGCAAGGCACAGTGGTACAGAGCAGAGTCTTCCAATTCAACAGAGGAGATCATCAAGTCAACACGGGTCTTCTCTTCATTCAGTCTACCAGTGTGTCGTGGAGTCGTAATGGATGTATTCTGTACATACATGCCACTTTGTTGGATCAAAAGTAGACATTCTGGTCTGGATCCGGGTATTGACGGTACCATTGCAAATTGAAAATGTTGCCCTTGTAGTTGCAGGAGAGAGTGATGTCTGTTCCTTGGAGAGCATTGACTTCAAACTTCAATGGAGTTATTGTTTCCTGCTCCATACTATTAGCTGCAACAACATAAGTATTGTCATTGTGTTAATGTCAATTTCTAAAGAGAAAAATATGTGGATTAGGTGCCCATAAAGTATGACAAGAGAAAGAATTTAAACTTTCCAATAAAATACCACTTAGTTTGCAATGCAATCATTCATAGAAAAAGCAATGTCACTGTATTCAAAATTCAGCACTCACCTATAAACGCTGACAGGAGCAACAGTAATATGAGTGACATCCTGACACAGACTAGATAAACAAACTGAGAGATAAGACAGTGAGAGAGCTGAGTAAATCCTCTACAGAGACATCCTCATGGTTGCAGGTATACCCAGCCTATACCAGCGTTTGACTATGAGGCCCCTCCTCTGATAACTAGATATGTAACTCCTCTTCTGTGGTTGGTAATTAAGGGTTTTCAGTTCCTATTGGCCTCCTCCTTAGATTATTTTAGACTTAAATCCTATCGGAAAATGTCATATTTTTGCTGTTATCTTTGTTTGTTTTTTCAATAGATCCACAATACTATCCCATGCTATACTATATATAACATCGGTAAATTTGTGTCAGGCTGTCAGATTTTTGTAGGGGAAGTGTTTTCTGTCACTGTGGGCTCTATGGCTCTATTGCACAGTAGTACAGAGCAGAGCCTGTTACCTCAGCAGAAGAGATCTCGAGATCCACGCAGTCAGTTTGAACCTGAGCTGACATGTGAGGAGGGACAGGTTTCTGGACATATCATGATTTTGTGATGAGAATCAGGAGCTCTGGTTTAGACCTGGGATACTAACTATACCACTGTAGATTGTCTACAGAGCCAGTGTATCTGCAGGATAGTGTGATGATATCACCCTCCACACCACCCACCATAGGCCTAGTGGGTTTGTCATCTTCAGATCTGCTACTTGTCAAAGAAAGGAAAAATATGCTGCTGTTTTGCTAGCTTTTTGACAACAATCAAATATATGCTGGAGTTAAATTAAAATGATGAAATTGAATCAAATCAAATTTTATTGGTCACATACACATGGTTAGCAGATGGTAATGCGAGTGTAGCGAAATGCTTGTGAATACGTCACGGACCCAAAAATACATCACTCACCAACAAGGACTGAGAGGAGGAGAAATTATGAAAGCAGCAACATGGAGATAGATACAGTATACAAAAGTTTCTAACACAAAACAGACAGAGTTGAATATCTCTCTCTTTAGCTATCTTTCACTATTGATGATTGGATACAATGTTGTAGCGCCACCTACTGCCAAAAACGGGTTGGTGAACAACCACATTTCTTTATGTGTGTGCCATGCAATCCTTACCTTAATCGTAGGATTGATGCATTCATTCATTTTTAACAATGCTACTTCATTCATGTTATACTACATTATGAAGAAAAAAAGTTTAAAATCAATACAGTGCAATTGTTGCTGTGTTTTGTATTTTATTTCATTTAACTTTGTTATTTTGTTACATTTATTTCTTATACATTTTGTTACTTATTATTTTTTTTAAATGAAGTTTGGGAAAACTTTTAACTTATGTCTTATGATATCTCGTACACTTCTTTTTATAAAGGTTTGTGAACGCTTTTAACTGATATCTTGTACACTTATTTTTATAAAGCTGCTTTTGAGTGTTCAGAGATAAAATATTGTAGATCTTCTGACTGTCATGGAAGTGACTAGATTCTTCAGAGGTGGAAGGATAATTAGGAGTATGAAACTAGGATATTTGATACAGTGGTATTCCATTCATGTTATATGTCATTATGAAGAAAGTAGTTAAAATACCAAAATAATGATAAACTATACTATAGCCAAAACATTAAGATAAAAGAAGGACAGGAATACAGTAATTTACAGAACAGAAAGTAAAATAACTCAGTAGAGAACCATCATATTGTAGCTGAGGTTATATGCTGGAGTGAAGTCCAACACAGTTTTTTACAGGATAACTGATTTTCTTGAAACTACGGTAGGACGCACCCCCCTGCACAGAGCAGAGTCTGTCACTTCAGCAGAGGAGATCTCCAGATCCACACAGGTTCTCTCTTTATTCAGATTAACAGACAGTCGAGGGTCATCAGGTTCAGCTCTAAATACAGAGGGCTTTAAGGTGACTGTAGTTTAGAGGATGAATTGCGGTGCTGATCTGGGATATTGACGATACCATTGAAGAGTCTACTGATCCAGAGTAGTTACAAGACAGTGTAACATTGCTTCCCTCCACGCCATGTTCTGTCTCTGAAGTTGGGTTCATGTCATTTTCATAACTGCCACCTGTAATAAAGTTAAGTTTAGATAAACATTTTCAGTTCACGGGACATTATTACATACTCTGTGTCATCTTCAAAACAAGTGAAATTATAATCAGTCATTTGCATTTCTTCTAGGAAGTGCTATTTTCAAATTACACTTGACAGTTACATTAAATAAACTAAAATATGTCATGTAAGACTAAGTCCCACCAACAAGTGCAGAGAGGAGAAACACTGGGTAGAGAAACATGGTGATGGGTGTAACAGTGTGTTATCAGGAGGCAGAACTGAAGACATCCCACTGTTCCAGTCAGTTAGAGGAGAATCATCTCTCCATCTCTCATCGTAGCTCCTCCTATTCAGTAAATGGACCCACATTACATCAACATTATAATCTGTGATGAACAAATATGACTTAATTGATGGATAATCATGAACATGATCTCTGATTATTTGTATACATATGCTTGCCTATTACATGGTGTTTACTAGTAGGACTTTATTACAGTCAGGTTATTGTAGTGTTTCTGGGTTTTCTGTCACTGTGGGCCTCGGACACAGTAGTACAGAGCAGAGTACGTCACTTTACCAGAGGAGATCCATGCAGGTTCTCTCCTTGCTCAGTGTAACAGACAGTAGAAAGTATTGCGGATCACCTCTCACTTCATATGGATTATTGTTAGTTGTTTCGAGGTAAAGGAATTGGAGACCTGATCCAGAGTACTGTCTGTACCACAGTTAGTTACAGGAGATCTTAACTCTGCTACCCTCTAAATAATACTCCTCAGGACTGGTTGGAGTAATATCATCCTCTAAAGTATCACATGTGAAGGAGAAGAAAACAAGCATGAGACTTAACATGAAAACCTCTTATTTTATATTTGAACACATCAACACTTAGTTTAGATTCAACATAACACCAATAAAAATTGACAGATTATAGAGTACTTACATGCAACTACTAAAAGCAAAGTAAATGTAGGTTGACATTATGGCTGAAACTGGAATATACAAAAAAATACAGATATTTGTGTTTTCATCTTTATAGGTATAATCTACAGTCTAAATCTGCAACATATTCAGATACCCAAATGAGTTTCTGTCACTTTTTAATTTGTTCATTTGTTTCAACAAATAATTCACTATTAATTTCTACCCTACATGTATATGTCTTGTCTATTGAAGGTAACCAGATAATTGACATGTTTCTCTTAGGGGATGTCAGTATTTTCAGTTCACATTTTTGTACAGTGTGTCTGGGTTTTGTTTCATTGTGGGCTCCAGGGCACAGTAGTACAGAGTAGTCTGTCTCTTCAACAGAGGAGATCTCCAACGGTCAGCTAGAAAAGGCAAAACCTTTCCTTTACCTCGGTTAAATAACAGCTCCCCTTGGCTTAAAAAACGGCATGCAACAAGTACTCTACACACGCACCCATGTGCACACACACACTGTTTTGCAAGGGTCCTGTATACCCTGTTGTCACAGTGGGCCTCAGAGCACAGTAGTACACAGCAGAGTCAGACAGTTGCAACCTCTGAATCGTCAAGGGGACTGATTGTGTTTTGGCATAAAGACTTGCGTTGAACCCTGCAGCATTGTCTCCAGATCCAAAAGAATAGTCTCAGCATATGTTTAGGGAAGTCATTTGCTCCTTGTTCGTAGCAATTTAGATATGCATTATTAGCAGTGGTGTTATATTGACAACTCAGTGTTACCAGTCCTCCTTCGGTAGCAATCACACCTCCTGGTTGCTGTTGAACATGGTCTCCTGTGCACTCTGGAAGACAAAAAAAGATAAAGTAAGTGATAATGAAAGATAAAAAATCAAAAATGAAAATTAGATAGATGATTATATAAACAAATGAGAGAAAAGGTTCCATCATACCGAAGCAGAATACATGAAGATCCAGCCAGATGATCAGACAGAGTAACGTGGTTATACAGAACACACTGAGAGTGACTGTGAGTTACAGTAAGAGGTAGAGATCCTCTCTCTCTCTTCCATGTCCATCTCAGCCTGTATATCACCATCAACTGACAGACATGAAGGAGGAGCATGTTCAGAGAGAGGAAAGATTGTAAAGAAATGTATGAGTCAATATTAGATATAAGCACTCTTTGCAGTTCATTATTCAAAGTGAAAAGCTCACATGAAATGAAAGTAGCTTAAAGCAATTGTCAATGACATAAATGTTCCATGAAGTGAGTATGATAAACGTATATTTCTTTTTAGGTGAAAAAGTACTCATATTGTATTACAATTCAGGTCTACTTGTCACGCCATGACCTTAGAGATCCTCTTTATGTCTCTGTTTTGGTTTGGTCAGGGCTTGAGTTGGGATGGGCATTCTATGTTTTGTGTGCTATGTTTTCTATTTCTGTGTGTTTGGCCGGCTGTGGTTCTCAATCAGAGGCAGCTGTCTATCATTGTCTCTGATTGAAAACCGTACTTAGGTAGCCTTTTCCCACCTGTGTTTTGTGGGTAGTTATTTTCTGTTTTGTGTGTCTGCACCATACAGAACTGTTTCGTGTGTTCCACTTTGTTATTTTTTGTTCTAGTGTTTAGTGTTATTAAAAATCATGAACACCTACCACGCAGCACCTGGGTCCTCTACTTCAAACAGCCGTTACACTGCTAATGTACTTAATGTAATCTGAAATACATATTGTGCTTTGGTCCCAATTTTTCAGTGGTTCTGTACGTTTCTATGGACACGTGAAACCTATAGTTTTTGTAAGGAGCCTGTATATCCTGTTGTCACAGTGGACTTCAGAGCACAGTAGTACTGAGCATAGTCAGACAGCTGCTACCTCTGGATCGTCAAGGGGACTGACTTTGCTGTAACGATTGTCGTCGGGAGAAGGAGAGGAGGACCAAAGTGCAGCGTGGTATGTATACATAATACTTTAAATCAAGATGAATACACGAACAAAAACAACAAAACGACCAACGAACAGTACTGACAGGTACAGCTAACCAGAAAATAATCACCCACAACTCAAAATGGGAAAACAGGCTACCTAAGTATGGCTCTCAATCAGAGACAACGATAGACAGCTGCCTCCGATTGAGAACCATACCAGGCCAAACACATTAAAAAAGAACTAGACCTACAACATAGGTTACCCACCCACATCATACCCTGACCAAACTAAAAATAGAAACGTACAAAGCAATCTACAGTCAGGGCGTGACATTTGCTGTGAAATTCAGTCTGGCATCAAATCTGTCCTTGAACTCAGTAGCAGTTTCCCCAGGTGAAAACGTATCCCTTCTCAGCATAAAGATGGGCTAGCCATTTGCTATTTGTTTGTACCAGAAGAGATATGGTGATTGAGAAGTTTTATCAAATAGACGAGTGGTGTTGGGTGTCCTTCTACGGCCATTACCTCTTCTGTTGACTGTGCTACATTCTCTTCTGCACCCTGAAAAGAAAGATAAATATATCTTAACAACATGTAATGATAATGTATATAATTAAAATGAACAAATGCACAGAAAGAGACAGATGAACAGAGTGATGTTTTACCAAAACAGCATGCATCCAGAACATACAGGATCAGCCAATTTCTCATGACTAGTCAGTCAGTTTGAAGTGGAAAAGGAGCAGAACAATGCTGATCTATCACAGAGCTTTGACACCCTCTGTCCTACTGTTGATGCTTCATGTTGTTCTGTATTACATGCAGTAGTAGACCATGGGGAGGTGCCTGTCTGTATGGCATCCTCTAATTCAGTGGTGTGTGCTTTGTTAGATTCCCCCCTTCAGGTTGACTTTCATACTACACCACCAAGCCATATTGTTGCATTTAATCGTATTCCCAAGGGATTATCCAGCCAAAATGTAAAAACAATTGCCTACGGTAAGTGAAATTGAAGACTACTGATTGAAGAGTGAAGAATACATATTTCTCACAGTGCATTGAATATGACGACAGAGAAACACCAGACCGACCACCTGGTGATTGAACACAGCAAAGGTGTGACCACAGTTCTCTGATCTAAACTTCCGCCATCATGACATCAAATGTGGTTGATGGTAAATTATGATTTCCACTTCATCAAAGCTTTTTGGTCTGCAGGTTTTTGTACAGTGTATTATGCACTTTGTATCACCGTGTCAAGAGCACAGTAGTAGAGAGCTGTGTCTGCCAGGGTTAGGCTTGTTATCACCAGTTCAGTTGATTCCCGGGATGTTGTGGATTTATATCTCTTATCAGGGATGTGTTCAATGCTACTTGATCTGGCACCTTTATACAGTAGAAACTGAGGAGCCTGGTTTGGATCATGCCTGTACCAGTAAAGGGAAATATAATTGCTGCTTGTTTCATATGTACATCTCAGAGACACTGATGATCCCTCAGTGGGGGTATACTCCTCCTTGTCAGGAGTCACACTATCTCCAGATACCATTCCTGCAGAGGAAAAATGCATAATTAAGCTGATTGATAACATGCTTTTTTAAAGACTTTTTAGAAATCAACTTAGTTATTCTCAATTAAATGACTTTACTTCATCAAACAATGTTTTACTACCAATACCATAATTTAATAATGTGATAAAGGATGCAAGGATTTCAAATGTTGAGGTATTGTTTACCTGTAGTCATAATAAGAATGATCAATACACTGGTTGATTTCTCCATCTTCAGACTTATGTTTGCATGCATTCACTCTCCTCTGAAATATCCTTCTGTGTGTCACTGTGTGAGGTGTACAGCCCTGCTAACATCACACCCACCACAGATGTAAGTCTTGCATTTTTTCTACACTGGGGCCAAGGATATTGTCACACCCTGACCATAGTTTGCTTTGTATGTTTCTATGTTTTGTTTGGTCAGGGTGTGATCTGAGTGGGCATTCTATGTTGTGTGTCTAGTTTGTCTGTTTCTGTGTTTGGCCTGATATGGTTCTCAATCAGAGGCAGGTGTTAGTCATTGTCTCTGATTGGGAACCATATTTAGGTAGACTGTTTGGTGTTGGGTTTTGTGGGTGATTGTTCCTGTCTCTGTGTTTGCACCAGATAGGCCTGTTTTGGTTTTTCACATTTCTTGTTTTGTTAGTCTATTCATGTATAGTTTCTTTATTAAAGAACCATGAATAATAACCACACTGCGTTTTGGTCCGCTTCTCCTTCGACTCAAGAAAACTGTTACAGATATACTCGTTTTTGTAGGGGGGCTGTACATCTTGTTGTTATAGTGGGCCTCAGAGCAGAGTTGTACACAGCAGAGTCAAACAACTGCGACCTCTGGATTGTCAAGGGGACAGAGCTAGAAGTGAAATTCAGCCTGGAATCAAACCTCTTCTTAAACTCATCAACATTGCTCCCTTCTGCCTAACTATCTCTTCTCAGGACATACTGAATGGATCATTAAGCTACTTGATTTGAAATTTTAGGACACCTTTAGGTATAAAATATATAACAAGATGATTTGATAAAATATAGAATTTGCCATATACTAACGAAATCCATAGAAACGTATTTAATAACACATTCATAAATGGCAAAAAATGAAGTGTCTGTCCTTTAACTCTGAGATATAAGAAAGCTCAGGAAATATATATATATATATATATATATTGTTTTTTTACACATTTAACCCCTTAAATTCTCCATCGTGTTCGTGAGAATCTACCCTTTCCACAGCGGGGTCACATAAGTGGTTCGGATGCTACAGACATATTTGTGGGAAGATCGATTTTCACGATGTCTCATGGTCTGACAAACACCGCTGCAGCTTGGCCATCTTCCCCTGCCGATGCAGAAGACCGCCATTGGCTGATGCGGTGCATTGAGACACAGCCCATGAAAAACCTATCGCTAGCTGAAAGGAATAGAAGCAACCTATGAGACTCTACTGACACATATTGACTCTCACTAGTAACTTGCCCTTGAAAATACAAGTAATGTCAAGGTTTCACCTTGTTGGGCAGAATGTTGAACACTAGATGGAACTATTGTATCATTATTATACATAGAAAAAAAAAAACCTTGTCACTGGACTTCATAACTGTGGAGGGCAGTCTATAGGAGGATAACGGACACAGAAGATCTGTCACATAACTTAACCTCTTACAGCTTCCCCCCTACTTTGTGCAATTTCCGCCTGAAGACGCATATAAGGCCCTGCCCCGCCCCCCTTTCGGAAAAGCTGACCACGACTCCATTTTGTTGATCCCTGCCTACAGACAGAAACAAATCTAACAGCCTGTAGCTCAGGCACAGAACCAAGGATATGCATATTCTTGGTACCATTTGAAAGAAAACAAAAGTTTGTGTACATGTGAATTGAATGTAGGAGAATATAACACAATAAATCTGGTTTAGATAAAACAATGGAAAAAAACATACGTTTTTTACTTTTATTTTTGTATTATCATCTTTAAAAATGAACAAGATAAAACAAACATTCAGATAGGATGATGGGGACAATTTCAGTGAAAAATATAAGAGGGCAACAGTACTTGTGCAAAGGTTCAGAATGATAACTTCCAAAATGAGTGTGCTACATGACATTTATCATGAAGTCACCCAGGTGTCCCACACAAGTTGCCCAAATGTACCCAAGTGGCCAAATTGGTGAAGTTATACATTTTGAAACAAATAACTATATACAAAATACCAAAATGGTATTCTAACACACACACCCAAAAAAATGAGAAAAAAAAAGAAAATAAAAAAATGGGGGAAAAAATAATTATAAATAAATATATATATATATACATTTACAAAATAACATGGGTAACTATTTACACACTTTCAATATTTGGAAGACCCTCAGTCCTCTATCAAATCAAATCTATTTATATAGCCCCAGCCTAAAACCCCAAACAGCAAGCAATGCAGGTGTAGAAGCTCGGTGGCTAGGAAAAACTCCCTAGAAAGGCAAAAACCTAGGAAGAAACCTAGAGAGGAGCCAAGCTATGAGGGGTGGCCAGTCCTCTTCTGGTTGTGCCGGGTGGATATCACAGTGGTTGTAGAGGGTGCAACAGGACAGCACCTCAAGAGTAAAAATGAACAGTTTAGGGTTCCATAGCCGCAGGCAGAACAGTTGAAACTGGAACAGCGGCAAGGCCAGGTGGACTGGGGACAGCAAGGAGTCATCATGCCAGGTACAGATATATATAGAGAGTTGAAGGTTGAATATATTATGTTGAATATATGATTATATTATTATTACCAGCTAGATCTACTGTCTTTATTATATTACAACAGACCAGCTGTATCTACTGTCTCCATTTCACTTTGGCCATTGATGTGGTCCGGCCCTCTCCTCAACAGCCTCAAATAGGCTATTTCATGTGGGATGGGGTGGGGCGGCAGACACACGCATCTCACATTTCATGACATTACATGTTTATATATTGCTTCTAAAATGTAAAAAAAATATATATATATATTTTATATTATTAATTTCAAACAAGGGCATTAGCATGATAAGAACTTACCAGTCCAAAATGATGTCCTCTCCCGTTCAAAAAATATTCCTCCACAATCGCTAAATGAATCGTCCTACAACAATCTCTGTCTCACCTTCCCAATCAATTTATTCTAAAATTGTGTGTACATCTGTATATCTAGACTAAGAATTAGCTTTCCCTGACTCGCCATAATGATTGATATATAAACAGCTGAATCTGCGCGTTCACCAAACAATGCAGTGCGTAATATGTGCTTCTCCTTCCGGTATGAAACTTCAATAGCGAATGACTCTCGTTACGCTGGAGCTTACTACATGGGTTGGTCTTGCAACACATAAACATGGCGTATTGTCATTTAGCTCATTGGCTATCTACCCAGCTAGATTTCAAGACGATCAGTGGTCATTGGGTTAAAAGACAGTCAATCAACGAAACAGCAGGCAAATCATTGGTGCACAATGATGTCATGACTTGTTGTCTTCAAATCGGTTTCTTTCAGTCAATACGTCCGCGAAATGGCCCATCAGTTTGATTGTGTTACAAACAAACCCGTTGATTGCAGTGAAACCAAACATGACTGGAAAAGTCACGTTCTGTGTGGGTTATTTACCTGGAATGTGTCGTCGAAAATTGAATGAGACGGAATTCACGACACAAGCGCTTCACAAAATGTTTTGTTAGGCTATAAAAACGGATTTTATCAAACAAAGATCATTCATTGTGTAACAATGAGCATTGGGATTGCAAACAGACGAAGATCGTGAAAGGTAAACTATTTATTTTAATGCAGTTTGTGATTATGTTATGCCTGTGCTGGTTAAAATTGTTGTTTTTTATGGGGCTCTATGCTCAGATAATCGCATCATATTCTTTTGCAGTAAATCCTTTTTTAAATCTGACAACGCAGTTGGATTAGCAAGATTCTAGGCTTTTGATACATGTGAGACACTTGTATTTTCATGAATGTTTAATATGACTATTTATGTAGCGATCACCATATGTTGTGGAATTTCAGCCCGCTAGCGGGTTCCGTGAGCAGAGGTGTTAACATACAGTAGGTATGTTACTTAAGTATGTCATACAGGTTGTCTGTTTCCTCCCATGGTTCTTGACAGGTTTTTGTACAGTGTCACAGTTTCCTGTCATTGCGGTCGGTATTCATGGCACAGTAGTACAGAGCAGAGTCTGTCACATCAGCAGAAGAGATCCACTTTGGCAATGGAAACTTACTGACTTTATTGTCGCCATGGGGAAATGTTGTTGCAGTGTCATGTACACATTTAAAGTGCCGTTTAAATGCAAAACAAAATTGACATTAGAACCTTCATAACAGTTTCATACCAATAAAAATATATAGATAATTATAATAAATAAAGAAATTAAACATTTAATTAAACATTAAACATAAACAAATTAATCACTGAGGGTGCACCTCAGCCACGCTCAAGGTCCTAAACGATATCTTAACCGCCATCGATAAGAAACATTACTGTGCAGCCATATTCATTGATCTGGCCAAGGCTTTCGAGTCTGTCAATCACCACATCCTCATCGGCAGACTCGGCAGCCTTGGTTTCTCAAATGATTGCCTCGCCTGGTTCACCAACTACTTCTCTGATAGAGTTCAGTGTGTCAAATCGGAGGGTCTGCTGTCCTGACCTCTGGCAGTCTCTATGGGGTTGCCACAGGGTTCAATTCTTGGACTGACTCTCTTCTCTGTATACATCAATGATGTTGCTCTTGCTGCTGGTGAGTCTGATCCACCTCTACGCAGACGACAACATTCTGTATACTTCTGGCCCTTCTTTGGACACTGTTAACAACCCTCCAGGCAAGCTTCAATGCCATACAACTCTCCTTCCGTGGCCTCCAATTGCTCTTAAATACAAGTAAAACTAAATGCATGCTCTTCAACCGATCGCTGCCTGCACCTGCCCGCCTGTCCAACATCACTACTCTGGACGGCTCTGACTTAGAATACGTGGACAACTACAAATACCTAGGTGTCTGGTTAGACTGTAAACTCTCCTTCCAGACCCATATCAAACATCTCCAATCCAAAGTTAAATCTAGAATTGGCTTCCTATTTCGCAACAAAGCATCCTTCACTCATGCTGCCAAATATACCCTTGTAAAACTGACCATCCTACCAATCCTCAACTTCGGCAATGTCATTTACAAAATAGCCTCCAATACCATACTCAATAAATTGGATGCAGTCTATCACAGTGCCATCCGTTTTGTCACCAAAGCCCGATATACTATCCACCACTGCGACCTGTACACTCGTTGGCTGGCCCTCGCTTCATACTCATCGCCAAACCCACTGGCTCCATGTCATCTACAAGACCCTGCTAGGTAAAGTCCCCCGTTATCTCAGCTCGCTGGTCACCATAGCATCACCCACCTGTAGCACGCGCTCCAGCAGGTATATCTCTCTGGTCACCCCCAAAACCAATTCTTTCTTTGGCCGCCTCTCCTTCCAGTTCTCTGCTGCCAATGACTGGAACGAACTACAAAAATCTCTGAAACTGGAAACACTTATCTCCCTCACTAGCTTTAAGCACCAACTGTCAGAGCAGCTCACAGATTACTGCACCTGTACATAGCCCATCTATAATTTAGCCCAAACAACTACCTCATTCCCTACTGTATTTATTTTTAATTTTTTTGCACCCCATTATTTGTATTTCTACTTTGCACATTCTTCCACTGGAAATCTACCATTCCAGTGTTTTACTTGCTATATTGTATTTACTTTGCCACCATGGCCTTTTTTTGCCTTTACCTCCCTTATCTCACCTCATTTGCTCACATCGTATATAGACTTGTTTATACTGTATTATTGACTGTATGTTTGTTTTACTCCATGTGTAACTCTGTGTCGTTGTATGTGTCGAACTGCTTTGCTTTATCTTGGCCAGGTCGCAATTGTAAATGAGAACTTGTTCTCAACTTGCCTACCTGGTTAAATAAAGGTGAAATAAATAAAAAATATATATTTTTAAAGCCTGCTGGCCCTATGGAGTCGATAGGAACATTAGCCCAAGCTATTTAGGAGGGATATCACACCTGGCACAAATTATTGTCTAGTTCTGTTTTCCTGCTGAGGGGGGCCCTATACCTGCGCCAAGGGGGGAGTAGTTCAAAGTCCAGGTACAGGGGGTGGCTTGGGTCTAAAATTATTTTGTGAGCCTTACGGAGGGCCCTGACCTTAAAGATCTCATCCAGGCCTGACTGTTTGACTCCAAGTACCTTGCTTGCTGTGGTAATAATCCTTCTCAACATGTTTCTCTGGCTGACAGTGGCATTGCCAAACCAACAAACAATACAAAAAGTTTAAATAGCCTCAATAAAAGATTTGTAAAACAGTCAACATAGTAGTCTACATTAATAGATCCCAGCTTTTTGAGAAAGTAAGTCTCTGTTGGCTCTTTTTGTAGATCACGTCTGTACATTTACTCCAATGAAGCTTATTTTCCAAAAGGACACACATATTTGTATTCCTCTACAACCTCTATATTCTGACCTCTGATAGATGTTGCAGAGGTAGGTGTTGTACGCTTCCTGACGTCTATGCACATCTCTTTGGTCTTATTGGTATTGAGGACCAAGTGTGATTCCTCACACCACTCTACAAAGTCATCTAGGACCGGGCTATAATGTTCCTTGTCATCATGCAACAGGCTGATCAAGACAGTGTCATCAGCGAACTTAACAAGATGTCTGTCAGTATGGGAACTAGTACAACTATTAGCGTACAAGATGTACAGGAGTGGGGACAAAACACATCCCTGAGGAGAGCCTGTGTTGGTTTTTCTGTGTATCTGACACGCAGGGACCTATTTTGACTCGCTGTGAGCGTTGGCTCAGGAAGTCCAACAGCCACAAAACCAGCCCCCCATCTAAGGAGAAGTCCCGAATGAGTCTCTGTGCAAGAATGTAAGGGTGGATTGTGTTGAAGGCAGAAAAAAAGTCAACAAACAGAACCCTGACACAGGATTTGGCACCCTCTATAGACCATGTTAAGGAGGGTAAGAATGTCATCATCAAACTGTCAGACGAGACCCCTCTGGTGTGATGTACAAGAGGAATTCTGGTCTGGATCTGGAATAATGACAGTACCATTGTAGATTGTTAATGAAGCCCTTGTAGTTGCAGGAGAGAGTGATGTCTGTTCCTTGGAGAGCATTAACTTCAGGTTTCACTGGAGTTATTGTTTCCTGCTCCATACTATCACCTGCAACAACATACTTATTGTCATTGTGTTAATGTTTATTCCTAAAGAGAAAAAAAGACATGGATTAGGTGCCCATAAAGTATGACGAGAAAGAATTGAAACTTTCCAGTAAAATTCCACTTAGTTTTTCATGCAATCATTAATTTAAAAAAGCAATGTCACTGTATTCAAAATGTTATTTGGTTTAAACTGAGAATTCAGCACTCACCTACAAACGCTGAGAGGAGCAACAGTAATATGAGTGACATCCTGACACAGACTAGATAAACCAACTGAGAGATAAGACAGGGAGAGAGCTGATGTCACGACTCTTGTCGGAAGAAGAAGGCAGAAGTGGACCAAAGCGGAGCGTGTTAAGTGTTCATAATTTATTGTCAAAACACTTGAACAAAATAACAAAGAACAAAACAACAACGACCAGTTCTGTCAGGTGCAGAAACACAAAACAGAAAATAATCACCCACAAACACAGGTGGGAAAAAGCTGCCTAAGTATGATTCTCAATCAGAGACAATGATAGACAGCTGTCACTGATTGAGAAACATACCCGGCCAAAACATAGAAATACAAAGCCTAGAAATAAAGAACATAGAATGCCCACCTAAATCACACCCTGACCAAACCAAATAGAGATGTAAAAAGGCTCTCTAAGGTCAGGGCGTGACAGCTGAGTAGATCTTCTCCAGAGACATCCTCAGCCTATACACCCAGCCTATACCAGTGACCATGAGGCACCTCCTCTGATATCTGGATATGTAACTCTTATTCTGTGGTTTGTGCTTAAGGGTTTTCAGTTCCTATTAGCCTTCCTATTGGCCTTCTGTTTTTTCTGTAGTCTTTGTTTGTTTTTTTAATAGATCCACAAAACTATACTATACTATACTATACTATATATACCATCTGAAAATATGTATCAGACTGTCAGCTTTTTGTATGAGGAAGTGTTTCCTGTCACTGTGGGCTCTATGGCTCTATTGCACAGTAGTACTGAGCAGAGTCTGTTACCTCAGCAGAGGAGATCTCCAGATCCACGCAGTCGGTTTGAACCTGAGCTGGAAGGCGAAGAGGGACAAGTTTCTGGACATGTCCTAATTTCGTGATGAGAATCAGAAACACTGGTTTAGACCTGGGATACTAACTATACCACTGTAGATTGTCTACAGAGCCAGTGTAGATGCAGGATAGTGTGATGGTATCACCCTCCACACCACCCACCATAGGCCTAGTGGGTTTGTCATCTTCAGAACTGCTACTTAGTAGTACAGAGCAGAGACTGTCACTTCAGTAGATGAGATCTCCAGATCCACACGGTTGTCCTCTTCTTCATGTATGAGGGTCCATTTTGTACTATTAGTGTTGGTTATGATCCCAGAGTAGTCCAGTATGAGGAACTGTGGAGAGGATCCAGGGTGCTGGAGGTACCATAAGAGACTGTTGGTTAATTAATGAGCTGTTGTATCTACAGGAGAGTTTAACACTACTACCCTTATAACATCCACTACATCTCTGTCTGGAGTAATTATGTCTTCAACACTTTTACCTGTAAAAAAGAAAAACATGCATTACTGAGTCAATGTAGACAGCGTACAGTATATCCACACTTGGTGTTTCAAAGTGTATTACCTCTTGATATTGATAATACCATATTGTAATGAATACTTAACAGTGTACATTCTGTTAGTACACATTCGGTAAATGGAGAGTGAATCCTTACATACAAGTGCACATAATAAAGACTGAATAGAGCAGCATCATAGTCACTGGGTGTTAGACAGAGACTGATCTAATGATCTTCTCTTGGAACATTCACTCTCTGGGTGAATCAGTTCCACTCATGACATGTTATGTATAACACTATGTTCCTCCTCTTGACACAATATAATGGGTGCATGTTGACTCCACTTGATGGCATTATTGTCAAATAAAACCTTGAACTACAGAGTTTAAATACTCTCTCAGGCAATGTTAGGTTTTTGTACAGTGTTTATGGGTTTCCTGTCACTGTGGGCCTCAGAGCACAGAAGTACATAGCAGAGTCTGCCACTTCAGCGGAGGAGATCTTCAGATCCGTACGTTTGGCATTTTTGTTATGATTTAGAGTGAACCCTGGTGTAATATCTGCATACTCCTTAACCAGTAACTGTGGTGCTGATTTGGGATACTGTCGATACCATTGAAGAGTGTCACCAGAGGTGTAGTTACAAGAGAGAGTAACTCTGTCCCTTTCTGAAGCCACTTCTACATCACTGTAGGGTGTTAATTCCTGTTCAGAACTGACACCTGTAAAAACATGATATTGTATATATTACTTTAAACCCACATTGAAGATATAATTAATTCCAAATGCAGTGTAAAGATGAAAAGTATTCAAAGTAAAAAAACATGTATCCTCATATTGTGCATTATCTTCATGATTTTTGATTTTGAAAAATAATACCTCAACATAATCACACTCAGTTTGAATGAAAATGTCATTACTTACCTATCAAGTCAAAGAAGAGTAATAATGAACAGAACAACATTGTAAATGGCAGGATGTGTAGAATAAGCACCAGCTGCTGATGAAAAGCACAGCATCAACTGGCTATGATCTTCATGGTAGTATCATGTCTTATCTTCTTTTATCTTGAGGATTCATGATCTAATCCTGAGTTTTATACTCTAGCTCCTCCTACTGACAATATAGAATCAAAGATGTTTCATATGGGGTGGCAGGGTAGCCTAGTGGTACGAGCGGTGGACTAGTAACCGAAAGGTTGCAAGTTCAAACCCCCGAGCTGTCGTTCTGCCCCTGAACAGGCAGTTAACCCACTGTTCCCAGGCTGTCATTGAAAATAAGAATTTGTTCTTAACTGACTTGCCTAGTTAAATGAAGGTTAAATAAATATACATTTGATTTATTCACTAGAGAATCCACTTGATGGCACTGTGGTCTGACAGCAGATGTCATTACAGATGTCAATCCATGAAATTCAGCTCACTGTTGAGTCAATAAGATATGCGTCACAGTGCAGAGTGTCGTATGGTTTATGTACAGTGTTTCTCAGTGTCCTGTCATTGTGGGATCTACAGTACAGTAGAACAGAGCAGTCTCTCACTTCAACAGAGGAGATCTCCAGATCTACACAGGTCTTCTCTTTGTTCAGTTTAACCACGTGTGTTCGCTTGTTTTGTTCTGTTCTGTAGTTTCGACACAATGATTTGTCTGACAAACAAAGAACTTTGTGTCCTGCAGGCCCAGGCATGGATCAAACCTGGCGAGATATTCAAGAACGTCATCTTCACAAACAAATCAACCGGCCCTTGAGCAATTTGCTCAAAATTGCTACAGCTAAAAAGGAAGAATATCAAGAAGATTAATGAAAGCATACAGATGTTGATGAAGAAATGCTGTTTTGAGTTAGAAATGTAACACTTTAGAGTACTTAAGTATCGAATACATTTAAAATTAGCACACATATGTAGACCTAGCCACACCCACATCCGTTCCACGCATCGAAAGGGATTGGAGGTGAAGGAAAAACAAGTGCTACCAAATATAACAATATGCATTTCATAAATATTAAAATAAAGTGTGTACATAAATCGTATTAAACACTTCTGTAAAACCACAATGAGAACATAAACCTACCAACCAAGTTTTCATAGATCATTGTAAGAAAAATGTCAGAGTAATCTGAAATAGGGGCATAATTCATGTTCAAATTTACAACATAACATACATAGGCATTTCATCATTAAGACCTTTAGGAAATAATGTCTGGAGGGAGAAAATCCCAAAACATTCTCTTTTACTCAGAGTTTTATTTATATCACCTCCCCTGTTTGATATCTTAACTTTCTCTTATGTCACAAAATCTAAAATGTAGAAATGTCATGTTTTAGGTCATTAAAATGTACTGCAACTGGATAATCTCTATAATTTCTCCAAATTGAATTTTTATGTTCACTGATTCTCTGTTTTTAGAGAACAATACGTTTTACCCACATAGCACAGCCCACAAGGACATTTAATAATGTAAATTACATGGGTGGTGGAG
The DNA here is from genome assembly GCF_018296145.1 of Oncorhynchus tshawytscha. Lineage (NCBI taxonomy): Eukaryota > Metazoa > Chordata > Actinopteri > Salmoniformes > Salmonidae > Oncorhynchus > Oncorhynchus tshawytscha. The sequence goes on along the minus strand of NC_056438.1, from coordinate 53,940,661 downwards.
CACGTAATAATGTCATATATTTGGAACTGTTTTCCTGTGTGTGGGTGGCAGAAATATTCACACTTAATAATTTTGTTGCACTGTGTGTAACCTCTGCATTTATAGCTTGGAAGAGGGCGTGAAAGAGCCTGGCAGATTTTCTTTTGAGACTGGCAGTTGGCATTGACCAATTTATTGTGTCAATTGCGACATTCTCCTATATACAATAAGTGGTGGATTCCTAAATTCAGCAGGCAAAGCTGGGTCAGATGAGAAAACATGCCAGTGTTTCTTGATGTAGTTGTGAACATTACAGAGTGTTCTTTAGCTTTAGCGGGTCTTTTTTATAGCAGGTCATCTAGTGTTTTCTTCAATGCCAAATTAAGAGCTTCATCCACACATTGTGGAGAATAGCCTCTAATTAGAAACCTATTGCGTGTCTTCGCTGCTTTTTCTGGATTCTAGTCTATTGTTCAGCTAATAGCCCATCCTGCTATGCTTGTGAAAAATAAATAATAATTATTTTCCCCTTTCCACATGTTAAAGATTCCAATTGATAAAGTGTTTTTAACCACAATTGTCCCCAACCCCAATTAATATATTTGGTCACAGTCGGCAGCGTGCTGGACTTCGGGCTAGAATGTTGAGGGTTTGAAACCTGCTGCCTGCTTGTTTCATTAAATTATTATGCCAGACTCAGAGCAAATAGCCAGGAGCAGGAGTGGTAAACACTGTTGAAGTGTATTGGATAAGGCTGGAATAAAACTTGCTAAATAGCGATTTTCGTAAATGAACTTTGACAAAAAAATGGCAATTAACTAACATACTCCTCTCAATTGTAAATTTTTTTCTTGACTTTTCTTGATGTTATAATTACTTACATTTGCTTCCCGTAATGTTTTGTAAGACATCTTTGCTTAAGTCACCAGGGATGGGTGGCCCGCGTCAAATTCGTCATTGGAACCACTCAATATGATTGGTCATATAATACCTTGCGATCCAAATGCACAATGAGTGCTCTAACTCCCCCTTGTGGTGGTCTGGAGCAATGATGCCGTGACGTTGGGTACCTCTAAGTTACGCTGTGTAAGCTCGCAACTTTTAAAGGGGGAACCACTGTATAATACGAAAGTCCAAAAAACATGCCTCTGTACAAAAGTTTTAAATCACAGTGAATTTTATTTCACCCATGTCAGCCTGTTAACTTCTTGGATATAGGGGGCGCTCTTTTAATTTATGGATAAAAAAACGTGCCCGTTTTAAGCGCAATATTTTGTCACAAAAAGATGCTCGACTATGCATATGATTGGCAGCTTTGGAAAGAAAACACTCTAAGGTTTCCAAAACTGAAAAGATATTATCTGTGAATGCCACAGAACTCATGCTACAGGCGAAACCAAGATGAAACTTCAACCAGGAAATGGGCAGAATTTTTGAAGCTCTGTTTTCCATTGTCTCCTTATATGGCTGTGAATGTGCCGGGAATGAGCCTGCCCTTTCTATCATTTCTCCAAGGTGTCTGCAGCATTGTGATGTATTTGTAGGTATATCATTGGAAGATTGGCCATAAGAGACTACATTTACCAGAAGTCCGCCCGGTGTCCTTTGTCTAAATTGGTGCGTAATCTACAAGCTGCACGCAGTCATCCAGTGATTGAGAGGAGAGAGGAGGCTTTCAACGAACGATATATCATGAAGAGATATGTGAAAAACACCTTGAGGATTGATTCTAAACAACGTTTACCATGTTTCAGTCGATATTATGGAGTTAATTTGGAGTTTTGAAGACTGAATTTTCGGGGTTTTTTGGTAGCCAAAAACAAATAATCTTTCAGGAAAAACTGAGCATTTGCTATCTAACTGAGAGTCTCCTCATTGAAAATATCTGAAGTTCTTCAAAGGTAATGATTTTATTTGAATGATTATCTGTTTTTTGTGAAAATGTTGTCTGCTGATGCTAACGCTAAATGCTACGCTAGCCGCGCTAGCTGTTACACAAATGCTTATTTTGCAATGGTTGAGAAGCATATTTTGAAAATCTGAGATGACAGTGTTGTTAACAAAAGGCTAAGCTTGAGAGCTAGCATATTAATTTCATTTCATTTGCGATTTTCATGAATAGTTAACATTGCGTTTTGGTAATGTGCTTGAGGCTGTATTCACGATCCCGGATCCGGGATGGCTCGACGCAAGAAGTTAAGCAAGAGTCATAGCTTAGCTACTTCAGAGTGACCAGTAAGTAATTACCACTAGTAAACCAGTAGGCGGCACAGTAACTCACTGCTCTCTGCCATCTTGTCAATGATGTCATCTTTGTCAAGTCCCATAAGAATATCGTTCTCTGTTGCCATCAAAAGGAATGCTTCTAGGTTCTCGAGTGAGGGAGGTTCATAGGTGGTTCTTCACAAATTTCAGGGTGGAGAAGGTCCTCTCACAAGCCACCTGAGTGATGGAAAGGTTGAGGAGGAACTTGTAGCCCAAACCAATGATGTGATACTCATCCGTGAGCAGATAGCAGCATATTGGGCAGTTTTTACATGAGGAACAACTTGTGCTCACCATCTCCACACTTTCATCAGGATCCTCAAAGCCTTCCCATGATTTATCACTGGCGGCGGCAGCCCTGGTGTTGTACTCCACCAATGCTTACTGTTTCAGTCTTTTCCACTGTTGTGCAAGGCTGATCAGTTCAGTCTGCAATGCCCCAACAGTGGCATGTTCATCAAATTCCAGTAAGCATTTGCTGAGCTCCTTCATGGCTGTCTTTGGAAGGCCTTTTTCACTGATCTCAGGAAAATGCTTTGGATTCATGCAGGAGACATCTGCACACAGCACTGCATTTGCTGCATAATGGCAGTGAATACTTTCAACAACAGTGTCCAGTACCACATTGAGGATCTTGAATTTGTAATCCATGTCTGCATTAACAATGGGCTCATCTTCTGCCAACCCACCTGGTTTTCTCTTCTTTTTTTGTTCTCTTCTCTCAGAGAGCAGTCTGACCTTCGGCATCACAGTCCTACTACTCCTCCAGAATGCCATTGGCCCACTCAACAAAGTCGTCTGCTGCCCTCTTCACACCCTCAAAGTCTTGGGCACACTTTCTCAGGTTATCCTCCATTCCCGTTACCAAGTGCTGCGCTGTTACGATATCCATGCCACTTGTTTGCAAGTATTTAGAGAGAGAGGACGTCTGCTCAAAAATCCTGAGAAAAACCTCAGCTGTAAGTAGTTTTAGGAGAGCATCCCTGTACCCTTGGGTCTCGCTTCGGATGGTAGGTTTTAGGGTCACATCCTTTTCAATTATTTCCAAGTGATGACCACATCTGTGTAAAGTGCACAGTTAGGCTTTGCAAAGCTTCCAAATACTTTCCTCAAAGCCTTGTCTTTGGCGCAACAGCGTGTTTCACCAATTTCATCAAGCCGTCTGTGTCTCCTGTCCTCACTGGTTTCCTCCCATAGCTTCATGCGCTTGTGGCGAAATCTGCACGGAGCCTTCACCGTGCACTGCCACTTTAAGAGCGCATGAGCAGTAAGGAAGGAGGAAATAAAGAAAGCTCATTCAGCTCTTTGGGGAGGGGCTCTTGTGTGGCGCGACAGTTTGATTGTGTGTGCTGTGCTGCAGAAGTTTTGTTTGTTTCAGCATTTGTAGTTTATAAAGTATTTAACTCAATCATCGGTGTGATGTGGTGTTTTCACAGTGGAGGGAGAAGGGGCTCACAACAATTGGTAATCTATACATAGATGGTCAGTTAGCTTCATTTCAACAATTACAGGGAAAGTTCAACATGCCAACAACACATTTTTTCAGATACCTCCAAATCAGGAATTTCGTAAGGACACATATCCCACAGTATGGCATGAAGCCATATAGTCCTACATTAGATAGCTTGATCCTTGTCAAACTCCATTCAAAAGGGTCAGTCTCTAGACTGTATGATGCGCTACAGGCCCACATAGAGGTATCCACAGACACCATTAAAAGGGCTTGGGAACAAGAACTTGGGTCAGAAATCTCAGATGAGGACTGGGTAGAAGCTCTCAGGAATATAAACCAGTTCAGTTCAGTTCAGTGAATGCCAGACACAACCTGGTACAGTTTAAGGTGATACACAGGTTACAATACTCAAAAGTAAAACTGCATAAAATATTCCCGGACACCTCACCACTGTGTGAGAGGTGCAAGCAGGATGAGGTGACGTTGACCCACTTATTCTGGACATGTCCTAAGTTACATGTTTACTGGGCTCTCATTTTTGATTATTTATCTAGAGCCTTTGATAGAGTTCTAGCCCCAGACCCATTGACCGCTCTGTTTGGTACAGTTGATGGGAATAACCAAGAAGGGAAAGCTGTCTCTCTTTGTACTCTATTAGCCAAAAGGCTCATACTGCAATTTTGGAAACTGGAGACTGTACCTACCTTTGAAATGTGGTTACGGGATTTAGGGAATGTAATACATATGGAAAATAATCGATACAATACCTCCAATAGAAGTCCAATGTTTTACAAAATATGGAAGCCGATACTGGATAAATGGTCTAGTCCCGCCTCATAACTGGGTTGACGATCTGCTGCTACTCTGTGCTGTACTCCACTCAATATCTATTTTTGGCTTAACTACACTGCTTGTAATGACTATATGCTGTCTTCTTATACATGTACCACCTAATAGGATTTAGTTTTATTTTGTGTATGTGTGAGTTAAGTTTTGTTTTGTCCTCTAAATTGGCCATCCCATTCAACAGTACAATGAATGTCATTGTTAGTATTGCTGTCTTTGTTATTTGATTTTTTTATTGTAAAATAATAAACATATTATTTTAAAAAAGACCGAGAAGACTGTGGACATTTTTAAGGCCTTTGTTGTGTCTATGAACACCCCCCACATTCATACCCTCTGCACTCATCCACTAGAAAATAATACAGATTATTGCAAATCCTCTGTTGACTGGGTTCGTTCTTGTATGAAGTTGCTGTTGAATTGCTCTGCCATTATTAGTATTAGTATTATTGTATGAGGTATTCTTGTTGGGGTTACCCCTGTGCTGTGATGTGGGTTTTATATGGTGTGTATTCTCTTTTCTCTCCACTGGCTATCTGGTAAACAGGCTACACTCTAGGCAGTCTCTTCTGCTGATGTGTGTGGGTCTGGTAGTGGTACTCTCTATTCTACTCTTTTCCTTTCGGCATGGTTAATACCTGCCTGGCGCCCGAACAAAATCTTTCTTTACCCCTCTCTAATAAATACAGCTACACGCTTGTAGGAATCTTGAACGAACACTGCAATGTCATTACACGTATGTAAACCATGACCATATCCTCCCACTCATGCACTGTGCAGTTTTCAGAGCCATCCCCCCTAAAGTACACTGGCTCCCTGAGAGCCCTGGAGCTGCATGCATTCCCCATAACATTGTTCCAAACATGTCCAACAATTGCATTTGACTCCAAACAGGAGGCAATGTTTTCCCCAATGGAATTACCAATCTGCTGTACAATGTCTGCTATGAAATCCATGGAGACCTCGCCACTCCCTGTATTTGTAGAACCTTTCATTCACTTCCGTGGGCGTTTCCATGGGGAAAATATCATCAAAACCCTCAATTTTTGGCATAGGTGTAGAAGCAACTTGAATTTTGGCTGAACTCCTACCAACAGATGGTGACAGATTAAATGTCAGGAAATCTCTAACTCTCCCAACACCTTGTAACTTAAAACTTCTTAACCTCTCTGAGCACGGAACCCGGTAAGCGGGCTGAAATTCCACAACATACGGTGATCGCTACATAAATAGTCATATTAAACATTCATGGAAATGCAAGTGTCTCACATGTATCGAAAGCCTAGAATCTTGCTAATCCAACTGCGTTGTCAGATTTAAAAAAGGATTTACTGCGAAAGAATACGATGTGATTATCTGAGGATAGAGCCCCATAAAAAAAAACAATTTCAACCAGCACAGGCATAACAAAATCACATACTGCATTAAAATAAATTGTTTACCTTTGACAATCTTCGTCTGTTTGCCATCACAATGCTCATTGTTACACAATGAATGATCTTTGTTTGATAAAATCTGTTTTTATAGCCTAACACAAAACATTTTGTGAACCGCTTGTGTCGTGAATTCCGTCTCATTCCATTTTCGACGACACATTCCAGGTAAATAACCCACACAAAATGTGACTTTTCCAGTCATGTTTGGTTTCATTGCAATCAACTGCTTTGTTTGTAACACAACCAAACCTGATGGGCCATTTCGCGGGACGTATTGACTGAAAGAAACCGATTTGAAGTAATGACATCACTGTGCACCAATGATATGACCACTGTTTCGTTGATTGACTGTATTTTAACCCAACGACCACTGATCGTCTTGAAATCTAGCTGGGTACATAGCCAATGAGCTGAGTTAAACGGCAATATGAAATGGTTGTGTGTTGGAAGACCAACCCATGTCGTAAACTCCAGCGTTAATTCTGGAAGGAGCTACACATAATACGCACGCATGTTGCACACAGCATTGTTTTCGTAAACATGCAGATTCAGCTGTTTATATATCAATCATTATGGCGACTAAGTCAGGGAAAGCTAAATCTAAGTCTAGATATACAGATGTACACACAATTTTAGAAGAAATTGATCAGAAAAGGAAGACAGAGATTGTTGTAGGACGATTCATTTAGCAATTCCCAAGTGGAGGAATATTTTTTGAACGGAGAGGACATGTTTTGGACTGGTAAGTTCTTCTCATGCTGATGCCCTTGTTTGAAATGATTAATATAAAATATTATTTGTGATTTATTTTATAAGCAATATATAAAAAATGTAATGCAATGAAATGTGAGAACTGTGTCTGCCACCCCAACCGACATGAAATGGCCTATTTGAGGCTGTTGAGGGGAGGGCAGGCCCACAACAACGGCCAAAGTGAAATGGAGACAGTAGATATAGCTGGTCTGTTGTAATATAATAAAGACAGTAGATCTAGCTGAAATGTCATAATATAAAAGAGACTAGATCTATCAGGTCAATAATAATATATTCAACCTTATGTTCCCTTTACTCTATATATACAGTGGGGCAAAAAACGTATTTAGTCAGCCACCAATTGTGCAAGTTCTCCCACTTAAAAAGATAAGAGGCCTGTAATTTTCATCATCGGTACACTTCAACTATGCCAGACAAAATGAGAAAAAAAATCCAGAAAATCACATTGTAGTATTTTTAATGAATTTATTTGAAAATAAGTATTTGGTCACGTACAAACAAGCAAGATTTCTGGCTCTTACAGACCTGTAACTTCACCTTTAAGGGGCTCCTCTGTCCTCCACTCGTTACCTAATGGCACCTGTTTGAACTTGTTATCAGTATAAAAGACACCTGTCCACAACCTGAAACAGTCACACTCCAAACTCTACTATGGCCAAGACCAAAGAGCTGTCAAAGGACACTGAAAACAAAATTGTAGACCTGCACCAGGCTGGGAAGACTGTGGGAGCAATTATTCGGAAATGGAAGACATACAAGAACACTGATAATCTCCCTCGATCTGGGGCTACATGCAAGATCTCACCCCGTGGGGTCAAAATGATCACAAGAACGGTGACCAAAAATCCTAGAACACACGGGGGGACCTAGTGAATGACCTGCAGAGAGCTGGGACCAAAGTAACAAAACCTACCATCAGTAACACAGTCTCTCCAGTAAAGGGGCTGAATAATTTTGCATGCCCAATTTTCAGTTTTTGATTTGTTAAAAAAAAGTTTGAAATATCCAATAAATGTTGTTCCACTTCATGATTGTGTCCCACTTGTTGTTGATTCTTCACAAAAAAATACAGTTTTATATCTTTATGTTTGAAGCCTGAAATGTGGCAAAAGGTCGCAAAGTTCAAGGGGGCCGAATACTTTAGCAAGGCACTGTATATATATATATATATATATAACACACCAAAATGTAACCTATATCTAGTACACTGGTAAAACCCACCCTAGTTAAATCAGATATACGTTAGAATTGCAAATAAACATGGAACACAAAAGTTATATCGTTTATCCATGAAGAGAAAGTCCCAATCAATATAGAAAGTCTCAATCAGAGAAATCATCAATTTCAGTAATGAAAAAAAAGAAATGCTGCAGTGGCACCTTCTTGTGGAAAAATGCTATATAGCCATAAACTGCATCAGCAACGTCTTATCTGATCCCCGAACGGGAACCACGGCGAAGTTCTGAAATGGAAATCCAGCAAAGGATGATCCGATCCAGAAAAACGGTCACTGCACCACTGTAATAGTACTCTTCTTACGTTGTGTACAGTCTCATCGACACGAACTCCAACTTGTAACACCAGTCATGGACATTTATTCTGTTTAAAACAGCACAAAAATGCACGGCTCTAGGGTTGCCAACTGTCCCGTATTAGCCGGGATGTCCCTTATATTGGGCTAAATTGGTTTATCCCATACGGGATCTCCCTTGTCCCGTATATTCATCCAATCACAGTGTAGCGTAAATGTGCCAATTCCTGCAACGTCATTTCTGTTGTTTGTTCGGTTTGACATATCAAGGAAATATGGATAAACCTGCTAAAAAGAAAAGACTGTGCAGCTACAACAAACAATGGGAAGCAAAATAGACGTGGGTTAAGGCTGTCAGTGGTGACTCTGCGAAAGCTTTCTGTACTTTATGCCGTCAGGATTTCTCAATTGGCCATGGAGGGGAATGTGACCTAACTCAGCATGCATCCACAGAAATGCACAAGAAGGCCACGCTAGCTAAAGGTGCTAGCAATATTGGCGCATTCTTCGTGACGTCTACTGTGGAAAATGATTATCTGCCTCCTACGTAAGGTGAGCCAGTGTATTTATCAGGTGCCATTGATGCCTCAAACAAGGGAAATAGAAAAATGTTTCCAGTGTGCGTGAGATATTTCTCTGTGTTTGATGGAGTGCAGTGCAAGTTACTTGACTTTTATGAAGACAGTGATGACTCTGCAAATGGCATCCATCAAGCTCTGATTAACTGTCTGGAAAAGCATGAACTGGATATTAGACACATCACAGCCTATGCAGCAGATAATGACAATGTCAACTTTGGAAAACACCACTCCATTTAACAGTTATTAAGCAGTGACAACAATCGCATTCTGAAAGCTAATTGCCCAGCTCACATAACTCATAATGCTTTTTGCCTTTCCAATTGAATAAGACTTTGAATATACACTGTATATTCATTCCCATAACACCATACCCACACCGCCGTGTCACCGTGCACTGGCACGCCACCTTTTGTCCCTTATTTGGTAGTGAGAAAGTTGGCAACCCTACATGGCTCACCATCCAACTCTGCACTCACGCACGCTGGTTTGGTGCTTGTTCACTGGGCAACGTAGTTACCAAAATAATACAGCAATTACAATATACAAAATATTTTTTTACAATTTACCTGATAAAAACAGCAAAAAAATTGCACGTCATGCAATGCACAGCTCACCATCCAACTCTGCACTCACGCACTGTACAAAATATACGAGCCCCCCCACCAGACACAGTAAGTTACTAGCTAGCATTAGCTGGAATTCTCTACAACAAAATGCAGAACAAATATGCACAAAAAACGCTCCATCTTATGTGTGATTTTCTAATAACATTTACAAACAAATTGATGTAAATTGTACATTCAAATCATCACTTGCGAGTATAAAAATCACGTTTGACGTACAGTGCTTTGCAAACAGCAATTTACCGCTGATTTGATGCTTGTTCACTGGGACGATTCTAACTGAAACACCCTCCCTCGTAACCAAGCCACGAAAACCAGCCAATACGATGCCATGTTGAGTTGGTGAAGGCAAGACCAAACTAAAACCAAAAACCCATTGGTTTAACAATAAAGTGGCAAGGGGAATCACCAATATAACCCTGTTAAATATAATAATGATACAATATTTCCATCTACTGTTCAACATTCTTCCCAACAAGGTGAAATCTTGACATTGCTTGGGCAAGTTTTCAAGGTCAAGTTACTAGTGAGAGTCAATAGGTGCCAGTTAAGACTCATCAATTTGCTACTGTTCCTTTAAAATGCATGCAGAATGTCAACATTACAGGTGTCTCTGTTATAGAAAAATATCTCCCATCAAACAGATGGAAGATATATTTATTCATTATGATTTAACCATTTCTTGTCACAATTACATATTCTATTTGTACTACTTTTAATATCAATTTGCATTCATTTTTATGAACAAACTGTGGTTTTCCAAAGTGCATGCAGCCAGATTCAACTGTATTTATGACTAAATTGTGTAGATCAATGTGTAATATGGGGCTAATAAACAATTTAATATGTTCCCTTGAGGCATTCCCTTTAAAGTCTGAAGCAGTGCATCAGACACATGCAAGAACACAGACAATTCAATAATATCAACAATTGAAATTAAATTAACTGTAAGAGTGCATTTAATAACTATAATAGCATGAAAACAGTGCTAAGAGTTGGTCAAGGTTAAGGTCGGCTCTAGCCCAATTCTAACCCTAGCTTCTTGTCCATCTACTGAATTGACCATAACCCTATAATTAACCCTAACCCTAGCCTCAGTTGGCACAAATAATTAAATACATTAGGAGAAGCAGGATTATGAGGCTGGCAGTTTTCTACTTGATTTACTGCAGGCAGGAGTGAGAGGATTATTTTATGGACCAAATGGAGAGACAACAACCCATGTGTAACAGGCTACATGGTGAAGCCGATGACCATAATTTACGTTAATGTGCGGTGAAATGACAGGGATGAAGATAATGATTGTATCCCGTGTCAATCAGTGGTTTTATAGTAAAGCAAACCTTTTGTGGCATTGGGCAGTATTGGACTGGTCGTAGGCTACTGTCCTACTATCCAGGTCTGTACCCAAACAATTTGAACCTCTACTTTAAAAAATCCACCTCTCTAAAAACAAGTCTCACCGTTGCCGCCTGCTATAGACCACCCTCTGCCCCCAGCTGTGCTCTGGACACCATATGTGAACTGATTGCCCCCCATCTATCTTCAGAGCTCGTGCTGCTAGGCGACCTAAACTGGAGCATGCTTAACACCCCAGCCATCCTACAATCTAAGCTTGATGCCCTCAATCTCACACAAATTATCAATGAACCTACCAGGTACCTCCCCAAAGCCGTAAACACGGGCACCCTCATAGATATCATCCTAACCAACTTGCCCTCTAAATACACCTCTGCTGTCTTCAACCAAGATCTCAGCGATCACTGCCTCATTGCCTGCATCCGTCATGGGTCAGCGGTCAAACGACCTCCACTCATCACTGTCAAATGCTCCCTGAAACACTTCAGCGAGCAGGCCTTTCTAATCGACATGGCCGGGGTATCCTGGAAGGATATTGATCTCATCCCGTCAGTAGAGGATGCCTGGATATTTTTTTTAAATGCCTTCCTAACCATCTTAAATAAGCATGCCCCATTCAAGAAATTTAGAACCAGGAACAGATATAGCCCTTGGTTCTTCCCAGACCTGACTGCCCTTAACCAACACAAAAACATCCTATGGCGTTCTGCATTAGCATCAAACAGCCCCCGTGATATGCAGCTTTTCAGGGAAGCTAGAAACCATTATACACAGGCAGTTAGAAAAGCCAAGGCCAGCTTTTTCAAGCAGAAATTTGCTTCCTGCAACACTAACTCAAAAACGTTCTGGGACACAATAAAGTCCATGGAGAATAAGAACACCTCCTCCCAGCTGCCCACTACACTGAAGATAGGAAACACTGTCACCACAGATAAATCCACTATAATTGAGAATTTCAATAAGCATTTTTCTACGGCTGGGCATGCATTCCACCTGGCTACCCCTACCCCAGTCAACAGCACTGCACCCCCCACAGCAACACGCCCAAGCCTTCCCCATTTCTCCTTTTCCCAAATCCAGTCAGCTGATGTTCTGAAAGAGCTGCAAAATCTGGACCCCTACAAATCAGCCGGGCTAGACAATCCGGACCCTTCCTTTCTAAAATTATCTGCCAAAATTGTTGCCACTCCTATTACTAGCCTGTTCAAACTCTCTTTCGTGTCGTCTGAGATTCCCAAAGATTGGAAAGCAGCTGCGGTCATCCCCCTCTTCAAAGGGGGTGACACTCTTGACCCAAACTGCTACAGACCTATATATATCCTACCCTGCCTTTCTAAGGTCTTCGAAAGCCAAGTCAACAAACAGATTACCGACCATTTCGAATCTCACCATACCGTCTCTGCTATGCAATCTGGTTTCAGAGCTGGTCATGGGTGCACCTCAGCCACGCTCAAGGTCCTAAACGATATCTTAACCGCCATCGATAAGAAACATTACTGTGCAGCCATATTCATTGATCTGGCCAAGGCTCTCTGTCAATCACCACATCCTCATCGGCATACTCGACAGCCTTGGTTTCTCAAATGATTGCCTCACCTGGTTCACCAACTACTTCTCTGATAGAGTTCAGAGTGTCAAATTGGAGGGTCTGTTGTCCGAACCTCTGGCAGTCTCTATGGGGGTGCCACAGGGTTCAATTCTTGGACCGACTCTCTTCTCTGTATACATCAATGATGTCGCTCTTGCTGCTGGTGAGTCTCTGATCCACCTCTACGCAGACGACACCATTCTGTATACTTCTGGCCCTTCTTTGGACACTGTGTTAAACCCACATGGAAGATTTGAATTAATTCCAAACGCAGTGTAACGATAAGAAGTATTCAAAGTAAAGACATCTATCCTCATGTAGTGCTTCATGATATTTGATTTGAAAAATAAATAGCTCTCAACATAATTACACTAATTTTGAATGAAAATGTCAGTACTTACCTTTCAAGTCAAAGAAGAGTAATAGTGAACAGAACAACATTGTAGATGGCAGGATGTGTAGAATAAGCACCAGCTGCTGTTGAAAAGCACAGCATCAACTGTCTATGTTCTTCTTCTTGGTAGTATCATGTCTTATCTTGAGGATTCATAATCTAATCCTGAGTTTTTTTACTCTAGCTCCTCCTCCTCATATACATTTACACCGACAAATATGAATAGGTGACAGATCAATTATAAGGGAAATGTATTTGAAATGAGGAAATATCTTCGTATTTATTCCTTAATCCAATAGCGCAGATAAAATATAAATTAGCCTCAACAATGTTGTAAAAATAATGACAGTAATACATTAATTTACTAACCTGTCAGAGCAGAAAGTAAAATAACTCCGTAGAGAGCCATTGTTGCTGAGGTTATATGCTGGAGTGAAGTCCCAACACAGTTTTTTAATAAAAGATAATACATTTTCTTGAACCTACAGTAGGATGCCCCACCTCTGCACTAAAATACGCACAAGACATGTTTATCATGAGCTGTCAGGTTTTTGTACAGTGTTTCAGGATTTCCTGTCACTGTGGGCTCCAGGGCGCAGTAGTACAGAGCAGAGTCTGTTACAACAGCAGAGGAGATCTCCAGATCCACACGGGTTCTCTCCTTATTCAGTTTAATAGACAGATGTGGGTATGGAGGAGTAGCGTTCACTACAGAGGGGTTTGAGGAGACTGTAGTGAGGAGGAGGAAGATGGGAGATGATCCAGGGTACTGTTGATACCACTGGAGAGTACTAGCAGAGGAGTAGTTACAGGACAGATTTATGACATCACCCTCCAACCCAAACACCTTATCTGTTGTTGGAGTAATGTCATTCCCTTGACAGCTACCTGTAAAACATTTATGAAAACAAGATGTTTTATTTGGAAATGATCATAAAATTCAACTCTTAATTCAGTGAAGTGTATTAAAAATGTATAAAAGATCCTTCACAGTAATATTACTCCAGGCTCCAGTAATTACATTGGATATGTCATTAGATATGAAGAATAGGATCAAACTCACCCACTAGTGCATATATTAAAATGTATCCTCGTAGCATGCTGGTAAGTGTTACTTGACACAGTGAAAAGAGTGAACACAAGTATAATTATGACAAAATGACTCCCCTGGTTTCTCACTGCCAGCTACAGTATAACATGCATTTATCTTCCTCCGCCTCAATTATGTAACACCTCCCCTTAAAAAACATCACACAACACAAAATACTTTACACACGCACGTACACACGCACAGCGTTTTTGTAAAGGGGCAGTATATCCTGTTGTCACAGTGGGCCTCAGAGCACAGTAGTACACAGCAGAGTCAGACAGCTGTAACCTCTGGATCTTCAAGGGGGATGATTTTGCTGTGACATTCAGATGGGCATCAAATCTCTCCTTGAACTCAGTAGCAGTGTCTGCACATTTCTTCTGTGAACATTTCTTCTCAGCATAAACATGCAGTTGATATTTGCTAGTTGTTTGTACCAGAAGAGATGTGGTGATTGAGAAGTTGTATCAAACAGACAAGTGAGTGTTGTTGGTTGTCCTTCTACGACCATTACATCATTACAAATTACATCACTACAAATTAAATTAACACATGCGCAGAAAGAGACAGATGAACAGAGTGATGTTATTCCAAAACAGCATGCAGCCAGAATATGCAGGATCAGCCAATTTCTCATGACTAGTCAGTCAGTATGAAGTGGAAAGGGTAAGGAGCAGAACAATGCTGATCTATCTATCACAGAGCTTTGACACCCTCTGTCCTACTGTTGATGCTTCATGTTGTTCTGTATTACATGCAGTAGTAGACCATGGGGAGGTGTCTGTCTGTATGACATCCTCTGATTCAGGAGTGTGTGTGCTTTGTTAGGTTGCCCCCTGCAGGTTGACTTTCCTACTACACCACCAAGCTGTGTGAATTGTGAATAGGGCCATCAATAAATAACAATATTTTTGCACATGGTCATATTCCCAAGTGATTATCCAACCAATATATTTAAAAAAGTGCCTACGGTAAGTGAAATTGAAGACTACTGATTGAAGGGTGAAGAATACATATTTCTCACAGTGCATTGAATATGACGACAGAGAAAAACTAGACCGCCTGGTGATTGAACACATCACAGGTGTGACCACATTTCTCTGATCTCAACTTCTGCCATTATGACATCAAATGTGGTTGATGGTTAATTATGATTTCCACTTCATCAAAGCATTTTGGTCTGCAGGTTTTTGTATGGTGTATTATACACTTTGTATCACTGTGTCAACAGCACAGTAGTAGAGAGCTGTGTCTGCCAGGGTTAGGCTTGTTATGACCAGTTCAGATGATGTCCGGGATGTTGTGGATGTATATCTCTTATCAGGGATATGTTCACTCCTGCTCTGTGATCTGGCACCTTTATACAGTAGAAACTGAGGAGCCTGGTTAGAATAATGTCGGTACCAGTAAAGCAGAGGATATTCACTGCTTGTATCATATGAACAGCTCAGAGTCACAAGTTCTCCCTCTGTACTGATCACTTCATTATTTACAGGATTAATGTGATCCCCAGCAGTCTGTCCTGTAAAGAAAGAATAGTGAAATTGTAACAAAGTGTAAAAGATATGTGCTGTAGATATTGGGGTGGAAATGTATTAACTGTAAATATATATTATTAACAAAGTAAAAGGGACAGAAAACATAATACACATTCCCACATGATATAAAACATGATATTACATATTGTTTACCTGAGGCTAGAATGAGAACCAGTATCAGAGAGTTCTCCATGTGGAACATAGAAATACCAGATCAGATCTCAGCCTTGGTTTCTGGATTCTGTTGCTGCATTGCTTGATGCGGATAGTTTTCTGCAGAGAGAAAGGGGATGTACCTTACCCAGACAGGAAATGTTGTGTTGTATCTGACATAAAAAATTAAATGTCTATATGCATGCATGTGTGTCTTATGTTTTTGTACAGTGTTTATGGGTTTCCTGTCACTCTGGGCTGCAGAGCACAGTAGTACAGAGCAGAGTCTGTCACTTCAGCAGAGAAGATCTCCAGATCCACATGTTTGGCTACATTGTCAATGTTAACTGACAGTTGAGGAAAGGCCATTTTGAGTGTCTCCTTTTCATTCTCATAATAGCTCCTCCTCTAAACACAACTTATTTTTTCAGAGGATCTTCTGAAGTGAATGAATAACAGGAATAAAAATGCATTTTCAAATGCTTTGGTTTCCATCTTTATAACATTCTCTATTTTTAGTAATATAAGTTTCTCTATGCTAAATGTGTTTTTACTTACTCTAACAGCACGTGTTACCACAATAATCACATCTACAGACCCTCTGTTGACAAGTAATTTATCACTGTATTACTTTTTGTACATCCTCTCAGAAACTCTGTATCACTGGGCATCCTTCAGGGAACAGTAGCAGAGAGCCGTGTCTGCCAGAGTTACTTGTTTTATCTTGAGTGTAGTTTACGTTTGGGACGTTGTAGATTCATATAGATGATTAGAGATAAAGTCAACACTATATGCTCTGGCACCTTTATACAGTAGGTACTAAGGTGCCTGGTTAGGTTTTTTTTGGTACCAGTAAAGGTAGATGTTACTGCTGCTTGTTTCCCTCATGTGGGGGTGTACTCCTCCTTGTCAGGAGTCACACTATCTCCACATACCATTACTGCAGAGGAAAAATACATAATAAAGCTGATTAAAAACACATTTAAATGACTTTAATTAATCAAAAGAGGCTTTACTACCAATACCATAATGTAATAATCTAATTATAAGGATGTAAGGAGTAAAAATGTTGAGGTGTTGTTTACCTATAGTCATAACGATCAAAACAATGATTGATTTCTCCATCTTCAGACTGATGTTTGCGTGCATTCACTCTTTGTGATGTACTGGGTCGTTCGCACTACCATCTGTAGCGCCTTGCTGTCGGAGGCTGAGCAGTTGCCATACCAGGCAGTGATGCAACCAGTCAGGATGCTCTCGATGTTGCAGCTGTAGAAACTTTTGAGGATCTGAGGACCCATGCCAAATCTTTTCAGTCTCCTGAGGGGGAATAGGTTTTGTCGTGCCCTCTTCATGACTGTCTTGGTGTGCTTGGAACATGTTAGTGTTTTGGTGATGTGGACACCAAGGAACTTGAAGCTCTCAACCTGCTCCAGTACAGCCCTGTCGATGAGAATGGGGGCGTGCTCTGTCCTCTTTTTCCTGTAGTCCACAATCATCTCCTTTGTCTTGGTCACATTGAGGGAGAGGTTGCTGTCCTGGCACCACACAGCCAGGTCTCTGACCTCCTCCCTATAGGCTGTCTCGTTGTTGTCTGTGATCAGGCCTACCACTGTTGTGTCATCTGCAAACGTAATGATGGTGTTGGAGTCATGCCTGGTCGTGCAGTCATGAGTGAACAGGGAGTACAGGAGGGGACTCAGCACACATCCCTGAGGGGGCCCCTATGTTGAGAATCAGCGTTGTGGATGTGTTGTTACCTACCCTTACCTGGGGGTGGCCCGTTTGAAGGTCCAGGATCCAGTTGCAGAGGGAGGTGTTTAGTCCCAGGGTCCTTAGCTTAGTGATAAGTTTTGAGGGCACTATGGTGTTGAACACTGAGCTGTAGTCAATGAATATCATTCTGACATAGGTGTTCCTTTTGTCCAGGTGGAAAAAGGCGGTGTGGAGTAAAATACAGATTGCATCATCTATGAATCTGTAGGGGCGGTATGCAAACTGGAGTGGGTCTAGTGTTTCTGGAATAATGGTGTTGATGTGAGCCATGACCAGCCTTTCAAAGCACTTCATGGCTACAGACGTCAGTGCTACGGTTCAGTCGTCATTTAGGCAGGTTACCTGCACAGGGACTATTGTGGTCTGCTTAAAATATGTTGGTATTACAGACTCAGACAGGGAGAGGTTGAAAATGACAGTGAAAACACTTGCCAGTTGGTCAGCGTATGCTCGCAGTACACGTCCTGGTATTCCGTCTGGCCCTGCAGCCTTGTGAATGTTGACCTGTTTAAAGGTCTTACTAACATCGGCTGTGTAGAGCGTGATCACACAGTCTTCCAGAACAGCTGGTGCTCTCATGCATGTTTCAGTGTTATTTGCCTCGAAGCAAGTCTAGAAGTAGTTTAGCTCATCTGGGAGGCAGCTCTCGGCTGTGATTCCCTTTCGTAGTCTGTAGCGGTTTTCAAGCCCTGCCACATCCGACGAGCATCAGAGCCCTTGTGGTACGATTCGATCTAAGTCCTGTATTGATGCTTTGCCTGTTTGATGGTTTGTCGGAGGGCGTAGCAGGATTTCATATAAGCTCCTGCTCCTTGAAAGTGGCAACTCAGGCCTTGAGCTCAGTAGGGATGTTGCCTGTAATCCATTACTTCTGGTTGGGGTATGTACGTACGGTCACTGTGGTGACGACGTCATCAATGCACTTTTTCATGAAGCCAATGACTGATGTGGTGTACTCCTCAATGCCATCAGAGGAATCCCAGAACATATTCCAATCTGTACTAGCAAGACAGTCCTGCAGCTTACGTCCTTTGTCTCCTCATCATACTCGCCCTGGAGTACGTGTCCCCAGTCCAGTACGTCCTGTGCCTCCTCCCTTTACTCGCCCTGAGGTGCGTGTCACCAGCCCGGTGCCACCTGTACTGGCCCCACGCACCAGACCTCTTGTATGTCTCTCCAGCCGGGTGAGTCCTGTGCCTGTGCCCAGAATGAAGCCTCCAGTGGTGATCCATGGCACGAAGCCTCCGGTGATGATCCATGGCAAGAAGCCTCCAGTGATGATCCATTGCACAAAGCCTCAAGTGATGATCCATGGCAAGAAGCCTCCGGTGATGATCCATGGCAAGAAGCCTCCAGTGATGATCCATGGCACAAAGCCTTCAGTGATGATCCATGGCAAGAAGCCTCCAGTCCGGGGCCCGCAACGAGGGTCCCCAGTCCGGGGCCAGCAACGAGGGTTCCCAGTCCGGGGCCCGCAACGAGGGTCCCCAGTCCGGGGCCAGCAACGAGGGTTCCCAGTCCGGGGTCGGTGACTAGGGTCCCCGCACCAGAGGTGCCACCAAAGTGGGGTGAGCCAGAGGTGGAGCGGGGTCTACGTCCCGCACCAGAGCCGCCACCATGGATAGATGCACACCTGGACCCTCCCCTACAGGTTCAGGTTTTGCGGCCGGAGTCCGCACATTTGGGTGGGGCAGGAAGGGGTACTGTCATGCCCTGACCTTAGAGAGCCTTTTTATGTCTCTATTTGGTTTGGTCAGGGTGTGATTTGGGTGGATATTCTATGTTCTGTTTTCTTGGTTTGTGTATTTCTATGTTTTAGCCGGGTATGGTTCTCAATCAGGGACAGCTGTCTATCGTTGTCTCTGATTGGGAATCATACGTAGGCAGCCTTTTTCCCTTGTGTCATTGTGGGAAGTTGACTTTGTTAGTGGCACTATAGCCCTAGTATGCTTCACGGTTGTTTCTTTGTTTCTTGTTTTGTTGGTGACATTTACAATAATAAACAAAAATGTACGCTCACAACGCTGCACTTTGGTCCACATCTTTCCAGGAAGACGGCCGTGACACATCGTTTCAAATGTATTTGATGAGGTTTTACTACTCTATCTTGGAAAATTGTGTTTTTCTATTATTTAAGTATTCAAATGCTACAGTTTTCTTAAAAACAGAACATGTGTAATTCAGAAGTGTCAACCAAGATTGACATTTCAGAGGTGTTATGTTCTATCTGTAATTGCAACACCCTAAAGAAACTGACTTACAAATGTCTCAGGACTTTTATACTCTGCACTTTAGGTACCTTTAAGGTGATAATGTTATTTTGTTATGAAAGAAGAATTCATTATAAAACAGTTCTGAGATCTCGAATGTGAAAACTTTGGTACAGAATTACTTTGCTTTGCGCAGAAAGAATCTTAAAGTCCCATGGTCACAAAATGTCAGGATTCCAGTAACATCAGGGTATTGAGAAAAATATAATGATAGCCGTATCCTACCAAAGATAAGTGCAGCAAGAATAACAGAGTTTCACAGCCAATGTCCCATAATTATCATAGGATACAAAGAGCAAGACAAACTGATGTCACAATATAGAAACTGATGTGCTCTCTTGGTTCCTGTCTTTGTAGCAGCACAGGCCTAGACCATGCAGCACAGCACAGAGGGAAGTCATTTTAGAGTAGAAAGCAACACTTACATGGTAATGTGGCCTCCTTGTGGTTGATGCTGGCTTTTCCATTACTCTGTACACGGTGCTGAATATTGCATTTTCTAAATTCATCTAAGTAACACTACAAGGCTAACTCTAAAAATAAAACAATGGTCTATTTTCTAATCCATGACATATTGTAATGACATTTTAATGTCTCTTACATCTACATTTACAACCTGGTCTCAGAGCATTTCATAATGTCCTGTAAGTAAATCTGAACCACTCCATTTAGTATATGTTACAGTTTGTATTCTATTTACTAATTTGTGGATGTCAATCATCCATTTTGAAGATATGTTAATACTTACAATTCGTATAATATGCTACGAATAAGAAAAAATACAATATGTTACTAATTTGCAAAATGTACAATGTGTTATGAATTTGCAAAATGTATGATGTGTTATGAATTCCAATTTGCTGTGGCTGTTGTTTGCTACAGTAGGTGACTAGGTGGCTAACACCAACGCTAGCTAGCCGGCTAACGTTTAGCTTGATTAGGGGTTAGGGTTAGTAGCTAGGTTAAAGGTTAGGATTAGGGGAAGGGTTAGCTAAAAGGGTTAAGGATTTGCCTTAAGTAACTTTCTGTCTTATGTAACCATACCAAACATAACATTTCAAGATAATTTGAGTGTCTCTGATTTACATTTACTATGTTAAGTCTACTCTATGAGACTAGGCTGACATTTAGAGCTGAATTGGAAGAGGTAGCTTTATTGGCATAAAAAACGACTTACTCTACAATCATCATCATCATCATCACTATGATTGTCATAATCTGCTACAACTAGTCTTGGTAGTATCAGGGAGGTAGTTAGAAGGTTACTGTGTCAAAAGTGATGTTGTATACTATACAGACAGGTGTATTGTCATTATGTAGCTCAGTATGTTTTTGTAAGGGGTTGTGTATCCTGTTGTCACAGTGGGCCTCAGAGCACAGTAGTACACAGCAGAGTCAAACAGCTGCACCCTCTGGATCGTCAAGGGTACTGATTTGGAGTTGGCATCTAGATCAGCATGAAATCTCTCCTTGAACTCAGTAGAATTGTCCCCAGTTCCAAATTTTTGCCGCATAAGCATATACTTGGGGTAGTCGTTTCCTCGCTGTTTGTACCAGAATAGATATGGACTTGGATTGTCTGTTTCATAATGACAGACAAGTGTTATTTGTCCTCCTTCGGTAGCCGTCTCAACTCCTTTTGTCTGTAACACTCTGTCTCCTCTGCATTCTGGAGAGAAATTTAAAAAGTTGAAAAAGAAAGGGTGTTTGATGATTTATACCCATTAAATCATTGGGAGCATAAAGATTGAACTAATTTCTCTATTTTTCATTACAAAATCAAGGGATAATTAAAGCAATGACAGTAAACAATTATATATATTCTATCATACCCCAGCAAAATGCACAAAGAATCAGAATCATCTTCAGCCAAGATTCCATGTCTACTGTGAGATGGGTAGGTAAGGGGAGAGCAAACACACTTGTATCTGTCAAAAGCTTTTGAAACCACTTCTTTAACTCTGCCTTAGGAAGCATTGAGGAGGAGCTTCCACTAGGCTCTCTAAGAGTCTTATATCACACAAACAAATTGTTTTTGTAATGAGGCTGTATATCCTGTTGTCACAGTGGGCCTCAGAGCACAGTAGTACCACGCAGAGTCAGAAAGCTGCAACTTCTGGATCTTCAATGGGAATTGCTTGGTGTCTGCATCGAGACGGGCTTTAAATCTGTCCTTGAACTCAGTGGCATTTTTACTTCCAAAAGGAAAGCGGCCCAGCGTGAACTTTGGGAAGCCATTTAATTCAAGCTTGTACCAGAACAGGTAGAGATTTATAGTATCATCTGCATCAAATTGACAGCCCAGTGTGACCTGTTCTCCTTCAGTAGCGATCACATCTCCTGGTGGCTGAATGACTGAGTCTTCTCCTCTGCATTCTGGAAAATAATGTAATACACATTTGTATTAGGAAGAAAATAATCAAGCAACATGATTGAGGGAATAAAAATGTATGAATGGTAGCATTGTACTGAAAAATATGTTTGAAAAAAGAAAGGGATTTGAGCAAAGGCAGTAAACAAATTAGTAAAATAATATTATACTACCGTAACAAAATGCAGCAAGAATCAGTAAATTACTCAGCCAGGGTCCCATGTCTGCTACTGTGAGATCAATGGGAGAAGACTAAAACCACTCAGATGTAGCTAGGCCGTGATGACAGCATGAAATCCTTGTCTCCTCCTTTTTTTGTGTATTGTCAAACATTGAGAACCCTGAGGCAAACACTCTACAGAGCTAGATGTGAAATTCAGGCTGGAATGAAACCTCCACTGGATCTCATCAGTATTGCTCCTTTCTGAATTATGATCTCTTCTCGGGACATACTGAGGAGAGTCCCTAGTTAACTGGATGTACCTGGACTGGAGTACTGGTAGTATAGTTACAGTCCTCCTTCAAGGGCAGTAACATGTCCACTCTGCTGGTCAACAACCTTTTCACCTTTACAATCTGAAAAAAATAGATTTATAATACATAATATGCTAAGGTGCATAGAATGAGAGTGTAGAAAGGAGAAGCACTATACTGTACCATAAAAGCATGCAGCCAGGATAAGTAAAGTATTCCTAAGCCAATGTGCCATGATGATTCATGTATAGAGGAAGAATAGATTGTTATAGACTTTATGTTCCATCCACTGTAGGGGCTTTGCAGTAGAGGAGAAGCTTATTGTATATTCAATTATTTAGTTAATCAGCAAGAGGGATTCCTTATTAAATTTGATATATTTGGAACCTTGAAATATCTCGTTTACATAATGTTATCTTCTTATACAAGTCATTTGAAAATGTAATTTGTCAGTTGTTTTGGGGTTTGAAGTAATATATTTACTGTTCAGGCCAAATTGAGCTCATCTGACAAATATAATAAAATAATATATCCACTAGCCTATGGATCAATCCAATATAGACCGGATTCACAAAACCTTAAGAAGAAATGTCTTATTAACTGCCATTTTGTCCTTAACTATATACTTAAGAAGAAAATTAAGCAAAGTTGCTATTCCTCAACAAAGTTATTGGAAATGGTCTTAAGTTTCTTCCTCAGAACAAATGATTGATTCTTGAAAATAATGCTTTAGGATTTCTTCTTGGAAACGTGCTTAACGTTTGGACAGCTAAACCCTTCTCTTGTGCAGACTGGGCCCTGTGGGAGAGCATTCTAAAAATACATTAGAAATAAAAACATTCATGTAAACCTTATTTTGAAAAGCTTTTAATTACATATTTGACAATAATGAATATTAGAATAATACTTTTTGAAATGGTCATAAAATCAAATGATGACAAGGCTAAATGTATTGATTAAAAAAGTTATTAAGATAACAATAGTCAAAAAACAGAATAATCAAACAGGAATATTTAGTGATTCAAAGCTTACCGTGATACTCTAATTAATAGATGGAAGTTCTTTGGGTAGCTGCTAGAGAGAGGGAGAACCCACAGGGGCATCTCAGAGATCAGATGGATCCTCTATATGTCCCTGACCATGTTCTACTGAGGCAATATTGAATACCACGACACTCTATCATGTACTTGGGTGACCTTCTAAATGAAAACTTAAAAAGAAGGACCATGAGATCTTGCCCTCTTCCAATCATCCTACAAATCATGAAAGCCCTGAGATTCCTATCACTGTCCCTTGCCATATCCCTGACGGCAGAGACAGACTCGGCCTCTCTCGCCCATCCTCTCTTTTTGGTCTCTGCAGTGACCCCGCAGTTATCGAGTCTCCCCAATAGCAACCTTTTCCTGGCTGCTATTTCCTCCACCATAATTTCAAGCTCTTGTTTGCTGAAGTGTTTATTGCACTTTCATTGGTTATCCATTTTTGGTCTTGATATAGCTGGTCTGTTGGCTGTAATGTGTGAAAAATCTAGTTTTTTGTGTGTGTCTGTAAAGGGTTCGCTAGCCAAATAAAAATGTTTTCTTCTCCTGCCGTCTTTTCCTGCCGTACATACCTACACGTACGCTACGTTTACAAGATGCAGATTCTAAGCAAATAGCTGGAGGCAGGGCTTTCTCATACAGAGCTCCATTTTTATGGAATGGTCTGCCTACTCATGTGAGAGACTCAGACTCGGTCTCAACCTTTAAGTCTTTACTGAAGACTCATCTCTTCAGTAGGTCATATGATTGAGTGTAGTCTGGCCCAGGAGTGTGAAGGTGAACGGAAAGGCTCAAGCGCAACGAACCGCCCTTGCTGTCTCTGCCTGGCCGGTTCCCCTCTCTCCACTGGGATTCTCTGCCTCTAACCCTATTACAGGGGCTGAGTCACTGGCTTACTGGTGCTCTTCCATGCAGTCCCTAGGAGGGGTGCGTCACTTGAGTGGTTTTTGTCACTGACGTGAGGGTTATGGTCAATTCAGTAGGTAGACAAGAATCCCGGCTTCAACTGGTCCGGGCAGATGTCAGACATTGTGTATGGCATTATTGTCACGCCCTGACGTTAGAGCTTTTTATATCTCTATTTTGGTTTGGTCAGGGTGTGATTTGGGTGGGCATTCTGTTCTTTTTTCTATGTTTTTGTATTCATTTGTTTTGGCCTGGTATGGTTCTCAATCAGGGACAGCTGTCTATTGTTGTCTCTGATTGGGAACCATACTTAGGTAGCTTTTTTCCACATGGTTTTTGTGGGTAGTTAATTTCTGGTTAGTGTTTGCACCTTACAGGACTTTTTCGGTTCTTCTCTTTGTTATTTTTGTTATAGTGTTCAGTTTTAATAAGGAAAGCATGAACACTTATCACGCTGCGCTTTGGTCCGATGATTCCTCATCTTCCGACGACGAATACCTTGACAGAACAACCCACCACCAAAGGACCAAGCAGCGTGGTATGGAGGAGCAGAGGTTTCAGAACTCCTTGACATGGGAGGAGATATTGGACGGACAGGGACCCTGGAGACAGGCTGGGGAATATTGCCACACGAAGGAAGAGCTGGAGGCAGCTAAAGCTGAGAGGTGGGGATATGAGGCAAGGCAGCGCAGCAGGCACGAGAGGCAGCCCCCAACATGTTTTTAGGGGGCACACAGGGAGATTGGCGGAGTCAGGCGATAGACCTGAGCCAACTCCCCGTGCTTACCGGAAGCAGCGGGGTACTGGTCAGGCACCGTGTTATGCGGTGAAGCGCACAGTGTCTCCAGTGCCCGCTCATAGCCCGGAGCGCTATATGCCAGCCCCCTGCAAGTGCCATGCGAGAGTGGGCATCCAGCCAGAGCGGATTGTGCCAGCTCAGCGCATTTGGACTCGGGGGCGCCGTTTTGGCCCAGGGTATCCTGCGCCGGCTCTGCGTACTGTGTCTCCGGGGCGCTAGGACGGTTCAGTTCGTCCTATGCCTGCGCTCCACCCGTGCCGGGCTAAAGTGGGCATTGAGCCTAATGGAGAGGTGCGAGTCGTAAGCACCAGATCTCCAGTGCTCCCCCACAGCCCGGTTCGACCTGTGCCTGCACTCTAGAGGGGCCGGGTTAAAGTGGGCATTCAGCCTGGAGGAGTGGTGCCAAGGCTGCGCACCAGAGCTCCAGTGCTCCCCCACAGCCCGGTTAATCCGGTGCCTCTTTTATGCACCAGGCCTCCTGTAGGTCTCCCCAACCTGGTGGGCCCTGTGGCAGCCCCAGGCACCAGGCTGTCTCTGCGCCTCCTCCCTCCAGAGTCGCCCTACAGTCCGGACCCTCCAGCGACGCCCTCCAGTCCGGAGCCTCCAGTGTCGCCCTCCAGTTAGGAGCTTCCAGCGACGCCCTCCAGTCCAGAGCCTCCAGTGTCCCCCACCAGTCAGGAGCTTCCTGAGACACCCTCCAGTCCGGAGCCTCCAGAGGCACCCTTCAGTCCGTAGCTCTCAGCAAGGGTGCCCAGTCCGGGGCCCGCTACGAGGGTGCCCAGTCCGGGGCCCGCTACGAGGGTGCCCAGGCCGGGGCCTGATACGAGGGTCCCCAGTCCAGGGTCGGCGGCGAGGGTCCCTGCTCTAGAGGCGCCACCTAAGTGGGCCAAGCCAGAGGTGGAGCGGGGTCTACGTCCCTCACCAGAGCCGCCAACGCGGAGAAATGCCCACCCAGACCCTCCCCTATAGGTTCAGGTTTTGCGGCCGGAGTCCCTGACCTTAGAGCTTTTTATGTCTCTATTTTAGTTTGGTCAGGGTGTGATTTGAGTGGGCATTCTATGTTTATTTTCTATGTTTTTGTATTTATTTGTTTTGGCCTGGTATGGTTCTCAATCAGGGACAGCTGTCTATCGTTGTCTCTGATTGGGAACCATACTTAGGTAGCTTTTTCCCAAATGGTTTTTGGGGTTAGTTCATTTCTGTTTAGTGTTTGCACCTTACAGGACTTTTTCGGTTATTCTCTTTGTTATTTTTGTTATAGTGTTCAGTTTTAATAAAGAAAGCATGAACACTTACCACGCTGCGCTTTGGTCCGATGATTCCTCATCTTCTGACGACGAATACCTTGACAATTATGTCGGTGAGCGTTTTGCTGATGCCAACATTGTGAACAGAGTGCCCCATGGTGGGGGTGGGGTTATGGTATAGACAGGCATAAGCTATGGACAATGAACATATATGCATTTTATTGATGGAATTTTAATGCACAGAGATACCATGACGAGATGCTGAGGTCCATTGTCATGCCATTCATCCGCTGCCATCACCTCATGTTTCAGCATAATAAGGCACAGCCCCATGTCGCAAGGATCTGTATGCAATTCCTGGAGGCTGAAAATATCCCAGTTCTTCCATGGCCTGCATACTCACCAGACATGTCACATATTGAGCATGTTTGTGATGCTCTGGATCGACACATGTGTTCCAGTTCCCTCAAATATCCAGCATCTTCGCACAGACACTGAAGAGAAGTGGGACAACATTCCAAACGCCACAATCAACAACCTGATTAACTCTATTTGAAGGAGATGGGTTGCACTACATAAGGCAAATGGAGTTCACACCAGACACGGACTGTTTTTCTGATCTTACTTTCTTTTTAAGACTGAGACGCTCTCCAATACAACCCAACATTGCAGAATTATGTTCATCCTTTCAAGCACACCCTTCTCATTAACCTGTGGTGAGTTATTCCCAATTTTCAATGAACAATAAGGTTTTATATGTAAGATGGTTAAATATAGAGAAAAATTATTGATTTGTGCCCTGGTGCTATGAGAGCTCTTTGTCACTTTGATGTTTCATGGTCTGACAAACACAGCTGTAGCTCGGCCACCTTCCATCGTAGATGCAGAAGACCGCCATAGGCTGACGTGGTAGAATGAGACGCAGCCCATACGACAAAACTGATATCTCTAGCTTAAAGGAATAGAAGCAAACTATGAGACTCCGCTGACACCTATTGACTCTCACTAGTAACTTGCCCTTGAAAATACAAGCAATGTCAAGGTTTCACCTTGTTGGGCAGAATGTTGAACACTAGATGGAACTATTGAATCATTATTATACATAGAAAAACCTTGTCACTGGACTTCATGACTGTGGAGGGCAGTCTATAGGAGGAGGACACACAAAGAAGATTTGTCATATAACTGATCAGGACGCAGAGAGAAAATCTCATTGGTTGTGTTTGAAGAGTGAGAAGCAGTGGACGAGCCACCTGGCTCACTTGGGCCTGATCAACCCGTCCTTCAGAAGGGGTAGTGGACAGCACATGTAGGATAAGACGGTTCCTCATTTGAAGATCATCCAGGAGCTGCAGAAATGGCTGTGTGTGGGTATATAAAAAATATAATACTTTATGCACATTTTAATGTTGAGGAACTTCTGAGAATAAAGACAGTAAATCCTCACATGAATAATGAATTATTATATATGCACAAACTTTAATTACTTTTTATATCTAGTGACCCAGACCAAAATAGAAGTTTGCCTGGTCCATTATCAGTCAGTTGGCTTCAGGTATGCTCCTCTAAAGAGTGCAGTACATTGATTTACCACCAGAGGACCGAACCACTGAGCAAGTCCATGTTGAGAAGGATGACATCATATAATCCATGCATATTGTATGTATATGATGTGGTTAAGAGTTCTAACTGTAGCAGAATATAAATACACATCAAATTGGAGGGAATTTGTCACTGTGGGCCTCACAGCACAGTAGTACAAAGCCGAGTCTGTCACTACAGCAGAGGAGATCTCCAGATCCAAACGGTTTATCTCTTCATTCAGTTATTCGAGTGGTCAGTGGATCTGCTAACTTTATCATCTCTGAACCTGAGATGTACAGGAGTAACTCTGGCCTTTGTGCTGTGTCTTGGTGATACCAACAGACTTCATCTCCACCAGTAGATGTCCTGGAGAAGTTGTAAAACAAGGTAACAGGGGTTCCCTCTAAACAGTAATCTCTTTCCTGAGTGGAGTGAGGTCCTCACAACTGACACCTGCATATAGAATTGTTTTATTACACATATATTTAATTGTTGAATAAAATACATTGAAATTGAATTGAATTCATATTGGCAAGTATGGCAATGGAGTGTAGTGCATTGTATTGTCATGTATTATATTGTATAACCTACCCATAAATATGGTCAGGATCAACATTGAATCCAGCAACACCATCTTAGATAAACAGAGAGAAACTGACAGAAAGATCTCTGCAGTCTCTGAACGTTTCCTCCTGTTTTTATGTTTCTATACTGTTGTTCATCTCCTCCTCTTTCATAAGTCCCTCCCCTTAACATACCTTAAGTATGTTACTTATGTATGTCATACATGATATCTGTTTCCTCCCATGGTTCTTGACAGGTTTTTATAAAGTGTCCCTGTGGTCTTCATCGCACTTCAGAAGAGGAGATCTTCAGATCCAATCTTGGTCTCTGTATCAATATAACCAAACAGACTACCAGGTGACCAATTCTCTTGGAAGACTGTTTTTATCATCCATAGAGGCATATTGTCATTTTCCCAGCACTGGTTTGATGATACCAATAGAATCTATTTCCAATTGTAAGAGTTGAGAAGTAGTTGTAGGATACGATGACAGTGGTTCCCTCCAAGCCATGCACTTAATTTCTTAAGGAGTAATAGCATTCTCTAAACTGTCATCTGTATAAATAAAGGGTAGTTGTAATGCACACATTAGTGAAAAGAAAATTAAACTGAAAATATATTATTTTTTAACGCATCAATATCAGGAAAGTGTCACTTACCTACAAATGTGCAGAGCAGCAGCACTGCATGTAGAAACATAATCTTGGCAATCTCTGAATATTTACTCCTCTCTTGCCTGAATGTAGCTCCTCTGCTTCTCATAGGTTTCTTTCCAAGGCACTTGACGTTGATGTTTTTGTACAGTATTTCTGGGTTTCCTGTCACTGTGGGCTGCAGAGCACAGTAGTACAGAGCAGAGTCTGTCACTTCAGCAGAGGTGATCTCCAGATCCACACGGGTCTTCTCATCATTTAGTTTAACAGACAGTCGAGGGTGGGTCGATTCATTATGTGTCTTTAACCCTCCTTCAGTGATGAGGAGCAGGAATTCTGGTTTTGATCTGGGGTATTGTTGGTACCACAGTAAAGTATCAGTACTGTAGGAGCCAGTGTAGTTGCAGGATAAAGTAATCCCACCACCCTCATAAACACGCTCTTCAGTTGTGGCTGATATTATTTCCTCCTCATAACTGCTACCTGAAATAAATAATATTACACATGTTTCGAATGAATCATATTGCAGTTCATGTACTGTAAATGTTATATAGACATATGTCTGCAATCCAAACCTGCAGTGCAAAACCTATGCACTTACCAAAGAACATTGAAAAAAGCAAAATTGCATAAAACACCTTTATGGTGTCTGAATGACTGGCTTCATGCATTGTCAGGTAAGAGTGTATCACTATCCTCTCCTCAAACATATTGTAGACTACATACTGTACTGTCAAAGAACTCATTGACTTTGAAGCTCCACCTCTACACTAAAGGTAGTTGGGTATTTGAGTTCAACTGTCTTTCTGGGTTGGATTGCTGCTAAATGCCATCTTCATGAATTTGCAGTAGTTCTGAATAGAGAGAGTTCAGTTCATGACCGCCCTCTATTGGTATTGTCTCAAAATGTATGAATAAGACAATTACTACCCTTATTCCTCTAAGGAAGCAGAACAACAACAAACGTTCTTCATTCTGTATTTATTCAGACTAGTATATTTGATCATGTTATATCATAACAGGAACATGCAGACAATATCAAGTATTATTTTCTGAATAATATTTACATCAAATAACAGTTATTTATTATTTTTCAATGGATGTTGTGATGCAAGGAAAAATATACAGTCTCATTCAAAAGATTGGACACACCTACTCATTCAAGGATTTTCCTTTATTTTCTACATTGTAGAATAATAGCAAAGACATCAAACCTATGAAATAACACATATGGAATCATGTGGTAACAAAAAAGTGTTGAATCTTTTAGAGTCTTCAAAGTAGCCACACTTTGCCTTGATGACAGCTTTGCATATTCTTGTCATTTTCTCAACCAGCTTCATGAGGAATGCTTTTCCAATGGTCTTGAAGGAGTTCCTACATATGCTGAGCACATGTTGGCTGCATCTCAAATCATCTCAATTGGGGTGAGGTCAGGTGATTGTGGAGGCAAGGTCATCTGATGCAGCACTCCATCACTCTCCATCTTGGTCAAATAGCCTTTAGACTGCCTGGAGGTGTGTTGGGTCATTGTCTTGTTGAAAAACAAATGATAGTCCCACTAAACGCAATCCAGATGGGATGGAGTATCGCTGCAGAATGCTGTGGTAGCCATGCTGGTTAAGTATGCCTTGAATCGCAAATATGTCACAGACTGTCAACAGCAAAGCACCCCCACACCATCACACCTCCTCTTCCATGCTTCACGGTGGGGACCACACATGCAGAGTTTATCCGTTCACCTACTCTGCATCTCACAAAGACACGACTGTTGGAACCAAAAATCTAAAATTTGGACTCATTAGACCAGACTTCCACTGGTCTAATGTCCATTGCTTGTGTTTCTTGGCTCAAGCAAGTCTCTTCTTTTTTATTGATGTCTTTTAGTAGTGGTTTCTTTGCAACAATTTGACCATGAAGGCCTGATTCACGCTGTCTCCTCTGAACAGTTTATGTTGACATCTGTCTGTTACTTGAACTCTCTGAAGCATTTATTTGGGCTGCAATCTCCGGTGCAGTTAACGCTAATGAACAGAAGTCAACAAAAAAGGAACATTTGTCCTCTAGTGCCCCCCAACATCAACATATGTGAAAACATCATGTTTTATAGCAAAAAATATTAGTGATTTTAATGAAGCTGATGTTACAATAATGTTCATCATGTGATTAGAGAATTACCAGCAAAAAGTAAGTACAGGACAGCATACTGATACAGTCTCTGATTTGAGTCATTTGTTCCCAAGGTTACTGCTGCACCTTCAAAGCTATGTGCTTGCCATTTAGGCCAGTGTTTCCCAACCACAAGAGTTTACTACTGGTCCTTGGCATAACAAGTCAAATAAAAATCCCCAAGCACATGGTGTTGGGTAGATGGTTTTGGGAACCCCCGATTTTGTTGAGTAACTTGGTCCTCAGAGTGGATATTCTGGGAGGCATTCAATGTATCTATTTCCAAGAAGACATTTGGAACATCTCAAAGGTGTATTTACATTTTTGGGGGAAGCTTAGGTTTAAGCAAGGCCCATTAAAAATTCTTATGGCTGAGATTCCGCTAACGGGATCGATATGACAGCCAGTGAAAGTGCAGGGCGCCAAATTCAAACAACAGAAATCTCATAATTAAAATTCCTCAAACATGCAAGTATCTTAAACCATTTTAAAGGTAATCTTGTTGTTAATCCCACCACAGTGTGCAATTTCAAAAAGGCTTTACCGCGAAAGCACCACAAACGATTATGTTAGGTCACCGCAAAGACACATTTTTCCAGCCAAAGAGAGGAGTCACAAAAATCAGAAATAGAGAGAAAATGAATCACTAACCTTTGATGGTCTTCATCAGATGACACAAATAGGACTTCATGTTACACAATACATGTATGTTTTGTTCGGTAAAGTTCATATTTATATTTAAAAAATCTCAGCATACATTGGCGCATTATGTTCAGTAGTGCCAAAAACATCCGGTGATTTTGCAGATAGCCACATCAATTTCCAGAAATACTCATAATAAACGTTGTGTCACACCCTGGTCTAAATATTTTGTGTTTTTCTTCATGTATTGGGTCAGGCCAGGGTGTGGCATGGGGTTTTTGTATTGTGGTGTGTTTTGTCTTGGGGTTTTGGTGTGTATGTATTGGGATTGTAACTAGTGGGGTTATCTAGCAAAGTCTATGGCTGTCTGGAGTGGTTCTCAATCACAGGCAGGTGTTTATCGTTGTCTCTGATTGGGAACCATATTTAGGCAGCCATATTCTTTGAGTTTGTTGTGGGTGATTGTCCTTAGTGTCTTCGTTCCTGTCGCTGTGTTGGTTGACACAAGTATAGGCTGTTTCGGTTTTCGTTACGTTTATTTGTTTTGTAGTGTTTGTATTGATTCGTGTTTACGTTTTGTTGATTAAACATGGATCGCAATCTACACGCCGCATTTTGGTCCAACTCTCCTTCTTCACACCTAGAAAACCGTAACACGTTGATCAAAGATACAAGTGTTATACATGGAATTTTAGATCGACTTCTCCTTAATAGTTGCAAGTGGTTAACAAGTCCAATACAGCAAATGAAAGAAAAATATCTTGTTAATCTACCCTTCATGTCCGATTTTTAAAATGTTTTACAGCGAAAACATAACATACTGTATATTTATGTTAGATCATCAACACATAAAAAAAAAAACACACAACCATTTTTCCCTGCCAAAGACAGAATCACAAAAGCAGAAATGTTGATAAAATTAATCACTAACCTTCGATAATCTTCATCAGATAATAGGACATCATGTTACACAATACATTTATGTTTTGTTCGATAATGTGCATATTTATATCCACAAATCTCGGTTTACATTGGCGCCATGTTCAGAAATGCCTCCAAAATATCCGGAGTAATTACAGAGAGCCACGTCATATAACAGAAATACTCATCATGAACTTTGATGAAAGATAAATGTTTTACATATGATTAAAGATACACTTGTCCTTAACCTCTTGATTCTAGCCATCCCGAATCCGGGATCGTGAATACAGCCTCAAGCTCATTACCATAACGTAACGTTAACTATTCATGAAAATCGCAAATGAAATGAAATTAATATGCTAGCTCTCAAGCTTAGCCTTTTGTTAACAACACTGTCATCTCAGATTTTCAAAATATGCTTCTCAACCATAGCAAAACAAGCATTTGTGTAACAGCTAGCGTAGCTAGCGTAGCATTTAGCGTTAGCATCAGCAGGCAAAATTTTCACAAAAACCAGAAAAGCATTAAAATAAATCATTTACCTTTGAAGAACTTCGGATGTTTTCAATGAGGAGACTCTCAGTTAGATAGCAAATGCTCAGTTTTTCCTGAAAGATTATTTGTTTAGGAGAAATCGCTCCGTTTGGTGCGTCACGTTTGGCTACCAAAAAAAAAAACGAAAATTCAGTCATCAAAACGCCTAACTTTTTTCCAAATTAACTCCATAATATCGACTGAAACATGGTAAACGTTGTTTAGAATCAATCCTCAAGGTGTTTTTCACATATCTCTTCATGATATATCGTTCGTGGAAGCCTCCTCTCTCCTCTCAATCACTGGATGACAGCGTGCAGCTTGTAGATTACGCACCAATTTAGACAAAGGACACCGGGCGGACCCCTGGTAAATGTAGTCTCTTATGGCCAATCTTCCAATGATATGCCTACAAATACGTCACAATGCTGCAGACACCTTGGAGAAACGACAGAAAGGGCAGGCTCAGTCCTGGCGCATTCACAGCCATATAAGGAGACAATGGAAAACAGAGTGTCAAAAATTCTGCTCATTTCCTGTTTAAAGTTTCATCTTGGTTTCGCCTGTAGCATGAGTTCTGTGGCACTCACAGATAATATCTTTGCAGTTTTGGGAACGTCAGAGAAAATACGAAATTACATCATAAATATTCCCTTACCTTTGATGATCTTTCATGAGAATGCAGTGCCAGGAATCCTAGTTCCGCAATAAGTTGTTGTTTTGTTCTATAATGTCCTTTACTAGTGTCCACATTTCCACCAAAATTTGCAAATAAATTCATTAAAAATCCTACAATGTGATTTTCTGGATTTTTTTTCCTCATTTTGTCTGCCATAGTTGAAGTGTACCTGTGATGAAAATTACAGGCCTCTCATCTTTTTAAGTGGGACAATTGGTGGCTGACTAAATACTTTTTTGCCCCACTGTATATAATCGATAATATATAAACCGCAAATGTCTTTCACTGTAGGAGAGGGACAAGCAATACCTATCAAAATTCTGTTGCGCGAGCAAAACTCACGTGACCACTTGACGCGATGTTATCGTTCTGGCTCATTTTTCAAAATAAAAGCCTGAAACTATGTCTGAACACTGCTGACACCTTGAGGAAGCGATAGGAAAAGAAATCTGGTTCATATCCCTTTAAATCCAGCAAAGGGAGGCTGTGGAACATGGAGTTTTCAAAATAGAAGCCACTTCCTGTTTTGAATTTCCTCAGGGTTTAGCCTCAATATCAGTTCTGTTATACTCACAGACAGTTTTGTAAATTTTTGTGTTTTCTATCCAATACCAATAATAATATGCATATATTAGCAACTGAACCTGAGGAGCTGGCCATTTACAATGGGCACCTTTTCATCCAAGCTACTCAATACTGCCCCTGCAGCCATCAAAAGTTAATGCACATCCCATGAAGATCCCTCACTGCACAAACACCTTCAGCACATGCTGAGCGAAGTACTCTTGGATTATGTTGTCGTCAGCATCCTGAGAAGTAAAAAACTAAGTAAATGTACATAGCAAGGCCCACTATATCCATGAAATCAAGATGTGCAACTTGAGGGAGAGAGAAGAGGGATAAAAAAGGGACATACCTAAATCAATAAAGCTATGAAATAGAAAATAAAACATATTTTTTTCCTCAAAGGTCCTCGACCCTTTCACCAGACAATATGATCAGGCCACGGATCACCCAGTCTCTTCTTTCTTATCTGGTGTTGCACTGTCATGTGGGAATAAAAATAATTGTGTTTACTACAGGCAATTAAATAAATGTCACCAAATGTAATTATTGACTGTACTGTGAATGTCTCGAGTGCAAACCCTGTACTGCGCTTCTAGGATACCCTGCCACTCCTCCTTTGCAGCACCTCCAGGGCCGGCCATTTTTCGTTGAAGGCACTCACAGGAGGGCTCTGCACGGTCTTGGCCATTTATTCACTAACACTGTTGCTGTTGTCTCCTTTTTGCACTTCGCTGAGTAGCTCTACTCTCTCCTTCTGTAGTGTCTCACCAATAGGATGGGGCGGGAGGTAATTTACCTTATTTTTTACATTCTTGGCAGGTGTCACACCCTGATCTGTTTTACCTGTCTTTGTGATTGTCTCCACCCCCCTCCAAGTGTCACCCATCTTCCCCATTATCCACTGTGTATTTATACCAGTGTTCTCTGTTTGTCTGTTGCCAGTTCATCTTGTTTGTCAAGTCTACCAGCGTTTTTGTGTCAGCTCCTGCTTTTCCCCAGTCTCTCTTTTCTTGTCCTCCTGGTTTTTGACTCTTGCCTGTCCTGACCCTGTACCCAGCATCCTGACCACTCTGCCTGACCCTGAGCCTGCCTGCCGTCCTGTACCTTTGCCCCACCTCTGGATTACCGACCTCTGCCTGACCTGACCCTGACTGCCGTCCTGTACCTTTCCGCCTGTTGCTGTAATAAACATTGTTACTTAAACACGGTCTGCATCTGGGTCTTACATTGATAATGATGGGGTCAAACTGCAGTCATGATAGGGGCTGCACCAAATGTTTGATGTATTAAAATAATTGAGTATGCTTATGTTGTATTATCCCACTGTTCCTAGGCCATCATTGAAAATAAGAAATTGTTCTTAACCAACTTTCCTAGTTAAATAAAGGTATAATGAATTGACACAAATGAATCCTACAGACGAAGAACCATATCTGTGACATTTAAAAAAAAAGAGATATACATGAAAAATCATTATTGGACACCCTTTTTCTATAGTGAACCAGTTTGACAAGCTTTCCACGCGCTAATTAACAATCATTTTAAATTTAAAGATAGGCTCTCGTGGAATAACCGTTTATGTGCACCACTCAGAATGGACGGACAAGCGCACAACTTTTCTATTGCTGATGAAAATCGCCGAAATGTGGGAAAGAAACGTAAAACTAAACTAAAAGAATGGAAAGACAGGCAAAGGAAGATCTTACAGGATGTGAGAAAACCCTATACAAATCGTAAGGGTCAAGAAAAAACTGGGAAAAGCTGTCCAAAAGAGGTATGTGGTAGAACCGTATATCAAACAATCAAGCTAGCTAGCTATAGAATACAGTAACTAACATGTATGTTCTGGGTTGTCTAATTTGTAACTATAGAGAAAATATATTAGCTAAAGTTCGTTGGTTACTAACTTATACATTATCGTTACAAATGTTATTGCTAGATTATAGAAGAAACATAGCTAGCTACTTTTTCTCCATCCACCGGATGGTTCAACATGGCTACAGTAGCTAGCTAGTTATATGTAACTTTACACTGTATCCTGCAGGGAAGAGCGTGTTCCACGACGCTGCATCAGTTCAACAGTTTCTACAGTGTCCCATACGAGAAACAACAAGTGTTGATTCTCTCCAGCTTAGAACAGGTTAGAAATGAGACAAAACACCTATTATTATAATAGCTACATTGAACACTTGCATAGTTTAACTTTAACAGTAATGATACGTACATTAACGTTAACTCTAAAAGTGCAGTGTTACACAATGGTGCAATACAAACTCATTCTGTGTATAGGTTGGGAGTGTGTGAAAGATGGAGGTCCTGATCAAGCAATACCCTGAATGTGCTACAGTATATTAAATTCTGAATTTATCATTGTCAATTTATATTGCAGCATGAGGTGAAAAGGAGACGTAAACCTGAGGATACAAAGGAGAACAAACGACGTAAACAAACCTTCAAATACCATGTACAGCAAGCAGGCCAGAGATTGAATGTGTGCAAGGTCACGTTCATGTCTGTGTTCCAGCTAACCAACAGCCGTCTTCAGACAAGTGAAAATATGAATTTATGTCTATATGAATATCAATTACAAACATATTGTATTCTCTGTACTAGTTTTTAAGAACCTGCTAATTGAAATGTAATTGTTTTGGTCAGGTTGTTCAGGAAAAGTTAGGAGTTCAAGCTGAGGCAGGTGAGGTTGCCGTGTCTCCAGATCAGGCTACTGAGGCTAGGTCTCCTTTAGAAGATGGAAGAGGGTAGCATAGCAATAGGTAATGTGCTATGGATTCCAGCCTGGATTATTTCACTATAGCAGTGCTCTAAACAATCTTCTAAACATTAACATAGAGTATCGAATGGATGAATAGAGAATTCTGAAACAAAAATATACAAACGTTTCTTACTTTTAAACAAAATGATGGTAACTAAGCTGTCCAACTACAACCTGAGCATTGAGGACTGAGTGCCAAGCTGCATATTGAAGTGGGTGAAGACAAAATTCACGCCACTCACCAAACCAGAGGTGCGCAAGTTGATCATCTTCAGTGACGGATGCTGTGGGCAGAATATCAACTGGCGGATGCTCAATCTGATGTCGATGCTCGTCTCTATGGGTTACTTTACCCAAGTTGAGCAGAAGTTCATGGTCTCTGGTCATTCTTTTCTTCCTTGTGATCGATCTTTTGCCACCATCAAGAAGAGGCGCAAAGTGTCAGTCCTTCATACACCTGATGATGTTTCAAAGATGATACGTGAAGCACAACCAGCAAAACCATTCAAGGTGATGGGGATGCAATGTGAAGACTTCAGGCACCTCCTGGCCTGACTCTCTGCGGTCTGTGACAACCCTCCCACTCTGTCTGCCGTATTCTCTCTTTGTTCTTGTTTCCTTATTAGGATGCCGGTGGGCGGAGTTGGGAGGGTCGTCAGCTACATGGGAAACACCTGGGCCAGGTGTGTCCCAGGATAAATAGATCTGTTCCACATTCATGAAAGAGACTCTCTCCATGCAGACACCTTTCTAGATTTTGTTGTGTTTCTTGGTGGCTTTTTGGTTGTTTGCTTTGGAACCTTTCAACACCCTGCATTATCACATTCATGCATGCAAACACTCACTTACACTACTGATTACTGATTACACACACCATTGTATATTGTACTTAGTTTACTTTATTTAATAAATATATATTTTGTTACTCCTTATCTCCACGTTGTCTCTCTTTTGTTACGGGCTTTGAGCCGGTTCGTGACATGTCATTAAAGATCCCATGGCACATATTGTAAGAGTTGGGGTGTTTAACCCCGGAGTCCTGGCTAAATTCCCAATCTGGTCATCAAACCATCACTATCACCAAATAATCCCCAGTTTACAATTGGCTCATTCACCCCCTCCTCTCCCCAGTAACTATTCCCCAGGCCGTTCCTGCAAATGAGAATGTGTTCTCAGTCAACTTACCTGGTAAAATAACAGATAAATAAATAAAAACTGCCTGTAGCTCAGGACCTGATGCAAGGATATGCATATTCTTGAAACCATTTGAAAGGAAACACTGAAGTTTGTGGAAATGTTAAATTAATGTAGGAGATTATAACACATTATATCTGGTAAAAGATAATACAACGAAAGAAACATACATTTTTTGGTATTATTTTGTACCATCATCTTTAAAATGCAAGAGAAAGTCCAAAATACATTATTCCAGCCCAGACGCAATTTAGATTTTGGCCACTAGATGTCAGCAGTGTATGTGCAAAGTTTTCCACGGATCTAATGAACCATTGCATTTCTGTTCAAAATGTTGGGGGCCAAAATTGGTTTATTAATACATTTTCAAGTTCATAATTGTGCACTCTCCTCTA
The DNA here is from genome assembly GCF_018296145.1 of Oncorhynchus tshawytscha. Lineage (NCBI taxonomy): Eukaryota > Metazoa > Chordata > Actinopteri > Salmoniformes > Salmonidae > Oncorhynchus > Oncorhynchus tshawytscha. The sequence goes on along the minus strand of NC_056438.1, from coordinate 53,901,495 downwards.
ACAATAGCATGGTATTATTTCACTGTAATAAATACTGTAAATTGGACAGTGCAGTTAGATTAACAAGAAATGAACCTTTCTGCTAATATCAGGTATGTCTATGTCCTGGGAAATTTTAATGTTACTTACAACCTCCTGCTAATTGCATTAGCCTCCGTTAGCTCAACCATCCCGCAGGGGACCCACGGATCCTGTAGAGGATAAAATAACTGTTGTGTAAACAATATGATTATATTATCACCTTCCACTATATAAGGAACATGTAACCATTTCCTCTTCAAGCTCCTTCTCTGACTGCGATCAGAGACGGATCTACCTGCCAGCTGCTTGCATTAAAATATTTACTATTATATAATTAAATGAGTCCCATATGGAGGCGCACAATTGGCCTAGCGTCGTTAGATTTTGGCCGGGGTAGGCCTTCATAGTAAAAAGAATTTGTTGTTCTTAGACAGAGTGCCTTCAGAAAGAATTCATACCGATTGACTTATTCCAATTTATTTTGTGTTACAGCCTGAAATAGAATTGGATTAAATATATTTTTTTCTCACATATGTACACAAAATACACCATAATGAAAAAGTGAAAGCATGTTTTTAGAAATGTTTGTAAATTTACTGAAAATTAAATACAGAAATATGTCCACAGTGCAAGGTGTTCTACATTGGACGGACAAAGATACACCTTCAGGACCGCTTAGCGGAACACAAGTATGCCATATGGGTAGGCAATGAAGACTACCAAATGGCAAGGCACTACAAGTGCTTATGCCACGGCAACCCTGCCTCCTTACAAGCTATGGGTATTGATCGTGTTCTGGCCTCAATTAGAAAAGGGGACAGTCTTAATCAGCTAAACCAAAGGGAAAGTTTGGGGATTTACAAACTACAGGCCACTAAGGGTCGTAAGATGTTCCTTTGCTGTCATCTAGTGGAGCTTTTGCTCTGTTGCCCTCGGGCATGTTTAGACAGTTGTGGTCCATGTTTGCTGTATTCTGGTGTACTGTGAAATAGATGATATCCTATTCATAACACTTGTGTATAGTATTGCTTACTAAGTGTTGTCCAGTGAATTCAGTAACAGTCCCTCTTCAAATCAGGGTTAATTGGAAAAAGACAACTTTGTATTATCATATCTTTGTACTCCCGACAAAGGCCATGCAGCCGAAATGCGTCAGAGTTTTTAAACTTTGTTTCCATTGAACATGGCATACAAATAAATGAATTTTAATTAACTATATGAAGAGTGCCTTGGTCCTCCTTTCTTTTTGATGACCAAATTACCCCTTTCGGCAAAGAGCACCTTCTGTCTACGAAAATCTACTAGTGTGTACCTTAGCAGCACTTCCCTTCCTTCCTAGTTCTACAGAAATATCTCATTTACATAAGTATTCAAACCCCTGAGTCAAAACATGTTACAATCACCTTCGGCAGCAATTTAAAGCTGTGAATCTTTCTGGGTAATGCTAACATGCTGACCACAACCGCTCGCAAGCGTTGCAAAACAAATTTACATATACATGTTATTCAATAACTTCATTCAAACTGCTCACGCGCGCCAACGAGAGTCTGTGTAGCCAAGCGCTAAAATAGAACTTGGTTTAGTAATTACATCCACAGTGATTAGATATGAAAAATAGCACCCACTATTGCTAATATTAAAATGTATCCTAGGAACATGCTGGTAAGTGTTATTAACCTGCCCCGTGTAGGGGCAGTATTTTCGTTTTTTTTTTTAAACGTACCCATTTGAAACTGCCTATTTCTCAGCCCCAGAAACTAGAATATGCATATAATTGTCAGATTAGGATAGAAAACACTCTAAAGTTTCCAAAACTGTCAAAATATTGTCTGTGAGTATAACAGAACTGATATTGCAGGTGAAAACCTGAGAAAAATCCAATCAGGAAGTGCCTCTTATTTTGAAACTTCTCTGTTCCTATGCATGCCTATCCTCCATTTAAAGGGATATCACCAGATTCCTTTTTCTATGGCTTCCCTAAGGTGTCAACGGTCTTTAGAGGCTTTTATTTTGAAAAATGAGCGAGAAAGATCACATTGAGTAAGTGGATAGGTGGGGGTTCTCAGAGTGAGTTTTGCGCAACAGAGTAATGCGGCCATTGTTTCTCCCTGTCCTATTGAAAAACCTACACTCCCGGTTGATATATTATCGAATATATATTTTAAAAACAACCCGAGGATTGATTAAAAAAAACGTTTGACATGTTTCTGTGGACATTATGGATATTATTTGGAATTTTTGTTTGCGTTGTCGTGACCGCTCTTTCCTGTGGATTTCTGAACATAACGCGACAAACAAATGGAAGTATTTTGGATATAAAAATAATCTTTATGGAACAAAAGGAACATTTGTTGTGTAACTGATAAAATCGTGGGTGAAAACATCCGAAGATCATCAAAGGTGAACGATTAATTTAATTGCTTTTCTGATTTTCGTGACTAAGCTACCTGATACTAAGTGTACTTAATATTTTGTCATGCGATCGATAAACTTACACAAACGCTTATATTGCTTTCACTGTAAAGCATAATTTGAAAATATGAGACGACAGGTGGTTAACAAAAGGCTAAGTTGTGTTTTGCAATATTGCACTTGTGATTTCATGAATGTGAATATTTTTAGTAATATTATTTGACTGTGGCGCTATGCTATTCAATGGTTTCTGATGACAATTATCCCTTTGAAGCGGATGTTTTAAGGGATGAGTAGCGTCAGTTTTTCCTGAAAGATTATTTGTTAACTTGTTGCGTCGAGCAAACCCGTATCCGGGAGCGTAATCATAGCCTCAAGCTCATTACCATAACGCAACGTTAACTATTCATGAAAATCGCAAATGAAATGAAATAAATATATTCACTCACAAGCTTAGCCTTTTGTTAACAACACTGTCATCTCAGATTTTCAAAATATGCTTTTCAACCATAGCTACACAAGCATTTGTGTAAGTATTGATAGCTAGCATAGTATTAAGCCTAGCATTCAGCAGGCAACATTTTCACAAAAACAAGAAAAGCATTCAAATAAAATAATTTACCTTTGAAGAACTTTGGATGTTTTCAATGAGGAGACTCTCAGTTAGATAGCAAATGTTCATTTTTTAGGAGGAGAAATCGCTCCGTTTTGTTCATCACGTTTGGCTAAGAAAAAAATCTGAAAATGCAGTCTCTACAACGCCGAACTTTTGACCAAATTAACTCCATAATATCGACAGAAACATGGCAAATGTTGTTTAGAATCAATCCTCAAGGTGTTTTTCACATATCATATCTATTCGATGATAAATCATTCGTGGCAGTTGTGTTTCTCCTCGGAAGCAAATGGAAAAATACACGCAGTTGGAGATTACGCAATAATTGCGACGGAGGACACCAAGCGACCACCTGGTATATGTAGTGTAAAATGGTCAATCTTCCAATGATATGCCTACAAATACGTCACAATGCTGCCGACACTATGGGGAAACGACAAAGTCTAAGCTCATTCGTGACCCATACACAGCCATATAAGGACTCATTGGAACACAGCGCCTTCAAAATCTGGGCCACTTCCTGTTTGAAATTTCATCTTGGTTTCGCCTGTAGCATCAGTTCTGGGCCACTCACAGACAATATCTTTGCAGTTTTGGAAACGTCAGAGGGTTTTCTTTCCAAAGCTGTCAATTATATGCATAGTCGAGCATCTTTTCGTGACAAAATATCTTGTTTAAAACGGGAATGTTTTTTTATCCAAAAATTAAAAGAGCGCCCCTATATCCAAGACGTTAACACAGTGAAAAGAATGAACACAGGTATCGTTATGACAGAATCACTCCCTGGTTTGTCATTGTCAGCTATTAAAGCCATTTCCTTTCCTCTGCCTCCATTATGCAACACCTCACCTTGACTTAAAAAACATCACACAACACACACACCCACGTGCCCACAGTGTTTTTACAAGGGAGCTGCATATATTGTTGTCACAGTGGGCCTCAGAGCACAGTAGTACACAGCAGAGTCAGACAGCTGTAACCTCAGTCAAGGGGACTGATTGTGTCTTGGCATTTAGACTTGTATTGAATCTCTCCTTGAACCCTGCAGCATTGTCTCCAGACCCAAAAGAAAAACGTCTCAGCATATTGTGGCAGACCAGGGGTTTCAAGACGTTTACATAAATCAGACACGGACAGAGTATGATTAACTCGGTTTCAAGGGTTTTTATAAAATAATAAATCAAAAAGAAAAGGATAGGTCTCCCCATGAGACCCTCTCCGGAATACCGTCTTCTGGGCCCCGGGTCTTGCTGTCGGGAACACAAACTCAACTCCCTCGTCTTAGCTCAGGTAACCGTCTTCAACTACATTGATGTCACCTTACTTCCCCAAGTCCTTCCCCCGCAGCTTTATGGGCCTCGCACAGCTGGTGAGCAATCCGTCCTTGATTACTCACCAGCTCCCAATCAGCCCCAAGTAGTCCTGTCCGGATAGAGCCCGTCGAGACCTGGCACGTCCAGCATTGGAGCCACTGCCTCGTGATGTGTACTCCATCTGTTACCAGGCCTCGACGAGTCTCCCCCTGGTGGCTGACCTACTGTATGCCACAATATGTTTAGGGAAGTCATTTGTTCCGTGTTTGTACAAATATAGGTATGCATTATTAGCACTGGTGGTGTAATATTGACAATTCATTGTTATCAGTCCTCCTGTAGAAATCAGACCTCCTCGTTGCTGTTGGACATGGTCTCCTGTGCCCTCTGGAAGATCAAAACAGTTTGACGTTTAGCTCACATGAAAAGGAAGGTAGCCTAAAGCAATTATCAATTACATGGCACACCATCCAGGACAATGGATCGGATCCCAGCCGGCGACCCAAAACAACGGCACCGCAGAAGGGGCAGAAGGAGCGGTCTTCTGGTCAGGCTCCATAGACGGGCACAATGCGCACCGCTCCCGAGGATACTACTCGCCAATGTCCGGTATCTTGACAACAAGGTAGACGAAAGATTATCTACCAAGAGAATTATCTACGATAATAATCACAGTTGTGTATATTCCCCCCAAGAAGACACATCGACACCCCTGAAAGAACTTCATTCGACTCTATGTAAACTAGAAACCACATGTCCTGAGGCTTCATTTATCGTAGCTGGGGATTTTAACAAGGCTAATCTGTAAACAAGGCTCCCTAAAGTCTATCAGCATATCGATTGCACTACCCGGGCTGGCAAAACCCTGGATCATTGTTATTCTAACTTCCGTGATGCAAATGAGGCCCTCCCCCGCCCTCCTTTCGGGAAAAGCTGACCATGACTCCATTTTGTTGCTCCCAGCCTATAGACAGAAACTAAAACAAGAAGCACCCATGCTCAGCTCTGTTCAACGCTGATCCGACCAATCGGATTCCACGCTTCAAGATCACCTGGACTGGGGTATGTTCCGCATAGCGTCGAACAACAACATTGAGGAATACGCTGATTCGGTGAGCAAGTTCATTAGCAAGTGTATCGGTGATGTTGTACCCACAGCATCTATTAAAACATTCCCCAACCAGAAACTGTGGATTGATTGCAGCATTCGCGCAAAACTGAAAGCGCCAACCACTGCTTTTAATCAGGGCAAGGTGACTGGAAACATGACAGAATACAAACAGTGTAGCTATTCCCTCCGCAAGGCAATCAAACAAGCTAAGTGTCACTATAGAGACAAAGTAGAGTCGCAATTCAACGGCTCAGACACGAGAGGTATGTGGCAGGGTCTACAGTCTATCACAGACTACAAAAGAAAAACCAGCCCCGTCGCAGACCACGATGTCTTGCTCCCAGACAGACTAAACAACTTATTTGCTCGCCTTGAGGACAATACAGTGCCACTGACACAGCCCGCTACCAAAACCTGCGGGCTCTCCTTCACTGCAGCCAACGTGAGTAAAACATTTAAACGTGTTAACCCTCGCAAGGCTGCAGGCCCAGACGGCATCCCCAGCCTCATCCTCAGAGCATGCGCAGACCAGCTGGCTGGTGTGTTTACGGATATATTCAATCAATCCTTATCCCAGTCTGCTGTTCCCACATACTTCAAAAGGGCCACCATTGTTCCTGTTCCCAAGAAAGCTAAGGTAACTGAGCTAAATGACTACCGCCCAGTAGCACTCACTTCCGTCATCATGAAGTGCTTTGAGAGACTAGTCAAGAACCATATCACCTCCACCCTACCTGACACCCTGGACCCACTCCAATTTGCTTACTGCCCCAATAGGTCCACAGACGATGCAATCGCAATCACACTGCACACTGAACTAACCCATCTGGACAAGAGGAATACCAATGTAAGAATGCTTTTCATCGACTACAGCTCAGCATTTAACACCATAGTACCCTCCAAACTCGTCATTAAGCTCGAGACTCTGGGTCTCGACCGTGTCCTGTGCAACTAGGTCCTGGACTTCCTGATGGGCCGCTCCCAGGTGGTGAGAGTAGGTAACAACATCTCCACCCCGCTGATACTCAACACTGGGGCCCCACAAGGGTGCGTTCTCAGCCCTCTCCTGTACTCCCTGTTCACCGAAGACTACGTGGCCATGCACACCTCCAACTCATCATTAAGTTTGCAGACGACACTACAGTGGTAGGCTTGATTACCAACAACGACGAGACGGCCTACAGGGAGGAGGTGAGGGCCCTCAGAGTGTGGTGTCAGGAAAATAACCTCACACTCAATGTCAACAAAACAAAGGAGATGATCGTGGACTTCAGGAAACAGCAGAGGGGACAGTAGTGGAGAGGGTGGAAAGTTTTAAGTTCCTCGGCGTACACATCACGGACAAACTGAAATGGTCCACCCACACAGACAGCGTGGTGAAGAAGGTGCAGCAGCGCCTATTCAACCTCAGAAGGCTGAAGAAATTTGTCTTGTCACCAAAAGCACTCAAACTGTTACAGATGCACAATCGAGAGCATCCTGTCGGGCTGTATCACCGCCTGGTATGGCAACTGCTCCACCCATAACCATAAGGCTCTCCAGAGGGTAGTGAGGTCTGCACAACGCATCACCGGGGGCAAACTACCTGCCCTTCAGGACACCTACATCACCCGAGCCACTGTCTGTTCACCCGGCTATCATCCAGAAGGCGAGGTCAGTACAGGTGCATCAAATCGGGGACCGAGAGACTGAACAACAGCTTCTATCTCAAGGCCATCAGACTGTTAAACAGCCATCACTAACATTGAGGGGCTGCTGCTAACATACTGACTCAACTCTAACCACTTTAATAATGGAAAAATGTGATGTAATAAATGTATCACTAGCCACTTTAAACAATGCCACTTTATATAATGTTTACATGCCCTACATTACTCATCTCATATGTATATACTGTACTCTATACCATCTACTGTATCTTGCCATTTTGTTGTAATAAATGTATCACTTGCCACTTTAAACAATGCCACTTTATATAATGTTTACATACCCTACATTACTCATTCCATATGTGTATAGTATACTCTATACCATCTACTGCATCTTGCCTATGCCGTTCGGCCATCATTCATTAATCTATTTTCATGTACATATTATTATTATTATTCATTCCTTTACACTTGTGTGTACAAGGTAGTTGTGAAATTGTTAGGTTAGATTACTTGTTAGATATTACTGCATGGTCGGAACTAGAAGCACAAGCATTTCGCTACACTTGCATTAACATCTGCTAACCATGTGTATGTGACAAATAAAATTTGATTTGATTTGACATGAATGTTCCATGAAGTGAGTATAATAAACATATTTTTTCATTCCATTCCTCCTAAATGGCACCAAAAAATGGGATAGTAACCGAATGGTTGCAAGTTCAAATCCCCGAGCTGACAAGGTACAAATCTGTCGTTCTGCCCCTGAACAAGGTTGTTAATAACCCACTGTTCCTAGGCCGTCGTTGAAAATAAGAATTTGTTCTTAACTGACTTGACTAGTTAAATAAAGGTTAAAAAAATAAAAATTAAATGAACAAATGCACAGAAAGAGACAGATGAACAGAGTGATGTTATACCAAAGCAGCCTGCAGCCAGAACATGCAGGATCAGCCAATTTCTCATCACTAGTCAGTCAGTTTGATGTGGAAAGAGTAAGGAGCAGAACAATACTGATCTATCTATCACCGAGCTTTGACACCTTCTGTCCTACTGTCAACCTTGGTCCACGACTGGGGGCTGATACAACTGGAAGACCAGCTACCGACTACCATCCACGGCAAGACTCTCGTACCAAACTCTACCTACTAGAGTGAAGAATAAGTCTCTCTCAAAGAGCATTGAATTGGAAGACAGAGAAACACAATATCGCCTGGTGTTTGCACACAGCACAGGTGTGACCACACTTCTCTGATCAAAACCTCTGCCATATGACATCAAATTGTGGTTGATGCATAATTATGCTCCACACAACAACAAAGCATTTTTGGTCTGCATGTTTTTGTACAGTGTCTTATACATTTTGTATCACTGTGTTGAGTCAAGAGCACAGTAGTAGAGAGCTGTGTCTGCCGGGGTTAGATGTTGTATTTTCAGTTCAGTTGAGGTATCGGACGTTGTGGATGTATATCTCTTATCAGGGATATGTTCACGTGTACTCGATCTGGCACCTTTATACAGTAGAAATTGAGGAGTCTGGTTAGGATAATGCCGATACCAGAAAAGCCAAGGTCCATCTTGGCTTGTATCATATGAACAGCTCAGAGTCACAGATTCTCCCTCTGACTTGATGACTTCATGGTTTAAAGAAGTAATTTCATCCCCAGCTATCAGTTCTGTGAGAAAAATAGAGTAAAACAAATTGAACAAATTATAGGAGCTACATGCTGTAATAATAATGTATATAAATAAATGAACAAATGCACAGAAAGAGACAGATGAACAGAGTGATGTTATACCAAAGCAGCATACAGCCAGAACATGAAGGATCAGCCAATTTCTCATGACTATAGTCAGTCAGTATGAAGTGGAAAAGGTAAGGAGCAGTACAATGCTGATCTATCTATCACAGAGCTTTGACACCCTCTGTCCTACTGTTGATGCTTCATGTTGTTCTGTATTACATGCAGTAGTAGACCATGGGGAGGTGTATGTCTGTATGGCTTCCTCTGATTAATTTATTAGGTTGCCCCCTTCAGGTTGACTTTCATACTACACCACCAAGCTGTGTGAATTGTGAGGAGGGATAACTACAAACAGCAATATATTTGCACTTTGTCATATTCCAAGTGCTTTTCCAACCAATATTAAGAATACCTGTCTAAATTAAATTGAAGACTACTGATTGAAGAGTGAAGAATTCATATTTCTCACAGTTCATTGAATATGAAGACAGAGAAACACTAGTCTACCTGGTGATTGCACACAGAACGTATGACCACAGTTCTCTGATCTAAACCTCTGCCATTATTATATCAAATTATATCAAATTGATCCACACAACAAATCATTTTTGCTCTGCAGGTTTTTGTACAGCATCTAATAGACTTCGTATCACTGGGTATATTCCCTGAGAGCACAGTAGTAGAGAGCTGTGTCTGTCGGGGTTACACTTGTTACAAGCAGTTCAGTTGATGTCAAGGATGTTGTGGATTTATATCTCTTATTAGGGATGTGTTCACTGCTCCTTGATCTGGCGCCTTTATACAGTAGAAACTGAGGAGCCTGGTTAGGATAATGCCTGTACCAGTAAAGTAAAATATAATCGCTGCTTGTTTCATATGAACATCTCAGAGACACTGATGATCCCTCAGTGGGGGTGTACTCCTCCTTGTCAGGAGTCACACTATCTCCACATACCATTCCTGCCGAGGAAAAATAGATAATAAATCTGATTGAAAATATATGCTTATTTTTCACATGTAAATTACTTACCTTTATCAAAATATGTGTTACTACCAATAACATAATGCAATAATCTGATAAGGATGCAAGGAGTTCAAATGTTTAGGTGTTGTTTACCTGTAGTCATAATCAGAATGATCAATACACTGATCATTCTGACCACAGTAGTACACAGCAAAGTCAGACAGCTGTACCCTCTTAATAATCAAAGGTCTGATTTGGAGTCTGCATTGAGATGGGCATCGGCCTCCTGGGTGGCGCAGTGGTTAAGGGCGCTGTACTGCAGCGCCAGCTGTGCCACCAGAGACTCTAGGTTTGCGACCGGGAGGTCCGTGGGGCTACGCACAATTGGCCTAGCGTCGTCCGGGTTAGGGAGGGTTTGGCCGGTAGGGATATCCTTGTCTCATCGTGCACCAACGACTCCTGTGGCGGTCGGGGCGCAGTGCGCGCTAACCAAGGTTGCCAGGTGCACGGTGTTTCCTCCAACACATTGGTGCAGCTGGCTTCCGGGTTGGATGCGCGCTGTGTTAAGAAGCAGTGCGGCTTGGTTGGGTTGTGTATCGGAGGACGCATGACTTTCAACCTTCGTCTCTCTACTAAAACAATTGGGCATCAAATCTCTCGCTGAATACAGAGGCATTTGTCGTTCCAAAAGTATAGCTCCCCAGCGTGAACTTTGGGAAGCCATTTACTTCATGCTTATACCAGAACAGTATCAAATGCAACAAATTGACAGTCCAGTGTGATCTGTTCTACCTTAGTAGCTTTTACATCTCCTGGTGTCTGAATGACTGAGTCTTCTCCTCTGCATTCTGGAAAATAATGTAAAACACATTGGTATTAGGGAGAAAATATAAAACATATGAATTTAATACTGGCAGTGTTATACTAAAAAATATGTTTGATGAAAGAAAGGGACTGGAGCAAAGGCAGTAAACTAATATGGAAAATAATATCATACCATGAACAAAATACAGCAGAATCAGTACATTTCTCATCAAGGAGTCCATGCCTACTGAGAGATGGGTAGGTGAGGAGAGAGCAAACTTGTGTCATTGTCACAAGTGTAGAGAGGAGTTGGCAAGAGGCAGTCACAGCTTAGAGTATTGAGTTTATTAAAGCACTATAAATATAAAAGCGGGACAAAACCAAAGGTGTAAAATAATAAAGTACACAGGAAATAGTAGGAGAGATTCCTCTCAGGAAAACAAGCAACATTTACAATGACCCACAAAGACAAATGACAGGGGGAGTATATATACAGTGATAGAGTGGGGATTGGAACCAGGTGTGTGTAATGATGACGAGACAAGGTTTATGAGTGAAGGGCGTTTGCCAGCAGCAGGTTCGGCAGCAGCTAGAAGGCCGGCGACGCCGAGCGCCTAAGCTGGACAGGAAGGGGAGCCAAAGTGAAGGCTGGTGTGACAGTCATAGGCATGTGAAACCACTTCCTTAATTCTGCCTTAGGAATCATTGAGGAGGAGTTTACACCAGGCTCTCTAAGAGTCTCACTGTATAACACGCTATCAAATTGTTTTTGTAAGGGGGCTGTATATCCTGTTGTCACAGCACAGTAGTACACAGCAGAGTCAGACAGCTGCAACCTCTGGATCGTCAAGGGGTCAGATTTTGAGTCTTTATTGAGATATGCATCAAGTCTCTCCACAAATTCAACTGACTGGTAGTCTAAAAGAAATGTGAGATAATGTCTAGATGCTTTTTTTAGTGGGGATCAAGTTAATAACTTCACTGCCTGGGATGATGAGACAGCGGATTGTGCACTCAGATGGAACAGAGTAAATAGACATTTTAACGCCATCGATGTAGATGATGGTGGTAACTTGTGGAATGGACACCGGTTTGAATGCACTTTTCACCAATCAGCATTCAGGATTTCTGGATTGGATCACTGCTCAATGTCATCTTCATGACTTTGCAGTAGTTCTGAATAGAGACAATTCAGCTCATGACAGCCCTCTATTGGTATTGTCTCAAAATGTATGCTCGTCACAAAAACCAATGGAGAAGAATAAGACAAGTACTGCCTTTAATCCTCTAAGGAATCAAAACAACACAACAAATGTCTGGTGAAATTGTCAACAAATGCCTGGCGAATACCAAACAATCCAGAGTAAGAACTTTATACTAATGGTCAAGTATGGTGGTGGAAGTGCGATGGTTTGGGGATGCTTTGCCGCCTCAGGAGCTGGACAACTTGCTTTAACGTGAATAATTGATAAAATTGAAGACGGGATAAACAGCGTTCAATACAAAGTGTAGCGAGCATTTCTGGTCAAGCGCCTCTATCTAACAGTACACTTCAAGTTACCCTCGTTCTGGATGGCCGTACTTCTTCATTACACAAAGGAAAAACCTCAACCAATTTCTAAAGACTGTTGACATCCAGTGGAAGCGATGGGAACTGCAAGCCCCTGCCTTAGAATGCTAGATTCCCGAAGAAAGCCTATTGAAAAGAGAGTGACCTCAAAAAAAAATCCTGGATGGTTTGTCCTCGGGGTTTCACCTGCCAAATCAGTTCTGTTATACTCACAGACATCATTCAAACAGTTTTATAAAGTTGTCTATCCAAATCTACTAATAATATGCATATCCTGGCTTCTGAGCCAGAGTAGCAGGCCGTTTACTTTGGACACACTTTTCATCCGGATGTGAAAATACTGACCCCTATCCCAAAGAAGTTAATGAAGTGTGGTGGTGGTGAGGAAGGTTTGGTTTACTAAATCACTGTAAAATTGGAATCAATGGAATTTATATGAGTGGGACACCGGTGTCGAGATAATTGATGTAATATGTACTTGTAGATAGAGTTGTTAAAGTGACTACGCATAGATAATAACAGAGAGTAGCAGCAGCATAAGGGGGGTGCAAATATTCTGGGTAGGAAGTGCTATTTTCAAATAACACTTGACAGTTACCTTGAATAAACTAAAAGTATGTAATGTCAGACTAATACTCACCAACAAGTGCAGAGAGGAGAAACACTGGGTAGAGAAACATGGTGATGGGTGTAACAGTGTGTTATCAGGAGGCAGAACTGAAGACATCCCACTGTTCTAGTCAGTTAGAGGAGAATCATCTCTCCACCTCTCATCTTAGCTCCTCCTATTCAGTAAATGGACCCACATTACATCAATATTATAATCTGTGATGAACAAATATGACTTAATTGATTCATCATCATGAACATGATCTCTGATCATTGGTATGCAGATGCTTGCCTATTAATGTCACATTCTGACATTAGTTCTTTTGTTATGTCTTTGTTTTAGTATGGTCTATGTTCGTTTTTCTATGATTTGGTAATTCTGTGTTTGGCCTGGTATGGTTCTCAATCAGAGGCAGCTGTCAATCGTTGTCCCTGATTGAGAACCATACTTAGGTAGCCTGGTTTCACCCTTGAGTTGTGGGTGATTATTTTCCGTTTCAGTGTTTATACCATTCGGGATGGTTTCGGGTTTCATTTAGATTCTCTTGTTTCTTTTTGTATTCATTCGCATTAAATTACATTATGGATACATACCACGCTGCATTTTGGTCCTCCGATCCTTCCTACTACTCCTCCTCCTCCTCAGAAGAGGAGGAAGACGAGCGTTACAATTACGTAGTGTTTACTAGTAGGATTTTTTTAGTCAGGTTCTTTTCGTGTTTATGGGTTTCCTGTCACTGTGGGCCTCAGAGCACAGTAGTACAGAGCAGTCTGTCACTTCAGCAGAGGAGATCTCCAGATACAAAGGGTTTACTCTTCATTGAGTTTCATAGACATGAGTGTTCAGAGGATTTGCTTTCTTTGTAAACTCTGTATCCAGGCTACATCACATCCGGCCGTGATGGGAGTCCCATAGTGCGGCGAACAATTGGCCCAGCAACATCTGGGTTTGGCTGAGGTAGGCCGTCATTGTAAATAAGAATTTTTCTGAATGCCTAGTTAAATACAAGTAAAATAAAAACCTGAGATGTTCAGGAGGAACTTTCACCTTTTTCCTGTGTCTTGGTGATCCCAATAGACTTCATCTCCAGCAGTAGCTGTTCTGGAGTAGTTGTTAGACAGGGTAACAGGGGTTCCCTCTAAACAGAAATCTCTTTCTTGAGTGGAGTGAGATCCTCATAACTGACACCTGCATACAGAATAGTTTTACTACACATACATTTAATTTTTAATGAAAATGTATTTAAATTGAATATATTTCAAATGGACAATGTATCGCATTGTATTGCCTACCAATAAATATGGTCAGGAACAACAGTGAATAGAGCAACACCATCTTAGATGACCAGAGACAAACTGACAGAAATATCTAAGCAGTCTCTGAAAGTTTCCTCCTGTTTTATGTTTCTATACTGCTGTTCAGTCAATTCCTCTACCATAAGTCCCTCCCCTTAACATACAGTAGGTATGTTATTTATGTATGTCATACAAGATGTCTGTTTCCTTCCATGGTTCTTGACAGGTTTCTGAGTTTCCTGTCACTGTGGTCTCCAGGGCACAGTAGTACAGAGCAGAGTTTGTCACTTCAGCAAAGGAGATTTCCAGATCCACACGTTTGGTCTCTGAATCAATATAACCTAACAGACTATCAGGCTACCAATTCCCTTGGAAGTCTGTATCTATCATCCATAGATGGAATATTGTCATTTCCCCAGCACTGGTTTGATGATAGCAGTAGAATCTATTTCTAATTGTAGAAGTTGAGCAGTAGTTGTAGGGCACGTGACAGTGGTTCCCTCCAAGCCATGCACTTTGTTTCTTAAAGGAGCGATAGCATTCTCTAAACTGTCATCTGTATAAATAAAGGGTAGTTGTAATGCACACGCTAATGAAAATAAAATGAAATGTAAAACCTAATATCCTTTTATGTGTGTCACTTACCTACAAATGTACAGAGCAGCAGCACTGCATACAGAAACATAATCTTGGCTATCTATGATAATTTATTCCTCTGTTGCCTAGCTGTATCTTAATTCATTTCTGCTTACTGTAGCTCCTCCCCTTATCATTGGTTTCTTGCCAAGGCACTTGACAGGTTTTTGTAGAGTGTGTCTGGGTTTCCTGTCACTGTGGGCTCCAGGGCACAGTAGTACAGAGCAGAATCTGTCACTTCAGCAGAGGAGATCTCCAGATCCATGCGGTCGGTTTGAACCTGAGCTGACATGCGAGGAGGGACAGGTTTCTGGACATATCCTGATTTAGTGATGAGAATCAGAAACTCTGGTTTAGACCTGAGATACTGACGATACCACTGTAGATTGTTTACAGAGCCAGTGTAGCTGCAGGATAATGTGATAGTATCACCCTCCACACCATCCACCATACGCCTAGTGGGATTAATGTCATCTTCAAAACTGACACCTGTCAGAAAAGTAAAAACGTGTTGCTGTTTTGCTAGATTTTTTGACAACTATCAAATATATTATGGAGTTGGAATTAAAATCATGAAATTGAATACAGCACTCACCAACAAGGACTGAGAGGAGAAATGATGAAAGCAACAACATAGCTGATAGAGTATTTAAAAGACTGACACAAAAGAGACAGAGTTGAATACCTCTATCTTTCAGTCTTGCTGATTGGAGAAAATGTTGTAGCTCCACCTACCACCAAAGACAGGGGCTGTTGAACATCCAAATGTGTTTCTGTGTGTGCCATGCAATCCTTGTTTAATGTTAGTATTGATGCATTAATTTATTTTTAACAATAGTACTCCATTCATGTTTTATTGCATTTTGAAGAAAAAGGTTTTAAATGAGTACAGTTCAATTGTTGCTGTTTTTGAATTTTATTGAATTTTGTTATTTCATTATAAAAAACAAGTGTTCTAATGAATGTCAAATATATTTAAAAAAAAAACACTAACAAGACATCTCAAATGAAATTATAAAAAGAAGTGTACAAAACATACGTTAAAAAAAACACACAAAAAAACTATAGATCAATTGTTTTTTTTGTATTTAATTTCACTGTTATTTTGTTAAATTTTTTATTATACTTTTAGAATATTATTAGAATGTTATTTTTTAAAGGAGGTTTGGGAATATTGATAACTTGTACACTTCTTTTTATAAAGCTGCTTTTGAGTGTTCAGAGATAAAAGACTGTAGTTCTTCTGACTGGCATGGAAGTGACTAGAGCAGGGGTGGGAAAACTGTCTCAAGGGCCATATTCAGCTTTTGAAACCAAGTGAAGGGCCACATACTATATGCGTGACAAAACATATGAAGCCTTTGTTTATGTTGACACACGACCAGTAGTGTACTGTAGATATGTACTGTACATATGCTGCTAAGATGCAGAACAATTCTGTCACTGTACTATCTCTACCCACAATCAGACTGACAGCCACAAAAAGGACAAAGTTTTGAAATATGAAAAAACATGTTTATATGACTGGAAACTGCAGACGTCTGTTAAACTCTTTGGGCTAGACAAACCGTTAGCAGCACACCGACAACATCAGGTGAAATTGCAGAGCGCGAAATTCAAAATACAAAAATCGGATTATTAAACATTCAAGAAAATACAAGTGTTTTACATAATTTAAAAGCTTAACTTCTTGTTAATCTAGCCGCTTTGTCAGATTTCACAAAGGCTTTACGGCGAAAGCATACCCTGCGATTATCTGAGGACAGCGCCCAGCGTACAAAAGCATGAAAAACATTTTCCAAACCAGCAGAGGCGTCACCAAAGTCAGAAATAGAGATAAAATAAATCACTTACCTTAGGTCTTCCTCTGTTTGCAATCCCAAGGGTCCCAGCTACATAAATGGTCAGTTTGTTCAATAAAGTCCTTCTTTATATCACAAAAAAAGTCAGTTCAGTTGGTGCGCTTGATTCAGTAATCCACCTGTTTCCCTCATTAAAAACGCATGCAAAGGAATCCCAAAAGTTACCAATAAACTTTGTCCAAACAAGTCAAACAATGTTTCTAATCAATCCTCAGGTAACCTAATATGTAAATAAATGATCAAATTTAAGACGGAGAATAGTGTGTTCTATACCGGAGATAAATAAAGAAGTGCTCGCCCTTATCCACATGCGCCACAAGACTAGTCAAAATGAGAGCCACCTTGAAAAACTACAAATTCTAGTTCAAATTCAAATGTTTTGTGTATGCTCTGTACGTGGCTCACAATGTTCTTTTTTAGGGTGGAGGTGAAATGAGAAGTATTCCATAATGTGCTATCATAAACAGGCCATTCAATATGAACTCAGATGATATATTTGTTGCTCTTATTTGTGTCACTCAGATTGAACTTGAGATGGTCTATTAATGTGAGCATTGGGTCTGGTCACCTCTCTTGGAAATGGCATCAAAGTCTGGTGTCATTTCTGAAGTAGAGATCCTCAGATTAGCTGACCAGTGGTTTGTTAAATTTGACCTGTGACGGGATTTGTTGTAGTTCATGACTGAGAAAGTTTGTTCACACATATGTGTACCCGAATAAAACCAACATCCTCTGGGTGTGCTTTTTCATATTTGGAAATTGTTTTGTAAAAAACAGGTGTTTTGTGGCTGTTGTGCTTCTCCTTCAACGCAATGTCACACTGGATGTCGATGAATTCCACTTGTGTGTTTGGTTGTGCTTTCTCACTGTCAAAATACAGGGGGCATGATACAACCTCCAGCTCAGTCTCAATCTTGCCAAAGTCTGCTGTATGTCTCAGTGTGGCACTGTGATGTGGGCGCATTCAGTGTGACCAGTGTCGGAAAATGAGCGAGACCAGCGGCTCCTTTGTCTGGAGAGCAACATAAGTTTGGCCTTGAATTCTTTCACGTTGGAATACAGTTCAAACACTGTTACGTACACCTCTTGCCTAAGCACTCCCATGGGACCTTCCCCTTTCCCCGGGAACAAATGAAACAGAATAATGCAAATGTAAGAAAACTATTTCAATAATTAAAAACACTGCATCCTATTGGCACACACATACCTCAGAAGCAGCAGCTACAAAATACTTAACAAAACCTGTCTCTGAGCAACAACCATCACTTGCCATACCAATAAGCTTTCTCTCTGAGCAATGGAACACTGACTTTTATACAGCTGGAGAACAAGTCTGTAATTGCAGACAGCTGTCTCCCTGACGAGAGGGCATGGTCAGCGCCAATCTGCAATGGGGCAGACCAATCAGCTGCTTGGGAGAATCCAGGAAGCCATTTCCTAAAATACAGACACATACATACAAACCCACAACACAGAAACTGGGAACGTAACATGCCCATCCCCAGTTACTAAACCCGTGATAGAGCGTTGGCAACATTTGCCGAACCCTTCACATGCTTAATATGTATATTGTATCTTTGTACAATCAGAGCCCACCGCATAAGGCGAAGGTTCTGATTGTACATTTACTTCAAAAACACCAAAGGATTATGGTCCGTGAAGACCAGTACAGGCAAGGCACTGTAGCCCACATTTACCTCAAAAAACTGTAAGGCAAGCAATAAAGCCATCGTCTCTTGTTCAATGGTGGAGTACCTTGACTGACACAAGTTGACCTTACGGGAGAAAAAAACTAATGGGCCGATCCACTCCCTCTTCATCTTCTTGCAAGAGAACTGCACCCACCCCCACTATACTAGTGTTTACCTCCAACTTAAAAGGTTTGTCAAAGTTGGGGGCGGCAAGCACTGGGACACTACAAAGTAGTTATTTGGCGGACTCAAAAGCATAGTTACATTCTTGGGACCACTTAAATGGTACTTTGGGACTAAGCAGAGATGTAAGGGGAGCTACTACCGTCAGAAAATTCTTACAGAACGTACGATAGTAGCCTACCATCCCCAGAAATCTGCGCAACTGGCGGCGAGTTGTGGGAGCAGGAAAGCAACAATTGCTTCCACTTTGCCAATTACTGGGCACACTGACGTCATACCACCTGCTTTCCTAAATAAGTCACAGTAGCCTTCCCAAACTCACACTTGGCCAAAATGAGGGTTAAAGAAGCATTCTCCAGCCGCTAAAACACACTTTTGAAGGTGGAGAGATGATCAGACCAAGTAGACGAATGAATCACCACATCGTCAAGGTAAGCAGTACAATTTGGCACATCCGCGAACACAATGTTAACTAGGCGCTGAAAAGTAGCAGGTGCATTATACATTCCAAAGGGCATCACAGTGTATTCTACGAAGTTATCAGGCGTAACTAAATCCGCAATGTCAGAAGCTCGAGAGGTCAGAGGCACCTGCCAATAACCTTTTACCAAATCTAACTTACTAACGTAAGCAGCAGAGCCAATTCTATCAATGCAGTTATCTAAGCGAGACAGAGGAAAAGATTCAGACTTTGTAACTACATTTACGTGACAATAGTCCGTACATAAGCGGGACGTACCGTCAGGCTTAGGAACAAGAATACACGGGGAACTCCAGGAGCTGTTACTGGGTTTTGCCATGTCATTCTGTAATAAATAAGCTACCTCACTTTTCATTTACCTCCCTTTTCTTAGAGTTAACCCGGTACAGATGCTGATGTTTAGCAGCAGCGTTCCCAACATCCACATCATGTTCCAAGATGGACGTGCGACTTGGAACATCCTGAAACACATTGAGAAAACTATTTAACGATAGGATAAGATCATCATTGAGAGGGTAACTTTTTCAGCATCTCCGAATTACATAAGCGTTCACACTGCTGTAACGTATGGCAGGACTCCAACCCGTCCTCCTCATCCTCCTCCTCTAGGTCCCAGCCAGGCTTTAACACCACCGCAGCCACACTGGAGACAGCGGGCTGGACCAGCTTACTTGAGGAGCTGTCTGGAGAGTCACGTATCAAATCAAATTAAATCAAATTTTATTTGTCACATACACATGGTTAGCAGATGTTAATGCGAGTGTAGCGAAATGCTTGTGCTTCTAGTTCCGACAATGCAGTAATAACCAACAAGTAATCTAACTAACAATTCCAAAACTACTGTCTTATACACAGTGTAAGGGGATAAAGAATATGTACATAAGGATATATGAATGAGTGATGGTACAGAGAAGCATAGGCAAGATACAGTAGATGGTATCGAGTACAGTATATACATATGAGATGAGTATGTAAACAAAGTGGCATAGTTAAAGTGGCTAGTGATACATGTATTACATAAGGATGCAGTCGATGATATAGAGTACAGTATATACGTATGCATATGAGATGAATAATGTAGGGTAAGTAACATTATATAAGGTAGCATTGTTTAAAGTGGCTAGTGATATATTTACATCATTTCCCATCAATTCCCGTTATTAAAATGGCTGGAGTTGAGTCAGTGTCAGTGTCAGTGTGTTGGCAGCAGCCACTCAATGTTAGTGGTGGCTGTTTAACAGTCTGATGGCCTTGAGATAGAAGCTGTTTTTCAGTCTCTCGGTCCCAGCTTTGATGCACCTGTACTGACCTCGCCTTCTGGATGATAGCGGGGTGAACAGGCAGTGGCTCGGGTGGTTGATGTCCTTGATGATCTTTATGGCCTTCCTGTAACATCGGGTGGTGTAGGTGTCCTGGAGGGCAGGTAGTTTGCCCCCGGTGATGCGTTGTGCAGACCTCACTACCCTCTGGAGAGCCTTACGGTGTAGGGCGGACTTTTTGCCGTACCAGGCGGTGATACAGCCCGCCAGGATGCTCTCGATTGTGCATCTGTAGAAGTTTGTGAGTGCTTTTGGTGACAAGCCGAATTTCTTCAGCCTCCTGAGGTTGAAGAGGCGCTGCTGCGCCTTCTTCACGATGCTGTCTGTGTGAGTGGACCAATTCAGTTTGTCTGTGATGAGTATGCCGAGGAACTTAAAACTTGCTACCCTCTCCACTACTGTTCCATCGATGTGGATAGGGGGGTGTTCCCTCTGCTGTTTCCTGAAGTCCACAATCATCTCCTTAGTTTTGTTGACGTTGAGTGTGAGGTTATTTTCCTGACACCACACTCCGAGGGCCCTCACCTCCTCCCTGTAGGCCGTCTCGTCGTTGTTGGTAATCAAGCCTACCACTGTTGTGTCGTCCGCAAACTTGATGATTGAGTTGGAGGCGTGCGTGGCCACGCAGTCGTGGGTGAACAGGGAGTACAGGAGAGGGCTCAGAACGCACCCTTGTGGGGCCCCAGTGTTGAGGAACAGCGGGGAGGAGATGTTGTTGCCTACCCTCACCACCTGGGGGCGGCCCGTCAGGAAGTCCAGTACCCAGTTGCACAGGGCGGGGTCGAGACCCAGGGTCTCGAGCTTGATGACGAGCTTGGAGGGTACTATGGTGTTGAATGCCGAGCTGTAGTCGATGAACAGCATTCTCACATAGGTATTCCTCTTGTCCAGATGGGTTAGGGCAGTGTGCAGTGTGGTTGAGATTGCATCGTCTGTGGATCTATTTGGGCGGTAAGCAAATTGGAGTGGGTCTAGGGTGTCAGGTAGGGTGGAGGTGATATGGTCCTTGACTAGTCTCTCAAAGCACTTCATGATGACGGAAGTGAGTGCTACGGGGCGGTAGTCGTTTAGCTCAGTTACCTTAGCTTTCTTGGGAACAGGAACAATGGTGGCCCTCTTGAAGCATGTGGGAACAGTAGACTGGTATAGGGATTGATTGAATATGTCCGTAAACACACCGGCCAGCTGGTCTGCGCATGCTCTGAGGGCGCGGCTGGGGATGCCGTCTGGGCCTGCAGCCTTGCGAGGGTTAACACGTTTAAATGTCTTACTCACCTCGGCTGCAGTGAAGGAGAGACCGCATGTTTTCGTTGCAGGCCGTGTCAGTGGCACTGTATTGTCCTCAAAGCGGGCAAAAAGTTATTTAGTCTGCCTGGGAGCAAGACATCCTGGTCCGTGACTGGGCTGGATTTCTTCCTGTAGTCCGTGATTGACTGTAGACCCTGCCACATGCCTCTTGTGTCTGAGCCGTTGAATTGAGATTCTACTTTGTCTCTGTACTGACACTTAGCTTGTTTGATAGCCTTGCGGAGGGAATAGCTGCACTGTTTGTATTCGGTCATGTTACCAGACACCTTGCCCTGATTAAAAGCAGTGGTTCGCGCTTTCAGTTTCACGCGAATGCTGCCAACAATCCACGGTTTCTGGTTAGGGAATGTTTTAATCGTTGCTATGGGAACGACATCTTCAACGCATGTTCTAATGAACTCGCACACCGAATCAGCGTATTCGTCAATATTGTTATCTGACGCAATACGAAACATATCCCAGTCCACGTGATGGAAGCCGTCTTGGAGTGTGGAGTCAGCTTGGTCAGACCAGCGTTGGACAGACCTCAGCGTGGGAGCCTCTTGTTTTAGTTTCTGTCTGTAGGCAGGGATCAACAAAATGGAGTCGTGGTCAGCTTTTCCGAAAGGGGGTCGGAGCAGGGCCTTATATGCGTCGCAGAAGTTAGAGTAACAATGATCCAAGGTTTTTCCACTCCTGTTTGCGCAATCGATATGCTGATAAAATTTAGGGAGTCTTGTTTTCAGATTAGCCTTGTTAAAATCCCCAGCTACAATGAATGCAGCCTCCGGATAAATGGTTTCCAGTTTGCAAAGAGTTAAATAAAGTTTGTTCAGAGCCATCGATGTGTCTGCTTGGGGGGGGATATATACGGCTGTGATTATAATCGAAGAGAATTCTCTTGGTAGATAATGCGGTCTACATTTGATTGTGAGGAATTCTAAATCAGGTGAACAGAAGGATTTGAGTTCCTGTATGTTTCTTTCATCACACCATGTCTCGTTAGCCATAAGGCATACGCCTCCGCCCCTCTTCTTACCAGAAAGATGTTTGTTTCTGTCGCCGCGATGCGTGGAGAAACCCGTTGGCTGCACTGCCTCGGATAGCGTCTCTCCAGTGAGCCATGTTTCCGTGAAGCAAAGAACGTTACAGT
The DNA here is from genome assembly GCF_018296145.1 of Oncorhynchus tshawytscha. Taxonomy (NCBI): domain Eukaryota; kingdom Metazoa; phylum Chordata; class Actinopteri; order Salmoniformes; family Salmonidae; genus Oncorhynchus; species Oncorhynchus tshawytscha. The sequence continues at coordinate 53,878,773 of NC_056438.1, read as the reverse complement.
CTCTGATGTCCCTCTGGAATGCTACCCTTGCTCGGATTTCATCAACCTTGTTGTCAAGAGACTGGACATTGGCAAGAAGAATGCTAGGGAGTGGTGCACGGTGTGCCCGTCTCCGGAGTCTGACCAGAAGACCGCCTCGTTTCCCTCTTTTTCGGAGTCGTTTTTTGGGTGGGATCCATTCCGTCCTGTTTGTAAGGCAGAACACAGGATCCGCGTCGAAAAACATATTCTTGGTCGTACTGATGGTGAGTTGACGCTGATCTTATATTCAGTAGTTCTTCTCGACTGTATGTAATGAAACCTAAGATGACCTGGGGTACTAATGTAAGAAATAACACGTAAAAAAACAAAAACCTGCATAGTTTCCTAGGAATGCGAAGCGAGGCGGCCATCTCTGTCGGCGCCGGTCATATAATATGCTTTCAGCATGTTAACCTCTCTGTGAATGTTCGGGACGTGTGGGTCCCACCTCTCAACAGCCAGTGAAAGTGCAGGGCGCCAAGTTCAAAACAACAAAAATCCCATAATTAAAATTCCTCAAGCATACAAGTATTTTACACCATTTTAAAGATAAAATTCTCGTTAATCCAGCCACAGTGTCTGATTTGAAAAAGGATTTACAGCGAAAGCACCACAAACGATTATGTTAGGTCACCACCAAGCCACAGAAAAACACAGCCATTTTTCCAGCCAAAGAGAGGAGTCACAAAAAGCAGAAATAGAGATAAAATGAATCACTAACCTTTGATGATCTTCATCAGATGACACTCATAGGACTTCATGTTACACAATACATGTATGTTTTGTTTGATAAAGTTCATATTTATTTAAAGAAAATCGGAGTTTACATTGGCACGTTACGTTCAGTAGTTCTAAAACATGCGGTGATTGTGCAGAGAGCCACATCAATTTACAGAAATACTCATAATAAACATTGATAAAGATACGACTATTATACAATTAACTTTAGATAAACTTCTCCTTAAGTTAAAGATAGGGCTGATTACTGCCCCCTTTGGGGTGATTGCGTGCCCATAGTAAACAGAAAAAAATCTGTCAAAAATTGCTAATATATGCATATAAAAATTATTATTGAATAGAAAACACTCTAAAGCTTCTAAAACCGTTTAAATTATGTCTCTATGTAAAGCAGAACTCTCAGGGCACTCATTCTCCCAAACTCTCTCTTGTCATCATAAAAGTTGGCCCAACTTTGACGTCATCGCCCCCACCCTTCCCAAGCACTTACAGTCCTGGGAACAGTTTCTATCTCTTCAGCGCGATGTCTGCTTTCAATGGGGCTTCTCATTGTGAGAATCGCGCGCTCACGAGGGTTTTGGCGGGCCGAAACCTTTCGGTCACGCGAGAAAACAGGTTACTCTCATGCGCGCTCTGCTCGGGTGATGTCTTTGTTCCAAGATTGATTAAACGACGTGTGTGTTTCTGATCGTCCTGAGAATTGCTGTGAAGCTAGATAACATGCTAACGCTGTGTTCTGAACATAGTTTGACAAGTTTAGTCGACATATAATATGTGATTTTGACGTTTTGGTGCGCACCCACTTGACTTTTTGGCTGCATTTCAACTGAAATGTGTCGTGTTTGATCACCGAAAGACACAGACTTCCAAACTAAAGCTGTTTTTGGTAAGTATAAACCCTTCCAGGTCTACTGATGGAAGAACAGCAAAGGTAAGGGAATATTTATGTGTTTATTATGGGTTTCTGTGGACTCCGAAGTAGAGGAGCCAAAATGCTAATTCCTGAGCGCCGACTCATATTATAGCCTAGTGAACGAAATCTGTAACGTTAAAAATAAAAGTAACACAGCGATTGCATTTAGAAGAAGTGTATCTTTCTATATATATGTAGAACATGCATATTTAGTCTAAGTTTATGTTGTGTATTCCATGTTAGCTGACGGCATATGGCGGAGCTATCGTCATTTCTCCGGACATTTGAGTAGCATTTTTTTGAACATGCCGTCATTGTAAACAGATTTATGGATATATATAGCATATTATTGAAAAAACATAAATGTACTGTGTAACATGTTATATTACTGTCATCTGATGAAGATTTCAAAAGGTTAGTGAAATTATTTTTATTTTAATCCTGCGTTTGGTGATTGCATATTTTGTTGAATTTGGCTATGGAAATTAGCTTGGTCTTCGGTGTGTCTTCGGTGGTGGTTTGACATAAATATGTGCTATGTTTTCGCCGTAAAACATTTTAGAAATCTGACTTGCTGGCTAGATAAACAAGTTGTTTATCTTTCATTTGAGCTATTGGACTTGTTAATGTGTGGAGGTTAAATATTTTTAAGAATATTTTTTGCGTTCCATGCGCCACATTCCAGCTGACGGTGGGAGGGCTGGTTCCCAATTGGGACTCAAGATCCTCTTTAAAGAAAATCGGAGTTTACATTGGCACGTTACGTTCAGTAGTTCTAAAACATGCGGTGATTGTGCAGAGAGCCACATCAATTTACAGAAATACTCATAATAAACATTGATAAAGATACGACTATTATACAATTAACTTTAGATAAACTTCTCCTTAACTTCTTATAGCTGGGGGACAGTATTGAGTAGCTTGGATGAATAAGTAAATGGCCTGCTCCTCAGACTCAGTTGCTAATATATGCATATTATTATTAGTATTGGATAGAAAACACTCTAAAGTTTCTAAAACTGTTTGAATGATGTCTGTGAGTATAACATAACTCATATGGTAGGCAACATCCTGAGGAGAAATCAAAACAGGAAGTGAGAAATCTGAGCTTGGTATGTATTCGCCACAGTTCCCATTGAAATCCCCTTGATATATTAATGATGTTGCACTTCCTAGGGCTTCCACTAGATGTCAACCATATATAGAAATTTGAATGAGACTTCCACTGTGTTGTGGGACTGAATGAGAGCAGAATCTATCAGGTGACTGCCAGTCAGCCATTTTCTGATCATGCGCTTTCCTCATGGTATCCACTTGCGTTCCATTGCTCATCAAGACACAAAGGAATACTCCGGTTGGAACTTTATTGAAGCTATATGTTAAAAACATCCTAATGATTGATTCTGTCCTTAGTTTGAAATGTTTCTTCGACCTGTAATATAACTTTTTGAAGTTTGTGTCCGACGTAAGGCTGACCAGAATGAGCGTTTGGATATGTATACCAAACGCACTAACAAAAGGAGGTATTCGGACATAAATAACGGACATTATCGAACAAAACGTGTATCTTTCGACCTGTAATATAACTTTTTGACATTTGTGTCCGACGTAACGCTGACCAGAATGAGCGTTTGGATATGTATACCAAACGCACTAACAAAAGGAGGTATTCGGACATAAATAACGGACATTATCGAACAAAACATGTATTGTGGACCTGGGATTCCTGGAGTGCTTTCTGATGAAGATCATCAAAGGTAAGGGAATATTTATCATGTGATTTCTTCTTTATGTTGACGCCAACATGGCGGCTATTGTGACTATTTGTCTGAGCGCCGTCTCTGATTATTGCATGGTTTGCTTATTCCGTAAAGTTTTTTAAAATCAGAAGCAAACGGTTGCATTAACCTCTAGTGACACCCCATCCCGTGAACGGGACCATTGTCGAACGGGACCATTGTCATCATCTGACACTAATTAGCATAACGCAACGGACATAAATCTTCCTAGAAAATCTTCATATTCATGAAAATCACAAGTGAAATATATTGGAACACGTCTTAGCCTTTTGTTAATCACCCTGTCATCTCAGATTTTCAAAATATGCTTTAGAGCCAAAGCTAGACAAGCATTTGTATACGTTTATCGATAGCCTAGCATAGCATTATGCCTTGCTAGCAGCAGGCAACCTTGTCACGAAAATCAGAAAAGCAATCAAATTAAATCGTTTACCTTTGATGAACTTCGGATGTTTTCACTCACGAGACTCCCAGGTAGATAGCCAAAGTTCATTTTTTCCCAAAAGATTCTTTTTGTAGGCGAAATAGCTCCGTTTGTTCTTCACGTTTGGCTGAGAAATCGACCGGAAATTGCGGTCACGACAACACCGAAATATATTCCAAATTAGCTCCATAATATCGACAGAAACATGGCAAACGTTGTTTAGAATCAATGCTCAAGGTGTTTTTCAAATATCTATTCGATAATATATCCACCGGGACAATTGGTTTCTCAGTAGAAGCGATTGGAATAATGGCTACCTCCTGTACTTTACATGAGATTTCTCCGGGAGCATCATGTGACCACTTGCGCAATGTAGCCCCCTACGGGTATTCTTCAACATAAAAGCGTAAAACTATGTCACAATGCTGTAGACACCTTGGGGAATACGTAGAAAGCGTAAGCTGGTTCATAGCACGTTCACAGCTCAATGGGGACTCATTGGCACGCAGCGCTTTCAAAATATGGGGCACTTCCGGATTGGATTTTTCTCAGGCTTTCACCTGCAACATCAGTTCTGTTATACTCACAGACAATATCTTAACAGTTTTGGAAACGTTCGAGTGTTTTCTATCCAAAGCTGTCAATTATATGCATATTCTAGCATCTTGTCCTGACAAAATATCCCGTTTAAAACAGGAACGTTTTTTTGTCCAAAAATGAAAATACTGCCCCTAGAGTCGCAACAGAACCTTTACGGGATCTGTGTCCCCACCGCGGAACGGTTGAGGTAACAATTATTTTGATTAGCATGAGGTTGTAAGTAACAAAACAATTTCCCAATAGATAGACATATCTGATATGGGCAGAAAGTGTAAATTCTTGTTAATCTAACTGCACTGTCCAATTTACAGTAGCTATTACAGTGAAAGAATACCATGCTATTGTTTGAGGAGAGTCCACAGTAATGAACTTGGAAATGTATTAATTAACCAATTAGGCACATTTTGACAGTCTTGATACAATGTTTTGAACAGATATGCAATGGTTAATTGCATCAGTCTAAAACTTTGCGCATACACTGCTCCCATCTAGTGGCCAAAAGCTAAACTGTGCCTGGGCTGGAATAATACAATATGGCCTTTCTCTTGCATTTCAAAGATGATGGCAAAAAAACATTTAATAAACACATTTTTTTTCCCTTGTATTATCTTTTACCAGATCTAATGTGTTATATTCTCCTACATTTCACATTTCCACAAACTTCAAAGTGTTTCCATTCAAATGGTATCAAGAATATGCATATCCTTGCTTCAGGTCCTGAGCTACAGGCAGTTAGATTTGGATGTCATTTTAGGCGAAAATTTGAAAAAAGGGTCAGATTAACTTTGCCTTAGGAAGCATTGACGACGAGTTTACACCAGGCTCTCTAAGAGTCTTATATCACACTATCAAAACGTTTTTGTAAGGTGGTTGTACTGTATATCCTGTTGTCACAGTGGGCTTCAGAGCACAGTAGTACACTGCAGAGTCAGACAACTGTACCCTCTGGATCATCAAGGGGACTGATTTGGTGACAGAATTCATATGGGCATTAAATCTCCACTTGAATCTACTGTATCTACAGCTGAGAGAGACATATCCTGTATTAACACACTTCTCTCTTCAACTGAGTAAATCTGCCTGCTCCTCTGCACTCCGGAAACAAAAAACAATGCCTTGGAACTTTAAGGTTCTATCTATATAGAATATTAGTCACATAACATCTAATTGATCTTTGCATGGTTCTTCATGGTCTGTGTAGTTAGATTTTTGAAAAAGTATATTTTAAGTGAAAAAATATAAAACCTGAGAAGTTCTATCTGCATAAGCCCATTTCAACATTATAAGGTTATATCTGCAATCCAATCACAAGCCTGAGCAAATACAGAAGGACCAATCAGAACACGCCTTTGCCATCTCTCTCTAGTTAAGGTCTCTAAGCTGATCTAGCCAGCAATAATGGCATGCAAGTAAAAGAACAAAACTGTCAGAAGTCTTTACCATATAAACTAACGTAAAAAAATAATTAAAAAGTAAAACAATTAAACAACAATAACGAGGCTATATACAGGGGGTCCCGGTACCGAGTCAATGTGCAGAGGAACAGGTTAGTCGAGGTAATTAGTACATGTAGGTAGGGGTGAAGTGACAATGCATTGATAATAAACAGCGAGTAGCAGCAGTGTACAAAACAAATGGGGGGGTGGTGTCCATGTAAATTATTCGGTGGCCATTTGACTAATTGTTCAGGAGTATTATGGCTTTGGGGCAGAAGCTGTTAAGGAGCCTTTTGGTCCTAGACTTGGCGCCCCTCTACTGCTTGCCGTGCGGTAGCAGAGAAAAAAGTCTATGACTTGGGTAACTGGAGTCATGGACAATTTTTTGGGCTTCCCTCTGACACCGCCTGGTATGTAGGTCCTGGATGGCAGGAAGTTTGGCCCCAGTGATGTACTAGGCCGTACGCACTACCCTCTGTAGTGCCATGAAGAGCAGTTGCCATACCAGGCGGTGATGCAACCGGTCAGGATGCTCTCGATGTAGAACTTAATTTAATTTTGTCCCCCTATTTTGTGGTATCCAATTGGTAGTTACAGTCTTGTCTCATCACTGCAACTCCCATAAAGACTCGGGAGAGGCGAAGGTTCTAGAGCCGTGCGTCCGACCGAAACACAACCCAGCCAAGCCACACTGCTTCTTGACACGTTACTTACTTAATCCGGAAGCCAGTTGCACCAATGTGTCAGAGGAAACACTATACACCTGGCAAACGTGTCAGTGTGGATTGCACCCGGCCCACCACAGGAGTCGCTAGAGCACGATGGGAGAAGAACATCCCTGCCGGCCAAACCCTCCCCTAACCTAGACGACGCTGGGCCAATTGTGCGCTCTTACCGACTGTCTTGGTGTGTTTGGACCATGATTGTTTTTTTGGTGATGTGAACACCAAGGAACTTGAAACTCTAGACCCGCTCCACTATAGCCCCGCCGATGTTAATGGGGACCTGTTCGACCCCCTTGATTCATGTTTTTGTAGCAGCACAGGCCTAGACCATGCAGCACAGCACAGAGGGGATGTTCAAATACTGTAAACAAGTCATTTTAAAGTAGAAAGCAACAATTTCTTGGTAATTTGGCCAATTTGTGGTTGATGCTGGCTTTTCCATTACTCTATACACAATACTGGATATAATGTTGCTTTTTCTAAATTCATCTAACACTACTAGGCCAACTCTAAAATTAAACAATGGTCTATTTTCTAATCCATGAGATATTGTAATGGCATTTTAATGTCTCTTACATCTACATTTACAACCAGGTCTCAGAGCATTTCATAATGTCCTGTAAGTAAATCTGAATGACTCAATTTAGTATGATATTTTACAATTCAAATGCTATGTACTAATTTGTGGATGTCTATCATCCATTTTGAAGAAAATGTTAATAATTACAATTTGTATAATATGCTACGATTTTGCAAAACGTACAATATGTTATGAATTTGCAAAATGTATGATTTGTTACAAACTCTAATTTGTTGTTGCTGATGTTAGCTAGGTGACTAGGTGGCTTACACTAACGTTAGTGGATACCATTAGCTAGACTAGGGGTTAGGGTTAAGAGTTAGGTTAGATTGTTAAGGTTAGGATTAGGCAAGGTTTAGCAAAAAGGGTTAAGGATTTGTTTTAAGTAACTTTATGTCTTCTGTAACCATACCAAATAAAACGTTTCATGCTAATTTGAGTGTCCCGGATTTACATGTACTATGTTAAGTCTAGTCTATGAGACTAGGCTGACATTTAAAGCTGAATTGGAAGAGGTAGCTTTATTGACATAAAAAATTTGATTATCAACATCTGCTACCACTAGTCATGGGAGTATCGAGGAGATAATGAGAAGGTTACTGTGTCAATTTTAAAGAGGTGTTCAATACTGTACAGACAGGTGTATTGTCAATGTGTAGCTCAGTATGTTTTTGTAAAGGGGTTGTGTATCCTGTTGTCACAGTGGGCTTCAGAGCACAGTAGTACCTAGCTGAGTCAGACAGCTGCAATCTCTGGATCGTCAAGGGAACTGATTTGGAGTTGGAATCAAGATCAGCATGAAATCTCTCCTTGAAGTCAGCAGCATTGTCCCCAGTTCCAAATTTGAACCGCATAAGCATATACTTGGGGTAGTCGTTTGCTCCCTGTTTGTACCAGAATAGATATGGACTTGGATCGTCTGTTTCGTAATGACAGACAAGTGTTAATTGTCCTCCTTCGGTAGCCGTCTCAACTCCTTTTGTCTGTAACACTCTGTCTCCTCTGCATTCTGGAGAGAAATGATGTAAGTAGAAAAAGAAAGGGTGTTTGATGATTTATACCCATTAAATAATTGGGAACATATAGAGTGAGCAACTTTCTCTGTTTTTCATGGCAACATAAAGGGATAATTAAGGCAATGGCAGCAAGCGAATCAAAAAATAGTTATCATACCCCAACAAAATGCAGAAAGAACCAGAAATTTCTTCAGCCATGATTCCATGTTTACTGTGAGATGTGTAGGTAAGGAGAGAGCAAACACACTTGTATGTGTCAAAAGATTTTGAAACCACTTCTATAACTCTGCCTTAGGAAGCATTGAGGAGGAGCTTCCACTAGGCTCTCTAAGAGTCTTACATCACACTATCAAATAGTTTTTGTAATGAGGCTGTATATCCTGTTGTCACAGTGGGCTTCAGAGCACAGTAGTACACAGCAGAGTCAGACAGCTGCACCCTCTGGATCGTCAAGGGGACTGACTTGGAGTCTGCATCGAGATGGGCATCAAATCTATCCTTGAACTCAGTGGCATTTTTACTTCCAAAAGGAAAACGGCCCAACATGAACTCTGGGAAGTCATTCACTTCAAGCTTGTACCAGAACAGGTAGATATCGTTCATATTAACGGCATCAAATTGACAGTCCAGTGTGACCTGTTCTCCCTCAGTAGCGATCACGTCTTCTGGTGGCTGAATGACTGAGTCTTCTCCTCTGCATTCTGGAAAATAATGTAATACACATTTGTGTTAGGGAGAAAATAATCAAGCAAAATATTTGAGTGAATAAAAATAGTATTATACTGAAAAATGGATTCGAGAATGAAAAATTATATTATAATACCATAACAACATGCAGCAAGAATCACTAAATTACTCAGCCAGGGTCCCATGTCTGCTACTGTGAGATCAATGGGAGAAGAATAAACCACTGATGTAGCTAGGCCATGATGACACCATGAAATCCTTTTCTCCTCCTCTTTGTGGGCATTGTCAAACATTGAGAATCCTGAGGCAAACACTCTACAGAGCTAGATGTGAAATTCAGCCTGGAATCAAACCCCCCCTGGAACTCATCACTATTGCTCCCTTCTGAATAACGATCTCTTCTCGGGACATACTGAGGAGAGTTCCTAGTTAACTGGATGTACCAGAAGAGATCAGGAGATGTACTACTGGTAGTGTAATTACAGCTGAGTGTTACCAGTCCTCCTTCAAGGGCAGTAACATGTCCACTCTGCTGGTCAACAGCCTCACCTTTGCAATCTGAAAAATACAGTATATATTTTGGGGTTTTATAATACATTATATGCTTAGGTTCATAGAATGAGTGTGTAGAAAGGAGAAGCACTATACTGTACCAAAATAGCATGCAGCCAGGATAAGTAAAGTATTCCTAAGCCAATGTGCCATTATGCTTCATGTAAGAATAGACTGTTATAGACTGTTATAGACTTTATGTTCCATCCACTGTAGGGGCTTTGCAGTAGGGGAGAAGCTTATTGTATATTCAATTATTTAGTTAAACAGCAAGAGGGATTCCTAGTTAAATTTGATATATTTGGAACCATTAAATATCTTGTTTACATAATGTAATCTCCTTTAAAATTATAATCTGGCAGTTTGGGGTTTGAAGAAATATATTTTGTGTTCAGGCCACATTGAGTTCATCCGGCAAATAAAATACAATTGATTTTGAATTTTAAGACCCCTTGAAGTATTACAAAGTATAAGACAAAACATTTTGATTAAATGTTTTCTTTGGTCTTACTGCAATTAGTCCATACAAATTAATTGAATGAATAACAGATGAATAACAGATTCACTACACTACATTTTCTGAAGTGTCTGTCCGATATCTCAGAGAAATAAGAAAGATCAGGAAACAGTTTTTTGTTTTTTACATGTGTTTTTTTGGCATTAAACAGTCTCCATATATACACTTCTATTTATTTTTTCAACTGGTACCGTGGAACCTTCAGATGAGTCTTGAGGCCTTTGGGCATCCTAGACCAAACAACCAACATACGTTTTCGTGAGTCTCACATTTCCACGGAGTGGTTATATTAGTGTGTACCCCAAACTGTTCTGATGCTACAAACCGAAGTTGGCAAATAGGCTGTCCCAAGACGCTTGTATGGGTCAAAGATTAAAACGGACAACACCATTGTGCCATACTAGTTTGTAGGCCGTTCGGACGCTACAGATTATTTTGTGAGAAGACCAATTATTGGGATGTCTCATGGTCTGACAAACATCGTTCTAGCTCTGTCACCTTTCACTGCAGACACATCCAATGCACCACAGATGCATCCAATGCAAAAAAAACAGATATCACTAGCTTAAACTGACAGATTTTTGTGGGGATTTTTTTATTATGCTCATTAGATTTCCATGGGGGCACTGACATCAAATATATATATATATATTTTTTTAAACAGTAGTCAAGTCAACAGATGATTGGTTTTATGATTGAAGCCAATGACTTACCCTGGATGCAACCATGATCCTAATCCCTGTCTCCGAGGTGCATATTAACGTAAATGTTGGGCAATGACATCACCATGCAGTGGTGTAAAGCGTTTAAGTATAAATTCTTTAACGCATCTGTACGGTAAGATGTATATTTTTGACATCTTTTACTTCACTACATTCCTAAAGAAATTAATGTACTTTTTAATCCATATATTTTCACTGAAACCCAAAAGTACTCATTACATTTTAAATGCTTACCAGGACAGGAAAATGTTCCAATTCACACACTTGTCAAGAGAACATCCCTGATCAAGGTGTGGACCAAAGCGCAGCGTATTAAGTGTTCATGTTATTTTGATTTAAACTGAACACAAAACAAAATAACATGGCCTAACAAAAATAGAGAATAAAAGCCTCTATGGCCAGGGTGTGACAGAACCCCCAAAGCAAAACACAGTGCTGGCCTAACCAAAATAGGACTCTGGCCTCTAAAGGGGAGGGTCCGGGTGGGCCTTCTTTACGGCGGCGGCTCTGGTGCGGGTTGTGGACCCACTCCAGCTCCAGCTTGGCCCACTTAGGTGGCGCCTCTGGAGCGGGGACCCTTGCAACGGGCCCCGGACAGCAGGGCGACTCTGGCAGCGCCGGACAGCAGGGCGACTCTGGCAGCGCCGGACAGCAGGGCGACTCTTGCAGCGCCAGACAGCAGGGCGACTCTGGCAGTTGTTCACACCAGATACTGACTGGTTTTCTGATCCTACTTTCTTTTTAAGGTATCTGTGACCAACAGATGCATATCTGTATTCCCAGTCATGTGAAATCCATAGATGAGGGCCTTATGAATGTATTTCAACTGACTCATTTCCTTATATGAACTGACTTCTACTTTGTGTATCAAGTAATTTTTCAACAATTGTTTACAGACAGACAGATTATTTCACAGAAAATGATGTATGGCTTTAGAAGCTTCTCTAATTGACATAATTTGAGAAAAGCTTGTGTGTATATTTTTGTTCAGTGTGTAAAATCATTGCACATTGTGAATACAAGAAGCACAAAAAATAACATGCAATTGTGACAAGAATGGGTTAAAACACAATAAATGTATATTCTGTTTAATGGGGGAAATTATTCTACAACACAGACACCTGTAGTGTGGACATGCTGCATGCATCATTGAAAAGAATAGGAGCAAATTGATGATTCTTTACTGACACCTATTGACTCTCACCAGTAACTTACCCTTGAAATTACAAGCAATGTCAAGGTTACACCTTGTTGGACAGAATGTTGAACACTAGATGGAACTATTGTATCATTATTAGACATAGATTTGCTTTTGAGTGTTCAGAGATTGAAGACTTGTTCTTCTGACTCTCATGGAAGTGACTAGAGTCTTCAAAGGTGTAAGGATAATTAGGAGTATAAAACTAAGGTATTTGATGCAGTGCTACTCCATTCATGTTATACTTCAATATGAAGAAACAAGTTAGAAATTAATAACTGATCTTGACATGAAGTTAGGGTTAGAGTTATGGGTAGAACAGAGGTGGTTAGAGTTGAGGACATATTCATTCTTCTGCCTGTTGATAACTTTCTCCCTGTAATCAGATGTTCTATGTTTTTGTACATGTCTCTGGGTTTCCTATCACTTTGGTTCTCAGAGCACAGTAGTAGAGAGCAGAGTATGTTACTTCAGCAGAGGAGATCTCCAGATCCACGTTTGGCATTTTTGTCATGATTTAGAGTGAACCCTGGAGTAATATCCACATACCCCATAACCAGTAACTGTGGTGCTGATTTGGGATATTGTAGATTCCATAGAAGAGTGTCACCAGAGGAGTAATTACAAGAGAGAGTAACTGTCCATTTCTGAAGCCACTTCTACATCAGTGTAGGGTATTAGTACCTGTTTACAACTGAAACAGAAAACATATGTAATATATAATCATTGAAACCCACATGGACGATTGAATTAATTACAAATGCAGTATGAAGATAAAAACTATTCAAAGTTTTAAAAAAACCACACATCCTCATTTCATGCATTATTATGATAATCTTCGATTTGAAAAATAAATACACCTTAACATAATCAAAATCAGTTTAAATGAAAATGTCATTACTTACCTATCAGTCAAAGAAGAGTAATAGTGAACAGAACAACATTGTAGATGGCAGGATGTGTAGAATAAGCACCAGCTGCTGATGAAAAGCACAACAGCATCAACTGTCTATGTTCTTCATGATAGTATCATGTCTTATCTTGAGGATTCATGATCTAATCAAAAAAATGTTATTGGTCACATGCATATGTTTAGGAGATGTTGTTGTGGGTGTAGCAAAGTGCTTGTGCTTCTAGTTCTGACAGTGCAGCAATATCTAACAAGTAATGCCTAACAATTTCACAACAACTGGAAAGGAAAGGAATGGAATTAAGAATATGTAAATGTATGGACGAGCAATGTCAGAGCGGCATAGACTAAGATACGGTAGAATAGAATAAAGTATATACATATGAGTTGAGTAATGGATGATATGCAAACATTATTAAAGTGATATTGTTCATAATCCAATCCTGAGTTTTATACTCTAGCTCCTCCTGTTCATAATGTTGAAACAAAGACGTTTTATGTGTACATTTAATTGCATTTTGCAAATAATGTATGTATTAAATGCTCCACTTGGTGGTGTTGTGGTCAAACAAAATACATCCAATGCATGCAAATCTATAGCTAACTGACAGGTCTGTATTCTGTTCAGTGCTGAGTCAGTGAGCTACAGTATGTGTCACTGTGGTACAGAGCAGTCTCTCAACTTCAACAGAGGAGATCTCTTGATCTGTACAGTTCTTTTCTTTGTTCAGTTTAACAGGGATGCGAGGGTATGGAGGTTTAGCTCTCACTACAGTCCTAGAGGCATGGTGGATGAGCAGAAGGTATTGGGGAACTGATCCTGGATACTGTTTATACCACAGTACACTGTATGCTGAGGAGTAGTTGCAGGAAAGTTGAACATTACCACCCTCCTCTCCATACACTTCATGTTGGTTTGGCTGGATGATCTGTTGAAAACTGTCACCTGCAAATGTGAAGAGGTGTTGGATAAATCACAAGGTAGATGTATTTGAAATGAGGAAAGATCTTGCTATTTACTCTAAAATCCAATAGCATGGAAAAACTATGAATTAGCCTAGTTAAAAGAATAAGAGGAATACAGTCATTTACTAACCTGTCAGAGCAGAAAGTAAAATAACTCAGTAGAGAATTGTATCGTAGCTGAGCTTACATGATGGAGTGAAGTCCAACACAGTTTTTAAATGAAAATACTTTTTTAAAACTTAACTAGGAATCCCCACCCCTTCCCTAAAATATGCATAAGTGGTTTATCATGACCTGTCAGGTTTTCGTACAGTGTTTCTGGATTTCTTGTCAGTGGAGCTTCAGGGCGCAGAAGTACAGAGCAGAGTCTCACTTCAGCAGAGGAGATCTCCAGATCCACACAGGTTCTCTCTTTATTCAGATTAACAGAAAGTTGAGGGTAACCATGTTTAGCTCTTATTATAGAGGGCTTTGAGGTGACTGTAGTGTAGAGGAGGAATTGGAGACCTGATCTGATCCAGAGTACTGTCTGTACCACATCTGATTTTACTGTATAGTTACAGGAGATAATAACTCTGCTTCCCTCTAAATAATACTCCTCAGGACTGGTTGGAGTAATATCATCCTCTAAATTATAACCTACAAGGGCTGAAATCAGTAGAATATAACAGAGCAGCATCATGGACTATGTTACAGAACTGAAATTAATGTGTTATTTAGAAAACAGCAAAGCCAAAACTCTGCTGTGACTCTGAAATAATAAGTAGGCATATACAATATTGCGCCTCCTCTATACATAGGTTTTTAGACACAACCACCAGGTTTCATTCAGTTTGACTGACAGTCGAGGATCCAAACCTGGAGCCCGTGATGGAGACCCGACACCATGCTGGATAAGCAGGATATACTGAGGAGCTGATCCAGGGTTCTGGAGATACCAGTGAAGAGAGACTGCAGATGAGTAGGTGCATGAAAGTGTAATATTACTACCTGCTGGAGCATACACCTCCTCTCGGATTGGCTCAATGGTCTGACCATTACTGTCACCTGCAAGAGATGCAAAATATGTTATTCTTCTATTATTACTTATTATTATTATAAGATCTATTTTCAACACATCAACTCTTAGTTTAGATTCAACATAACACCAATAATAGTAGATTACTTTCGTGCAACTACTAAAAGCATAATAAATGTTGCGATTGACATTGTGACTGAATCTGGAAGTTAAAATGATAACACACAGCACAGCAAGATTTGTGTATTAAAAAAACATCCTCCTCCTTCTAGTTCTGAATGGACCATCTCTTCTCAAACATTTGAAGCCCCACCCCGAGTTGTCAGGTGAGCAGAAGTAACGCCAGACTTCTTGTTGCTGCTTGATTCCACTGTCACATCCTCAAAATGCAGAGCAGCACTGAAATGTGATTACCTTAGTCTCCCCCTTTAAATTAGATACAACTGTGTTATTTATCTCCATATATTTTCTTGATTTTAAGTCAACAGAGTTGGCAGAAGGACCTGACCTGTCTACTGTGATGTCATAGGGGAAAACATTGCTAGAAGGGCATATCTATAAAATAATTATTTTGTTAAACATGAGGCAATTCATTCATTCACTTTTTTTTTCATCCTCATATCTAGAATCTACAGTATACATCTGCAACATATTCAGATCACCGAATGAGTTTCTGTCACTTTCTTATTTGTTTCAACATTTTATTATTGTATATCGAAAATATTTCACTGTTCATTTCCATTTATATTTTTTGTCTACTGAAGGTAACCTATTAATGAAAATGTTTATCTTAGGGGATGTCAGTGTTTTCAGTTTAGAGTTTTGTACAGTGTGTCTGGGTTTTATTTCACTGTGGGCTTCCGAGCAGAGTAGTACAGAGTAGAGTCTGTCACTTCAGCAGAGGAGATCTCCAGATCCACACGGTTGTCCTCTTCTTCATGTATGAGGGTCCATTTTGTACTTTCAGTGTTGGTTATGATCCCAGAGTTGTCCAGTATGAGGAACTGTGGAGAGGATCCAGGGTGCTGGAGGTACCATAACAGACTGTTGGTTAATGAGCTGATGTATCTACAGGAGAGTTTAACACTACTAGCCTCCATAACATCCACTACATCTCTGTCTAGAGCAATTATGTCTTCAACACTTGTACCTGTAAAAAAGAAAAACATGGATTACTGAGTCAATGTAGACAGCGTACAGTATATCCACACTTGGTGTTTCAAAGTGTATTAACACTTGATTATGATAATACCATATTGTAATGAATACTGGACAGTGTATATTCTGCTAGTACACATTCAGTTAATGGAGAATGTATTCTTACCTACAAGTGCACAAAAACAAGACTGAATAGAGCAGCATCATAGTCACTGGGTTTTAGTCAGAGACTTCTCTAATGATCTTCTCTTGGAACATTCACTCTCTGGTTGAATCAGTTACACTCATTACATGTTATGTGTAACACTAAGCTCCTCCTCTTGACACAATAGAATGGGTGCATGTTGACTCATTCTTGATGGTACTATTGTCAACTGAAATTTGGGACAGAGCAGAAATGCTCTCTCAGGCGATGTTAGGTTTTTGTACAGTGTTTCTGGGTTTCCTGTCACTGTGGGCCTCAGAGCACAGTAGTACATAGCAGAGTCTGTCTCTTCAACAGAGGAGATCTCCAGATCCACACGGGTCTTCTCTTTGTTCAGTTTACCAGAGAAGCGAGAGTCAAGAGAATCAGCTCCCTGTCCAATCCCACTGTAGTGTGGGATGAGCAGAAGGTATTGGGGAGCTGATCCTGGAGACTGTTTATACCATAGTAGAGTGTTTGCTGAGGAGTAGTTGCAGGAAAGAAGAACATTACTACCCACTTCTGCATACACTTCATGTTGGTTTGGCTCTATAGTCTGCTCATAGGTGTCTCCTGCAAATGGGAAGAGATGAACATTAAGTCATTTTTAAAATTGAAATAAACATGTATTTTTGTAGTTTTCTAAACAGAAAACATGACACTACTTTGAAAGCCATAACTTACCTATTACTGAGAACATAATAAATGACCAGATAAACAACATGGCTGGGGTTGGAAGTCAAACTGACTTTTAGCACAACAGAACCTGACTTCACTTGCAAGGTATTCAGTTGATCATTTCTGCTTAGTTTACCTACAAGCTCCACCCCTAAGCACAGTTGCTTTTGTGAATCTCAATCTCTCCTTTCCTCTCATTTGTCCTCTCTTTTGTGATACTGCATCTCTCTTTGCATGTTGTATGAATCACATATGAAAGGTTTGTATACAGTGTTTCTGGGTTTCCTGTCACTCTGGGCTGCAGGGCGCAGTAGTACAGAGTACAGCAGAGTCTCACTTCAGCAGAGGAGATCTAAGGTTCTATCTATATAGAATATTAGTCACATCACGTCTAATTGATCTTTGGATGGTTCTTCATGGTCTGTGTAGTTAGACTTTTGAAAAGTACATTTTTAAGTGAAAAATCATATAAACTGGGAAGTTCTATCTGCATAAACCCATTTCAACTTGACGGTATAAGGTTCTATCTGCAATCCAATCACAAGCAAATACAGACGGACCAAATACAGACGGACCAATCAGAACACGCCTTTGCCATCTCTCTCTAGGTATGGCCTCTAAGCTGATCTAGCCAGCAATAATGGCATGCAAGTAAAAGAACAACAATGTCAGAAGTCTTTACCAAATAAATTAAAGTAAAAATAATAAAAAGTAAAACAATAAAACAACAATAACGAGGCTATATACAGGGGGTACCGGTACCGAGTCAATGTGCAGAGGAACAGGTTAGTCGAGGTAATTAGTACATGTAGGTAGGGGTGAAGTGACTATGCATAGATAATAAACAGCGAGTAGCAGCAGCAGTGTACAAAACACAATCAGCTCCTTTGTCTTGCTCACATTGAGGGAGAGGTTGTTGTCCTGGCACCACACTGCCCGGTCTCTGACCTCCTCCTATAGGCTGTCTCATCATTGTTGGTGAAGTCCAGGATCCAGATGAGGTGTATAGTCCCAGGGTCCTTAGCTTAGTGCTGAGCTTTGTGGGCACTATGGTGTTGAATGCTGAGCTGTAGTCAATGAACAACATTCTCACATAGGTGTTCCTTTTGTCAAGGTGGGAAAGGGAAGTGTGGATTGCGATTGGGTCATTTTGTATCTGTTGGGGCGGTATGCGAATTGGAGTGGGTCTATGGTATCCGGGAGGATGCTGTTGATGTGAACCATGACCAGCCTTTCAAAGCACTTCATGGCTACCGATGTGAGTGCTACGGGGCGGAAATCATTTAGGCAGGTTACCTTCGCTTCCTTGTGCACAGGGACTATGGTGGTCTGCTTGTTGTCACATCGTTGTTCAGAGATGATAGTAATTTGTCTGATGATGGTAATATATTTCCTAACATATATGATGAGGTGTTACTACTCTTATTTTTTGAATTTTTTTATTTAACCTTTATTTAACTAGGCACGTCAGTTAAGAACAAATTCTTACTTTCAATGAGGGCCTAGGAACAGTGGGTTAACTGCCTTGTACAGGGGCAGAACGACAGATTTTAATCTTGTCAGCTCGGGGTATCCATATTTCAACCTTTCGGTTACTAGACCAACGCTCTAACCACTAGGCTGCCTGGTAAAGTAGTGTTCTTCTATTATTTATGTATTCAAATAGCTACACTTTTCTTAAAAACTGTTTAATTCAGAAGTGTCAGATAGAACCAAGATTGACATTTCAGAGACGTAAGGTTTTATCTGTAATTGCAACACACTAAAGAAACTGACTTACAAATAGGATTTTGATACTCTGCACTTTAGTTACCTTTAAGGTGATAACATTAATAGGTTGTGAAAGAAGAATTCATTATAAAACAGTTCTGATAGAATCTGTAAGTCACATGGTCACAACATGTCAGGATTCCAGTAACATCAGGTATTGAGAAAAAGGTAATGAGATCGGTATCCTATCAAAGATAAGTCCAGCAAGAAGAACAGAGTTCCAAAGCCAATGTCCCATAATTATCATAGGATAGAAAGAGCAAGTCAAAATTATGTTACTATATAGAAACTGGTGTGCTCTCTTGATTCCTGTCTTTGTAGCAGCACAGACCTAGACCATGCAGCACAGCATAGAGTGGATGTCCAAATACTGTAAACAAGTCATTTTAAAGTAGAAAGCAACATTTTCTTGGTAATGTGGCCAACTTGTGGTTGATGCTGACTTTTCCATTACGCTGTACCTAATACTGGATATGATGCAGCTTTTTCTAAATTCATCTAACTAACACTACTAGGCCAACTCTATAAATTAAACAATGGTCTATTTTCTAATCCATGAGATATTGTAATGGCATTTTATTGTCTCTTACATCTACCTTTACACCAGGTCTCAGAGCATTTCATAATGTCCTGTAAGTAAACGACTCCATTTAGAATGATATGCTACATTTAAAATGCTATGTACTAATTTGTGGATGTCTATCATACATTTTGAAGAACATTTTAATAAATACAATTTGTATGATATGCTACTATTTTTTCAAAACATATAATATGTTAAGAATTTGCAAAACATACGATATGTTATGAATTTGCAAAATGCATGATATGTTACAAATTCCAATTTGTCGTGGCTGATGTTAGCTAAGTGACTAGGTGGCTGACACTAACGTTAGTTAGCTGGAAAACATTAGCTCGGCTCGGGGTTAGGGTTAAGAGTTAGGTTAGATTGTTAAAACCTCTTGAAGCTAGTAAACTGCCTATTTCTCAGGACCAGATAATAGAATATGCATATAATTGACAGCTTAGGATAGAAAACACACAACAAAGTTTCCAAAACTGTAAAAAATATTGTCTGTGAGTATAACAGAACTGATATTGCAGGCGAAAGCCTGAGAAAAATCCAATCAGGAAGTGACTCTTATTTTGAAACCCCTGTCTTTCTTTGCATCCCTATTGCCCATTGAAAGGGATATCAACCAGATTCCTTTTTCTGTGGCTTCCCTACGGTGTCTACAGCCTTTAGACGTAGTTTCAGGCCTTTATTTTGAAGAATGAACGTAAACGTCCACATTGCGTAAGTGGTCAGTTTTTGGCTCTCAGTGTGATTTTTGCGCAAAACAGAGAGGTAGCCATTTTTCCTCCCAGTCCAAGTGAAAAGCCAACTGTCCCGGTTGATATATCATCGAAAAGATATTTGAAAAACACCTTGAGGATTGATTATAAAAAAAACGTTTGCCATGTTTCTGTCGATATTATGGATATAATTTGGAATTTTTGTCTGCGTTGTCGTGACCGCTATTTCCGGTGGATTCCTGGGCATAACGCATCAAACTAACTACTAGGTATTTGGATATAAAAAATATCTTTATGGAACAAAATTAACATTTGCTGTCTAACTGAGAGTCTCGTGAGTGAAAACATCCGAAGATCATCAAAGGTAAACGATTAATTTGATTGCTTTTCTGATTTTCGTGACCAAGTTACCTGCTGCTAGGTGTACATAATGTTTTGTTAGTATATCGATAAACTTACACAAACGCATGTATTGTCACCCTGAGACGACAGGGTGATTAACAAAAGGCTAAGCTGTGTTTCGCTATATTTCACTTGTGATTTCATGAATATGAATATTTTCTAGTAAGATTATTTGACCGCTGCGCTATGCTATTTAGTGTAGTTGATGACAATTATCCCGGATCCGGGATGGGTGGTTCCAAGAGGATTAGGGAAAGGTTTAGCAAAAAGGGGTAAGGATTTGCATTAAGTAACTTTCTGTCTTATGTAACCATAGCAAACATATATTTCATTATAATTTGAAAGCCACGGATTTACAATTACTATGTTAAGTCTAGTCTATGAGACTAGGCTGACATTTAAAGCTGAATTGGAAGAGGTAGCTTTATTGACATAAAACCTATAATTATCATCATCTGCTCCTACTAGTCTTGGTAATATCAAGGAGATAGTGAGAAGGTTACTGTGTCAATTTCAAAGTGGTGTTGTATACTGTACAGACAAGTTTATTATCATTGTGTAGCTCAGTATGTTTTTGTAAAGGGGTTATATATCCTGTTGTCACAGTGGGCCTCAGAGCACAGTAGTACACAGCAGAGTCAGACAGCTGCACCCTCTGGATCGTCAAGGGGACTGATTTGGAGTTGGCATCTAGATCGGCATGAAATCTCTCCTTGAACTCAGTAGCATTGTCCCCAGTTCCAAATTTGAACCGCATAAGCATATACTTGGGGAAGTCGTTTGCTCGCTGTTTGTACCAGAATAGATATGGACTTGAATCGTCTGTTTCATAATGACAGGCAAGTGTTATTTGTCCTCCTTCAGTAGCCGTCACAACTCCTTTTGGCTGTAACACTCTGTCTCCTCTGCATTCTGGAGAGAAATTATATAAGTTGAAAAAAGAAAGGGTATTTTATTATTTATACCCATTAAATCATTGGGAGAATATAGAGTGAGCAACTTTCTCTATTTATCACAACATAAAGGGATAATTAAAGCAATGGCAGTAAGCAAATAAAAAAAAATGTCATCATACCCCAACAAAATGCAGAAAGAATCAGAATATTCTTCAACCAAGATTCCATGTCTACTGTGAGATGTGTAGGTAAGGAGAGAGCAAACACACTTGTATGTGTCAAAAGCTTTTGAAACTACTTCTTTAACTCTGCCTTAGGAAGCATTGAGGAGGGGCTTCCACTAGGCTCTCTAAGAGTCTTACATCACACTATCAAATAGTTTTTGTAATGAGGCTGTATATCCTGTTATCACAGTGGGCCTCAGAGCACAGTAGTACACAGCAGAGTCAGACAGCTGCACCCTCTGGATCGTCAAGGGGACTGACTTGGAGTCTACATCGAGATGGGCATCAAATCTATCCTTGAACTCAGTGGCATTTTTACTTCCAAAAGGAAAACGTCCCAGCATGAACTCTGGGAATCCATTTAATTCATGCTTGTACCAGAACAGGTTGACATTCTTTATATTAACTGCATCAAATTGACAGCCCAGTGTGACCTGTTCTCCCTCAGTAGCGATCACATCTCCTGGTGGCTGAATGACTGAATCTTCTCCTCTGCATTCTGGAATATAATGTAATACACATTTGTATTAGGAGGAAAATAATCAAGCAACATGATTGAGTGAATAAAAATGTATGAATCTAATAGTGGTAGTATTGTACTGTAAAATATGTTTTAAAAAAGAAAGGGATTGGAGTAAAGGCAGTAAACAAATTAGAAAAATAATATTATAATACCATAACAACATGCAGCAAGAATCAGTAAATTACTCAGCCAGGGTCCCATGTCTGCTACTGTGAGACCAACAGGAGAAGAGTAAATCCACTCTGATGTAGCTAGGCCATGATGACACCATAAAATCCTTCTCTCCTCCTCTTTTTGGGCATTGTCAAACATTGAGAATCCTGAGGCAAACACTCTACAGAGCTAGATGTGAAATTCAGCCTGGAATCAACCCCCCTGGAACTCATCACTATTGCTACCTTCTGAATAACGATCTCTTCTCAGGACATACTGAGGAGAGTTCCTAGTTAACTGGATGTACCCGAAGAGATCAGGAGATGTACTACTGGTAGTGTAGTTACAGCTGAGTGTTACCAGTCCTCCTTCAAGGGCAGTAACATGTCCACTCTGCTGGTCAACAGCCTCACCTTGCAATCTGAAAAATACAGTATATATTTTGGGGTTTTATAATACATTATATGCTTAGGTTCATAGAATGAGAGTGTAGAAAGGAGAAGCACTATACTGTACCAAAATAGCATGCAGCCAGGATAAGTAAAGTATTCCTAAGCCAATGTGCCATTATGCTTCATGTAAGAATAGACTGTTATAGACTGTTATAGACTTTATGTTCCATCCACTGTAGGGGCTTTGCAGTAGGGGAGAAGCTTATTGTATATTCAATTATTTAGTTGAACAGCAAGAGGGATTCCTAGTTCAATTTTATATATTTGGAACCATTAAATATCTTGTTTACATAAAAATAATAATTTGGCAGTTGTTAAGGGGTTTGAAGAAATATATTTTCTGTTCAGGCCAAATTGAGGTCATCTGACAAATATAATACAGTCTTATATCCACTGAGGATTTGGAACAAAATCAGAAAGAAAGGCACAGTCCACAGTAGCCTATGGATCAGTTCAACATAGACCTTCGCTATGCTGCCCAATGCCACAAATTGTTATCCTTACTATGCATTAATACCCTCTACAGTCTAAGCCCTGTATTATCTGGGGAGTGGGGTTGACGTTAGCGACATGGGATTGTTTATAGAAAGTCATAGAAAGCAATATTTAGCCCATACAAATGTATTGAATAACAGATTCACTACATGGAACAAAATATACAGTAGTCCGTCAAATAAACCAAAAGGACGTTTTTTTCTGAATTGTCTGTACGATATCTGAGAGAAATAAGAAAGATCTGGAAACACTTTGTTGTTGTTTTTTTTGGCACTAAAAAGTCTCCATATATGCTTTTATTTATTTTATCAACTGGTACCGTGGGACCTTCAGACAAGTCTTGAGGCCTGTGGTCATCCTAGACCAAAACAACTAACATATACGTTTTTCGTGAGTCTCACATTAATTTATGAGTTCTCACCTTTCTACGGAGGGGTTATATTAGTGTGTAGCCCAAACTGTTCTGATGCTACAGACAGAAGTCGGCAGATAGGCTGTCCCAAGACGCTTGTGTGGGTCAAAGATTACAACGGGCAACACCATTGTGTTCTCCAGAGTCTCATCTTTCCATAGAGGGGTCATACTAGTTTGTAGGCCGTTCGGACGCAACAGATGATTTCGTGAGATGACCGATTATTGGGATGTCTCATGGTCTGACAAACATCGTTCTAGCTCTGTCACCTTTCACTGCAGACACATCCAATGCATCGCAGATGCATCAAATGCAAAAAAACAGATATCACTAGCTTAAACTGACAGATTTTTATGGGGATTTTTTTATTATGCTAATTAGATTTCCGTGGGGGCACCGACATCAAAAATATATATTTTTGTAAAACAGTAGTCAAGTCAACTGATGATTGGATTTATGATTGAAACCAATGACTTACCCTGAATGCAACCATGATCATAATCCCTGTCACACCAGATACTGACTGGTTTTCTGATCCTACTTTCTTTTTAAGGTATCTGTGACCAACAGATGCATATCTGTATTCCCAGTCATGTGAAATCCATAGATGAGGGCCTTATGAATGTATTTCAACTGACTTATTTCCTTATATGAACTGGAAAAAGCTTGTGTTTCTGTTTTTGTTCAGTGTGTAAAATCATTGCACATTGTGAATACAAGAAGCACAAAAAATAACATGCAATTGTGACAAGAATGGGTTAAAACACAATAAATGTATATTCTGTTTAATGGGGGAAATTATTCTACAACACAGACACCTGTAGTGTGGACATGCTGCATGCATCATTGAAAAGAACAGGAGCAAATTGATGATTCTTTACTGACACCTATTGACTCTCACCAGTACAAGCATTGTCATTGTCAAGTTTTCACCTTGTTGGGCAGAATGTTGAACACTAGATGGAACTATTGTATCATTATTAGAAATAGATTTGCTTTGAGTGTTCAGAGATAAAATACTAGTTCTCCTGACTGACATTGGAAGTGACTAGTGTTCAGAGGTGTAAGGATAATTAGGAGTATGAAACTAGGGTATTTGATGCAGTGCTACTCCATTCATGTTATACTTCAATATGAAGAAAACAGCTTGAAATTAGTAACTGATCTTGACATTAATTTAGGGTTAGAGTTATGGGTAGAAAAGAGTGGTTTAGTGTTTAGGACATATTCATTCTTCTGCCTGATAACTTTCTCCCCGTAATCTGATGTTCTATGTTTTTGTACATGTCTCTGGGTTTCCTGTCACTTTGGTTCTCAGATCACAGTAGTAGAGAGCAGAGTATGTTACTTCAGCAGAGGAGATCTCCAGATTCACGTTTGGCCTTTAGTCATAATTTAGAGTTAACCCTGGTGTAATATCCACATACTCCATAATGAGTAACTGTGGTGCTGATTTGGGATGTTGTCGATACCATAGAAGTGTTACCAGAGGTGTAGTTACAAGAGAGAGTAACTCTGTCCCTTTCTGAAGACACTTCTACATCAGTGTAGGGTGTTAATACCTGTTCACAACTGAGACCTGTAAAACATAAAACATATATTATATTTAATACTTTAAACACACATGGAAGATTGAATTAATTACAAATGCAGTATAAAGATAAAAACTATTCACATTTTTAAAAAAAACATGCATCCTCATTTCATGCATTATCATTATATTCTTTGATTTGAAAAATAAATACCTCTCAACATAATCACACTCAGTTTAATAGAAAATGTAATTACTTACCTATAAAGTCAAAGAAGAGTAACAGTGAACAGAACAACATTGTAGATGGCGAGATGTGTAGAAGCACCAGCTGCTGATGAAAAGCAAATCTTCAACTGGCTTTGATCTTCATGGTAGTATCATGTCTTATCTTGAGGATTCAAATCAAATCAAATAATATTTTATTGGTCACATAAGCATGTTTAGCAGACGTTATTGCGGGTGAGGCGAAGTGCTTGTACTTCTAGTTCCAACAGTGCAGCAATATCTAACAAGTAATGTCCAACAATTTCACAACAAATACCTAATACACACAAATCAAAATAAAGGAATGGAATTAAGAATATATAAATATATGGATGAGCAATGTCAGAGTGGTATAGACTAAGATACAATAGAGACTATAGAATAAAGTATATACATATGAGTTGAGTAATGGAGGATATGTAAATATTATTAAAGTGACATTCATAATCTAATCCTGAGTTTTATACTCTAGCTCCTCCTGTTCATAATGTTGAAACAAAGACGTTTTATGTGTACATTAAACTGCAATTGACGAATAATGTATGTATTAAATGCTCCACTTGGTGGTGTTGTGGTCAAACAAAATACATCCAATGCATGCAAATCTATAACTAACTGACAGGTCTGTATTCTGTTCAGTGCTGAGTCAGTGAGTTACAGTATGTGTCACTGTGGAAGTCATAGTATAGTAGTTCAGAGCAGAGTCTCTCACTTCTACAGAGGAGATCTCCAGATCCACCCAGGTTTTCTCTTTGTTCAGTTTAACAGTGAGGTGAGAGTATGGATGTTTAGCTCTCACTACAGTCCTAGAGACATGGAAGATGAAGAAGAGGACTTGGGGAGATGAACCAGGATACTGTTTATACCACAGTACACTGTATGCTGAGGAGTTTTTGCAGGAAAGCTGAACATAACTGCCCTCCTCTCCATACACTTCATGTTGGCTTGATGATCTCCTCAAAACTGTCACCTGCAAATGTGATGAGGTGATGGATAAATTATAAGGTAGATTAATTTGAATTAAGGAAAGATCTTGGTATTTATTCTAAAATCCAATAATACTGATAAACTATACATTAGCCTAAAAAAAATGCTTAATAGAAAATACAGGAATACAGTAATTTACTAACCTGTCGGTACACAAAGTAAAATAGTTGTGTAGCTTCTTTTTATTACTTACAGTGAGTAGTAAGCCACAGCCCTGTCCTAAAAAAAAATTTTATTTTTAATTTTACCTTTATTTAACCAGGTAGGCCAGTTGAGAACAAGTTCTCATTTACAACTGCAACCTGGTCAAGATAAAGCAAATAGACGTGCAGATGATGATGTGCAAGTACACATACTGGGGCGCAAAAGAGAAAGAAGATAAATAACAGTATGGGGATGAGGTAGTTGGGTGTGCTATTTACATATCGGCTGTGGACGGGTACAGTGATCGGTAAGCTGCTCTGACAGCTGATGCTTAAAGTTAGAGGGGGAGATGTAAGTCTCCTGCTTTAGTGACTTTTGCAATTCGTTCCAGTCATTGGCAGCAGAGAACTGGAAGGAAAGGCGGCCAAAGGAAGTGTTGGCTTTGGGGATGACCAGTGAAATATATCTGCTGGAGCGCGTGCTATGGGTGGGTGTTGCTATGGTGACCAGTGAGCTGAGATAAGGCAGGGCTTTACCTAGCAAAGACTTATAGATGACCTGGAGCCAGTGGGTTTGGTGACGAATATGTAGCAAGGGCCAGCCAACGAGAGCATACAGGTCACAGTAGTGGGTAGTATATGGGGCTTTGGTCCCAAAACGGGGGCAATCAATTCACATATGGTGTCCAGGGCACAGCTGGGGGCTGAGGGGGGTCTATAACAAGCGGCAACGGTGAGAGACTTGTTTCTGGAATGGTGGATTTTTAAAAGTAAAAGCTTGAATTGTTTGGGCACAGACCTGAAAGCATGACAGCCTGCAGAGTTCTCTCTCTTCAGTAGATTGCAACTCTTGGCAGTTCTATCTTGTCGAAAGATGTTATATTTGGGGATGGAAATTCAGGATTTTTGGTGGTCTTCCTAAGCCAGGATTCAGACACGGCTAGGGCATCCAGGTTGGCGGAGTGTGCTAAAGCAGTGATTAAAACAAACTTGAGGAGGCTTCTGATGTTAACATGCATGAAACCTAGGTTTTTATGTTTACAGAAGTCTACAAATGAGAGCGCCTGGGGAATGGGAGTGGTGCTTGGGGCTGCAATGCCTGGGTTAACCTCTACATAACCAGAGGAACAGAGGAGGAGTAGGATAAGGGTACGGCTAAAGGCTATAAGAACTGGTCGTCTAGTGCGTTCGGAACAGAGTAAAAGGAGCAGATTTCTGGTTTTGTAGGAAAATATTCAAGGAAAAATGTACAGACAAGGGTATGGTAGGATGTGAGTACAGCAGAGATAAACCTAGGCATTGAGTGACAATGAGAGAGGTTTTGTCTCTAGAGGCACCAGTTAAGCCAGGTGAGGTCACCGCATGTGTGGGGGGTTGGACAAAAGGGCTATCTAAGGCCATTTGGAGCATCATGTTCTATATTACAGATCAGACAAGAATGTGTTATTTAGAAAACAGCAAAGCCAAAACACTGCTATGACTCTGAATTGATAAGTAGGCATATACACTGTTGCTCCTCCTCTTTACATAGGTTTTTAAACACACCCACCAGGTTTTCTATCAAAAAGAAAAACCTTGAGATGCACCATCTCCTGTAGATCATGTCTAGTACGTATAGAATGTGTCGGGTTAGGTTTCTATAAAGAGTTTGTTGGTTTCCTTTCACTGTGGGCGTCAGTGCACAGTAGTAAATAGCAGTCTTTCTCTTTAGCAGAGGAGATCTCCAGATCCACACGGGTTCTCTCATCGTTCAGTTTAACAGACAGTCGAGGGTCTTCAGGTTTAGCTTTCACTACAGAGGGGTTTGAGAACACTCCAGTGAGGAGGAGGAAGATGGGAGATGATCCAGGGTACTGTTGATATCACTGGAGAGTACTAGCAGAGGAGTGGTTACAGGACAGATTCATGACATCACCCTCCAACCCAAACACCTTATCTGATGTTGGAGTAATATCATTCCCATGACTGCCACCTGTAAAACATTCATGAAAACAGGAATTATTATCAGGAAATTATGATACAATTCAAATCATTATTCTGTCAAGTGTATTCAAAATTGACAAAATTGCCTTCACAGTAATATGACTCCAGTCTTCATTCACAGTGATTGGATATGACAAATAGCATCAAACTCACCCACTAGTGTTAATTTTAATATTGATCCCAGTAACATGCTGGTAAGTATTATTTAACACAATGAAAACAGTGAACTCAAGTATAGTTATGACAGAATGACTCCCCTGGTTTCTCACTGTCTGCTTTAAAAGCCATTTCCTTTCCTCTACTTCAATTATGTAACACCTCCCCTTGACTTAAACAAAAGGCACACAACACAAAGTACTTGTCACGAACCGGCTCATAGCCCGTAACAAAAAAGGGAGACAACGTGGAGATCAAGGAATAACAATAACATATTTATTAACTAAAGTTAACTATAAACAAGTAACAATGGTGTGTGTAGTCAGTAGTGTAAGTGAGTGGTTGCATGCATGTGATAATGAGGGGTGTTGAAAGGTGCCAAAGCAAACAAACAAAACTGCCACAAAAACTGCCACAAAAAACTGCCACAAAAAATGCCGCAACCAAAATCCAACAGCGTGTTTGCATGGAGAGAGTCTCCTCAATGAATGGGGAAAGGTGTATTTATCCCCCAGGCACACCCGGGGCCAGTTGTGTCCCATTCCCCTGATGACCCTCCCGGCTCTGCCCACGGAAATCCTATTAAGGTAAACAAGAGTAAAGAGACAGAATTTGGCACAGTGGGAGGGTCGTCACAGTACTGTACACACACACCCACGTGAACATACAGAGTTTTTGTAAGTGGGCTGTATAATCCTGTTGTCACAGTGGGACTCAGAGTAAAGTAGGACAAAGCAGAGTCAGATAGCTGCAACCTGGATAGTCAAGGGGACTGATTGTGTCTTGTTATTTAGACAAAAAAAGCAGATGCGGATCCATCAGCCATTAAGACAGCAGTTGTTAAAAGAGGAAGTTGAAGGATTGTCAGTCTAAGAGCACCAGTGAAAGAGTGTGGGCTCATCCGTGATCCATGTGCAAATTTATTAGGTCAGTTAGACACCGACACAGGAGTAGGGGAATGGGACATTACATGGAAGCAAATAATGGAAAAGCTATGTAAAATAAAAATACATCAGTTTAAAAATTATTGTGGAACCCTGGAACCAGAGTTCGCACACAAAGTAATTGGAGGAGTACATGAGCCAGTGAAGCAATACAAAATAGCCAGACACGAGCTAAAAGAGGCCTTAATTAGCTTGGCAGAGCTGGAACAACAAGGAAAGATTGAAAAGATAACCAACCCAGTTACTAATACACCTATGCAATGTGTACCCAAACCAGATAAAACAGTAAGACTGGTGTTTAATTTTAAGGCCTTAAACAGACTTATCACCAGTCACAAGGGGTCATACATAGACCTTAACATGGCATTAACAGAAATGAAAATTGGCAAGTATAAGACATGCCTAGATCTGGCGAATGGATTCTATGCTGTACCTTTGGCAGAAGAAAGTAAAGCCAGGACAGCCTTTACACCTGACAAGACTCAGTCCTACCAATTCTGCTCTATCCCACATGGATATTTAAATAGCCCAAATGTCTTCCAGGAATGCATGGGAAAGATCCTATAAGGAATAGACTGTGAAATTGACATAGATGATGTTCATATCACTCATGATGACACAGTAGAAAATACTAAAACTGTTATACGGGCCTTACACCAATTGGATAAGGCAGGAATGAAACTAAACATGACCAAAAGCCAATTTGAGAAGCGGGAAGTAAGCTTCCTAGATTTTACCATAGGAGACTACATCTCAGCAAACAAACCCTATGTAACCAAAATATTAGAGATGGTGAAACCACAAACAGTAAACCAAATGCAAAAAGCACTAGGGAAACTGTTACATAAGAAATCACCTCCCTGGATATAGCAGAATAGCAAAACATTGCTATCAGGGAATAATCCGAAGAGAGGATCAAAAGGCTCTAAGCCATAGCCAATTCGGCAGAGAACAATTCATCTGGACCATAAAAATGAAAGCAGCATGGGACCAGCTCAAAGCCATGGCTGATGTAGCCAAAGAAAATTAACCCAGAGACCCCACCAAGGGTCTGTGGATCGTATTCAAAATTACAGGGGACGCACTAGATAGAGACAGTAACCTACTAATCTCTAATGAAGGATCTGAAAGGACTATTAAGTGTTTTAACAAACCCCTTAAAGGCCCCATACAAAAATACGACACGGAAGGAGCCAAAATGGCCCTCCTGGAAACATATTGGAGTAAAATAATGGCCCTGGCCCAAGGTCAGAACATTACCATAAAAGATAACCAACTTAACAAAATGTGGGCACAAAATCAAACCAAGAAAATGCAGGAAGTTACCACCACAATATGGGATAAGTGGCGTAACGTAGTAGCAACAAAAGGGGTTAAATTTGTGTCAAATCAGGAAAATATCGATGAACCTCCTCCGGCCAAAAGACAGAGGAAGGGGCAGAATAAAGAGAAACCAAGAGACATCGTGGTTTTTATCGATGGCAGTGAGAAATCAGGTTCCACTGTTTGGGGTTTTATTGTAAAAAATAAAGCAACAGGAGACAGCCTCATTAGAAAAAGAGGCCGAATGGAGGGAACGGCACAAAAGGCAGAGGTGATGGCAGTGTTAGAAGCTTTGCTACACTGCACCACTTCTAACCTTAAAAGTATTGAGGAAGTCGCGGATAGCTATTATTGTTTCACTGACATCAGAAAAACTACAGTATATGGCAAAATAACGACTACAGAGGAGCAAAAAATAAAACTCTCCTCTATGATGGAGAATGGCGTAAAATCCATGAGTTAATGGACAAGGCCGAAGTTTTAGTAACTCACCAAAAAGCTCATACCAAGGACAGTAAAACAGCTCAGGGAAACTTCAACGAATTAGGCAACCAGGAAGTGGATGAATTAGTCCAAGTTCGAAGAGTCGTACTGATTCACCACGAGAAAGATAAACTTAAGGCTTTACATATAGATTGGGGACATTTAGGCCCTAGGATCTTTATGAAAAGGCTTAGACAAGAAGGTATTCCCTATGTTAAAATGGAAGTTACTGACCTTTGTCAACAATGTACTACATGCCAGGAACAAAAAGCAAGTAACATTGGTAGGCAGGCAGGGCAACACAATAAACATTCAATACCATGGAAACAAATTGCGTTGGACACTATGGGCCCAATGAAGGTTGCTACCTCAGTCGGGCATAGATACGCGATAGTCGTTGTTTGCGTGGCCACAGGTTATTCAGTTGTCCTAACATCAAAATCCTCAAACACTGTGCCTGTATTACAACTGCTTAACATGTTACCCCTTGCCTTAGGACCTTTTGAATCCATTAGGACAGACAATGGATCTCAATATAAGAATAAGAAGGTGGATGAGTGGTGTGTGACCAAAGGGGTCAGGCACATATTCTCCCCTCCTTATACTCCGCAGGCCAATGGTGCAGCGGAGAGGACAATTGGAAAATTGAAATCCACTTTAGGACTTTGGAAAGATGGAAAAGACTGGGGAGAGAAACTGGCACAAGCCTGTATTGAGCTTAACCAAACTCCCACAGACACTATCCCTAGCCCTAGAGAACTAATGGGACTGCCCGGTGTGGCAACGACCATAGACATAGCTAGCCCCAGTTCTCCCCCTCTACCTTGTGTATTACAGGTGGGAGACTGGATCAGGATTAAGTATGGGAAAAATATGGGACAGATAATTCCTAAGAAATTTGGTAAAAAAAGGAAAGTGCTTAAAATAATTAGTGCCAATACTGTATTAGTTGAAGGGAATAAGGCAGTTGACCTAGCCCAGTTAAAAAGGTATGGCGTCCACCCCCACCAGACCAGATTGGCTCAGATGAGTTGGGACTAGGTCTGGGCTCCAGGTGAGGAGAAGAGATCATGGGATCTGGACCACAATCCATAACAGGCATGAGGAATTGTCTAAACAAGGAGTAAGGAGTTCCGGGACAAGCGGAGTGATCTGGAAACACACCACTGCAGTCTCCGGGCCCACAAAGGTACATTAACACAGTGGGATGTGATGCCGGTGAGATAGCTGTTGGGGAAGTGCAATAGGACGGCCCCTCCAATAACGGTATTAGGAAAATAGCCCTGAATCCTAAGAATTTCCCGTGAAGACTGATCAACTTCACTAGAAATTGTTGGAACAGGTGGAAATTTATTATAAAATGATTAAGAAACACCAGTCTCTATTCAAAGTGTATAACTACTTTGAAATTGTATTATTTCCTTTGGAAAGTAAAGCTAACATACTGCGTGAGTGTCACTATGGGCGTTGTATGAGAAAGGAACAGATGTTTCATGGAGTTACCTGTTTGGAAGGTGACATGACTAAGGCCCCAGAATTAGGGGATGGTAGGAAAAGGTGGCCGGTAAAAATGGGATGGCAATTGGATATTGCTCAGGATGCCCTATCCAAAGTGGATTGTGTCTGGTCCTGCCATATGATAGACAGAGTCACGTCCCCTGGAGAGGGTAAGGGTGAGCAAAAAAGAGATGTAACTCAGTCAGGAGGGTTTAGGGAGAAATTCAGAAATATCTTTAGAAGAACCCGCTCTGGCCCCCAGGGAAATAAACCAGGCCCTGGAGAGGGCACAAGTAGACAACAGAGCACAGGACAGAGCAGGTCACCAAGATGGAAAACAGACACCCTGATAAAAAGAAAGAAAGAATAAATATATGTTCTAACCCCCAGCCTCCCCTGTTTCCACAGGAAACATGAGACTGGGGGAATATAGGACCAAGCACCGAGAATGTAAAATCGGCTGGTGCTGGTGGGTAAGTGCCCTTTCCTCTATAGTACTAGCACCATTAGCTATATTTTTAGGACTGGTACTAAATGTAGGACACTTACAAGAGGAACAAGAAGATATACAATTCTTAGAGGTGTTTCAACAAGAATGTGAATCCTCCTTAATGGTATTTGGAGCTTTGATAAAACATAAGGGGGAACCAATAAGCTGTGACACAGGTCAAAGCAATACTATATGCCCTGGGTTCCCGACGGAAAAATTGAGACAAAGGTTTAACTACACCTATTGGAATAATGCGGAGGCAAATATGACAGAACCGGTTGCTATTTTGTGGAAATGAGAAAAAATGGGACCCTGTATGGATGGGCAGTAAACCTTACCAGAGGGCCCCAATTAGTAAATCAGACATGTAGGGATGGCCAATACACAAATTCTTATAAAGGAGAAAAGTGGAAAGGTATGCTAAGTGGTAACCTAACTGAGATAAAATTCATATTGGATCAAGACACGTTGGCCAGTACATGGGAGGATATAGTGTGCCACAACACCACAACCTGGCCACAGAACACTAGAGCCCCGAACTTGACCCGAAAAAGAAATATCTTAACCACGGTCACAGGTTCAACTCAGATAACCACAACCCTCCGAAGTGACAATTTGTCTGAAAATATGACCCAGCCGAGAGAACAGGATGTGCTGTGTCTAAAAAAATAGCAGAGCAAAGCTTAATTAAAGTATGTAGAAGCACTTCAAAGGATAAACATCTAAATGAACGAAGTCCACGGGTAATAAAGAAGAAACCTGGCTGAAAGATATAGTACTATACTTACACACGGGAAATTCGTCTGCATGGGATAGAAGGATATTTGGAAATTATACCCATGGTATATTGTTACCCCACCAAAGGAATAGGACATATAGGTACTATAGATATGTCTCAGGACCCCAGGATAGGTTCCATAGACTAGAATACGGGGAACAGGGGAAACAAGTACCCCATGCCAAGGATGAAAATGGCAAGCCTTGGTATTGCACAGCCACAGGTTGGACCTGTTACACAATACATAACAGAACAACTACTCCTATGACCGTACCAAGGGATACACCCTGGACAGTCATAGACCTTAGAAGCTTAGGGACAAACCTGACTCAAGAGA
Source organism: Oncorhynchus tshawytscha (assembly GCF_018296145.1). Taxonomy (NCBI): domain Eukaryota; kingdom Metazoa; phylum Chordata; class Actinopteri; order Salmoniformes; family Salmonidae; genus Oncorhynchus; species Oncorhynchus tshawytscha. The sequence goes on along the minus strand of NC_056438.1, from coordinate 53,844,389 downwards.
ATGAAATGTACCAAGCTAGTTTGCGCCTGGCCCAAAGAATGTGTGGATCCAAACCAGAATGGAACTGGGGGCAAGAACTAAATAACGCCTTCCACCGCAAAAGGCCAAAAACAGTTAAAGATTATAACACCATCTGGCCAAAGCCGCCCAGTAATAAAACAGAAGCCTGGGCTAGGTATCATTGCCTAAGTGCGCATGGATATTTAAAGGAAAAAGTACCCTTTATGCATAAGTGGTCTGGAGGTCATTATCCCTCCCCCGGGAATCTAGGAGTAGCTCCTACTTTCGCGGTGCATAGCAAATATCAATATCAAGATTCCGGAGTTAGAGAAAGAAATAATTGTCCTAGGAGGAAATACGCAGAGCATATGTCCAGGCCTAATGCCCGAAGATGAACTAACTCCCGTGCATCACTTTGGATACAGCCTGAGCCCAATTTGTTACAGGAGAAATGCGCTTTTCTGGTTCTATGGCCTTATGCTACAAAAGTGGAATACTAGTCAGGACACCATGCGACATGGGGAACTGGAACTGAACGAGACAGCGACCACCAACATGACCCTGGTGAGTATAAATCATGCAGGGTTAAGAATCTCAAAATCCTATGATCCCAAAGCAATGGGATGGGGAAAAAGACCCTTAGATCCTACTCCTTTGTACAGTTGGCCTGTTATGGTGGCCTAAAGTACCATTACAATCCAGGGGACATAGGGGGAACTAGAGACCAACTACCCAGGACAGCATATCAATTACTCCCTTGGGCAAGATACATGCTGAATCCAGCAGCCAGAACCTGGATGGGATAAGTATTTAAAGACTGGGTAATACACTTAATGTGGCCAGCCGATAAAAAAAATGGAAGTAAATAGCACCTGGTTGATGTATAGAACCTCAGACTGGGACTGCAGTAGAATACCAAGTAACTCATCCAGCCAAAAATGTTGTGAGTTGACTGCAAGGGTGCTAAAATTACTCTTTGAGGCTAGTCAAAACAACTACTGTAACCTCTTGGAAGAGAAGGGTGTTGCGGACAACGTCTACTGGTATTTAGATGGAAACCTCAAGTTGGACCAAACTAGTGGAGACAATGTGGAATGAAGTAGTACTTAACCCAGTTACAGCAGTTACGGAAGTGATAGGAAAAGAAATAGCAAAAGTAACTAAGTGGTGGGATACAGTTAAAGCCATATTTTGGATGGGACTATGGATAACCATAGCCATCCTAATATTTCTGGCCCTGATGTTAGCAATAGGATGGGCTAAGAAAATGGGACTGCCAGTAGATAAAGTACTGAATAAGTTCTGGAAAGGAATAGCCTGGGCAGTCCTTAAAATATTAAAGTGCATCTTATGGGTAATGAGAACCATAATAAAAAGAATGTGGAAATTGTTAAAAGGCTTAGTGATCTGGAGTATGGTGTATGAGCGTGTCCATAGACATCCACCTGTGCCATCACCCACAGATGACCCTGTCAGCCAGGAAACTATAATGGTGCGACAGAAGCAGAGGTCGCTGCAAAACCGAGATGAACATGCTATATAAATAGAATGATTAAAAACTACAAACAAGTAAGGTGTCTGGCTGAAAGTGAGATACTGTGAAAATGAGGGAGTAGAAGGGGGATATAAATAAAGACCCTTGGTTGATAAAAAGCCATTGTGGCTGAATAGCTGAGACTCGACCACTAAAGACAACTAGAACCATCGGCTAGACGACCACTACAGAGTTAAGCAGACTAGCTCGATTTAAATTCAATAAAATGGCCTCAAACTACTCCACGAGTGACAACGAGACTGATGACCAGCTGAACCCTGAAACCGGCCTAATGGTAAATAACTGCCTTTGCGAAATTATACAAGTAATAATATGGTGTATATTGGCCTATAAGAATAGACAGAGCCATGGGGTAGTTACAGGCCTAGCTATGTTACTAACAGTAATCTGTGCCTGTATAAGATTTGGATTAAAACCTCTACTGACTCCCCATCCCGCATACTGGAGCGTAATCATCGCCTGACACTAATTAGGTTAACGCAACGGACATAAATATCCCTAGAAAATATTCCTATTCATGAAAATCACAAATGAAATACACTGAGACACAGCTTAGCCTTTTGTTAATCACCCTGTCATCTCAGATTTTCAAAATATGCTTTACAGCCAAAGCTAGACAAGCATTTGTGTAAGTTTATCGATAGCCTAGCATAGCATTATGCCTTGCTAGCAGCAGGCAACCTTGTCACGGAAATCAGAAAAGCAATCAAATTAAATCGTTTACCTTTGATGAACTTCGGATGTTTTCACTCACGAGCCTCCCAGGTAGATACCCAAAGTTCATTTTTTCCCAAAATATTATTTTTGTAGGCGAAATAGCTCCGTTTGTTCTTCACGTTTGGCTGAGAAATCGCCTGGAAATTGCGGTCACCACAACTGCCGAAAAATATTCCAAATTAGCGCCATAATATTGACAGAAACATGGCAAACGTTGTTTATAATCAATCCTCAAGGTGTTTTTCTGATATCTATTCGATAATATATCCGTCGGGACAATTAGTTTTTCAGTAGGACCGATTGGAGTAATGGCTACCTCTGTATTTTAGCGAGAATCTCTCTCGGAGCCACCATGTGACCACTTACGCAATGTGGCCGCCTACGGCTGTTCTTCAACAGAAATGCGTAAAACTACGTCACAATGCTGTAGACACCTTGGGGAATACGTAGAAAGCATAAGCTCGTTGATGGCACATTCACAGCTGAATAGGGACTCATTGGAACGCAGCGCTTTCAAAACCTGGGGCACTTCCTGATTGGATTTTTCTCAGGCTTTCGCCTGCAACATCAGTTCTGTTATACTCACAGACAATATCTTTACAGTTTTGGAAACGTGAGAGTGTTTTCTATTCAAAGCTGTCAATTATATGCATATTCTAGCATCTTGTCCTGACAAAATATCCCGTTTAAAACGGGAACGTTTTTTTCCCAAAAATGAAAATACTGCCCCTAGAGTCGCAACAGGTTTTAAGTAAAGGAAAGAAAATTATGCTAACTATGGTACCCATTGTAGTGTTGCAACAAATGAAGGCTATGCTGGGGAAGCATTATGAAGTAATAATAATGAAGTAAAGTTTAGCGGCAGTAACAGGCTTGATAGGGGAAATTGGAAATGACCCTGTACAAAACCCCCTAAATTAATGTGACGCGACCTCTCTGTACTGCCATAACGGGATTCCAGTATGGGAGTTACGTACTAGAAGGGATGGTGGCGGTAGTGGTAGGTTGGCAATTGATTAAGACCTGGAACCAACTAAAAAACTCTAGGCTGAGATTTAGGCTGGCTGAGGGGTCAGGAGGACCAATAATATGGGCAATCATAGCCATCGTGGCAGGGGCCCTTAAAGACAAATGGCCAGCCCTGAATGGATTCTGTCAACTAGTTGTGTTAATGTTACCGATATTTCTTCACCCACCCACCAGGCGACGACCAGGGGGGAGCATCACAGGGTAACAGAGGAAAAGGGATCAACCACCTCCAGGGTAAGCCAACCTAAAAAGTATAGGGGACATACTAATGATAGGAGGCCACTTTTTGGGAGGAGAGTAATTACCCTCCATGGCATGAATTGGGAAAGGTTAAGGCTTAAACAAGAACCCCTGGAGGATGTAGAACTGTCAGATGGGATCATTTTAGTTAACCTTAGAGAGACTAAAATGTGCACCACCCATCCCTGTCACGAATCCCATTTCCTGAGTCTGTTTTTTGCCTGTGTTCTGTCCTGGAGTGTTTTTTCCGGCGTCCTGGAACGCACCCTGTCTGGTTGCCGGGCAATGTAGCCAGTTGGGAGTTCTGATTACCCGCACCTGTATCCCATCAGCTATCTGGACACCAGGGGCCTGTTGCACAAAACTAGGATAAGGGATTAAGCCAGGATATCTTGGTGATCCTGGCTCAATTGATCCGTAATCCGGTTGCACTAAAGATGGATAGGGGGCAGGAGGATATGTTATGGTATAAATTACCATGGAGATTTATTCTGTGGAGCTAGCCTGCTCCAGACCAGGCTAAATTCCAGGATCTATTTAATCTCATCCCTAATGTCAGTCAGCAGTCACCACAAATGGAAACCAATAGTTATTTCACTGCTCACTATACATTGTTATCACATATAACTAGACCCACTGTTATTATTTAAACGTTTGTGATCATTAATTTCAATGATTTTGGATAAAAAATGATTTTTAGATGATGTTGCTATCATTAGATAATTTACAGTTTCCCATAGACTATAAGGCTATATATAAAATGATAGAATATTAGGGCCACAGAGGGAAAAAAACACAAGTCATAATATTGTAACCAGTTGTTTTAAAGGAGGACAGTTGTTAAAATGACAGATGTGGGGCATTTCGTGAAATTGTACTTCAGTATGGTTTCATAAACAAAGACATGCTGATGTGCCAGAATATTAAGTATCACATTGTCATAAGTATCAAAACTGTAAAAACAATATGTAGCTTTTCTGCAGAAAGAACCAGCCTCATAAATTTATGACTTTATCCTTTTTCTTCAGTGTGGCCCTAGTACTCTGTCATATAAACAAATACACATTCCATATGAATATAAAAACACAATGTGTAACATTATGTTCCTTTATTGAATAAGGACAAAACAAAGCAGGTAAACCATCAGCTCCTTTCGAAACTGAAGTCACAGTGACTCTACAAGATGGAAAGCACAGAATCCAAGCATATTATACAAAATGATACATACACATTCAAAGGTCTGTATATAACACACCCTGCATGTCTGCACACTAAAATAAATGCAGGACAAATCCATACACATCAACTGAACAGACAAATGAATGGATGCAGTAGCCTCCCTGCAGCCTTGTATTACACACAGTATACCGCACAAACATCATAAGAGGCCAAATTCGTCAAAAAACAAACCCAAAAAAACCCAAATTCCTCTGCCACCGCAGGACATATTTAACCAAAATTGAAAGCACACATACTAACTAAAATAATTCAACACATATTGGTCCCTCAGCAGCCGACCACTGTCGTCATCAGGGAAGATTGCCGGATTGTCCCAGTCCATGGCTGGTGGCACTCTGGGGGCCCTCTCCTTCCTCAGGCAGGCCACATTGTGGAGGACAGCACAAGCCACAGTAATATCACATGCCCTAACAGGGCTGACCCTTAATTTGTGAAGGCAGTGAAAGCGTGCCTTCAGGAGGCCAAAGGTCATTTCAACTCTGGCCCTGGTCCTGGCATGGGCATGGTTGTAGGCCTGCTGTGCTTCCTGGGGGTCTGTGAAAGGTGTCAGGAGAAAAGGCTGGCAGCCATACCCCTGTCTCCCAGCAACACACCAGAGAATTCACCTGTCAACACAAAATCTCATCATTACTACCTCATAAACACAGTGATATTCTTGACACAGCCATGATGGTTATAAATAGGGGTTGTGTGGCTTACCTTGTGATAGGCACTGATAGATTTCAGAGGCCCGAAAGATTCTGGAGTCATGGACTGAGCCAGGCCATTTTGCCACAACATTGCTGATCACACAGTCAGCATTGCAGACCATCTGAAATCATAAGATGAGGAATATTACACCAATCAATGCACATCACTGGCAATGCAGAGTGTTCGTCAATGGACAATATCAAAAAGTTATGTTCACCTGAACATTAATGCTGTGAAAGGATTTCCTATTCACAAAATCGGCCTCATGGGCACCTGAGGGGGCTTTTATCCTTATGTGTGTGCAGTCCACTGCACCAATGACATTGGGGAAACCTGTCACACAAAGTAATGAGTATCCTACTATGTGTTAACAGTTGTCCTGTAATTTGTAGATCCTCTTACCTGCAATCCTATAGAACTCCTCTTTGATGTCACAGAGTCTTCTGTGGCCAGGGAAGGAGATGAAGACATCTGCTAATGCTTTGATAGCCAGACACACACTCCTTATTGTGCAGCAAATTGTGGCCTTGTTCAGCTGTTCTGCATCCCCCACTGAGTACAGGAAGGCTCCACTAGCAAAAAAGCGCAAGGCCACACAAACCATTTGCTCCACACTCAGTGCATGGCTCCGTGCAGTGCGGTGCTTAATCCTGGGACCCAGTAGTCTGCATAGATACCTGATGCCATCTGCAGAAAACCTGTATCTTTCATATAGATGGTCATCAGGGAAGGCCAGTGGGTCCAACCGGTCCCTGAAGACCCTTTCTCGCCTGAAGGCTCTCCTCAGCACAAGTGCTTCTTCATCCACCACATCTCGCACGAATGGGCATGCCATTGTCAGAGCAGAAAGGAACACACAATTTTGGGCCTTCATATAGGCTAGTGGCCACACCTGGTGCTGGGGGTGGGCAAAGAGGGCGATGCCTTATAACGATGACTTGGTTGTACTGATTGCTGGGAAAATAAAAAAAACCTTAGAAAGATGCCACCGTCCTGTGTGCTCACAATAAGAGCTCATATGTCATGGCTCACTTGACTTTACGAGAATATACCTAATTTTTATTTTGAGCTGTGTCATCTTCTTGGAGCTGGGGGAGGAAAGAAAAATAATGATTAATACATTTGTGTTACAGTTAGCATACAGTGTACATTGAAGGCATATCTCACCTCCCTCTCAAGTTTTTTTATTTCAAGGTCCAGTTTCCTAATTGTCCTCTTTTTTATTTCGAACTCCAGTGCAAGATTTTCCATCTTTTTCTTCTTGTACTGAATGTCTATGTCTGCCAGTTCTATTTGGCGCCGGAGGTGGTTGCCATACAACTTTCTGATAGCTTGTGAGCTCTGTGAACACAATACAATTAGCGCAGCTGGAATTTGGCAGGATGTGGTGTCCTTTTATTAATACGCACTATGTTGCCAGGCTGGTTTTCCCACTGTATAGCATCTGGGTCCTGTAAAAGAAATTAGATTTTTTGATTTTGATGAGGACTCCTCACCATTGTAGAGTAAATAGTACTTTCACAGTCTTAACATGATACCTCATGCCTTCTGGAATCCAGAGAGATGGTCTCCTCCTCATCATCGTCTCCATCATGTGCTGTTGCTGCTGCACTGGGGCCTTCACCCTATCACATTTAATCGGATTCATATTGAAGCTAGTAGACAAGACATGCCAGGCCTACAGTATGCCTTTGATGGAGTACTCACTGGATCAGCATCGTCTGGTGCTTGTGCTGGTGGCTCTAACAGGAACACAGTGCTGCCAGACACTGCAAGGCAATAGGTAAACCAAAGTCAGACAGTCCAAATTGATTCAATATGAATGTGGTTGTATCCCATGTAGAGATGGAAGGACATACCTTGAATGAAGCGGGTGGCATCTTGGGAGGAACCTATGCTCGTCTCTTTCCCCCAGGGATCCCCTCTAAAACGGGCCTGCCTTTATTTAGCTCCAAGGCCATGTCCTCTGCTGGGGTAAGGTCAGCCTTTGGTGACCCACCACCCGTGCCTTGTCTGTGGGTATTCTTTTTCACTGCTAAAACAGTACAGACAATGTGTGAGCAGGCACCTTCTGGGTACAATATATGCTTGTGCTTTGTTAAATATTAGTCAGGGACCATACCATTCTGCAGAATGTTCTTGTATTTGATTTTGACCTGCTGCCATGTCCGTTTTGGCCCGTTCATGTTTAATCTACACACACACACACACACACACACACACACACACACACACACACACACACACACACATTTAATGGAGTCACACTGCAAAAAATTACTTGGTATTTTTGTCTTGTTTTCAGTAAAAATATCAAAAAATGTATCATAGCTTTATACAGTGTGATGGAGTTACTTTACACAATTTCACTCATATCTGCAGTGCATTTCAATAAAAAATTTAACCGTTTCATAATTACAGTACAACTGCATTTTTGGAGATGTGAATTAAATATTTGAATTGTAATTGTGATGTTTCAGCGGAGCGGTGAGTGTGTAATTGTGCACTACTTACGCATTCAGGCGGTCTGCAATACTTTGCCACGCTTTTTCTCTTTGCTTTATCACTGTGGCGGTGTTGCCTTTCTTCTTAATTATATCTTTTACCTCCTCGTATGCCTCCATGAGGATTTGTGCTTCCGACGGGGAAAAGTATGCGGCTCTAGTTGCCATGGTAAATCAGTTAATCTGTGATCTGTGGCGGGTCTATTTGAGTGAGCCGTGAGCGCGCACCTATCCAGGATTGGTTTCACCTGGCTTAATGAATCCGTGTCTGCTCATCCTGGCTTGGTCTTTGTGCAACCAATTAAGCCTGGACGCACATGTTTTGGCTTCATTGAGCTCAGCTGAGTCATTTATCCCGGATGTCTTAATTCTACTTTTGTGCAACAGGCCCCTGGTCCTGATCATCATCTCTCCTCTTCATAACCCCGGACCTGACATCCATTCCCTGCCGGATCGTTAGCCATGAACAGTATGTTGTGCGAGAGTATCAGCCTCAAGTTGGATAGAATTTGTTTTGTTGTTTTTTTACGTATTGCTTGCCTTAAACTTACCTCTGTTTGTTCTGTCTTCAGTTACTCACCCGGATCATTTACCCCATTCCCGCCTGGTCGTCGGAGGATTCCGCTACCCCATTGGATCCACCTATTTACTACCATCAACTCACCACCGCTGCCCGCTACGCCACCTGGATATATCTACCCATTCACATTCACTTGTAAATAAATACTCACCTTCTTCCTACTCTCCTTGTCCTGGTCTGCTTCTGGGTTCGATTTTGAAAGAATGTGACAATCCCGGGGGAAAGCTGTTGGTGAGCTGTGGAAATTGAAGTTCATTGGCACCACAGCCATTAAAAGACTATGGGATGGATGGAGTGGTCTTATCCCAGAGCACCTGGATATGCCTGAACTGCATAAAACCAGAGCAAGCCAGAGCAAGTATCAGATAAACAGGCAAAATAGAATACTAACCCATTTCCTCCCACCAAACAGGAGGAAGAAGGGGAAGAAGAGAGGAGGATTTACGAGAACTAATATGGCAATATTTTTAGAAAACCACCCCAGTCGTAATAGATGGGACAGGTGTGGGGAAGACATGTATGCAAATCAAGTGTTGTGTTGGCCCAACCCAGGGAAGGGCATGAATCACTGTGCAACATGTGGAGGCCCGTTAGAGGGACAACTACATGGGATATTAAGTCTTAGAGGAAATAGAACAGAATCATGTTGTTGGACATGTTTAACACAAGCCAGAAGCTGGCCTATGATAGATGTGTTAGTACAGAAAAATGGATGACCACTGACCATAGTTTGCTTAGTATGTTTCTATGTTTTGTTTGGTCAGGGTGTGATCTGAGTGGGCATTCTATGTTGCGTGTCTAGTTTGTCTGTTTCTGTGTTTGGCCTGATATGGTTCTCAATCAGAGGCAGGTGTTAGTCATTGTCTCTGATTGGGAACCATATTTAGGTAGCCTGTTTGGTGTTGGGGTTTGTGGGTGATTGTTCCTGTATCTGTGTTTGCACTAGATATGGCTGTTTTGGTTTTTCACATTTCTTGTTTTGTTATTCATGCATAGTTTCTTGATTAAAGAACCATGAATAATAACCACGCTGCGTTTTGGTCCGCCTCTCCTTCACCGCAAGAAAACCGTTACAGTATGGAAGAGGAAGTGTTACCTATGGAACTAACCCTCCACCATCATGGAGACTTAGTTCCTTGGGATCCTATAACTGGTGGAGTGGTTTTGTCAGGATTACCCAGAGAGATGTATCATACAGGGTGGAAGTACGGGAATAGACCAACCAGACCACTTCGACGCATGTAGTAAATGTATGAGATTAACCACTGGAGTAATTAGCAACCCAGGTGGGGGAGGTCGAGGAAGGATACCATTGTGTACAACTTGCTTTTGTAAATTGCCTGGATACAGAGCAAGTGGGAAAATGTTTTGGTGTAGTCCCATGGAGCCATGGAGACAAGATGTAGAGTTTATAGAGCTCGCAAAAATGGGACGCTCAGTGACTAAAACAGTGATGAAGAATAGTATGCATGTGCTTCAGAGATATGTTTATCAAGCTAATTTAAAATTGTTAATAGGGGTGATGTTAAATTGGGATGGATTCATGTTAAGGTCAGTTGTCATTAATGAAACAAGTAAATATGAAAAAAAGGCAAGAAAAAGGATGAAGGGGAGGAGTCCTCAAAGGCCTGGAGAAGGTGATGGGGTAACACAAAAAGGTACTCTGAGGACACCTCCTTCGCTGGATCAGCACACACCGTCATCACCGGCTCCGCCTCTTGAGTGGGGGCCGGATAGCTGGCCTGAGGAGATGCCTTGCATTCGGGCACCGCCCCCAGAAGGGGGAGAGAGCGGGCCATCGACAGAACGAGGAAGAGCTAGACTAGACTAGCAGTAGAATTTGAATAGGTTAATCTGATGCAAGAGTTGGGGATAGAGGATGCATCTGTCATTAGTAATGTTTCATAGTAACATGTCAAACTAACCCTTTACAGAAATAGCTCGCCACAAGGTTAGAATATGACTCAACGCTAAAGCCGACCTGGTCCCATAAGGAGAGGGCATGATAGTGCTACTTGACTTATCACCGACAGACAGCGTGTGATACTTCAACTATCATCAACCTAAAAGGTAATATCTGACTTTCATACTCTAGAACAATTGTATCTCTTAACTTCTGATTTCTGAACGAGACATACTGAGACAAATACCCTCTACGCTCCTTGTGCTGAATACATCCACTTCCTAACCGGAGTGGATAAATAGCATCAGTGGTGTTAGTAAGGGGCTTGATCTCGAACAGTTCTCTTCACTAATCAGTAAATCATAGTACAACTTCTAGAAGGAGAAATGGATACATATCTGACTTTCATAATCAAGTGTATCTCTTGACTTCTGATTTCTGAACAAGACATCCTGAGACAACTACCCTCCACACTCCTCATGCTGAATAAATCCACCTCCTAACCGAGGTGGGTGAGTAGCAACGGTGGTGTTATAAGGGGGTTTTGTCTCGAACCGTTCTCTTCACTAATCAGTAAATCATAGTACAAACATCAGGTAGGAGAAACAGATACTAAGTGATTGGATAAGCCTCTGGAGAAATTGTGAGTGGAAGAACATACTCTTTGGGGACCAACCAGGTCAACCAGCGCCAAGGTAAGTAACCGCTTGTTGTAATACATATATAAGGCATTAATAGTAGTAAGTGTTTTGATGATTGTTGATGTTATAGATTAAGGACAAAGAGGAAACTGTAATAACGGGTACAACTGTGTGACGTGCAAACAATGAATAAAAAGTAGAAACTAGACCCAAAACCCTAGGGGAGAGAACGCCTCTGACACTCCCGTTCTAGGGGAACAAGTCTAGTTTCTACACTAAAGACAATATGATGGTTTGGACAGAATAATCATTTTATTGCAACAGGTATCCTCTATATTGATACTCAAGTAGTATTAGTCGACGGACATAGACTGTAAATCGTAACTAAGGTATAGCTTGCGTGAGTCTAGATATAAGAGCATACAAGGGGAAAGCGGAAGTAAAACCCAGAGGTACTCTAAGTCTGATTGATATTATCTAAGATCCCGAAACACGCCTAACGGCATCACACAAGGCTAATCTCTGAATAAAATGGCAGGATACATAACCAGGCCAGTCCGGCGGGCCTGTGAGTCACCTGTTAGCCGGGTGACATAAGAACTTGAGTGAGAAGACTTGTATCACTCTCGACGAAGGTATCTTAACGGTCTTATAGCAAAATCCCCTACCGCGACAAAATATTTAAAAATGAAAATGAGATAGATGATAATTATATAAACCAATGAGAGAAAAGGTTCCATCATACCGAAGCAGAATACATCAAGAACCAGACAGATGATCAGACAGAGTACCATGGTTATACAGATCACACTGAGAGAGACTGTGAGTTACAGTAAGAGGTAGGTATCCTCTCTCTCTCTTCCATGTCCATCTCAGCCTGTATATCACCATCAACTGACAGACATGAAGGAGGAGCCTGTTTAGAGAGAGGTAAGATTGTAAAGAAATGTATGAATCAATATTACCTCATCGGTATTAGATATAAGCACTCGTTGCAGTTCATTAGCCAAAGTGAAAAGCTTATGTCTAGCTCACATAAAATTAAAAGTAGTCTAAAGTAATTTTCAATTACATGAATGTTCCATGAAGTGAGTATGATCAACTTATTTTCTTGGTTTGTTGTGAAAACATACACATATTTGATTATAATTAATGTAAAAACACTTGTGTAGCCTACAGAGTATCTTATTCAGGTCTACTTCTGTACACAAAGCATATTGAAATACATATTGTGCTTTTGTCCCCAACTTTTCAGTGGTACTGTATGTTTCTATGGAAACATGTGAAACCTATTGTTTCTGTAAGGGGACTGAATATCCTGTTGTCACAGTGGGCCTCAGAGCACAGTAGTACACAGCAGAGTCAGACAGCTGCAACCTCTGGATCGTCAAGGAGGCTGACTTTGCTGTAACATTCAGACGGGCTTCAAATCTGTCCTTGAACTCAGTAACAGTTTCCCCAGTTCCAAACTTATCCTTTCTCAACATAAACATGGGCTTTCCATTTGCTAGTTGTTTGTACCAGAAGAGATATGGTGATTAATTAGTTGTATAAAATAGACAAGTGAGTGTTGTTGGTTGTCCTTCTATGACCATTACATCTTCTGTTGGCTGTCTTACATTCTCTTCTGCTCTGCACCCTGAAAAGAAAGATGAATATATCTTCACAACATATATTAATAATGTATATAAATAAAATGAACAAATGCACAGAAAGAGACAGATGAACAGAGTGATGTTTTACCAAAGCAGCATCCAGCCAGAACATGAAGGATCAGCCAATTTCTCATGACTAGTCAGTCAGTTTGAAGTGGAAAAGGTAAGGAGCAGAACAATGCTGATCTATCACAGAGCTTTGACACCCTCTGTCCTACTGTTGATGCTTCATGTTGTTCTGTATTACATGCGGTAGTAGACCATGGGGAGGTGTCTGTCTGTTTGGCATCCTGTACTTCAGGGACATGTTACTTTTTTACTGTAGGTTGACCCCTTCAGGTTGACTTTCATACTACACAACCAAGCAGTGTGTATTGTGAGGAGTGGAAACTATAAGTAATAACATTGTTACACTGTCATATTCCCAAGTGCTTTTCCAACCGCTATAAAACTATCTAAGTGGAATGGAAGACTGTTGATTGAAGAGTTAGGAATACATCTTTCTCATAGTGCATTATATAGGAAGACAGAGAAACACTAGATTGCACACAGACCAGGTGTGACCACAATTCTGTGATCTTAACTTCTTTGGGATCGATGCATACTACACCACCAAGCCTGTGTGAATTGTGAGGAGGGCCAACAATAAATAATAATATTGCACAGGTGTGACCACAATTCTCTGATCTCAACCTCAGCCTAAGTGCTTTTCCAACCAATATCAAAATACCTGTCTAAGTGGCATTGAAGACAACTGATTGAAGAGTGAAGAATACATCTTTCTCACAGTTCATTGAATATGAAGACAGAGAATCACTAGACCACCTGGTGACTGCACGAAGCACAGGTGTGACCACATTTCTCTGATCTAAACCTCTACCATTATGATATCAAATTGTGTTTGATGTTTAATTATGTTCCACACAGCAACAAAGCAATTTTGGTGTGCAAGTTTTTGTACAGCATCTTATAGACTTTGTATCTCTGGGTATAATCCCAGAGAGCACAGCAGTAGATAGCTGTGTCTGCCAGAGTTAGGCTTGTTATCACCAGTTCAGTTGATTCCCGGGACGTTGTGGATGTATATCTCTTATCAGGGATGTGTTCACCGCTCAATGATCTGGCACCTTTATACAGTAGAAACTGAGGAGCCTGGTTAGGATAATGCCTGTACCAGAAAAGGTAAACATGATCACTGCTTGTTTCATATGTACATCTCAGAGACACTGATGATCCCTCAGTGGGGGTGTACTCCTCCTTTTCAGGAGTCACACTATCTCCACATACCATTCCTGCAGAGAGAAAATACATAATAAAGCTGATTAAAAACACATGCTTATTTCACTTTTTCACAATGACTTTACTTCATCAAAAGTTGTTTTAATACCAATACCATAATGTAATAATCTGAATATGAGGATGCAAGGAATTCAAATGTTTAGGTGTTGTTTACCTGTCGTCATAATCAGAATGATCAATACACTGATTGATACCTCCATCTTCAGACTGATGTTTGCATTCATTCACTCTCATCTGAAATGTTCTTCTGTGTGTCACTGTGTGAGGTGTACAGCCCTGCTAACATCACACCCACCACATAACTACGGCTTGCATTTTTTCTACACCCCTGATGCCAAAGATGCACTAGTTTTTGTAGGTGGGCTGTGTATCCTGTTATCACAGTGGGCCTCAGAGCACAGTGGTACACAGCCATCAGACAAATGTACCTTCTGGATGGTCAAGGGGACTGATTTGGTGATGGAATTTAGATGGGTATCAAATCTACCCTTGTTTTTATCCTATCCCTGGTCCAATGACATCCTTCCACAAAACATATTCAGGGTAATCATTTGTGGATTGAATGTACCAGAATAGAGATGGAGCTGATAAACTGGTGTTATATTCACAGTTGAGAGACATGTCTTCCCCTTCATAAGCAGTCACTTCTCTCTTTGACTGAGTTACACCGTCTGCTCCTCTGCACTCTGGAAACAAAGAAGAATAACTCTGTGAAAAATGTCAGGATTCCAGTAACATCAGGGTGTTGAGAAAAAGATAATGAGAGCCATATCCTACCACAGATAAGTGCAGCAAGAACAACAGAGGCCCACTGCCAATGTCCTATACTTATCATAGGATACAACGAGCAAGACTAACTGATATTACAATATAGAAACTGGTGTGCTCTCTTGGTTTCTGTCTTTGTAGCAGAACAGGTGTGACCATGCAGCACAGCATAGACGGAATGTTCAAATACTGTAACCAAGTCATTTTAGAGTAGATAGCAACACTTACTTGGTAATGTGGCCTCCTTGTGCTGGCTTTTCCATTATCCTATACACAATACTGAATACTGTTTCTATAAATTCTAAATGAATCTAAGTAACACTTCTAAATTCATCTAAGTAACAACTCTAAAAATTAAACAATGATCTATTTTCTAATCCGTGAGATATTGTAATGGCATTTTAATGTCTCTTACCATTTATATTTAACTAAGCAAGTCAGTTAAGAACAATTTCATTTACAATGGCAGCCTATGAACAGTGGGTTAACTGCCTTGTTCAGGGGCAGAATGATAGATTTTTACCTTGGCAGCTCGGGGATTTGATCCAGCAACCTTTTGAGGTTTAGGGTTTAGGGTTTAGTGAATGATTTGTCCCAAATAAAATGCTTTTAGTTTTAGAAATATTTAGCCCTAACTTATTCCTTAACACTCATTCTGAGACTAACTGCAGCACTTTGTTAAGTGTTGCAGTCATTTCAGTTGCTGCAGTAGCTGACATGCATAATGTTGAGTGATACGCATACATAGACACACTAGCTTTACTCAGCCAGTGGCATGTCGTTAGTAAAGATTTAAATACGTAAGGGGCCTATTCAGCTGCCCTGGGGAATTCCTTATTCTACCTGGATGATGTTGGAGAGGCTTCCATTAACCTCTTTGGGGTAGGTGGGAGGCCAGCATCTAATCTAGCCAACATCCGGTGAAAGAGAGCGCGAAATTCAAAATACAAAATTTGTAATATTAAACATTCATGAAAATACAAGTGTTATGCATCAGATAAAAGCTTAACTTCTTGTTAATCCAGTCCTTAATTGTTAATTGTTAATTGTCCAGTCCTTAATTTCTTGTTAATCCAATCCTTTGTCAGATTTCAAAAAGCATACCATGTGATTATCTGAGGACAGCGCCCCGCATACAAAAGCATTACAAACATTTTCCAAACAAGCAGAGGCATCAAGAAAGTCAGAAATAAAATAAATCACTTACCTTTGAAGATCTTCCTCTGTTTGCAATTCCAAGGTTCCCAGCTACATCACAAATGATCGATTTGTTTGATAAAGTCCTTCTTTATATCCCCAAAAAGTCAGTTTAGTTGGCGCGCTTGATTCAGTACTCCATCGGTTTCCCTCGTTCAAAATGCATACAAATGAATCCCAAAAGTTACCAATAAACTTCGTCCAAACAAGTCAAACAACATTTCTAATCAATCCTCAGGCACCCTAATTTGTAAATAAACGATAAAATTTAAGACAGAGAATAGTATGTTCATTACCAGAGAAAAATAACGAAGTGCGCACCCTCACTGACACGCGCCACAACACTACAGCCAAAATGGGATCCACCTAGAAAAACTACAAATTCTAGCTAATTTTTCAAAACACAAGCCCGAAACTCTTTCGAAAGACTGTTGACATCTAGTGGAATCCCTAGGAACTGCAATATGGGAGGTATTCCTTTGAT
Source organism: Oncorhynchus tshawytscha (assembly GCF_018296145.1). Taxonomy (NCBI): domain Eukaryota; kingdom Metazoa; phylum Chordata; class Actinopteri; order Salmoniformes; family Salmonidae; genus Oncorhynchus; species Oncorhynchus tshawytscha. The sequence continues at coordinate 53,827,888 of NC_056438.1, read as the reverse complement.
ATTCCCATAGACAGCCATTATAATGAGTGGTGAGCTCAAAAGAAATATCTGTATGGATTATCCTTGGGGTTTTGCCTGTCATATCAGTTCTGTTGTACTCACAAACAGTATTTTAACAGTTTGATAAATGTTTGAGTGTTTTCTATGCAATATTACCAATTATATGCATATCCTAGCTTCTGGGCCTGAGTAACAGGCAGTTTACTTTGGGCACCTCAGTCATCCAAACTTCAGAATACTGCCCCCTAGCCCTAAGAAGTTAAAGAACACCCTATTTACTCTGTTAGACAGGTAATTCTTGATCTACAATATAGCAGGGTGTGTAAAGCCATAACATATTTGTTTTTCTAGCAGCAGACTATAATCGATAATGTCAAAAGCTGCACTGAAGTCGAACAAAACAGCCCCCACAATCTTTTTTAAATTTTTTATCTGTAAAATAGTTGGCAAAATGAGCTGGGTTTTGTGATGAATGAGCCATCTGATTCAATGAATGATGGAGCTGAATTTGTCTCTTTGCCCAAAATGTAATATAAGGTGCTCTAAAGCTTTTTGCTATCATTCTTTGCATCATTTATCTTAGTTTCATAGTAGATTTTCATCTTTTTATTCAGTTTAGTCACATGATTTCTCAATTTGCAGTATGTTTGCAAATCGGTTGTGCCGCCAGACTTATTTTCCATACCTTTTGCCTCATTCCTCTCAACCATACAATTTTTCAATTCCTTATCAATACAAGGGGATTGAACAGTTTTTACAGTCATTTTCTTAATATGTGCATACTTATTAGTATAAGTAATTTCACAAATGTATGAAGTGCAGCATCTGGTTGCTTCTCATTGTACACCACAGACCAGCAAATTGTATTTACATAATCAACATACAAATCACTACAAAACCTTTTGTATGACTTCTTATACACTATATTAGGGCCAGCCTTTGGAACTTTGGTTAGATATGGCTACTATATTGTGATCACTACATCCGATGGATTTGAATACTGCTTTAAAGAAAATGTCTACAGCATTAGTAAAGGTGTGATCAATACATGTTGATGATTTTATTCCTGTGCTATTTGTAACTACCCTGGTAGGTTGACTGATAACCTGGACCAGGTTGAAGGCACTGGTTACAGTTTGAAGTTTTTCTTGAGTGGGCAGCTTTATGAAAGCCAGTCAATATTGAAATCACCCAGAAAATATACCTCTCTGTTGATATACCATACATTATCATCTGTTACTAGCAAGTTATTAACTTCATGTGATAAGTTATTGGCTACATATGATAACGTGGGTTATTTTTAGCACTTTTCTATTCTGCTTGATTGTTTTCATTGCTTTACTGGAAAGCTTAGCAGCAGTAGACATGCTCATGTTATTTATGTTAGTGTAGGTTGAGCTGCACACAGTGGGCTTCCTACCAGGGCACACCGCCTCAGTGCTAACAGTATAACTCTAGTTCATAGGCACATGATTACTGCAGACAATAGCTATGGGATCAACAAAGGCATTCAGGGTAGTTGGAGGGACATCAGTTAGATTACTTACATTGTGTCTTTCAATGCCCCTGGGATAATGTGCATTTTCTGAATCATTATGATAACTCAGCGAGACAATGGTAGGGATTAACTGAGCAGGGCTTGGGTCATTGATAAGTCATTGTCTCCACGCAGCCTTATAATGCTGTGAAAGGATCAAGGAACCCAGATCAGGGATTCTTAAACTTTTTTCAGCCTGCGACCCAAATGAGAAATTCTGTGTTTTCCTGGGACCGAAGCTTATAAATACATGCAACTATATGTAAAAATCGGTACATTTCATTGCCCTTATGCCAGCCTAAAACAAATGCAATAAAGACGAATAACAATGAAATTAAACATAAATAGCTATTCATGTTTATATTTCCCCATTAAAAGCACTGTCTAGGTTGGAACTGTTGCTGGTAAAATATAATAAAGCATTTGCAATCTGAACTGGAAAATACTGATTGATCACATCACACAGATGTAGACTAGAAAACACATACACAGGCTCAGTTTTTGTGCATCCCTAAGTAACATTACAGATGACAAATTCATGTTTTGTCCTCAGGGTTTCGCCTGCCATATCAGTTCTGTTATACTCACAGACATAATTTTAACAGTTTTAGAAACTTTAGAGTGTTTTCTATCCAACTCAACTCTAATTATATGCATATCCTAGCTATTGGGCCTGAGTAACAGGCAGTTTACTTTAGACACGCTTTTCATCCGGACGTCAAAATACTGCCCCCTATCCCAAACAAGTTAAGGATTTTTTTTTTGGTGTCAATTCGCCAATTGGCAACCCATCCCTTATGGGATTAATTGACACATAAACAAACATTACAATAATTCACTATGGCAATTAAATTATAACTCTTCTTCCGGTGTTCTCTGTATTGCGCATGACATAAAGAGTGATTTTTGTTATTTTGTATAATAATAATAATAATAAATAAATACATATAATAAATAAAAATACAAAGTAATTCAATACATAATAGTAAATAAGGTTATCCAAACAATAATTACATCCCTAGTGTCACGCCCCGGTCTTAGTATTTTGTGTTTATATAATTATTTGGTCAGGCCAGGGTGTGACATGGGGTTATTTTGTGTTGTGTTGTGGTATTGTTTTTTTTTAGTAGGTATTGGGATTGTGGCTGAGTAGGGGTGTCTAGCATAGTCTATGGCTGCTTGAGGTTCTCAATCAGAGTCAGGTGATTCTCGTTGTCTCTGATTGGGAACCATATTTAGGTAGCCTGGGTTTGTGTGTTTGTGGGTGATTGTTCCTGTCTTAGTGTTTTGTATTTCACCAGATAGGCTGTTTCCGTTTTCATTATTTCATTTCGTTAGTTTTGTAGTTTCTGCATGTATAGGTTTTCCTTCATTAAAATATATCATGAATCATCACCACGCTACATTTTGGTCCGATCCTTGTTCTACCTCTTCGTCAGAGGAGGAGATAGAAGAGAGCCGTTACACCTAGAGCAGTAAAATAATATACATACAAACTGTACATACATACATCCATACATACATACCATATACAGAGAAATAAATACAATGGACAAAAAAACATTTACATTTCTCCTCATCACTCAGCCACGAAATGCCATGGTATATCTGGGGTGCTTTCTGAAATAAGCGCAAGCGTATTTCGTGGTAGAAAGGGCAGTAGAGGATAAAATGAGTTTCATTCTCTACTTCTTCAAGATCACAATAGTTACATAGTCTTTCCTCTTCCATTTCACCACAATGCTGACTTGTTTCAATACGCAGAGACAATATCCCTGATCTTACCTGTCTGTGCACATAGTGATCTCTTGCTTTTAGATAGGTTATACATGATATATCGCTCACACATAAATTCACACTTAATTAAACAAAATGTTCTCAATTTGGGTTTATGATTAATCTCCACCCATGTTTTTCATATTGCATCAACAGTTTAAAAAAAATGTATATCTTTATCTCAGTTAATTTGTTTTTTGTACAGATGTTCACAGTCAGACTGTTGAAAAAGGTCAGACATTTCAGTTGCCCAGGCTCCCCCTATAGATAGATCCCATTGAAAAACTTCACTAGCTATTCTGGCAGTTGGCATATCCAACAGTCAATTCCAAAGTGTCACCATACACGCCTTCCATCTCACCTAACAGGTTTCCCTGCCCATGTCCCCAGTTATTTCAAGTATAGGTGCAAACCTGTGAACATACTGCTCTGTTAATTAGTTCTTGGCTTGGTAAATTCAAAGTTCTTGAACAATGGGTAAATATCATGGTGTTTCGCCAACTAACTTCTTGCAAAATGTTTATCTTGACCTAGTCCTGTTTTACTGTTCATAGAAGCTAGCTAGCATCATCGTCTTAGACCTTTAGCTGCCATGCCAATATGTTTCAGACTCGAGCACAAAATGATTATAGGTACTGTCTTCTCTGCTAACACGCCAGCGTTCATTCTGGAAGATTTGTCTCTCACCCGGTTTGAATTGTTCCTCAATACTCGTCATGAATTAACTTTATTGGTTCACACTCCCCCTACATGATTCAAACTAGTAGATCTGATTTTGCTTCGTGTTGCATTGATTGTAAGTAATGAAATCGTGTTGAGAGGAGGAACAAAACATGTTTTCATAAATCTGACAGCCCACCATGTCCAGTTTATCAGTGTACCTTCAGGTAATACTAAAACCCTACACCCCAAACAAAACAACCTCAGGTCTCTTGACCATCCAACCCATACAGGAGGGAAGCTCCCGCTCAGCCCAGTCCAAGCTCTTCTCTGTACTGGCAAACCAATGGTGGAAACAGCTTCCCCCTAAAGCTAGGACAGCAGAGTCCCTGCCCATCTTCCGAAAACATCTGAAACCCTACCTCTTCAAACAGTGTCTTAAATAATCCTCCTCATCACATCCTCCTCAGATCTATTCAGACTCAGGTTCTAGGGGTCTCAGACTCAGGTTCTCTGTGTTCATATTGTCAAGATCAGATTTTGTACAGTGTTTGAGGTTTCCGGTCACTGTGGGCTTCAGAGCACCGTAGTGCAGAGCAGAGTCTGTCACTTCAGCAGAGGAGATCTTCAGATCCACAAGGTTGTCCTCTTTTTCATGTGTGAGGGTCCATTTTGTACTATCAGTGTTAGTTATGATCCCAGAGTGGTCCCGTATGAGGAACTGTGGAGAGGATCAAGGGTGCTGGAGGTACCAATCCACTACATCTCTGTCTGGGCTAATTATGTCTTCTACACTTGTATCTGTGAAAAAGAAACACATGTATTACTGAGTCAATGTAGACAGCGTACAGTATATCCAGACTTGGTGTTTCAAAGTGTTTTACCACTTCATATTGATAACACCATATTGTAATAAATACTAGTACACATTCAGTTGGAGAGTGAATTCTTACCTATAAGTGCACAAAAACAAGACTGGATAGAGCAGCATCATAGTGACTGGGTGTTAGACAGAGACATCTCTGTAAAATGATCTTCTCTTGGAACATTCACTCTCTGGGTGAATCAGTTACACTCATTACATGTTATGTGTAACAGTATGTTTCTCATCTTGAAACAATAGAATGGGTGCATGTTGACTCCACTTGATGGAACTACTGTCAAATAAAACCTGGAACTACAGAGCAGAGATACTCTCTCAAACGATGTTAGGTTTTTGTACAGTGTTTCTGGGTTTCCTGTCACTGTGGGATTCAGAGCACAGTAGTACATAGCAGAGTCTGTCACTTCAACAGAAGAGATCTCCAGATCAACACGGGTCTTCTCTTTGTTCAGTTTACCAGAGAAGCGAGAGTCAAGATAATCATCTCTATATTCATTCCCAGTGGAGTGCAGGATGAGCAGAAGGTATTGGGGAGCTGATCCTGGAGACTGTTTATACCATAGTAGAGTGTTTGCTGAGGAGAAGTTGCAGGAAAGAAGAACATTACTACCCACTTCTGCATACACTTCATGTTGGTTTGGCTCGATAGTCTGCTCATAACTGCCACCTGTAAATGGGAAGAGATTGAATAATTTTTAATCATTTTTTATATTTTATTTTATTTTTCGTTGTAATTTTCAAAACAGAAAACATTACACTACTTTGAAAGCCATAACTTACCTATTACTGAGAATGTAATAATTGACCAGATGAACAACATGGCTGGGGTTGGAAGTCAAACTAACTAATAGCACAACAGAAGCTGAATACTCCAAACCAACTTCATCTGCAAGGTTTACAGTTGATAATTTCTGCTTAGTTTACATACAAGCTCCTCCCCAAAGTACAGTTGCTATAAAGATGCTCAGTGTCTCCTCTTCTCTCCACTTCCCTCCTGCCCTCTCTTCTCCTCTCATTTGTCCTCTCTTCAGTGATACTGCATCTCTGATTCCCTCCACTGGGTAGTGTAAGAGGTAGATTCCTTGCATGTTATTGTATGAATCCCATATGAAAGGATTTTGTACAGTGAATATGGGGTCCCTGTCACTGTGGCCGTCACGGCGTAGTACTGTAGTACAGAGCAGAGTCTGTCACTTCAGCAGAAGAGATCCCCAGATCCACACGGGTTCTCTCTTCATTCAGGTTAACAGACAGTCGAGGGTCTTCAGGTTTAGCTCTAAATACAGAGGGGTCTGAGGTAACTGTAGTGAAGAGGACGAATTGCGGTGCTGATCTGGGATATTGACGATACCATTGAAGATAGTCTACTGAGCCAGAGTAGTTACAAGACAGTGTAACACTGCTTCCTCCATGCCATGTTCTGTCTCTTAAATTGGTTTTATGTCATTTTCATAACTGCCTAGTGTAATAAAGTTAAGTTTATAAAAACATTTTCAGTTCATGGGAATTTATTACATACTATGTGTCATGTTCATTACAAGTGAAAAGATAATCAGTCATTTACATTTTTTTGAGAAAGTGCTATTTTCAAATGACACTTGACTGTTACCTTGAATAAACTAAAAGTATGTAATGTACGACTAATGCTCACCAACAAGTGCAGAGAGGAGAAACACTGAGATGGGGAAATATGGTAATGGGTGTAACAGTGTGTTATCAGGAGGCAGAACTGAAGACATGCCACTGTTCCAGTCAGTTAGAGGAGAATCATCACTCCACCTCTTAGCTCCTCCTATTCAGAACTGACATCATGAAAGAGGTTAACCTCTTGAAGCTAGGGGGCACTATGTTTGGAAAAATAACGTTCCCAAAGTAAACGGCCTATTTCTCAGGACCAGATGCTAGAATATGCATATAATTGACAGATTAGGATAGAAAACACTCTAAAGTTTCCAAAACTGTCAAAATATTGTCTGTGAGTATAACAGCACTGATATTGCCGGCGAAACCCTGAGGAAAATAAAATCAGGAAGTGGCTCCTATTTTGAAAACTCCATGTTCCATAGCCTCCCTCTGCTCCATTTAAAGGGATCCAATCAGAACCTTCTAGACCCACATAACTCACCACACACTATCGACCTGAGGTCTAGAACAGGTTTCTAAAGTTTCAGAACTCTAGGGCTGACGGTTATTTTTTAGTTCAAACAAAGGTAACTGTTGCAGGCACTGTCTGTCTCTACGCACCACACTGTGTCCCTCTGTCCTAGCTGTGTGTGTGGGTGTGTGTGAGTTTTTCTTGGAAATTTTATGTGAGACATGACTGATTTACTGTTCATGGGGGTTGCCTAATCACACATATGAAGTTTTGGAAAAATCTGACTTTTTTAACCCTTCGAAACAGCCCCAATGACACCAATTATGGCACTTCCGGTTGGCACAGGAAGCTAAAAGTAAACACATATCCTCATTGGGGTATGCTTTTACAGAATCCTGAGTTTTAAGTGTTTACGTTAAGAACTGACTGATTTACACAGGTTTGAATTCACTATTTCTATCAAACATCAAGTTGGGTATGGAAAAACACTTTTAGGGTGATTTTAACCACTTCCGGTTGCTTCAGGAAGCTTAGAATCGACACAGGTAGACCTCATAGTGGCCTGATGGACTGTCATCGAAGACAGATTCATAAGGCATTCATAACCCACATAGGCTTCAGGTTGACTTTAGAGGAGCAGGCAATGTATTCCAATGGGGAGAGAAGTCATTGTAATCTGTGAGATCAAAAAACACTGATTTACTGTTAAGGGTTAATGCCACATGGTCAAGGTTAGGCTTGCACAGATCGGGAGGACCTCAGGAACGTACCTGAGGTCAAAATGTGCTTCTCACCCTAACGGTTCTCTCACTGTCACCCAAAAGCAAATGACATTTAGGGCCAGGCTTCATTTTGGGCCTACTTTTTCTCATGGTCGCTGTGCTTAGACCTAGCAAGCTACGGTCAAGCGGGGCATCTCGTTGACCTCGGCACAGCCTAGAGATTATGGTAATGCCATTGCAGGCTCTGTGTGTCTTTAAGCACCGCACTTTGTCACTCCATCCTTGCTGTGTGTGTGTGTGTGTGTGTGTGTGTGTGTGTGTGTGTGTGTGTGTGTGTGTGTGTGTGTGTGTGTGTGTGTGTGTGTGTGTGTGTGTGTGTGTGTGTGTGTGTGTGTGTGTGTGTGTGTGTGTGTGTGTGTGTGTGTGTGTGTGTGTGTGTGTGTGTGTGTGTGTGTGTGTGTGTGTGTGTGTGTGTTCATGAGGGTTGCTTAATCACACATATAAAGTTTTAAAAAGATCGGACCTTTTTAACCCTTCGAAACAGCACCTATGACACAATTTTAAGGCACTTCCGGTTGGCACAGGAAGCTGAACGTGAACACATATCCTCCTTGGGGTAGGCACTTATAGAATTTTCAGTTTTAAGTCTTTACGTTAAGAACTGACTTATTTAAGGAGGGTTTAGAAAGTGTGTGTTATTTCAGAAAATCACAGAAATCTCGCAGAGCTTAGAAGCACACTTTAAAAAGATTCGTATGAACACTCAGCAACTGGATCTGTAACTTTAAAAAAAATATATATTTTTGACATCACCAATTTGACATTGTACGATTTCTCTTAAATGACGATAGATAAATGGCTGGTTCTTTTTTATTGACACCGTAGGTTTATTTACGTTGACGTGAAGCAGAGTTTTTTTAACCTTTAATCCCAGAAAAATGGCCATAACTCAAAAAATGTTTAGGCCTAGACACCATCTTGTTTGGGGCCAACTGCCCATTATGCCAAACCTATGCTCACCAAGTTTCGTCTTCGAAATCTTTTCCGTTTTAGGAGATAAGGCCACGTCGTGATTGGTGATGTTTTGTACATTTGCAATATGATTCCATTCGCCCTCTTGTGGGATTTACCGGGAGTTCGGAAAAATGACCGAAATGTGAAAATTTTATAAAACGGAAACCGGATGTCCGAGAGAGTTCGTTTGATGACTTCCTGGAAGATCCGGCCCTGCCGCACGGCCCGACGCCGTCCTCGAATTTTAGAAACATTTTCGAACGTCTAGTAAGGGACCGTACATTTGCAATGTGGACTTTCTCACTAACCATATGGCAAATGTCAAAATGTTCCCTTAACCTCTTACGGCTATAGAGACGCTAGCGTCTCTCCTGGCCAATAGCCTGCGGAAATGCGTAGCGCCAAATTCAAATAGTACGAGATAAAACTCAAACTTTCATTAAATCACACATACAGGGTACTCAATTAAAGCTACACTCGTTGTGAATCGAGCCAACATGTCAGATTTTTAAAATGCTTTTCGGCGAAAGCATGAGAAGCTATTATCTGATAGCATGCACCCCCCCGAAATACCTGAACGAGACGGAAACAAAAGAATTAGAGTAGCCGGCGCTACACAAAACGCAGAAATAAGATATAAAACATGCATTACCTTTGACGAGCTTCTTTGTTGGCACTCCAATATGTCCCATAAACATCACAATTGGTTCTTTTTTTCGATTAATTCCGTCCATGTATACCCAAAATGTCCATTTATAAAGCCCGTCTGATCCAGAAAAAAACAGCTTTCCAAAACGCAACGTCATTTTTTTAAATGAAAAAAGTTGCCTATAAACTTTGCCAAAATACTTCAAACTACTTTTGTAATCCAACTTTAGGTATTTGTAAACGTTTTTTAATCGATCAAATTGATGACGGGGCGATCTGTATTCAATAGCAGCAAGTCAAGAAATCATGGACGATTTTCTCTCTTTCATAACTTTCCACCGTGTTTCCACCGGAACTGTAAACTGGGCGCTATCTAATTTCCCTTGCCATAGACAATACAGGGAACTGGCGGAGGGATATATATATTTTTATTTTTTGTGAACAGTTTTTCCTTGGGGTTTTGCCTGCTACACACGTTCTGTTATAGTCACAGACATGATTTAACCAGTTTTATAAATTTTCTATCCACACATACTAATCATATGCATATACTATATTCCTGGCATGAGTAGCAGGGCGTTGAAATTTTGCACGCTTTTTATCAAAAAGTTGAAAAAAATGACCCTAACCTCTAAGAGGTTTTAAGGTATGTAAGGAACACCGTAGTACAGCTTGTCTGTCGATAGCTCCTCTTATCATTTGTTTCATACTTGCACCCTGCTTACATAGCTAAAAGGAACAAAAAGTCATTGTTCTAATTCTGACTAAAACTACACACATCAGATTTAGATTTATGATTCTAATAAATTTCATACAATCATACAGTGACATGGTAGAATTCTATTAGTTATAGTTCAATGTTAAATGTATACATCATTTAGTCATTATTCATAAAAATCATAATCACACTAAAATCCCCTTTAGCATAGTTTCTCCTGTCACTATACTCTTCTCTCAGTTGACCCATATATACACGACAAGCTCTGGTATCTCCCATTTTTTTCCTTTCCATTACTACAAAGACACAGGGCAGGGGTTAACTTCGGGATTAGGGCGGTCAGTATGGGAATGATGCTCAAGCGTCCATTTCTTAACAATTTTTTCCACAGGTGCCTGCTGGGATAATTACACCACAGAGAGTGGGTAGTTCTTACCGTGAAGACTAACTCACGTCTCCTGAGATCTGTCTGCTTCCTTCTACAACATTAGGTAAGTTTGCTCCCTTCTTGTGACCACCCCAACATATGTGTGCCCCATGATCCCTGGCTAACCTCTCAGTTATTTCCCCAAAGAACAGTCCTGTGGTCTCCCTTCTCATAGTAGGTTCTTTCTCATTACCTCTCTGCATGAAGTATAAAAACCCTCATTCAAACTCTGTCCTTCTCATAGGCTCAACCTGACTCCCGAACTGTTCAGTTGTTGATGTAGGCTTTCTAAATACTAAAATCTGGGTTCCTGGCCTCTCAGTCTGATTTCCAATTTTTCTCACCATTTGTATCCATTTGTTGTTTTCCTCCTTCCTCCTGTGGCTGCGCCAACAAGGAGACACATGGAAATGATGATGGGGAAAACAAACCACCAGAACTGGTGCAGTCTCTGATTCCTAATGATAAAACCTGAGTGTGAGTAAGAATTTATTTGGCTAGAGCCTTCTTTGTCATCTTTTTTTCCAGCCTCTGTCCATTGGCTCGAACCTTCTTCCTCCTTCAGATGTTCTTGGGGCTCTGCTCTCCCTCCCTCCAGTCTCTCATCCATGGCTTACACTCTGGGAGATGCTTGCAGTGGGAGAGATGATGCCAGCCGAACAAGAATGAATAGAGCAGCATTGTAGCTACTGGATGTGAGACAGAGACTTCTCTGTAGAATTATCTTCTCTTGGAACATTCACACTCTGGTTGAATAAGTTCCACTCATTACATGTTATGTGTAACAGTATGTTCCTCCTCTTGATACAGTAAATTGGGTGCATGTTGACTCCACTTGATGTCACTATTGTCAAACAAAACCTAGAACTACAGAGTTGAAATACTCTCTCAGGCGATGTTAGGTTTTTGTACAGTGTTTCAGGGTTTCCTGTCACTGTGGGCCTCAGAGCACAGTAGTACATAGCAGAGTCTGTCACTTCAGCAGAGGAGATCTTCAGATCCACACGGGTCTTCTCTTTGTTCAGTTTACCAGAAAAGCGAGAGTCAAGAGAATCAGCTCTATATTCAGTCCCAGTGGAGTGTGGGATGAGCAGAAGGTATTGGGGAGCTGATCCTGGAGACTGTTTATACCATAGTAGATTGTACGCTGAGGAGAAGTTGCAGGAAAGAAGAACATTACTACCCACTTCTGCATACACTTCATGTTGGTTTGGCTCTATAGTCTGCTCATAACTGCCTCCTGCAAATGGGAAGAGATGAAAATTGAGTCATTTTTTTATATATTTTTTAATTTATCGTTGTAATTTTCAAAACAGAAAACATTACACTACTTTAAAAGCCATAACTTACCTATTACTGAGAATATAATAAGTGACCAGATGAACAACATGGCTGGGGTTGGAAGTCAAACTGACTAATAGTACAAAGGAAGCTGAATACTCCAAAGCAACTTCATCTGCAAGGTTTAATTGTTGATAATTTCTGCTTAGTTTACCTACAAGCTCCACCCCAAAGTACAATTGATATAGAGATGCTCAATGTCTCCTCTTCTCTCCACTTCCCTCCTGCCCTCTCCTCTCATTTGTCCTCTCTTCAGTGCTACTGCATTTCTCATTCCCTCCACTGGGTAGTGTAGGAGGTAGATTCCCTCCATTTTATTGTATGAATCCCATATGAAAGGATTTTGTACAGTGAATCTGGGGTTCCTGTAACTGTGGCCATCAGGGTGTAGTACTATAGTACAGAGCAGACTCTGTCACTTCAGCAGAGGAGATCCCCAGATCCACACGGGTTATCTCTTCATTCAGATTAACAGACAGTCTAAAGTCTTGTGGGTCACCTCTCACCTTACATGGATTATTGTTAGTTGTTACGAGATAAAGGAATTAGAGACCTAATGCAGAGTACTGTCTGTACCACAGCAGAGGATCTGCCTTCACTGTATAGTTGCAGGAGAGCATAAGCAGTCACTTCTCTCTTCGACTGAGTAACACTGTCTGCTGCTCTGCATTCTGGAAGAATGCAGAGAAGAATGCCTTGGGACTTTAAGGGTCTATATAACATTTTTGTGGAAAATATGTTAGTCACATCACAATAATTTAAATATGTATCTTTCTTCATGGTCTGTGTAGTCAGATTTTTGAATAAGTTAATTTTAAGTGAAAGAAAATTAAACCTAGGAAGTTCTATCTGCATTAACCCATTTCAACTTGGTGCTATAAGGTTCTATCTGCAATCCAATCACAAGTCTGAGCAAAGAAAGACAGACCAATCAGAACACATGTTTGCCATCTCTCTCTAAGTATGATCTATCTAAGGTGATCTAGCCAGCAATAATGGCATGCAAGCAAAATAACAACACTGTCAGAAGTCTTAAAGTAAATGATGTTGTCACATCGTTGTTCAGTGATGATAGTAATTTGCCTGATGATCATAATACATTTCCTAATGTATTTGATGAGGTGTTACTACTCTATCTTGGTCAAATAGTATCATATTATTTATTTATTCAAATGCAACAGGTTTCTTCAAAACTGAACATGTCTAATTCAGAAGTGTCAGATAGAACCAAGATTGACATTTCAGAGGAGTAAGGTTCTATCTGTAATTGCAACACCCTAAACAAACTATCACAGTCAATGTCCCATAATTATCACAGGATACAAAGAGCAAGACACACTGATGTTACAATATAGAAACTGGTGTGCTCGCTTGATTCCTGTCTTAGTGGCAGCACAGGCCTAGACCATGCAGCACAGCACAGAGGGGATGTTCAAATACTGTAAACAAGTCATTTTAAAGTAGAAAGCAACACTTTCTTGGTATTGTGGCCCCCTTGTGGTTGATGCTGGTTTTTCCATTACTATGTACACAATACTGAATATTACTTTTTCTAAATTCATCTAAGTAACACTACAAGGCCATCTCTAAAAATAAAACAATAGTCTATTTCCTAATCTATGACATATTGTAATGGCATTTTAATGTCTCTTATGTCTACAAAAACAACCTGGTCTCAGAGCATTTTGTATTATCCTGTAAGTAAATCCGAACCAGTCCATTTAGTATGATATGTTACATTTCAAATGCTATATACTCATTTGTGGATGTCAATTTGAAAACATACAATATGTTATTAATTTGCAAATTGAACAATATGTTACGAATTCCAATGTGTTGTGGCTGATAGCGACAGTAGGTGACTAGGTGACTAACACCAACGTTAGCTAGCTGGCTAGTGTTAGCTAGATTAGGGGTTAGGGTTAGGAGTTAGGTTAATGGGTTAAGGTTAGGATTAGGGGAGTGATTATCTGAAAGGGTTAAGGATTTGGCTTAAGTAACTTTCTGTCTTAAGTAACCATAACAAACATAACATTTCATGCTAATTTGATTGTCCTGGATTTACATGTACTATGTTACTTCTACTCTATGAGACTAAGATGATATTTAGAGCTGAATTGGAAGAGGTAACTTTATTGGCATAAAAAAATGACTTACTCTACAATCATCATTAACATTGCACTGATTATCATCATCTGCTTACCACTAGTCTTGGTAGTATCAAGGAGGTAGTGTGAAAGTTACTGTGCCAATTTCAAAGTGCTGCTGTACACTATACAGACAGGTGTATTGTCATTGTGTAGCTCAGTATGTTTTTGTAAAGGGGTTGTATATCCTGTTGTCACAGTGGGCCTCAGAGCACAGTAGTACACAGCAGAGTCAGACAGCTGTAACCTCTGGATCATCAAGGGGACTGATTTGGAGTTGGCATCTAGATCAGCATGAAATCTCTCCTTGAACTCAGTAGCATTGTCCCCGGTTCCAAATTTGTGCCGCATAAGCATATACTTGAGGTAGTCGTTTGCTTGCTGTTTGTACCAGAATAGATATGGACTTGAATCGTCTGTTTCATAATGACAGACAAGTGTTATTTGTCCTCCTTCGGTAGCAGTCTCAACTCCTTTTGGCTGTAACACTCTGTCTCCTCTGCATTCTGGAGAGAAATGATGTAAGTAGAAAAAGAAAGGGTGTTTGATGATTTATACCCATTAAATCATTGGGAGAATATAGAGTGAGCAACATTCTCTATTTATCACAACATAAAGGGATAATTAAAGCAATGGCAGTAAGCAAATCAGAAAATGTATCATACCCCAACAAAATGCAGAAATAATCAGAATATTCTTCAGCCAAGATTCCATGTCTAATGTGAGATGGGTAGGTAGAGAGAGCGCAAACACACTTGTATGTATCAAAAGCTTTTGAAACCACTTCTTTAACTCTGCCTTAGGAAGCATTGAGGAGGAGCTTCCACTAGGCTCTCTAAGAGTCTTATATCACACAAACAAATAGTTTTGGTAATGAGGCTGTATATCCTGTTGTCACAGTGGGCTTCAGAGCACAGTAGTACACAGCAGAGTCAGACAGCTGCACCCTCTGGATCGTCAAGGGGACTGACTTGGAGTCTGCATCGAGATGGGCATCAAATCTATCCTTGAACTCGGTGGCATTTTTACTTCCAAAAGGAAAACGGCCCAGCATTTACTTTGGGAAGCCATTTACTTCATGCTTGTACCAGAACAGGTTGAGATTTCTAGTATCATCTGCATCAAATTGACAGCCCAGTGTGACCTGTTCTCCCTCAGTAGCGATCACATCTCCTGGTGGCTGAATGACTGAGTCTTCTCCTCTGCATTCTGGAAAATAATGTAATACACATTTGTGGAAAATAATCAAGCATCATGATTGAGGGAAGAAAAAGTATAAACTTAACACTGGTTGTATTGTAGTGAGAAATATATGTTTGATAAAAGAACGGAATGAGAGCAAAGGCAGAGAACAAATCATTAAAATAATATTATAATACCATAACAAAATGCAGCAAGAATCAGTACATTCCTCAGTCAGGGTTCCATGCCTGTTACTGTGAGATCAATGGGAGAAGAGTAATACCCCTCTGATGTAACTAGACAATAATGAGATGATGAAATCCTTGTCTCCTCCTCTTTCTGTGTATCGTCAGCTTTTGAAATTGTCTGAACACTCTAACCTGAGGTTTTGTACAGTGTCTGAATCTCTTGTTGTCACATTGGGCCTCAGAGCACAGTAGTACACAGCAGAGTCAGACAGCTGCAACCTCTGGATCGTCAAGGAGACAGAGCTAGATGTGAAATTCAGCCTGGAATCCAAACTCTCTTTGAACGTATCACTATTGCTCGTGTAACGGATGTGAAACGCTAGCTCAGTTAGCGGTGCGCGCTAAATAGTGTTTCAATCGGTGACGTCACTTGCTCTGAGACCTTGAAGTAGTGGTTCCCCTTGCTCTGCAAGGGCCGTGGCTTTTGTGGAGCGATGGGTAACGATTCTTCGTGGGTGACTGTTGTTGATGTGTGCAGAGGGTCCCTGGTTCGCGCCCGGGTATGGGCGAGGGGACGGTCTAAAAGTTGTACTGTTACACTCGCAGTAACATATCCACTGCTGGTCAACAGCCTCTTCACATTTGCAATCTGAAAAAGTAGTTATATTACTTTATTTATATATATTTTTTAAATGATTCAGACAAAGAGAATAGGCACTATATGTCACGCCCTCCAGGTGTCGCCCATCTTCCCCACTTATCCTCTGGGTATTAATGCCTGTGTTTTCTGTCTGTCTGTGCCAGTTTGTCTTGTTTGTCAAGCTTACCAGTATTGTCCTGTCAGCTCCTGTCTTTTCCCAGACTCTCTTTTTCTCATCCTCATGGTTTTTGACCCTTGCCTTTCCTGACCCTGTACCCGCCTGACCACTTTGCCTGTCCCTGACCCTGAGCCTGCCTGCCGTCCTGTACCTTGCTCCTACACTGGATTATCAACCTTGACCAGCCTTGACCTGTCGTTTGCCTGACCCTGTTTTTACAATAAACATTGTTACTTCACACGGTCTGCACTTAGGTCCCACCTTGATCCCTGATACAATACCATACCAAAATAGCAAGCCAATCTACCATTATGATTAATGTATACAGTAAGAATATACTGTCCATGTTTACTCCACACACAAAGCTCTCCCTCGCCCTCCATTTGGCAAATCTAACCATAATTCTATCCTCCTGATTCCTGCTTACAAGCAAAAACTAAAGCAGGAAGTACTCAGTGACTCTGTCAATAAAAAAGTGGTCAGATGAAGCAGATGCTAAGCTGCAGGACTGTTTTGCTAGCACAGACTGGAATATTTTCAGCGATTCTTCCGATGGCATTGAGGAGTACACCACATCAGTCACTGAATTCATCAATAAAGACGTCGATGATGTCATCCCCACAGTGACCATACGTACATACCCCAAGCAGAGGCCATAGATTACAGGCAACATCCGCACTGAGCTAAAGGATAGAGCTGACACTTTCAAGGAGCGGGACTCTAACCCGGAAGCTTATAAGAAATCCCGCTATGCCCTCCGACGAACCATCAAACAGGCAAAGCATCAATACAGGACTAAGACTGAATCATAGTACACCGGCTCTGACACTCGTCGGGTGTGGCAGGACTTGCAAACTATTACAGACTACAAAGGGAAGCACAGCCACGAGCTGCCCAGTGACACGAGCCTGCCAGACAAGCTAAATTACTTCTATGCTCGCTTCGAGGCAAGTTACACTGAAACATGCAAGAGAGCATCAACTTTTCAGGACGACTGTGTGATCACACTCGCCGTAGCCGATGTGAGTAAGACCTTTAAACAGGTCAACATTCACAAGGCGGTAGGGCCAGACGGATTACCAGGACGTGTACTCTGAGCATGTGCTGACCAACTGGAAAGTGGTCACTGACATTTTCAACCTGTCCCTGACTGAGTCTGTAATACCAACATGTTTCAAGAAGACCACCATAGTCCCTGTGCCCAAGAACACAAAGGATATCTGCCTATGCAGAAGACATATTTCAGTTGAATATATTCAGTTGGATGACTGACTAGGTATCCCCATTTCCCTTTCCTTTAAATGACTACCGACCCATAGCACTCACATCCGTAGCCATGGTGCTTTGAAATGCTGGTCATGTCTCACATCAACACCATTATGGCAGAAACCCTAAATCCACTCCAATTTGCATACCGCCCCAACAGATCCACAGATGATGCAATCTCTATTGCACTCAACACTGCCCTTTCCCACCTGGACGAAAGGAACAGCTAAGGAACAACAATGTGGGAACGCTATTCATTGACTACAGCTCAGCGTTCAACACCATAGTGCCCTTAAAGCTAATCACTAAGCTAAGGACCCTGGGACAAAACACCTCGCTCTGCAACTGGATCCTGGACTTCCTGACGTGCCGTCCCCAGGTAGTAAGGGTAGGTAACAACACACCCGCCACGCTGATCCTCAACATGGTGGCCCCTCAGGGGTGTATGCTCAGTCCCCTCCTGTACTCCCTGCTCACTCATGACTGCATGGTCAGGCATGACTCCTACACCATCATCATGTTTGCCGATAACACAACAGTGGTAGGCCTGATTACCAACAACGATGAGATAGTCTACACGAAAGAGGTCAGGGACCTGGCCATGTGGTGCCAGGACACCAACCACTCCCTCAACAAGATCAAGACAAAGGAGATGATTGTGGACTACAGGAAAAGGAGGACAGAGTAAGCCCCCATTTTCATTGATGATGGCCACAAACCGCAAGGCACTACAAAGGGTAATATGTACGGCCCAGTACATAGCTGGGGCCAAGCTTGCTGCCATCCAGGACCTCTATACCAGATGGTGTCAGAGGAAGGCCCAAAAAATTGTCAAAGACTCCAGACACCTTAGTCATTGACTGTTCTCTCTGCTACCAAACGGCAAGTGGTACCGGAGCACCAAGTCTAGGTCCAAAAGGCTTCTTAACAGCCTCTACCCCAAGCCATAAGACTCCTAAACAGCTAATCAAAGGGCTACCCAGACTATTTGCAATGCACCACATCCCTCTTTTGCGCTTCTGGTACTCTCTGTTTATTATCTATGCATAGTCACTTTAACTCTACTACCTACATGTACATATTACCTCAATTACCTCGACAAACTGGTGCCCCCACACATTTACTCTGTATCGGTAACCCCTGAATATAGCCTCGCTATTGTTATTTTACTGCTGCTGTTTAATTATTTGTTACTTATATTTTCTATTTTCTATTTTTTACTTATCTTTTTTTACTTAACACTTATTTTTCTTAAAACTGAATTATTAATTAAGGGCTTGTAAGTAAGCATTTCACTGTTGTATTCAGCGCATGTGACAAAGAAAAAACTTGATGTACCATCTCCTGTAGGTCATGTCATGTACATATAGAATGTGTCACGTTAGGTTTTTGTACAGCGTTGTAGGTTTCCTTTCACTGTGGGCATCAGTGCACAGTAGTACATAGCAGAGTCTTTCTCTTTAGCAGAGGAGATCTCCAGATCTACACGGTTCTTCTCATCATTCAGCTTGACTGACAGTCGAAGATCCAGACCTGGAGCCCGTGATGGAGACCCGACACCATGCAGGATAAGCAGGATATACTGAGGAGCTGATCCAGGGTCCTGGAGATACCATTGAAGAGAGACTGCAGATGAGTAGGTGCATGAAAGTGTAATATTACTACCTGCTGGAGCATACACCTCCTCTCTGATTGGCTCAATGGTCTGACCATTGCCTGCAAGAGATGTAAAATATGTTATTATTCTATTATTACTCGGTTATTGATCTATTTTCAATGCATCAACACTTAGTTTAGATTTTTTTTAAAATCTAAATTGACTGATTATAGTAGATTACTTACATGCAAGCACTTAAAGCAAAATAAATGTTGGGATTGACATTGTGACTGAATCTGGAAGTTAAAATGATAACACACAGCACAAGATTTGTGTATTAAAAAAAACATCCTCCTCCTTCTAGTTCTGAATGGACCATCTCTTCTCAAACCTTTGAAGCCCCACCCCGAGTTGTCAGGTGAGCAGAAGTAACGCCAGACTTCTTGTTGCTGCTTGATTCCACTGTCACATCCTCAAAATGCAGAGCAGCACTGAAATATGATTAGTATTGGAAAAAACTGTGTTATTTAACTCCTTTTAGTTTCTTGATTTTAGGGCAACAGCCTTGGCAGAAGGACCTGACTGACCTACTCTGATTTCATAGATAGGGGGAAGCATTGCTTGAAGGAAGATATATAAGATAATTAATTTCTTCAACATGAGGCAATTTCATTAATTCACAGTATCTAAAATCTAAAGTATAAGTCAGCAACACAATCATATCCTTTTCCAATATTTTTTATTTATTATTATTGTTTCTTGAAAATCTTTGATTGTTCATTTTCAGTGTATATGTGTTTTGCCTATACAAGTTAATGACGAAATTCAAAACGAGGGAATATTTGGGGGATGTCAGTTTTCTTTACAGGTTTTTGTACAGTGTGCACAGGTTTCCTGCCACTGTGGGCTGCAGAGCACAGTAGTACAGAGCAGAGTCAGACAGCTGCAACCTCTGGATCGTCAAGGGGACTGATTGTGTCTTGGCATTTAGACTTGCATCAAATCTACCCTTGAACCCTCCAGCATTGTCTCCAGATCCAAAAGAAAAACGGGTCAGCATATGTTTAGGGAAGTCATTTTCTTCTTGTTTGTACCAAAATAGATATGCATTATTATTAGCACTGGTGTTATATTGACAACTCAGTGTTACCAGTCCTCCTTCTGTAGCAATGACACCTTCTGGTTGCTGTTGGACATGGTCTCCTGTGCACTCTGGAAGATAAACAAAGACTGAGTGATAAAGATAGAAAGATATTAGAAATTATAAAACTATAGTTACAATTAGTTAAATGTGAGATAAACCAATGAGAGAAAAAGTTCCATCATACCGAAGCAGAATACATCAAGAACCAGCCAGATGATCAGACAGAGTACCATGGTTATACAGAACACACTGAGAGTGACTGTGAGTTACAGTAAGAGGTAGAGATCCTCTCTCTCTCTTCCATGTCCATCTCAGCCTGTATATCACCATCAACTGACAGACATGAAGGAGGAGCCTGTTCAGGGAGAGGTAAGATTGATTGGAAATGTGTTGGCCAATAGGTTTACATACACCTTAGTCAAATACATTTAAACTTTCACAATTCCTGACATTTAATCCTTAAAAAAATTCCCTGTCTTAGGTCAGTTAGGATCAACAATTTATTTTAAGAATGTGAAATGTCAAAATAATAGTAGAGAGAATTATTCATTTCAGCTTTTATTTCTTTCATCACATTCCCCATGGGTCAGAAGTTAACATGCTACCAAATACTAATTGAGTGTAATGCCTTTAAATTGTTTAACTTGGGTCAAACGTTTCAGGTAGCCTTCCACTGTCACGCCCTGACCATAGTGAGATGTTTATTCTCTATGTTGGTTGGGGAGTGATAGTGACTAGGGTGGGTCATCTAGGATTTTGTATAGCCTGATATGGTTCCCAATCAGAGACAGCTGTTTATCGTTGTCTCTGATTGGGGATCA
The DNA here is from genome assembly GCF_018296145.1 of Oncorhynchus tshawytscha. NCBI lineage: Eukaryota > Metazoa > Chordata > Actinopteri > Salmoniformes > Salmonidae > Oncorhynchus > Oncorhynchus tshawytscha. The sequence goes on along the minus strand of NC_056438.1, from coordinate 53,806,904 downwards.
TATTTAGGTAGCCATTTTCCTCATTTGCGTTTGTGGGATTTTGTCTACATTGAGTTGCCTGAGTGCACACCAGTAGCTTCACGTTTCGGTTGGTTGGTTGGTTGTTTGTTGTTTTGTTTGATGAGTTTCAGTTTATTAAAATATGTGGAACTCTATTCACGCTGTGCTTTGGTCTACTCCTTACGACGAACGTGGCATCCACAAGCTTCCCACAATAAGTTGGGTGAATTTTGGCCCATTCCTCCTGACAGAGCTGGTGTAACTGAGTCAGGTTTGTAGGCCTCCTTGCTCGCACACACGTTTTCAGTTTTGCCCACAAAAGTTCTATGGGATTGAGGTCAGGGCTGTGTGATGGCCACTCCAATACCTTGACTTTGTTGTCCGTAAGCCATTTTGCCACAACTTTAAGTATGCTTGGGGTCATTGTCCATTTGGAAGACCCATTTGCGACTAAGCTTTAACTTCCTGACTGATGTCTTGATGTTGCTTCAATATATCCACGTAATTTTCCTACCTCATGATACCATCTATTTTGTGAAGTGCACCAGTCTCTCCTGCAGAATAGTACCCCCACAACATGATGCTGAAACCCCCGTGCTTCACGGTTGGGATGGTGTTCTTCAGCTTGCAAGCCACCCCCTTTTTCCTCCAAACATAATGATGGTCATTATGGCCAAACATTTCTCCAAAAAGTACGATCATTGTCCCCATGAGTAGTTGCAAACCATAGTCTGGCTTTTTTATGCTGGTTTTGGAGCAGTGGCTTCTTCCTTGCTGAGCGGCCTTTCAGGTTATGTCGATATAGGACTCTGTGGATATAGATACTTTTGTACCTGTTTCTTCCAGCATCTTCACAAGGTCCTTTGCTGTTCTGGGATTGATTTGAATTTTTCGCACCAAAGTACGTTCATCTCTAGGAGACAGAACGCATCTCCTTCCTGAGCAGTCTGACGGCTGCGTGGTCGCACAGTATTTATACTTGCATACTATTGTTTGTACAGGTAAATGTGGTACCTTCAGGCGTTTGGAAATTGCTCCCAAGGATGAACCAGACTTGTGGAGGTCTACAATTTGTTTTCTGAGGTCTTGGCTGATTTCTTTTGATTTTCCCATGATAGCAGATTTTGAAGGTCGGCCTTGATATACATCCATGGGTACACCTCCAATTGACACAAATGATGTCAATTAGCCTATCAGAAGAATCTAAAGCCATGACATCATTTTCGGGAATTTTCCAAGCTGTTTAAAGGCACAGTCAACTTAGTGTATGTAAACTTCTGACCCATTGGAAATGTGATACAGTGAAATAATCTGTCTGTAAACAATTGTTGGAAAAATTACTTGTGTCATGCACAAAATAGATGTCTTAACCGACTTGCCAAAACTATAGTTTATTATCAAGTATTTTTGGAGTGGTTGATAAACAAGTTTTAATGACTCCAACTTAAGTGTATGTAAACTTCAGACTTCAACTGTATAAGCCCTCTTTGCAGAACATAAGACAAAGTGAAAAGCTGTCAATTAAGTACATTTTCCATGAAGTGAGTATAATAAACATGTTAGTTATTTTGTGAAAATGTACACATCTTCTATTTAATTCATGTGCAAACACTAATATAGTCTGCAGAGTATCTAATTCAGGTATACTAAGGTACATAAAGTCAATTTAAATATGTATTGTGCTTTGGTCCCAACTTTTCAATGGTACTGTATGTTTCTATGGACACATAAACCCATAGTTTTTGTAAGGACGCTGTATATCATGTTGTCACAGTGGGCCTCAGAGCACAGTAGTACACAGCAGAGTCAGACAGCTGCAACCTCTGGATCATCAAGGGGACTGACTTTGCTGTGACATTCAGACGGGCATCAAATCTATCCTTGAACTCAGTAGCAGTTTCCCCAACTCCAAACCTCTCCCTTCTCAGCATTAACATGGGCTTGCCATTTGCTAGTTGTTTGTACCAGAAGAGATATAGTGATTGATCAGTTGTGACGAATAGGCAACTGAGTTTTGTTGGTTGTCCTTCTATGACCATTACATCTTCTGTTGGCTGTCTTACATTATCTTCTGCTCTGCACCCTGAAAAGAAAGATGAATATATCTTCACAACATATATTAATAATGTATATAAATTAAATGAACAAATGCACAGAAAGAGACAGATGAACAGAGTGATGTTTTACCAAAGCAGCATGCAGCCAGAACATGCAGGATCAGCCAATTTCTCATGACTAGTCAGTCAGTTTGAAGTGGAAAAGGCAAGGAGCAGAACAATGCTTATCTATCTATCACAGAGCTTTGACACCCTCTGTCCTACTGTTGATGCTTCATGTTGTTCTGTATTACCTGCAGTAGTAGACCATGGGGAGGTGTCTGTCTGTATGGCATCCTGTAATTCAGGGGTGTGTGTGCTTTTTTTGGTTGCCTCCTTCAGGTTGACTTTCATACTACACCACCAAGCACTGTGAATTGTGATGAGTAACTACAAATAATAATATTGTTCCACTTTGTCATATTCCCATGTGATTATCCAGCCAATATGAAATTATAATACTTATGATAAGTGAAATTGAAGACTAGTGACTAAAGAGAAAAGAACACATCTTTTCACAGTGCATTGAATATGAAGACAGAGAGACACTAGACCACCTGGTGATTGCACACAGCACAGGTGTGACCACAAATCTCTGTCATTATTATATCAAGTTGTGGTTTGATGTTTAATGATGATCCACACAGCAACAAAGCAAACACTAGATGGACTATTTTAGACTTCATTTCTATCTGGAAATGTCTAGGGAATGGTATTGTTTGTTATTTTTCTTTACTTTTTGTTGTTGTAATAGATCCACAATAATATGTAATGCTATACCATATGTACAATCTGCAAATAAACCTTATAATATGAATTGTATAACATTGTATCACTCTTGATGAGGATGAAGTTCATTCTGAGCAAAAAGCCTTCATCCTACATCTGTGTATCAGACTGGCTTCTTTTTGTATACAGAAACCGAGCCTAAAACCACAGAGAGCAAGCAATGCAGATGTAGAGGCATGGTTGCTAGAGAAAAAAACCTTGAAAGGCAGGAACCTAGGAAGAAATCTAAAAAGAAACCAGGCTCTGAACAGATCAGCGTTCTATAGCCGCAGGAAGAACGGCAGACACTTTGTCAGCAGCACAACAAGGCAGCAAGTCCAGTGAACAGGTCTGGGTTCCATAGTCACAGACAGGACAGCAGAAACTGGGTTAGCAGCATGACCAGGTGGACTAGGGATGAGGACAGCCAGAAGTCATCAGGCCATGTAGTCCTGAGGTATTTTCCTAGGGCTCAGGTCCTCCAGGAGGGGGAAGAGAGAGATGGGAGAAATGGAGGGAGCATATCTGAGATCACACAGGGCACCAGATAAGACAGGAGAATTACACTGGATATAGCAGACTGACCATAGCGCCCTGGCACATGGACTATTGCAGGATAGATACAGGAGAATGAGACGGGAGTGGTCAGGAGAAAGTTACCCCTGGATAGGGACAACCGGGCAGAATAAAACCCCACCCACTTTTACAAAGCACAGTCCCCACACCACCAAGGGATATTAACAAACCACTAACTTACTAACCTGAGACAAGGCCAAGTATAGCCCACGAAGATCTCTTCACCGCATGAGCCAGAGGACAGGAAGGATGGAAGAGAGCGAGCAAGCCAGTGACTGAGCCTTTGTAATAGGGTCAGAGGTAGAGACCCCAGTGGAGATAGGGGAGCCGGCTGGGCAGAGCAAGGGTAGTTCGTCACTCCAGTGCCTTGTTGTTTATCTTCTCACCTCTGGCCCAGACTATACTCAATCATAGGACCTACTGAAGAAATTAGGCTTCAGTAAAGACTTATAGGTTGAGACCAAGTTTGAGTCTCTCACATTTTTATTTATTTTTATTTCACCTTAATTTATCCAGGTGGGCCAGATGAGAACAAGTTCTCATTTACAACTGCGACCTGGCCAAGATAACGCAAAGCAGTGCTTCAAAAACAACACAGAGTTACACATAAACAAATGTACAGTCAATAACACAACAGACAAATCTATGTACAGTGTGTGTAAATGTAGAAGAGTAGGGAGGTAAGGCAATAAATAGGCCATAGAGGTGAAATAATTACAATTTAGCATTAACACTGGAATGATAGATGTGCAGATGATGATGTGCAAGTAGAGATACTGGGGTGCAAAAGAGCAAGAAAATAAATAATATGTGGATGTAGTTTGGTGTGCTATTTACAGATTGGCACATGGATTGGCAGACCATTCCATACAAATTGATGTCTTTAGGAGAAAGCCCTGCCTCAAGCTCTTTGCTTGGAAATTCTAGAAACAATAAGGAGTCCTGCGTCTTATGAACATAGCATACGGAAGAAGCAAATCGGGAAGATAGGTAGGAGCAAGTCCATGTAATGCTTTGTGGGTTAGCAATAAAACCTTGAAATCAGCCCTAGCCTTAACAGGGAGCCATTGTAGGGAGACTAGCATTGGGGTAATATGATACATTTTGGGGGTTCAAGTCAAGATTCTAGTGCCTTATCCGGTTAGCAATAGAGGAGAGCATTGCAGTAGTCTATTGTTGAAATGACAAATGCAGAATAGCTTTTCTGCATCAAATTTGGATAAAAAGTTTCTGATTTGTGCAATGTTACGAAAATGAAAAAAGGCTGCTCTTGAAATGTTTTTTCTGTTTGTTGAAGGAGAGCAAGGTACAGAGTAACGCAGAGGTCCTTCACAATTTTGATGGTACAGCCATCAAGATTCATTTTCAGATCTGACAGCAGATCTCTTTGTTTTCTGGGAACTAGAACTAGCATCTTTATGTTGTCTGAGTTTAAAAGGAGCTTGAACGCCATTCTATGGAACAAAAACTACGTTTCAAATCGTTGGGAGAAGTTGTATAAAAACTGAACTAAAAGAGAAAAACAGATATTAACACTGACTTATCTATACAAACGTGCTGTAAAGGGGTTGAGGGAAAGATTTAAGACAGGATTTGGTGAGTTTTCATAAGGAGAACAAGCCGCTAGCGTTTAGGCTAGCTAAGCCATTGCTAGCATTTTGTGCGTGTTCATAATGAACCAAGCCGTTAACATTTAGACTAGCTCAGCTATCGATCAATTGAAATAGCAAACGTTAGTAATCATGCTAATCATGCAACTATTTTAGTTTTCATACTTTTATAAAATGTGATTGGCTATTATCATAATCCATTTTGGTACACAGTTATGTTTTAGATTACCTTATAATGAATAGTGTAAATAGTGTAAGTACTAGTACTTTCCATTTGCCCAGTTTCAGTTTCAGTTCCACCAAGGATGGTGAGATGCCGCAGACATAATTCCATCCGCTGTGCCTTCGACCGGCCTCTGCTGGACGTCGGAGCAGACGCTACTACTTACCCCGGCCTGCTAACTTTAAAAGCTGTGTCTCCAGTGTGCTAGCGTAGTAAAGATGATCCCGCGGCTTCCCTGTTCCATCTATTGCTGCACACTGGACCCTATGATCACTTGGCTACATAACTGGTGCCTGCTGGGCTGATCATTTATCACGGTGCTCCACTGTTAACTTTTTGTTTATCTGTCGGCCCTAGCCGTGTAGGTCCTGAGACATGTTGGATAAAATACGCTGAGTCGATGACGGCTCCGAAAGCCATTTGGAGTGGGTCTGTTTACTTCTCCATGTGAATATTGAAGTCAACCAACATTTTTTATATTATCTGCCATGACTACAAGGTCAGTGAGGAACGCTAAATACGGAACTGGAGGCCTGTAAACAGTAGCTATAAAAAGTGCTTAGGTAGAATACATAGGTTTGACTAGCACCACAAAAGACGAAAAAGCTGGTATTTTCTTTTTTAAATTGAAATTTGCTATAAAAAAATGTTAGAAACACCTCCGTCTTTGTGGGATACGCGGGGCTATGGTCACTAGTGTAACCAAAAGGAGAGGCCTCATTTAACTCAAAACATTCATCAGCCTTGGAAGTGAGAGATCTAACATTAAGAAGTCCTAGGTATTATCACCGTCTCTTTCAAAAATGACAGGGATGGAGGAGGTCTTTATTTCAGTGGGATTTCTAAAGCAAACACCGCTATGTTTAGATTTTCCCAACCTAGATCGAGGCACAGCCACGGTCTGAATGGAGAAAACTAAGCTGACTACACTGACTGTGCTAGCGACAGACTCCGCCAAGCTGGCAGGCTGGCTAACAGCCTGCTGCCTAGCCTTCACCCAATCTCATTGTGAAGCTAGAGGAGTTAGAGCCCTGTCTATTTGATAAATAAGATGAGAGCACCCCTCCAGCTAGGATGGAGTCTGTCACTCCTCAGCAGGCCAGGCTTGTTCCTGTTTGTGGGTGAGTCCCAGAAAGAGGGCCAATTATCTACAAAATTCATCTTTTGGGATTGGCAGAAAACAGTTTTCAAGCAGCGATTGAGTTGTGAGACAATATACCCAAACTTTCTACACTTGCCAGCTTTAGCCTCAGCCAGCACCATCTTCAGATGAGCCTTTATGTCGGTAGCCCTGCCTCCTGGTAAACAGGGAATGATCGTTGGATGATTCTTTTTCAATCTAATCTTGCGGGTAATGGAGTCGCCAATGACTAGGGTTTTCAATTTTTCAGAGCTAATAGTGGGAGGCTTTGGCAGCTCAGACTGCATAACGGATGTAGGAGAGAACTGAGAAGGCACGGCCTTTGACTCCGACTCGTTGCTTAATGTGGAAAACCGGTTGAATGAGTGACACCGGTTGAGCATGCTGACAGCATTTCTTTCCAGAAGTCTTGAGAAAATTGTTGGGACTGTGTGGGGGGATTAATACTACTATATGTACTTTCTTGTGGCCAGATGCTGTTTCACTTAAACTAGCCTTGCCTAATGATTGCGTCTGAAGCGGAGATTGCAACTCGGCAATCCTCAAGATAATTGTTCTGCTGCATTTTATGAGTACAGTGACTGCATTTAGAGGGCATAAAGTTAATGCTACAGTGCCTTGCGAAAGTATTCGGCCCCCTTGAACTTTGCGACCTTTTGCCACATTTCAGGCTTCAAACATAAAGATATAAAACTGTATTTTTTGTGAAGAATCAACAACAAGTGGGACACAATCATGAAGTGGAATGACATTTATTGGATATTTCAAACTTTTTAACAAATCAAAAACTGAAAAATTGGGCGTGCAAAATTATTCAGCCCCTTTACTTTCAGTGCAGCAAACTCTCTCCAGAAGTTCAGTGAGGATCTCTGAATGATCCAATGTTGACCTAAATGACTAATGATGATAAATACAATCCACCTGTGTGAAATCAAGTCTCCGTATAAATGCACCTGCACTGTGATAGTCTCAGAGGTCCGTTAAAAGCGCAGAGAGCATCATGAAGAACAAGGAACACACCAGGCAGGTCCGAGATACTGTTGTGAAGAAGTTTAAAGCCGGATTTGGATACAAAAAGATTTCCCAAGCTTTAAACATCCCAAGGAGCACTGTGCAAGCGATAATATTGAAATGGAAGGAGTATCAGACCACTGCAAATCTACCAAGACCTGGCAGTGCCTCTAAACTTTCAGCGCATACAAGGAGAAGACTGATCAGAGATGCAGCCAAGAGGCCCATGATCACTCTGGATGAACTGCAGAGATCTACAGCTGAGGTGGGAGACTCTGTCCATAGGACAACAATCAGTCGTATATTGCACAAATCTGGCCTTTATGGAAGAGTGGCAAGAAGAAAGCCATTTCTTAAAGATATCCATAAAAAGTGTTGTTTAAAGTTTGCCACAAGCCACCTGGGAGACACACCAAACATGTGGAAGAAGGTGCTCTGGTCAGATGAAACCAAAATGTAACTTTTTGGCAACAATGCAAAACGTTATGTTTGGCGTAAAAGCAACACAGCCATCACCCTGAACACACCATCCCCACTGTCAAACATGGTGGTGGCAGCATCATGGTTTGGGCCTGCTTTTATTCAGCAGGGACAGGGAAGATGGTTAAAATTGATGGGAAGATGGATGGAGCCAAATACAGGACCATTCTGGAAGAAAACCTGATGGAGTCTGCAAAAGACCTGAGACTGGGACGGAGATTTGTCTTCCAACAAGACAATGATCCAAAACATAAAGCAAAATCTACAATGGAATGGTTCAAAAATAAACATATCCAGGTGTTAGAATGGCCAAGTCAAAGTCCAGACCTGAATCCAATCGAGAATCTGTGGAAAGAACTGAAAACTGCTGTTCACAAATGCGCTCCATCCAACCTCACTGAGCTCGAGCTGTTTTGCAAGGAGGAATGGGAAAAAAATTCAGTCTCTCAATTTTCAGATCTGACAGCAGATCTCTTTGTTTTCTGGGAACTAGAACTAGCATCTTTATGTTGTCTGAGTTTAAAAGTAAAACATTTGCCCCCATCCACTTCCTCATGTCTGAATCCCAGGCTTCCAGAGAAGGACATTTTTAGGTTTCACCATGTTTCATTGAAATGTACAGCTGTGTGTCATCTGTGTAACGCAGGTCAACTAATGTTGAATACTTATTATTACTTGTGAGATTCCAGTAACCAATCATATTATATTATATTGTGATATGTTTAAAAGTTGACAGCTATTACAAATCAGCTGTCAGTAGCTACCATGACGAGCAGTTTACTTTGAGCCAATCAAAACGGAATATTCTATTTTAGTCCCTCTCCTAACCTCACGTTCTACACCGGTGGGCGCCAACATGTTGAAAAGGAGCTTGAACGCCATTCTATGGAACAAAAACTACGTTTCAAATCGTTGGGAGAAGTTGTATAAAAACTGAACTAAAAAGAGAAAAACAGATATTAACACTGACTTATCTATACAAACGTGCTGTAAAGGGGTTGAGGGAAAGATTTAAGACAGGATTTGGTGAGTTTTCATAAGGAGAACAAGCCGCTAGCGTTTAGGCTAGCTAAGCCATTGCTAGCATTTTGTGCGTGTTCATAATGAACCAAGCCGTTAACATTTAGACTAGCTCAGCTATCGATCAATTGAAATAGCAAACGTTAGTAATCATGCTAATCATGCAACTATTTTAGTTTTCATACTTTTATAAAATGTGATTGGCTATTATCACAATCCATTTTGGTACACAGTTATGTTTTAGATTACCTTATAATGAATAGTGTAAATAGTGTAAGTACTAGTACTTTCCATTTGCCCAGTTTCAGTTTCAGTTCCACCAAGGATGGTGAGATGCCGCAGACATAATTCCATCCGCTGTGCCTTCGACCGGCCTCTGCTGGACGTCGGAGCAGACGCTACTACTTACCCCGGCCTGCTAACTTTAAAAGCTGTGTCTCCAGTGTGCTAGCGTAGTAAAGATGATCCCGCGGCTTCCCTGTTCCATCTATTGCTGCACACTGGACCCTATGATCACTTGGCTACATAACTGGTGCCTGCTGGGCTGATCATTTATCACGGTGCTCCACTGTTAACTTTTTGTTTATCTGTCGGCCCTAGCCGTGTAGGTCCTGAGACATGTTGGATAAAATACGCTGAGTCGATGACGGCTCCGAAAGCCATTTGGAGTGGGTCTGTTTACTTCTCCATGTGAATATTGAAGTCAACCAACATTTTTTATATTATCTGCCATGACTACAAGGTCAGTGAGGAACGCTAAATACGGAACTGGAGGCCTGTAAACAGTAGCTATAAAAAGTGCTTAGGTAGAATACATAGGTTTGACTAGCACCACAAAAGACGAAAAAGCTGGTATTTTCTTTTTAAATTGAAATTTGCTATAAAAAAATGTTAGAAACACCTCCGTCTTTGTGGGATACGCGGGGCTATGGTCACTAGTGTAACCAGAAGGAGAGGCCTCATTTAACTCAAAACATTCATCAGCCTTGGAAGTGAGAGATCTAACATTAAGAAGTCCTAGGTATTATCACCGTCTCTTTCAAAAATGACAGGGATGGAGGAGGTCTTTATTTCAGTGGGATTTCTAAAGCAAACACCGCTATGTTTAGATTTTCCCAACCTAGATCGAGGCACAGCCACGGTCTGAATGGAGAAAACTAAGCTGACTACACTGACTGTGCTAGCGACAGACTCCGCCAAGCTGGCAGGCTGGCTATCAGCCTGCTGCCTAGCCTTCACCCAATCTCATTGTGAAGCTAGAGGAGTTAGAGCCCTGTCTATTTGATAAATAAGATGAGAGCACCCCTCCAGCTAGGATGGAGTCTGTCACTCCTCAGCAGGCCAGGCTTGTTCCTGTTTGTGGGTGAGTCCCAGAAAGAGGGCCAATTATCTACAAAATTCATCTTTTGGGATTGGCAGAAAACAGTTTTCAAGCAGCGATTGAGTTGTGAGACAATATACCCAAACTTTCTACACTTGCCAGCTTTAGCCTCAGCCAGCACCATCTTCAGATGAGCCTTTATGTCGGTAGCCCTGCCTCCTGGTAAACAGGGAATGATCGTTGGATGATTCTTTTTCAATCTAATCTTGCGGGTAATGGAGTCGCCAATGACTAGGGTTTTCAATTTTTCAGAGCTAATAGTGGGAGGCTTTGGCAGCTCAGACTGCATAACGGATGTAGGAGAGAACTGAGAAGGCACGGCCTTTGACTCCGACTCGTTGCTTAATGTGGAAAACCGGTTGAATGAGTGACACCGGTTGAGCATGCTGACAGCATTTCTTTCCAGAAGTCTTGAGAAAATTGTTGGGACTGTGTGTGGGGGGATTAATACTACTATATGTACTTTCTTGTGGCCAGATGCTGTTTCACTTAAACTAGCCTTGCCTAATGATTGCGTCTGAAGCGGAGATTGCAACTCGGCAATCCTCAAGATAATTGTTCTGCTGCATTTTATGAGTACAGTGACTGCATTTAGAGGGCATAAAGTTAATGCTACAGTGCCTTGCGAAAGTATTCGGCCCCCTTGAACTTTGCGACCTTTTGCCACATTTCAGGCTTCAAACATAAAGATATAAAACTGTATTTTTTTGTGAAGAATCAACAACAAGTGGGACACAATCATGAAGTGGAATGACATTTATTGGATATTTCAAACTTTTTTAACAAATCAAAAACTGAAAAATTGGGCGTGCAAAATTATTCAGCCCCTTTACTTTCAGTGCAGCAAACTCTCTCCAGAAGTTCAGTGAGGATCTCTGAATGATCCAATGTTGACCTAAATGACTAATGATGATAAATACAATCCACCTGTGTGAAATCAAGTCTCCGTATAAATGCACCTGCACTGTGATAGTCTCAGAGGTCCGTTAAAAGCGCAGAGAGCATCATGAAGAACAAGGAACACACCAGGCAGGTCCGAGATACTGTTGTGAAGAAGTTTAAAGCCGGATTTGGATACAAAAAGATTTCCCAAGCTTTAAACATCCCAAGGAGCACTGTGCAAGCGATAATATTGAAATGGAAGGAGTATCAGACCACTGCAAATCTACCAAGACCTGGCAGTGCCTCTAAACTTTCAGCGCATACAAGGAGAAGACTGATCAGAGATGCAGCCAAGAGGCCCATGATCACTCTGGATGAACTGCAGAGATCTACAGCTGAGGTGGGAGACTCTGTCCATAGGACAACAATCAGTCGTATATTGCACAAATCTGGCCTTTATGGAAGAGTGGCAAGAAGAAAGCCATTTCTTAAAGATATCCATAAAAAGTGTTGTTTAAAGTTTGCCACAAGCCACCTGGGAGACACACCAAACATGTGGAAGAAGGTGCTCTGGTCAGATGAAACCAAAATTTAACTTTTTGGCAACAATGCAAAACGTTATGTTTGGCGTAAAAGCAACACAGCCATCACCCTGAACACACCATCCCCACTGTCAAACATGGTGGTGGCAGCATCATGGTTTGGGCCTGCTTTTATTCAGCAGGGACAGGGAAGATGGTTAAAATTGATGGGAAGATGGATGGAGCCAAATACAGGACCATTCTGGAAGAAAACCTGATGGAGTCTGCAAAAGACCTGAGACTGGGACGGAGATTTGTCTTCCAACAAGACAATGATCCAAAACATAAAGCAAAATCTACAATGGAATGGTTCAAAAATAAACATATCCAGGTGTTAGAATGGCCAAGTCAAAGTCCAGACCTGAATCCAATCGAGAATCTGTGGAAAGAACTGAAAACTGCTGTTCACAAATGCGCTCCATCCAACCTCACTGAGCTCGAGCTGTTTTGCAAGGAGGAATGGGAAAAAAATTCAGTCTCTCGATGTGCAAAACTGATAGAGACTTACCCCAAGCGACTTACAGCTGTAATCACAGCAAAAGGTGGCGCTACAAAGTATTAACTTAAGGGGGCTGAATAATTTTGCACGCCCAATTTTTCAGTTTTTGATTTGTTAAAAAAGTTTGAAATATCCAATAAATGTCGTTCCACTTCATGATTGTGTCCCACTTGTTGTTGATTCTTCACAAAAAAATACAGTTTTATATCTTTATGTTTGAAGCCTGTGACAAAAGGTCGCAAAGTTCAAGGGGGCCGAATACTTTCGCAAGGCACTGTACGACTTAGCTTTTTTGTCTGGTGGAGGTCCTATAGAACCATCTCCAGATAAACCTTCCGGGGTGAAAAAGTTTAATGAAAGAAGTAGAGGGAGGACGAGCAGAGTCTGTCACTTCAGCAGAGGAGATCTCCAGATCCACACGGTCAGTCGGTATGAACCTAATCTGACATGCGAGAGGGGACAGTTTTCTGGACATACCCTGATTTGGTGATGAAACTCTGGTTTAGACCTAGGATACTGGCTATACCACTGTAGATTGTTTACAGAGCCAGTGTAGCTGAAGGATAATGTGATGGTATCACCCTCCACACCACCTACCATAGACCTAGTGGAATTAATGTCATCTTCAAAACTACCATCTGTCAGAAAAGGAAAAATGTGTCTATTTTTGATAGCTTTTTTGTCAACTATCAAATATATGGTCAAATTTGTCAAATTGAATACAGCACTCACAAACAAGGACTTTCAGGCAGTGTTGAATATCTCTCTCTATAGCAATCTTTCAGTCTTGCTGATTGGCAGTAGGTGGAGCTACATTTTCTCCAAAGACTGGGGGGTGGTGAACAACCAACCTTTTTCTGTGTGTGCAATACAATCCTTGTATAATGTACATAATATACATTAAAATAATGTATTTAGTTTGAACGAATCCAGACCATTGATTTTATACTGCATTATCAAGAAAAAGTGAATTAATGGCAGCAGCTAATGGGGATCCATAATACTTTTAAATACAAATACAAATGTAGAAATTAAGCTGGATTTAGGGTTTGAGTTCTGGCTCGGGTTAGGATTGGTCTGGGATGTGGATCAGGGTTTGGTTACAATAGAGTTCTGGACATTTTAATTAATGTGCCTGTTGATAACTTCTTCCCCGCATTCCGTTTTTGTACAGTATTTCTGGGTTTCCTGTCACTGTGGGATTCAGAGCACAGTAGTACAGAGCAGAGTCTGTCACTTCAGCAGAGGAGATCTCCAGTTCCATACTTTTGGCCTTTTTGTCATGATTTAGAGTGAACCCTGGTGTTTTCCCAGGCATATATTCCATAACCAGTAACTGTGGTGCTGATTTCAGATAATGACGATACCATTGAAGATAGTTGCCAGAGGAGTAGTTACAAGAGAGAGTAACTCTGTCCCCGTCCAAAGCCAGCACTGCATCAGTGTAGGGTGTTATTACCTGTGGAGAACTGAGACCTGTAAAACATATTATTACATGATGTAATACTCTACACACACCTGGAAAAATGAATTCATTTCAAATGCAGTTTAAAGAGAAAACATTCTCAAGGTAAACAAAAAACATGTATTCTCATGTCTTGCATCATCTTCACATTCCTTGATTTGAAAAATAATTACACCTAAACATAAGCACACTCATTTTCAAGAAAAATGTAATTGCTTACCTATCAAGTCAAAGAAGAGTAATAGTGAACAGAACAACATTGTAGATGGCAGGATGTGTAGAATAAGCACCAACTGCTGATGAAAAGCACAGCATCAACTGGCTATGATCTAATAGCTGAGTTTTATAGTTTTAGCTCCACCTACTGAAGAAGTTGAAACAAATACATGTTATTGGTACATATACTAGCAGTTTACAAATTATTTATGTACTGAAATCTCCACTTGATGGCGCTGTGGTCAAACATAAATAAATCAGATGCATGTAAATCTATAACTAACTGACAGGTGACAGGTCTGTATTCTGCTGAGTGCTGAGTCAGTGAGTTAAGTGTCACTGTGGACATCACAGCACAGCAGTACAGAGCAGAGTATCTCACTTCAGCAGAGGAGATCTCCAGATACACACACATCTTGTCTTTGTTCAGTTTAACAGGGATGAGAAGGTTGGGAGGTTTAGCTCTCACTACAATCCTAGAGGCATGGAGGATGAAGAGGAGGAATTGGGGAGCTGATCCTGGATACTGTTTATACCACAGTACACTGTATGCTGAGGAGTAGTTGCAGGAAAGTTGAACATTACCACCCTCCTCTCCATACACTTCTTGTTGGTTTGGCTGGATGGTCTGTTGAATACTGTCACCTGTTAATGTGAAGATGTGATGGATAAAATACAAGGTAGATGTATTTTAAATGAGGAAAGATCTTGGTATTTACTCACAAATCCAATAACACTGATAAACTATACATTAGCCTAAAAAATGTACTTAATAGAATGACAGGAATACAGTAATTTACTAACCTGTCGCTACACAAAGTAAAATAAAAATAGTTTTTACCTACAGTAGTAAGCCACACCCCTGCCCTAAAATATGCATGAGAAGAGTTTATCATGAGCTGTCAGGTTTTTGTACAGGGTTTCTGGGTTTCCTGCCACTGTGGGCTGCAAGGCGCAGTAGTACAGAGCAGAATCTGTCACTTCAGCAGAGGAGATCTCCAGATCCACACGGGTTCTCTCATCGTTCAGTTTAGCAGTCATTCTTGGGTATGGAGGAGTAGCTTCCACTACAAGTGGAGTTGCAGTGTGTGTAAGGAGGAGGAGGAATTGGGGTGCTGATCCAGGGTACTGTCTGTACCACTGGAGATTATCAGCCTTTACTGTATAGTTACAGGAGATTTTAACTCTGCTTCCCTCTAAATAATACTCCTCGGGACTGGTTGGAGTAATATCATCCTCTAAAGTATCACCTACAAGGGCTGAAATCAGTAGAATATAACAGACTAGCATCATGGTCTATGTTACAGAACAGACAAATGTGTTATTTAGAAAACAGCAAAGCCAAAACACTGCTATGACTCTGAAATGATAAGTAGGCATATACAATGTTGCTCCTCCTCTATACATAGGTTTTGAAACACACCCACCAGGTTTCCTGTCAAAAAGAAAAACTTTGAGATGTACCCTCTCCTGTAGGTCATGTCATGTACGTATAGAATGTGTCACGTTAGGTTTTTGTACAGCGTTTGTAGGTTTCCTTTCACTGTGGGCATCAGTGCACAGTAGTACATAGCAGAGTCTTCCTCTTCAGCAGAGGAGATCTCCAGATCTACACGGTTCTTCTCATCATTCAGCTTGACTGACAGTCGAAGATCCAGACCTGTAGCCCGTGATGGAGACCCGACACCATGCAGGATAAGCAGGATATACTGAGGAGGTGATCCAGGGTCCTGGAGATACCATTGAAGAGAGACTGCAGATGAGTAGGTGCATGAAAGTGTAATATTACTACCTGCTGGAGCATACACCTCCTCTCTGATTGGCTCAATGGTCTGACCATTACTGTCACCTGCAAGAGATGCAAAACATGTTATTCTTCTATTATTACTCTGTTATAGATCTATTTTCAATGCATCAACATTTTTTATTCAAAATAACACCAATAAAAATGTTTATGATTAAGGTAGTTTACTTACATGCAACTACTAAAAGCAAAATAAATGTGGGGATTGACATTGTGGCTGAAACTGGAAGATAAAATGACAACACACAGCACAAGATTTGTGTATACTAAACTAACATCCTCCTCCTCCTAGTTCTGAATGGACCATCTCTTCTCAAACCTTTGAAGCCCCACCCCAAAATACAGAGAGTTGTCAGATGAGCAGAAGTAACAACATACTTCTTGTTGCTGCTTGATTCCACTGTCACATCCTCAAAATGCAGGGCAGCACTGAAATATGATTACCTTAGTCTCCCTCTTTCTGTTATTGGATAAAACTGTGTTATTTATCTCCATATATTTTCTGGATTTTAGGGCAACAGAGTTTAGAGTTGCTTGATGCAAAATCTGCAAGATATTCATTTATTCAACATGTGGCGTTCATTCATTCACGGCTTATGTTGTTTTCCTATTTAAATCTATAATATAAATCAACAACATCAGAGCCATTAAAAATTTGTAA
Organism: Oncorhynchus tshawytscha; assembly: GCF_018296145.1. NCBI lineage: Eukaryota > Metazoa > Chordata > Actinopteri > Salmoniformes > Salmonidae > Oncorhynchus > Oncorhynchus tshawytscha. The sequence goes on along the minus strand of NC_056438.1, from coordinate 53,790,490 downwards.
TTTGTTTTATTATTGTTCATTGAAAATCAAACATTTTTCATTTTCAGTTGATTTGTGTTTTGTCTACACAGGGTAATGATGAAATTCAAAATGAGCTTGATAGCTTTTTACACTGTTTTTTTGTTCAGGTTTTGGGACAGTGTGTGAATGCTTCCTGTCCATGTGGGCTGCATGGCACAGCAGAGGAGATCTACAGATCCACACGGGTTCTCTCATCGTTCAGTTTAACAGACAGTCGAGGATCTACAGGTTTATCTTTCACTACAGAGGGGTTTGAGGAGACTGTAGTGAGGAGGAAGATGATCCAGGGTACTGATGATACCCCTGAAGAGTACTAGCAGAGGAGTAGTTACAGGACAGATTTATGACATCACCCTCCAACACAAACACATTATCTGATGTTGGAGAAATATCATTCCCATGACTTCCACCTGGAAAACATTAATGAAAACAGGAATTATATTATCATAAAAATCAAATCTTTATTTAGTTTATTAAAAATTGACAAAAGATCCTCCACTCTCAAGTAACTACATTGGATATGTGATTGGATATGAAGAATAGTATCAAACTCACCCACTAGTGCAAATATTAAAATGTATCCTGGTAACATGCTGGTAAGTGTTATTTAACACAGTGAACACAAGTATAGTTATGACAGAATGACTCCCCTGGTTTCTCACTGTCCGCTATAAAAGGCATTTATTTTCCTTTACCTCAATTATATAACACCTCCCAGTGACTTAAAAAACCACAAAGTCCTGTGTACACACACCCACATGCACACACAATGTTTTTGTAAGGACGCTGTATATCCTGTTGTCACAGTGGGCCTCAGAGCACAGTAGTACACAGCAGAGTCAGACACCTGCAACCTCTGGATCATCAAGGGGACTGATTGTGTCTTGGCATTTAGACTTGCATTGAATCTCTCCTTGAACCCTGCAGCATTGTCTCCAGATCCAAATGAATAACGGCTCAGCATATGTTTAGGGAAGTCATTTGCTTCTTGTTTGAACCAATATAGATATGCATCATTATTAGCACTGATGTTATATTGACAGCTCAGTTTTACCAGTCCTCCTTCTGTAGCAATGACACCGCCTGGTTGCTGTTGAACATGGCCTCCTGTACACTCTGGAAGACAAACAAAGATAAAGTGAGTGATGATGAAAGTTGAAATTACATAGATGATGATTATATAACCAATGATAGAAAAGGTTCCATCATACCGAAGCAGAATACATCAAGAACCAGCCAGATGATCAGACAGAGGTATTCCCTCTGTACTGATCACTTCATTCTTTACAGGAGGAATGTGATCCCCAGCAATATGTCCTGTAAAGAGAATATAGAAACTAAATAAATTGACAGAAGTTTTTAAAAAGTAACTTCCATCAGCAATGCAGGCTCACTTATAACATGTTGTAAGGCTCACCTGTACACTCCAAGATTGTTTTGATCATGCGGACTGGGATATGTTCCGGGTAGCTTCTGAGAATATTATGGACACCGAGACGGTCACTGAGTTTATCAAGAAGTGTATAGGATATGTTGTACCCACTGTAACTATTATAACCTACCCTAACCAGAAATCGTGAATAGATGGCAGCATTCACGCAAAACTGAAAGCACAAACTACCGCATTTAACCATTGCAAGGTGACGGGGAATATGGCAGAATACAAACAGTGTAGTTGTTCCCTCTGCAAGGAAATCAAACAGGCAAACATCAATACCGAGACAAAGTGGAGTCGCAATTCAATGGCTCAGACACGAGACGTATGTGGCAGGGTCTACAGAAAATCGTGTACTACAAAAGGAAAACCAGTCACATCGCTGACCCAAACGTCTTGTTGCAAGACAGATGCCGGCCCAGATGGCATCCCTAGCCGTTTCCACAAAGCATGCGCGCACCAGCTGGCTGGTGTGTTTAAGAACATATTCAATCTCTCCCTATCGCAGTCTGCTGTCCCCACATGCTTCAAGATAGCCACTATTGTTCCTGTACCCAAGAATGCAAAGGTTACTGACCTAAATGACTATCGCCCCATAGCACTCACTTCTGTCATCATGAAGTGCTTTGAGAGACTAGTCAAGGATTATATCACCTCCACCTTACCTGTCACCATAGACCCACTTCCATTTGCCTACCGCCCCCAATAGGTCCACAGATGATGCAATCACCATCACACTGCACAATGCCCTATCCCATCTGGACAAGCGGAATACCCATGTAAGAATGCTGTTTATTGACTATAGCTCAGCATTCCACACCATAGTACCCTCCAAGCTCATCATTAAGCTTGAGGCCCTGGGTCTCAACCTTGCCCTGTGCAATTGGAAATTGTGTCCAGGACTTCCCCCACGTGGTGAAGGTAGGAAACAACATCTCCACTTTGCTGATCCTCAACATTGGGGCCCCACAAGGGTGTGTGCTCAGCCCCCTACTGTCCTCCCTGTTCACCCATAACTGTGTGGCCATTCATACCTCCAACTCAATCATCAAGTTTGCAGACAACACAACAGTAGTAGTGTTGATTACCAGCAATGACGAGACCGCCTACAAGGAGGTAAGGGCTCTCGGAGTGTGGTGTCAGGAAAACAACCTCTCACTCAACGTCAACAAAACAAAGAAAATTATCGTGGACTGTAATACCTGTAATACCTTATGTTTCACCGAATCGTGGCTAAATGACGACATGGAAAACATTCAGCTGGTATATATATATACACATTGCACCGGCTAGATAGAACAGCACACTCCGGTAAGATGAGGGCCGTCTGTGTATATTTTTAAACACCACTTGCCAAGAGTTTCAATTTTTTTCATGGCTGTTTATTTGCCACCACAGATGGACGCTGACACTAAGACCGCAATCAGTCAACTGTATAAGGAAATAAGCAAACAGAAAACCACTCACCCAGAGGTGGCGCTACTAGTCTCCGGGGACTTTAATGCAGGGAAACTTAAATCAGTTTTACCTCATTTCTATCAACATTGGCTACACAGACTATTTGCATTGTGTCCTGCTCCCCCCTACCCGCCAACCTCCTATTTTACGCTGCTGCTACTCTCTGTTCATTATCTATGCATTGTCACTTTAAATATACCTACATGTACATATTACCTCAATTAGCCTGACTAACCTGTGCCCCCACACATGACTCTGAACCGGTACCACCTGTTATTTTACAGATATATATATATATATATATATATATATATGTACACACTTCTTTACTCATCCATTATTTACCTAATACCTACTTTTTTACATAAAAATTGCACTGTTGTTTAGGGCTTGTAAGTAAGCATTTCACTGTGAGGTGAAATACCTGTTGTATTCGGCGCAGGTGAGTTAAAAAACTGATTTGATTTGGTCAGGAAATTTCCAACAAACTCATCTTAAACAAGTAATTTATGAGTGTACTAGTTTTTGTACATCCTCTCAGAGACTCTGTTTCACCCTCATTTGGGGGGTGTACTCCTCCTTGTTAGGAGTCCCACTATCTCTGGATACCATTGCTGCAGAGGAAAAAATATAATAAAAGTGATTGAAGCTTATTTTTTAAGACTTTTTAGAAATCAACTTAATAATTGACATTTGAATGACAAGGGGACTGATTTTGATGCTGAATTAAATTCAGTTAAATTGAAATGGGCATCGGATCTCCCCTGGAATTCAATGGCATTATCCAGAACTAACCCGCTTCAGCAAATACTTCGTGAAATCATTAGCTCCCTGCTTGTACCAGAACAGGTCTAGATTTCTGTCCACAGTATCCAATTGACAGCCCAATGTGACCTATTCTCCCTCAGTAGCGATCACATCTCCTGGTGGCTGAATGACTAAGTCTTCTTCTCTGCATTCTGGAAAATAATGTAATACACATTTGTATTAGGGAGAAAATAATCAAGCAACATGATTGAGGGAAAAAAGATGCATAAAATTAATATTAGCATTATACAGAAATTGTTTTTTTGTTTTTATTAACCTGTCTGGGAACGGGGTTCCAATAGCGGTTCCGCTAGTGGAACACCTCGCCAACAGCCAGTGAAATTGCAGAGCGCCAAATTCAAACAGAAATCTCATAATTAAAATTTCTCAAATATACAAGTATTAGACACCATTTTAAAGATAAGCTTCTCGTTAATCCAGCCACAGTGTCCGATTTCAAAAAGGCTTCTCAGCGAAAGCACAACATATTATGTTAGGTCAGCACCTTTTCACAGAAAGCATACAGCCATTATCCAGCCAAAGAGAGGAGTCACAAAAAGCCGATCTAGAGATAAAATTAATCACTAACCTTTGATATTCTTCATCAGATGACACTCCCGGGACAACATGTTACACTACATGTATGTTTTGTTCGATGAAGTTCATATTTATATCCAAAAACCTCAGTTTACATTTGGCTTTGCCTCCAAAACATTGTGTGAATTTGCACAGAGCCACATCAATTTACAGAAATACTCATCATAAATGTTGATGAAAATACAAGTGTTATACATGGAATTAGAGATATTCTTCTCCTTAATGCCACCGCTGTGTCAGATTTCAAAATAACTTTACGGAAAAAGCAAATCATGCAATAATCGGAGTACAGCGCTCAAAGTCCAAAACAACCCAAACAGATATCCGCCATGTTGTGTAGTCAACAGAAGTCAGAAATAGAATTATAAATATTCACTTATCTTTGATGATCTTCATCAGAATGCACTCCCAGGAATCCCAGTTCCACAAATGTTTGTTTTGTTCGATAAAGTTCATCATTTATGTCCAAATATCTCCTTTTGTTAGCGCTTTAGGTAAACAAATCCAGTTCTAAAGACTGTTGACATCTAGTGGAAGCCTTAGGAAGTGTAATAAGACCCCACAGACACTGTATATTGGAATGGCAATGAGTTGAAAAACTACAAACCTCAGGTGTCCCACTTCCTGGTTGGATTCTTTTTCGCCTGCCATAGGAGTTCTGTTATACTCACAGACATCATTCAAACAGTTTTAGAAACTTTAAAGTGTTTTCTATCCAAATCTACTAATGATATGCATATATTAGCCTCTGGGCCTGAGTAGCAGGCAGTTTACTCTGGGAACACTTTTCATCCAAATGTGAAAATGCTGCCCCCTAGCCCAAACAGGTGGGTCCCCCACAGGATCAGTGGGTCCCCCACAGGATGGTTGAGCTAACGTAGGCTAATGCTATTAGCATTAGGTTGTAAGTAACAAGAAAATATCCCAGGACATTGACATATCTGATATGGGCAGAAAGCTGCTGCCATCATTATGGCATTTCACTTGCATGATTGTACAAAGAAATGTAATATCTTTTACAAGATCTAATGTGTTTTTTCTCCTACATTAATTTCACATTTCCACAAACTTCAAAGTGTTTCCTTTCAAATGGTATCAAGAATATGCATATCCTTACTTCAGGTCCTGAGCAACAGCCAGTTAGATTTGGGTCTGTCATTTTAGGCGGAAATTGGAAAAAAAGGGTCAAATCCTTAAGATTAACTCTGCCTTAGAAAGCATTGAGGACGAGCTTACACCAGGCTCTCTAAGAGTGTAACGACCGTTGTTGGTGGAAGAAGGTGAGGACCAAGGTGCAGCGTGGTATGTGTCCAAATTTATTAAAATGAACACAGAAATAACAAAAAATACCAAAGCGTAACGACCGAAAACAGTTCTGGCTGGTGCAGACACACAACAGAAAACAATCACCCACGAAACACAATAGAAAACAGGCTCCCTAAATATGTTTCTCAATCAGGGACAACGATTGACAGCTGCCTCTGATTGAGAACCATACCAGGCCAAACACAGAAATAGCAAATCATAGAGAAACAAACATAGACAACCCACCCAACTCACGCCCTGACCATACTAAAACAAAGACATAACAAAAGCACTAAGGTCAGAACGTGATAGAGTCTTTATATAACACTATCAAATAGTTTTTGTAAGGGGGTTGTACTGTATATCCTGTTGTCACAGTGGGCTTCAGAGCACAGTAGTACACAGCAGAGTCAGACAGATGTACCCTCTGGATCGTCAAGGGGACTGATTTGGTGATGGAATTGAGATTGGCATCAAATATCCACTTGAATCTATCATCAATACCCCCTGGTCCAATTACATCCTTCTGCAAAACATATTCAGGGTAATCATTTGTGTATTTAATGTACCAGAAGATGGAGCTGATAAACTGGTGTTATATTTATAGCTGAGAGACACATCTTCTCCTTCATAAGCAGTCACTTCTCTCTTCGACTGAGTAAAACTGTCTGCTGCTCTGCATTCTGGAAACAAGGAAGAATGCCATGGGACTTTAAGGTTCTATATGACATTTTGTGGAACATGTGTTAGTCACATCATATCTAATTGATCTTTGGATAGTTCTTCGTGGTCTGCGTAGTCAGGTTTTTGAAAAAGTTTATTATAGGTGAAAAAATAAAAACTATGAAGTTCTATCTGCATAAACCCATTTCAACTTGGTGCTATAAGGTTTTATCTGCAATCCAATCACAAGCCTGAGCAAATAAAGACGGACCAATCAGAACACGTCTTTGCCATCTATCTCTAAGTATGGTCTAAGCTGATCTGGCCAGCAATAATGGCATGCAAGCTAAATAACAACACTGTCAGAAGTCTTAAAGTAAATGATGTTGTCACATCGTTGTTCAGTGATGATAGTAATTTTCATGATGATCATAATACATCCTAATGTATTTGATGAGGTGTTACTACTCTATCTTGGTCAAATAATATTATCATATTATTGATGTATTCAAATAGCTACAGTTTTCTTAAAAACTGAACATGTCTAATTCAGAAGTGTCAGATAGAACCAAGATTGACATTTCAGAGGAGTAAGGTTCTATCTGTAATTGAACACCCAACAAACAAACTGACTTACAAATGTCTCAGGATTTTGATAATCTGCACTTTAGGTACCTTTAAGGTGATAATGTTAATGGGTTAAGAAGGAAGAATTCATTCTAAACAGTTCTGAGATCTCGAATGTGAAGCTTTGATGCTCCAACTACTTTGCTTTTGCGCAGAAAGAATCTTAAAGTCCCATGGTCACAACATGTCAAGATTCCAGTAACATCAGGTATTGAGAAAAAGGTAATGAGAGCGGTATCCTACCAAAGATAAGTGCAGCAAGAAGAACAGAGTTCCAAAGCCAATGTCCCATAATTATCATAGGATAGAAAGAGCAAGTCACACTGATGTTACAAAATAGAAACTGGTGTGCTCTCTTGATTCCTGTCTTAGTAGCAGCACAGGCGTAGACCATGCAGCACAGCACAGAGGGGATGAGCAAATACTGTAGACAATTCATTTTAAAGTAGAAAGCAACACTTTCTTGGTGATCTAGCCAACTTGTGGTTGATGCTGGCTTTTCCATTACGCTGTACCCAATACTGGATATAATGTAGCTTTTTCTAAATTCATCTAACACTACTAGACCAACTCTAAAAATTAAACAATGGTCTATTTTCTAATCCATGACATATTGTAATGGCATTTTAATGTCTTTTACATCTACCTTTACAACCTGGTCTCAGAGCATTTCGTGTTATCCTGTAAGTAAAGCCAAACCAGTCCATTTCGTATGATATGTTACAATTCAAATGCTATGTAGTAATTTGTGGATGACAATTTGAAAACATACAATATGTTATTAATTTGCTAAATGTACAATATGTTGTGAATTTGCTAAATGTATGATATGTTACAAATTCCAATGTGTTGTGGCTGATTTTTCACGGATTTACATTTACTATGTTACGTCTAGTCTATGAGACTAAGATGACATTTAGAGCTGAATTGGAAGAGGTATTGGCATAAAAAATGACTTACTCTACAATCATCATTATCATTGCAATGATTATCATCATCTGCTACCACTAGTCTTGGTAGTATCAAGGAGGTAGTGAAGAAATTACTGTGTCAATTTCAAAGTGGTGTTGTATACTGTACAAACAGGTGTATTGTCATTGTGTAGCTCAGTATGTTTTTGTAAAGGGGTTGTATATCCTGTTGTCACAGTGGGCCTCAGAGCACAGTAGTACACAGCAGAGTCAGACAGCTGCACCCTCTGGATCGTCAAGGGGACTGATTTGGAGTTGGCATCTAGATCAGCATGAAATCTCTCCTTGAAGTCAGCAGCATTGTCCCCAGTTCCAAAATTGAACCTCATAAGCATATACTTGGGGAAATCGTTTGCTCCCTGTTTGTACCAGAATAGATATGGACTTGGATTGTCTGTTTCATAATGACAGAGAAGTGTTATTTGTCCTCCTTCGGTAGCCGTCACAACTCCTTTTGGCTGTAACACTGTCTCCTCTGCATTCTGGAGAAAAATTATGTAAGTTGAAAAATAAAGGCTGTTTGATGATTTATACCCATTAAATCATTGGGAGAATATAGAGTGAGCAACTTTCTCTATTTATCACAACATAAAGGGATAATTAAAGCAATGGCAGTAAGGAAATCAAAAAATGTATCATACCCCAACAAAATGCAGAAAGAATCAAAATATTCTTCAGCCAAGATTCCATGTCTACTGTGAGATGGGTAGGTAAGGAGAGCGCAAACACACTTGTATGTGTCAAAACCGCTTTTGAAACCACTTCTTTAACTCTGCCTTAGGAAGCATTGAGGAGGAGCTTCCACTAGGCTCTCTAAGAGTCTTATATCACACAAACAAATAGTTTTTGTAATGAGGCTGTATATCCTGTTGTCACAGTGGGCCTCAGAGCACAGTAGTACCACGCAGAGTCAGACAGCTGCAACCTCTGGATCGTCAAGGGGACTGACTTGGAGTCTGCATCGAGATGGGCATCAAATCGATCCTTGAACTCAGTGGCATTTTTACTTCCAAAAGAAAAACGGCCCAGCATGAACTTTGGGAAGCCATTTACTTCATGCTTGTACCAGAACAGGTTGAGATTTCTAGTATCATCTGCATCAAATTGACAGCCCAGTGTGACCTGTTCTCCCTCAGTAGTGATCACATCTCCTGGTGGCTGAATGACTGAATCTTCTCCTCTGCATTCTGGAAAATAATGTAATACACATTTGTATTAGGAAGAAAATAATCAAGCAACATTATTGAGTGAATGAAAATGTATGAATTTAATACTGGTAGTATTGTACTGAAAAATATGTTTGAAAAAATAAAAGGGAATCGAGCAAAGGCCGAAAAACAAATTAGAAAAAGTATATTATAATACCATAACAACATGCAGCAAGAATCAGTAAATTACTCAGCCAGGATCCCATGTCTGCTACTGTGAGATCAATGGGAGAAGAGTAAAACCACTCTGATGTATCTAGGCTGTGATGGCACCATGAAATCCTTCTCTCCTCCTCTTTTTGCACATTGTCAAACATTGAGAATCCTGTGACAAACACTCTACAAAATTCAGCCTGGAATAAAACCTCCACTGCATCTCATCTGCATTGCTCCCTTCTGAATAACAATCTCTTCTCAGGATATACTGAGGAGAGTTCCAAGTTAACTGGATGTACCCGAAGAGATCAGGAGATGTACTACTGGTAGTGTAATTACAGCTGAGTGTTGTAAGTCCTCCTTCAAGGGCAGTAACATGTCCACTCTGCTGGTCAACAGCCTCCTCACCTTTGCAATCTGAACAAATATATTTTGAGGTTTTATAATACATAATATGCTAAGGTGCATAGAATGAGAGTGTAGAAAGGAGAAGCACTATACTGTACCATAAAAACATGCAGCCAGGATAAGTAAAGTATTCCTAAGCCAATGTGCCATGATGATTCATGTATAGAGGAAGAATAGATTGTTATAGACTTTATGTTCCATCCACTGTAGGGGCTTTGCAGTAGAGGAGAAGCTTATTGTATATTCAATTATTTAGTTAAACAGCAAGAGGGATTCCTTGTCAAATTTGATATATTTGGAACCTTGAAATATCTCGTTTACATAATGTTCTTACACAAGTCATTTGAAAATTATAATTTGGCAGTTGTTATGGAGTTTAAAGTAATATATTTACTGCTCAGGCCAAATTGAGCTCATCTGACAAAATAATATAAAATCTTATATCCACTGAGGATTTGCAACAAAATCAGAAAGAAAGGCACAGTCCACAATAGCCTATGGATCAGTCCAATATAGACCTTCGCTATGCTGCCCAATGCCACAAATAGTTATCCTTACTATGCATTAATACCCTCTACAGTCTAAGCCCTGTCTTATCTGAGGGAGGGGGTTCTACTAAGCTACATGGAATTGTTTTAAGAAGGTCTGACAAAGCAACATTTGGTTATTTGATTTTGAATTTTAAGATCCCTTGAAGTATTGAAGAAATATAAGACAAAAACATTTTGATTAAATGTTTTCTTTGGTCTTGATGCAATTAGCCCATACAAATGCATTGACTAACACTACATGGAACAAAAAAATACAGCAGTCTGTCAAATAAGTGAAAAGGAAGTTTTTTCTGAACTGTCTGTCCAATATCTGAGACATTTAAGAAAGATCAGGATTTGTGTTTTTTTTAACATGTGTTTTTTGGGGCATTAAACCGTCTCCATATATCATTCTATATATTTCAACTGGTACCTTCAGACGAGTCTTGAGGCCATCCTAAACCAAAACAACCGATCTATACCCTCTTCACTGTCTCAACATCGAGAGTGAAGAGGCGACTCTGGGATGCTGGCCTTCTTGGCAGAGTTCCTCTGTCCAGTGTCTGTGTTTCTTTGCCCATCTTAATCTATTCTTTGTATTGGCCAGTCTGAGATATGGCTTTTCTTTGCATCTCTGCCTAGAAGGCCAACATCCCGGAGTCGCCTCTTCACTGTTGACGTTGAAACTAGTGTTTTGCGGGCACTATTTAATCAAGCTGCCAGGTGAGGGCTTATGATGCGTCTGTTTCTCAAACCAGGCACTCTAATCTACTTGTCCTCTTGCTCAGTTGTGCACCGGGGCCTCCCACTCCTCTTTCTATTCTGGTTAGAGACAGTTTGCACTGTTCTCTGAAGGGAGTAGTACAGTGTTATACCAGATATTCAGTTTCTTGGCAATTTCTCACGTGGAAAAGCCTTCATTTCTAAGAACGAGAATAGACCGATAAATTTCAGAAGAAAACTGCCATTTTGAGCCTGTAATCGAACCCACAAATGCTGATGCTCCAGATACTCAACTAGTCTAAATAAGACCAGTTTTATTGCATCTTTATTCAGAACAACAGTTTTCAGCTGTGCTAATATAATTGAAAAAGGGTTTTCTAATGATCAATTAGCCTTTTAAAATTATAAACTTGGATTAGCTAACTCAACATGCCAGTGGAACATAGGAGTGATGGTTGGTGATAATGGGCCTTTGTAGATATTCCATAAAAGAATCAGCCTTTTCCAGCTACAATAGTCATTTACAACATTAACAATGTCTACACTGTATTTCTGACCAATTTGATGTTATTTTAATGGACAAAAAAAAGTGCTTTACTATCAAAAACAACATTTCTAAGTGACCCCAAACTTTTCCTCTCACTTCTTCCTGGAGTTAATCAAGTAGAAAACTGTCTGCCTCAATCCTGCTTCTTCTAATGTGTTTTATTATTTGCGCCAACTGAAGCTAGGGTTAGGGTTAATACCAGGGTTATGGTCAATTCAGTAGGTAGACAAGAATCCTAGTTTCAAACTACTGATTTCCTTATATGAACTGTAACTCAGTAAAAGCTTTGAAATTGTTGAATGTTGCATTTATCATTTTGTTCAGTGTATGAAATTGCAAATTGTGAATACTGGAAGCACAAACATAATACGTGATTATGACAAGGGTTAAAACATAATGAAATGTATATTCTGTTTGGTGGGGAAATTATTCTACAACACACCTGTAGTGTTGACATGCTGCATGCATCATTGAAAAGAATAGGAGCAAATTGATGATTCTTTACTGACACCTATTGACTCTCACGAGTAACTTACCCTTGAAAATACCTTGTTGGGCAGAATGTTGAACACAAGATGGAATTATTGTATTATTATTAGATATAAATTTGCTTTTGAGTGATCAGAGATAAAAGACTGTAGTTCTGACTGGCATGGAAGTGACTAGAGTCTTCAGAGCTGTAAGGATACTTAAGAGTATGAAACTAGGGTATTTGATGCAGAGGTACACCATTCATGTTATACTTTAGAAAAATAAAATAGTTTGAAATTAATTACTGATCTTGCCATGAAGTTAAGGTTAGAATAGGTGTTTAGAGTTGAGGAAATATTCATTTTACTGCCTGTTGATAACTTTCTCCCCGTAATCAGATGTTCTAGGTTTTTGTACATGTCTCTGGGTTTCCTGTCACTTTGTCTCAGAGCACAGTAGAGAGCATAGTATGTTACTTCAGCAGAGGAGATCTTCAGATCCGTACGTTTGGCATTTTTGTCATGATTTAGAGTGAATCCTGGCGTAATATCTGCATACTCCATAACCAGTAACTGTGGTGCTGATTTGGGATGTTGTCGATACCATAGAAGTGTGTTAACAGAGGTGTAGTTACAAGAGAGTGTAACTCTGTCCCTTTCTGAAGACACTTCTACATCAGTGTAGGGTGTTAATTCCTGTTCAGAACTGACACTTGTAAAACATAAAACACATAACATTTAATACTTTAAAACCACATTGAAGATTGAATTCATTCCAAATGCAGTGTAAAGATAAAAACAATTCAAGTTAAAAAAAACATGCATCCTCATTTAATGCATTATCATTATAATCTTTGATTTGAAAAATAAATACACCTAAACAATCAAATCAGTTTAACTGAAAATATGAATACTTACCAAGTATCAGGTGAAAGAAGAGTGATAGTGAACAGAACAACATTGTAGGTGGCAGGATGTGTAGAATAAGCACCAGCTGCTGATGAAAAGCACAGCATTAACTGACTGTGTTCTTCATGGTTGTATCATGTTTTATCTTGAGGATTCATAATCTAATCAATAGTTGAGAATACAGTAAATACATATGAGATGAGTAATGCAAATCAAATCAAATTTTATTTGTCACATACACAGGGTTAGCAGATGTTAATGCGAGTGTAGCGAAATGCTTGCGCTTCTAGTTCCGACAATGCAGTAATAATCCAACAAGTAATCTAACTAACAATTCCAAAAAAAACTGTTTTATACACAGTGTAAGGGGATAAAGAATATGTACATAAAGATATATGAATGAGTGATGGTACAGAGCAGCTTAGGCAAGATTCAGTATATACACATATGAAATGAGTATGTAAACAAAGTGGCATAGTTAAAGTGGCTAGTGATACATGTATTACATAAGGATGCAGTAGATGATAGAGTACAGTATATACGTATACATATGAGATGAATAATGTAGGGTATGTAAACATATTAGGTAGCATTGTTTAAAGTGGCTAGTGATATATTTTACATAATTTCCCATCAATTCCCATTATTAAAGTGGCTGGAGTTGAGTCAGTGTGTTGGCAGCAGCCACTCAATGTTAGTGGTGGCTGTTTCACAGTCTGATAGCCTTGAGATATAAGCTGTTTTTCAGTCTCTCGGTCCCAGCTTTGATGCACCTGTACTGACCTCGCCTTCTGGATGATAGTGGGGTGAACAGGCAGTGGCTCGGGTGGTTGTTGTCCTTGATGATCTTTATGGCCTTCCTGTAACATCGGGTGGTGTAGGTGTCCTGGAGGGCAGGTAGTTTGCCCCCGGTGATGCGTTGTGCAGACCTCACTACCCTCTGGAGAGCCTTACGGTTGTGGGCGGAGCAGTTGCCGTACCAGGCGGTGATACAGCCCGCCAGGATGCTCTCGATTGTGCATCTGTAGAAGTTTGTGAGTGCTTTTGGTGACAAGCTGAATTTCTTCAGCCTCCTGAGGTTGAAGAGGCGCTGCTGCGCCTTCTTCACGATGCGGTCTGTGTGAGTGGACCAATTCAGTTTGTCTGTGATGTGTATGCCGAGGAACTTAAAACTTGCTACCCTCTCCACTACTGTTCCATCGATGTGGATAGGGGGGTGTTCCCTCTGCTGTTTCCTGAAGTCCACAATCATCTCCTTAGTTTTGTTGACGTTGAGTGTGAGGTTATTTTCCTGACACCACACTCCGAGGGCCCTCACCTCCTCCCGGTAGGCCGTCTCGTCGTTGTTGGTAATCAAGCCTACCACTGTTGTGTCGTCCGCAAACTTGATGATTGAGTTGGAGGCGTGCGTGGCCACGCAGTCGTGGGTGAACAGGGAGTACAGGAGAGGGCTCAGAACGCACCCTTGTGGGGCCCCAGTGTTGAGGATCAGCGGGGTGGAGATGTTGTTGCCTACCCTCACCACCTGGGGTGGCCCGTCAGGAAGTCCAGTACCCAGTTGCACAGGGCGGGGTCGAGACCCAGGGTCTTGAGCTTGATGACGAGCTTGGAGGGTACTATGGTGTTGAATGCCGAGCTGTAGTCGATGAAAAGCATTCTCACATAGGTATTCCTCTTGTCCAGATGGGTTAGGGCAGTGTGCAGTGTGGTTGAGATTGCATCGTCTGTGGACCTATTTGGGCGGTAAGCAAATTGGAGTGGGTCTAGGGTGTCAGGTAGGGTGGAGGTGATATGGTCCTTGACTAGTCTCTCAAAGCACTTCATGATGACGGAAGTGAGTGCTACGGGGCGGTAGTCGTTTAGCTCAGTTACCTTAGCTTTCTTGGGAACAGGAACAATGGTGGCCCTCTTGAAGCATGTGGGAACAGCAGACTGGTATAGGGATTGATTGAATATGTCCGTAAACACACCGGCCAGCTGGTCTGCGCATGCTCTGAGGGCGCGGCTGGGGATGCCGTCTGGGCCTGCAGCCTTGCGAGGGTTAACACGTTTAAATGCCTTACTCACCTCGGCTGCAGTGAAGGAAAGTCCGCATGTTTTCGTTTTCGTTGCAGGCCGTGTCAGTAGCACTGTATTGTGACAAAGTAAAAGTGAGAACGAAATAACTACGACAACTGAAATCTACCGTCAAACTCAGGGTTTATTAATAAAACACACGGTAATGGGGGGAGCAGGAAAAGGGGCTAAGCTGGACCCAAGGAAAGAAACAATAAGTATTCAAAAACACCCTAAACTAGACTAGCCTATTTTAACAGCTAACTAACTAACCAAAAATACAGTGGGTGGTCCACCCAGTTCTAACTTGTGTATTTAACAAAGTTTACCTACAGGTAGTGTATGACCATGGGCGACTTGTCTTGTTTCCCCCTTTTCCCACCAGCAAACACCATAACCAAAAACAATACTCACAGGTGAGGACAAAGTAATATGGAGGTGCTCAAACAAAAGAGAGGTCAATACATAAAGAGATTGAAACATAGAGATCTACAGACATGGCATTTGCAGAGAGATTGAGCTCCACAGAAAACAACTGACAGGGTTTTTAAACAAAGGGAAAGGAACAGTGATTGGGTAGGAAACAGGAGGAGGTGTGTCTTCTGATTGATGACTGATTGGGGAGTGATGATTTTCACCTGTGAGGGGAGAAGGAGAGAAAATAAACACACACACACAGGATACAATGT
Source organism: Oncorhynchus tshawytscha (assembly GCF_018296145.1). Taxonomy (NCBI): domain Eukaryota; kingdom Metazoa; phylum Chordata; class Actinopteri; order Salmoniformes; family Salmonidae; genus Oncorhynchus; species Oncorhynchus tshawytscha. The sequence continues at coordinate 53,774,911 of NC_056438.1, read as the reverse complement.
TGGTTTGGCTGGATGGTCTGTTGAAAACTGTCACCTGAAAATGTGAAGAGGTGATGGATAAATCACAAGGTAGATGAATTTGAAATGAGGAAAGATCTTGGTATTTACTCTAAAATCCAATAATACAGATATACATTGGTTAAAAGAATGAGAGGAATACAGTAATTTACTAACCTGTCAGAGCAGAAAGTAAAGTAACTGTGTAGAGAACCATCATATTGTAGCGGAGGTTATATGCTGGAGTGAAGTCCAATAAAGTATTTCAAAGGATCATTTATTTTCTTGAAACCCCCACCCTCCCCACCTAGAGCAGAGTCTGTCACGTCAGCAGAGGAGATCTCCAGATCCACACGGGTTCTCTCTTTATTCAAATTAACAAACATTCGAGGGTCATCGGGTTCAGCTCTTATTACAGAGGGCTTTAAGGAGACTGTAGTGTAGAGGAGGAATTGTGGTGCTGGTCTGGGTATTGACAATACCATTGAAGATTTAATATTTGTAAGGGTTGCGGAACTGGTGGCAGTAAAGTCAGAAGCAGGAGAGCAGAGATAGGTAATAGCCGGAGCAGTTTAATTACAAAACCCACGGCAATACAAAAGAACCTACATGGGTAGAAAGCCCGACATGCACCAGTAACATAGCATACAAACACTTACAAACAAACAATTCCACACAATGAGGGGACATGGGGGGAACAGAGGGCTAAATACACAACAATTAATGATGGAAATGGAAACCAGTTGTGTAAGAAAACAAGACAAAACAAATGGAAAATGAAAATTGGATCGACGATGGCTAGAAGACCGGTGACGCCGACCGCCGAACACCGCCCGAACAAGGAGAGGAAACGACTTTGGTGGAAGTCGTGACAATATTGATGACCCTGAGTAGTTGCAAGACAGTGTAACATTGCTTCCCTCCATGCCATGTTCTGTCTCTGAAGGTTTTATGTCATTTTCATAACTGCCACCTGTAATAAAGTTAAGCTTAAATTAAAATGTTGAGTTAATGGGAAATGATTCAATACAAATGAAAAGATAAGTCATTTACATTTCTTCTAGGAAGTGCTATTTACAAATGACACTTGACAGTTACCTTGAATAAACTAAAGGTATGTATGTCAGACTAATACTCACCAACAAGTGCAGAGAGGAGAAACACTGGGTAGAGAAACATGGTGATGGGTGTAACAGTGTGTTATCAGGAGGCAGAACTGAAGACATCCCTCTGTTCCAGTCAGTTAGAGGAGAATCATCTCTCCACCTCTCATCGTAGCTCCTCCTAGTCAGAAAATGGACCCACATTACATCAACATTATAATCTGTGATGAACAAATATGACTTAATTGATGGATAATCATGAACATGATCTCTGATTATTTATATGCAGAAGCTTGACTATTACATGTTGTTTACTACTAGGAATATATTGCAGTAAGGTTTTGTAGTGTCTGGGTTTCCTGTCACCGGGGGCCTCAGAGCAGTCTGTCACTTCAGCAGAGGAGATCTCCAGATTCACACAGGTCCTCTCCTTGTTCAGTGTAATAGGCTGTCGAAGTCCTGTGGATCACTGCTCACTTCATATGGATTACTGATAGTTGTTACGAGGCAAAGGAATTGCAGACCTGATCCAGAGTACTGTCTGTACCACAGCAGAATATCTGCTATTACTGTATAGTTACAGGAGATCTTACCTCTGCTACCATCTAAATAATACTCCTCAGGACTGGTTGGAGTAATATCATTGTCACGCCCTGGTCAAAGTATTTTGTGTTTATCTTTATGTATTTGGTCAGACCAGGGTGTGGCATGGGGTTTTTGTAATTGTGGTGTGTTTGTCTTGGGGTTTTGGTGATGGTATTGGGATTGTAGCTTAGTGGGTTGTCTAGCAAGGTCTATGACTGTCTGGAGTGGTTCTCAATCAGAGGCAGGTGCTTATCGTTGTCTCTGATTGGGAACCATATTTAGGCAGCCATATTCTTTGAGTTTGTCGTGGGTGATTGTCCTTAGTGTCTTACTTGTACTCTCTGTTAGTTTGCACTAGATAGGCTGTTTTCGGTTTTCATTTACGTTTATTGTTTTGTAGTGTTTAGTGTTTAGTCGTGTTTACGTTTTGTTTAATAAATATGGATCGCAATCGACACGCTGCAGTTTGGTCCGACTCTCCTTCATCACCACTAGAAAACCGTTACAGAATCACCCACCACCAACGGACCAAGCGGCGTGTCAACAGGCAGGAGCAGCCGAAAGAGGAGAGGCAACAAAGGCAGCAACAGCGGCGCAATGAGGATTGGACATGGGACGATATATTGGATGGCAAGGGTTGCTACACATGGGAGGAGATCCTGGCGGGAAGGGATCGCCTTCCATGGGAACAGGTGGAGGCACTTAGGAGAGCAGAGGCAGCCGGAGAGAGGAGCCGGCGATACGAGGGAACACGGTTGGCAAGAAAGCCCGGGAGTCAGCCCCAAAAATTTCTTGGGGGGGGGCTTACAGGGAGTATAGCTATGCCAGGTAGGAGACCTGCGCAAACTCCCTGTGCTTACCGGGGGCTGGAGAGACCGGGCAGGCACCGTGTTATGCTGTGGAGCGCACGGTGTCTCCAGTGCGGGTGCACAGCCCGGTTCGATATATTCCAGCTCCTCGTATCGGCCGGGCTAGAGTGGGCATCGAGCCAGGTAAGGTTGGGCAGGCTCGGTGCTCAAGAGCTCCAGTGCGCCTGCACGGTCCGGTCTATCCAGTACCACCTCCACACCCCAGCCCTCCGGTAGCAGCTCCCCGCACCAGGCTTCCTGTGCGTGTCCTCGATCCAGTACCACCAGTTCCAGCACCACGCACCAGGCCTTCAGTGTGCCTTGCCTGTTTAGCGCAGCCAGAGCCTTTCTCCTCTACAGCGCTGCCGGAGCCTCCCGCCTGTTCAGCGCAGCCAGAGCCATCCTCCTCTACAGCGCTGCCGGAGCCTCCCGCCTGTTTAGCGCAGCCAGAGCCTTTCTCCTCTCCTGTGCTGCCGGAGTCTCCCGCCTATCTAGCGCTGTTAGAGCCTTCCTCATCTCCAGCGCTGCCGGAGTCTCCCGCCTGTTTAGCGCAGCCAGAGCCTTCCTCCTCTACAGCGCTGCCGGAGCCTCCCGCCTGTTTAGCGCAGCCAGAGCCTTTCTCCTCTCCTACGCTGTCGGAGTCTCCCGCCTGTTCAGCGCAGCCAGAGCTGCCAGTCTGCAAGGAGCAGCCAGAGCTGTCAGTCTGCATGGAGCAGCCAGAGCTGCCAGTCTGCATGAAGCAGCCAGTCTGCATGGAACAGCCAGAGCTGTCAGTCCGCGTGGAGCAGTCAGAGCTGTCAGTCTACATGAAGCAGCCCGAGCTGCCAGTCTGCATGAAGCAGCCAGTCTACATGGAGCAGCCAGAGCTGCCAGTCTGCATGAAGCAGCCAGAGCTGTCAGTCTGCATGGAACAGTCAGAGCTGTCAGTCTGCATGGAGCAGCCAGAGCTGTCAGTCTACATGAAGCAGCCCGAGCTGCCAGTCTGCATGAAGCAGTCAGTCTACATGGAGCAGCCAGAGCTGTCAGTCTACATGGAGCAGCCAGAGCTGTCAGTCCGCATGGAGCAGCCAGAGCTGTCAGTCTACATGAAGCAGCCCGAGCTGCCAGTCTGCATGAAGCAGCCAGTCTACATGGAGCAGCCAGAGCTGTCAGTCTGCATGGAGCAGCCAGAGCTGTCAGTCTGCATGAAGCAGCCAGAGCTGTCAGTCTGCATAGAGCAGCCAGTCTGCATGGAGCTGCCAGTCTGCATGGAGCTGCCAGTCTGCAAGGAGCTGCCAGTCTGCAAGGAGCTGCCAGTCTGCAAGGAGCTGCCAGTCTGCACGGAGCTGTCAGTCTGTAAGGAGCTGCCAGTCTGCAAGGAGCTGCCAGTCAGCACGGAGCCGCCAGAGCGGTCAGTCTGTAAGAAGCCGCCAGAGCTGTCAGCCTATATGGAGCAGCTAGTGCCGCCAGTCTGCCCAGCGCCGCCAGTGCCCCCAGTCTGCCCAGCGTCGCCAGTCTGCCCAGCGTCGCCAGTCTGCCCAGCGCCGTCAGTCTGCCCAGCATCGCCAGTCTGCCCAGCATCGCCAGTCGGCCCAGCACCGCCAGTCGGCCCAGCGTCGTCAGTCGGCCCAGCGTCGTCAGTCTGCCCAGCGTCGTCAGTCTGCCCAGCGTCGTCAGTCTGCCCAGCGCCGCCAGTCTGCCCAGCGCCGCCAGTCTGCCCAGGGTCGCCAGTCTGCCCAGCGTCGCCAGTCTGCCCAGCGTCGCCAGTCTGCCCAGCGCCGCCAGTCTGCCCAGCGCCGCCAGTCTGCCCAGCGCCGCCAGTCTGCCCAGCGCCGCCAGATCTGCCAGTCAGCCAGACTCTTCCAGATCTGCCAGTCAGCCAGACTCTTCCAGATCTGCCAGTCAGCCAGACTCTTCCAGATCTGCCAGTCAACCAGACTCTTCCAGATCTGACAGTCAACCAGACTCTTCCAGATCTGCCAGTCAACCAGACTCTTCCAGATCTGCCAGTCAACCTGACTCTTCCAGATCTGCCAGTCAACCAGACTCTTCCAGATCTGCCAGTCAACCAGACTCTTCCAGATCTGTCAGTCAGCCAGGATCTGCCAGTCAGCCAGGATCTGCTGAAACCACCAGCCAGCCAGGAGCTGGTAGATCTATCTACCTGCCTGAGCTTCCTCTCACTCCTGAGCTCTCCTCTCACTCCTGAGCTTCCTCTCACTCCTGAGCTTCCTCTCACTCCTGAGCTTCCTCTCACTCCTGAGCTTCCTCTCACTCCTGAGCTTCCCGAGCTCACTCCTGAGCTTTCTGAGCTCACTCCCGAGCTTCCCCTCAGTCCCGAGCTGCCTCGGTCCCGAGCTGTCCTTCAGTCCCGATCTGCTCCTCAGTCCAGTGGGGTTCTGGGTGGGGACTACTAGGCCATGGTCGGCGGCGAGGGTGGACTATCCAGGGACGAAGGGAGAGGGGACTAAGACATTAAAGGAGTGGGGTCCACGTCCCGCGCCGGAGCCGCCACCATGGACAGACGCCCACCCGGACCCTCCCTATTGTTTTGAGGTGCGTTCGGGAGTCCGCACCTTAGGGGGTTCTGTCACGCCCTGGTCAAAGTATTTTGTGTTTATCTTTATGTATTTGGTCAGGCCAGGGTGTGGCATGGGGTTTTTGTAATTGTGGTGTGTTTGTCTTGGGGTTTTGGTGGTGGTATTGGGATTGTAGCTTAGTGGGTTGTCTAGCAAGGTCTCAATCGGCTCTGAGTTCTCAATCAGAGGCAGGTGCTTATCGTTGTCTCTGATTGGGAACCATATTTAGGCAGCCATATTCTTTGAGTTTGTCGTGGGTGATTGTCCTTAGTGTCTTACTTGTACTCTCTGTTAGTTTGCACTAGATAGGCTGTTTTCGGTTTTCATTTACGTTTATTGTTTTGTAGTGTTTAGTGTTTAGTCGTGTTTACGTTTTGTTTAATAAATATGGATCACAATCGACACGCTGCAGTTTGGTCCGACTCTCCTTCATCACCACTAGAAAACCGTTACAATCATCCTCTAAAGTATCACATGTGAAGGAGAAGAAAACAAGCATGAGACTAAACTTGAAAACCTCTTATTTTATATTTGAAGCAGCGCAATATTTATGAATGAAATAATTCCAGACAGTGTGGAAATTACTTTACATAAAACCTTACTTACCAACAAGAGCTGAAAACAGTAAGATAGAAGTGAGCAACATCATGGTGTTTAAGACAGAAAATGCAGTTACAGGACAGGGGTTAACTCAACTGTCTGATATGCAGTGTACTGTGATACGTTGTGTACTGTGATATGCAGTGTACTGTGATACGTTGTGTACTGTGATATGCAGTGTACTGTGATATGTGATATGTGATATGCCGTGTACTGAGATCTGCAGGATGTGATATGTGATATGTAATGTATGGCTGCTGTCTGTCTGTCCTGCAACTACCTCCACTGTCTCGAGGAGGAGCCATCTGCTCAGAGAAATAGAGGTTTGTGTTGTGCTGAGGTGAGGCCCTCTGCAGAATATAGGGAGTTATGCTGTATATCTTGTTGATTTAAATGGTATTGATTAGGGTGAAGAAGAACTGATAAAGTGAACTTCTTTAAGTGTTAAGGTGTTGTAATCTAGAGTTGGAACTGACAGATAATTAAAAGATCTGAAACAGTTCACAACAAGGATTGTTATCCCCTGCTTCTGTACAGTTGTTGTACAGTGTGCCTGGGTGTCCTGTCCCTGTGGGCCTCAGAGAACAGTAGTACGCAGTAACGTCTGTCACTTCAGCAGAGGAGACCTTCAGATCCACACGTTCAGCCACTTTGTCAACATTAACTGACAGTCGAGGATATGATGAATCAGCAGTAACTATTGTCTCAGCAGATGCTGAATACACTGAGAGGATTAGGAGGAATTGGGGAGCAGATGTGTGATATTGGTGATACCATAAGACACTGCCTCCACCAGATAATGTGTAGTTACAGGAAAGCTTGACACTGGCACAGGATGTATCACATCCTCCTCAAGACTGTTGGAGAAAATTCCATCCCCAACAACTATCAAAGCTTGTGTATTATTTTTCCAAGCTTGTAATGAAGTAATTACACATTATCATTAGTTAAATGTATTTTACTTATCCACAAATGTTAAAAATAACAAGGTGAACCAGCACAGCATGGTTAATGTTAAAGAGACAAGCTTACAATGCACTGAGGAAAGACCTTCATGTCATACTAGCTCCTCCTCTAAACACAACCCAACTCATTTTCTGAAGTGAATGAATAACAGGAATAAAAATGTTCAAGTGATTTGGTGTCCGCATTGATAATATTCTTTAATTTGTACATAATGCAAGTTTCTCCGATTATGCTAAATCTGTTTTTACTTACTCTAACAACAGTTGTTACCACAATAATCTAATCTACAGACTCTCTGCTGCCTGATAATGAACTGTGGTCTTGAAATGACCAACAAGCTCATCTAAAACAAGTACTTTATCAGTGTTCTAGTTTTTGTACAGCCTCTCAAAGACTCTGTATCACTGGGCGTCCTTCAGGGCACAGTAGTAGAGAGCTGTGTCTGCCAGAGTTTTATCTTGAGTGTAGTTGATGTTTTGGACGTTGTAGATTCATATAGATTGTTAGGGATATGGTCAACAGTATTTACTCTGGCATATTTATACTGTAGGTACTGAGGTGCCTGGTTATAGTATTGTTGGTACCAGTAAAGGTAGATGACATTGCTGCTTGTTTCGTATGTACATCTCAGAGACACTGATGATCCCTCAGTCGGGGTGTACTCCTCCTTGTCAGGAGTCACACTGTCTCCACATACCATTCCTGCAGAGGGAAAAATTATAATAAAGCTGATTAAAAACACATTTTAATGACTTCACTTCATCAAAATATGTTTTACTGCCAATTCCATAATTGAATAATCTGATTATGAGGATCCACGGAGTTCAAATGTTTTGGTGTTGTTTACCTGTAGTCATAATCAGAATGATCAATACACTGATTGATACCTCCATCTTCAGACTGATGTTGGCATTCGTTCACTCTCCTCTGAAATGTTCTTCTGTGTGTCACTGTGTGAGGTGTACATCCCTGCTAACATCACACCCACCATAGAAGTAAGGCTTGCATTTTTTCTACACAAATGCCAAGAATACACTAGTTTTTGTAGGGGGGCTGTATATCCTGTTGTCACAGTGGGCCTCAGAGCACAGTAGTACACAGCAGAGTCAGACAGCTGTAACCTCTGGATCGTCAAGGGGACTGATTTTGATGCTGACTTTAATGTAGTTAAATTGAGATGGGCATCGAATCTACTCTGGAATTCAATGGCATCATCTGATCCAAAAGTAGCCCGTTTCAGCATATACTTTGGGAAGTCATTAGCTCCCTGCTTGTACCAGAACAGGTATGGATTTGTATCTAGAGTATCAAATTGACAATCCAGTGTGACCTGTTCTCCCTCAGTAGTGATCACATCTCCTGGTGGCTGAATGACTGAGTCTTCTCCTCTGCATTCTGAAAAATAATGTAATACACATTAGTATTAGGTGGAAAATAATCAAGCAACATGATTGAGGAAATACAAGTATAAACTTAACACTGGTTGTATTGTAGTGAGAAATATATGTTTGATAAAAGAACGGAATGAGAGCAAAGGCAGAGAACAAATCATTAAAATAATATTATAATACCATAACAAAATGCAGTAAGAATCAGTACATTCCTCAGCCATGGTTCCATATCTGCTACTGTGAGATCAGTGGGAGAAGAGTAATACCACTCTGATGTAACTAGACAATAATGAGATTATGAAATCCTTGTCTCCTCCTCTTTCTGTGTATCGTCAGCTTTTGAAATTGTCTTAACACTCTAACCTGAGGTTTTGTACAGTGTCTGAATCTCTTGTTGTCACATTAGGCCTCAGAGCACAGTAGTACTCAGCAAATTCAGACAGCAGCAACCTCTGGATCGTCAAGGGGACAGAGCTAGATGTGAAATTCAGCCTGGAAATTCAGCCTCTTTTGCTTTGCAATCTTTTATAATTTTTTATAAGATTCCGACAGAGATTCAGACAAAGAAAATAGGCACTATATGTCACACCCTGATCCGTTTCACCTGTCCTTGTGCTTGTCTCCACCCCCTCCAGCTGTTGCCCATCTTCCCCACGTATCCTCTGGGTATTTGAACTTTGTGTTTTCTGTCAATCTGTGCCAGTTCATCTTGATTGTCAAGTTTACCAGCGTTGTCCTGTCAGCTCCTGTCTTTACCCAGCCTCTCTTTTTTTCTTGTCCTCCTGGTTTTTGACCCTTGCCTTGCCTTTCCTGACCTTGTACCCGCCCACCTCTGCCTGTCCCTGACCCTGAGCCTGCCTGCTGTCCTGTACCTTTGCTCCTACTCTGGATTATCGACCCCTGCCTGCCTTGACCTGTCATTTGCCTGCCCCTGTTGTTACAATAAACAATGTTACTTCACACAGTCTGCACTTAGGTCTCACCTTGATCCCTAATACTATACCGTACCAAAATAGCATGCAGCCAGGATAAGTAAAGTATTCCTGAGCCAATGTACCATTATGAATAATGTATATAGTAAGAATATACTGACCACCGTTTTGCTAGCACAGACTGGAATATGTTCCGGGATTCATCCGGTGGCATTGAGGAGTACACCACATCAGTCACTGGCTTCATCAATAAGTGCATCAATGACGTCGTCCCCACAGTGGCCATACGTACATACCCCAAGCAGATGCCATGGATAACAGGCAACACCCGCACTGACCTAAAGCATAGAGCTGCCACTTTCAAGGAGCAGGACTCTAACCCGGAAGCTTATAAGAAATCCCGCAATGCCCTCTGACGAACCTTCGAACAGGCAAAGCGTCAATACAGGACTAAGATTGAATCGTACTACACCGGCTCCGACACCCGTCAGATGTGCCAGGGCTTGCAAACCATTACAGAACACAAAGGGAAGCACAGCCGCGAGCTGCGCAGTGACACGAGCCTACCAGACAAGCTAAATTACTTCTATGCTCGCTTCGAGGCAAGTTACACTGAAACATGCATGAGAGCTGTTCAGGACGACTGTGTGATCACGCTCTCCGTAGCCGATGTGAGTAAGACCGTTAAACAAGTCAACATTCACAAGGCGGTAGGGCCCTGTCAATGGGATGGTAATTGAGTCGCCTTCTTTTTACAGAAGGCTAGATCCAAATTGGCATATTCAGGGGGGATGCGCACAGTGGAGACCTGGTCTGGACTTTCCACCGTAGTAGCACCAACGGAAACCCCTACACACCTCCCCGAGCACTCTCGCAATCACCCCGTGAGAACCATCTGTTGCCATGAAGTAGTGGGGTTATGATGAGCTAACCAGGGAAGGCCCAGTACCACGGGAAACGCAGGAGAGTCAATGAGAAAGAGACTGATTCTCTCCTCGTGACTCCCCTGCGTCACCATGGCCAGGGAGATAGTGGCTTCCCTGATTAGCCCGGACCCCAATGGTCGACTATCCAGAGCGTGAACTGGGAAAGGTCTAGCCACAGGGATAATGGGGATCACTAGACTAAGAGCGAGTGCTCTGTCAATAGAATTCCCAGCTGCGCCTGAATCGACGAGCGCCTTATGCTGGGAATGCGGGGAAAAATTTGGATAACAAACAGGTACAAACTGTTGGACAACAGAGGGATCTGGATGAGAGTGGATGAGACTGCTGCCTCGACTCCCAGAGGGACCAACCCGGCACCGACCGGCAGTGTGCCCTCTGCGGCCACAGATGTTGTACGTGAAGACCCCTCCTCCAGCCTCCCTACTCGCAGCCCCTCCCAGCTCCATGGGCACCGGAGCGGGGGTGCTGGAAGATGGAACCAACAGAGCCCCCTCTGGACATCCGCGGGTGACCAGCAGGTTATCCAACCGGATGGACAGATCCACCAGTTGGTCAAAAGTGATGTTGGCATCCCTGCAGGCCAACTCCCGTCAGACGTCCTCACGCAGGCTGCATCTCTAGTGGTCGATGAGGTCCCTGTCATTCCATCCAATTCCATCCAATTCCAGTGCGAACTCCTGTGCGCTCCTCATCCCCTACTTCATATGGAAGAGCCGTTCCCCACTCTTCCTTCGGGTGGATGGTCGAAGACGGGTGAACAACTCGAAGTGGTCCAACGAAGAGTCTCCTTCTCCCCATACGGCGTTTGCCCACTCCAGAGCTTCCAGCCAAAGAGAGGAGTTTCAAAAGCACAAATAGAAATACAATTAATCACTAACCTTTGATGTTCTTCATCAGATGACACAAATAGGACTTCATGTTACACAATACATGTATGTTTTGGTTGATAAAGTTTATATTTATCAAAATATGAGTTTACATTGGCGCGTTACATTCACTATTTCCAAAAACATCCAGTCATTTTGCATAGCCACATCATTCAACAGAAATACTCATCATAAATGTAGATGATAATACAAGTTAAACACATGGAATTATAGATGTATCTCCCCTTAATGCAACCGCTGTGTCTGATTTCAAAAAAACTTTACGGAATAAGCCAGCCATGCAATAATCTGAGATGGCGCTCAGAAGTAAAATATCACAATAGCCGCAACGATGGCGTCAACATAAACAAGAAATTACATGATAAATATTCTCTTACCTTTGATGATCTACATCAGAAAGCACTCCAGGCATCCCAGGTCCACAATAAATGTTTGTTTTGTTCTATAATATCCGTTATTTATGTCCAAATACCTTCTTTTGTTAAAGCGTTTGGTATACATATCCAAACGCTCATTCTGGTCAGCGTTACATCGGACAAAAACTTTAAAAAGTTATATTACAGTTCGAAGAAACATTTCAAACTAAATACAGAATCAATCATTAGGATGTTTTTAACATATAGCTTTAATAAAGTTCCAACCGGAGTATTCCTTCTTGTCTTCATGAGCAATGGAACGCAAGTGGGTACCAGGAGGAATAAGCGTGATCAGAAAATGGCTGCTTGATGGACACCTGATACATTCTGCTGTCATTCACTCCCACAACACCATAGAAGTCTCATTAAAATGTATATTATTGGTTGACATCTAGTGGAACCCCTAGGCAGTGCAACATCATTAATATCTCAAGGGGATTTCATTGGGGACTCTGGTGAATGCATACGAAGCTCAGATTTCTCACTTCCTGTTTTGATTTCAACTCAGGATTTTGCCTGCCATATGAGTTCTGTTATACTCACAGACATCATTCAAGCAGTTTTAGAAACTTTAGAGTGTTTTCTATCCAATACTAATATTAATATGCATATATTAGCAACTGAGACTGGGGAGCAGGCCATTTACTTTGGGCAACTTATTCATCCAAGCTACTCAATACTGCCCCCCAGCCATAAGAAGTTAACAAAGAAAATTTGAGAAAAATGATACCAAAGTTCTATCAAGAGTGTGTAGTGCGTAAGGCCCAGTACATGACTGGGGCCAAGCTTCCTGCCATCCAGGACCTCTATACCAGGCGGTGTTAGAGGGAGGCCCTAAAAATTGTCAAAGACTCCAGCCACCCTAGTCATATAGATGATTAGAGATATGATTAACACAACTTTCTCTGGCACCTTTATACAGTAGGTACTGAGGTGCCTGTTTAGGGTATTGTTGGTACCAGTTAAGGTAATTGTTACTGCTGCTTGTTTCATATCTACAGCTCAGAGACATTGATGATCCCTCAGAGAAGCTTTCGACATTGTCTGAACAACACTCTACACTGAGTGTTTGTACAGTGACTGAATCTCCTGCTGTCACAGTGGGCCTCAGAGCACAGTAGTACACAGCAGAGTCAGACAGCTGCAGCCCCTGGATCGTCAAGGGGACAGAGCTAGATGTAAAATTCAGCCTGGAATCAAACCTCTTCTTGAACTCATCACTATTGCTCCCTTCTGAATAACGATCTCTTCTCAGGACATACTGAGGAGAGTCCCTGGGTAACTGGACGTACCAGAAGAGATCAGGAGATGTACTACTGGTAGTGTAGTTACAGCTGAGTGTTACCAGTCCTCCTTCAAGGGCAGTAACATGTCCACTCTGCTGGTCAACAGCCTCCTCACCTTTGCAATCTGAAAAAGTTGTTATAATAGTTTATTTATTATTATTTTTATATAATAATTAATAGGCTAAGATTCACAAAGATAATAGGAAGAAAAGGCACTATACTCTACCAAAATAGCATGCAGCCAGGATAAGTAAAGTATTAGTAAGCCAATGTGCCATTATGGTTCATGTGTAGAGGAAGAGTAGACTGTTAAAGACTTTATGTTCCATCCACTGTAGTTGAGAAGTCTCATAATTGTGTGGCAATGCATTAGGGGAGGAGCTCATTGTATATTCAATTAAGTTGAACTGCCAGAAGGATTCCCTGTGAAATGCTGCCCTTCTCAGGTTGATTTAGTTAGAATGTCCCCCACCAATTAGCAAATCAATCACAACGACGCCTGTAAAGTGTTGGCATGCCGCATGCATCATTTAATTCTCTAGAGTCTAAGAGATTGACATATATAATTATTTTAAGATGGTCATGCCATGGATCATTTAGCTATTTGATTTGGAATTTTAGGACCCCTTTAGGTATTAAAAAATATATAACAAAATGATTTGATAAAATATTCCGTTTGGCCTTTATTACCAAATCCCATAGAAATGCATAGAATAACAAATTCATAAATGGCAAAAAAATTAAATTAGAAAATAAATCAAACGGAATAAGGTTGTAAGTTAATGTCGTTATGTGTTCTTGTCCAGACGCTGTCCTGTCCAGACGTAATACTAAATGTTCTCTCCCTGTATCTGCTTCTCATCTCTACCAGCATCAATCCTCAAAAATATATTTTACATTTGAAATTTTTCAAAATAGCCACCCTTTTCAATGACAGCTTTGCACACTCTTGGCATTCTCTCAACCAGCATCATGAGGTAGACACCTGGAATGCATTTCAATTAACAGGTGTGCCTTGTTAAAAGTGAATTTTTGGAATTTCTTTCCTTCTTAATTCGTATGAGCCAATCAGTTGTGTTGTGACAAGGTAGGCTTGGTACACAGCCTTATTTGGTAAAAGACCAAGTCCATATTATGGCAAGAACAGTTCAAATAAGCAAGGAGAAATGACAGTCCACTATTATTTTAGGGCATGAAGGTCATTCAATCCAGAACATTTCAAGAACTTTAAAAGTTTCTTAAAGTGCAGTCGCAAAAACCATCAAGAGCTGTGACAAAACTGGCTCTCATGAGGATCGCCACAGGAAAGGAAGACCCAGAGTTACCTCTGCTGCAAGAAGATACGTTCATTTGAGTTAACTGCACCTCAGATTGCAGCCCAAATAAATGCTTCACAGAGATGTGTAACACATCTCAACATCAACAGTTCAAAGGAGACTGTGTGAATTTTTATTATAATAATTTTTTCACCTTTATTTAACCAGGTAGGCTAGTTGAGAACAAGTTCTCATTTGCAACTGCGACCTGGCCAAGATAAAGCATAGCAGTGTGAACAGACAACACAGAGTTACACATGGAGTAAACAATTAACAAGTCAATAACACAGTAGAAAAAAAAGGGGAGTCTATATACATTGTGTGCAAAAGGCATGAGGAGGTAGGCAAATAATTACAATTTTGCAGATTAATAACACTGGAGTGATAAATGATCAGATGGTCATGTACAGGTAGAGATATTGGTGTGCAAAAGAGCAGAAAAGTAAATAAATAAAAACAGTATGGGGATGAGGTAGGTAAAAATGGGTGGGCTATTTACCGATAGACTATGTACAGCTGCAGCGATCGGTTAACTGCTCAGACAGCAGATGTTTGAAGTTGGTGAGGGAGATAAAAGTCTCCAACTTCAGCGATTTTTGCAATTCGTTCCAGTCACAGGCAGCAGAGAACTGGAACGAAAGGCGGCCAAATGAGGTGTTGGCTTTAGGGATGATCAGTGAGATACACCTGCTGGAGCGCGTGCTACGGATGGGTGTTGCCATCGTGACCAGTGAACTGAGATAAGGCGGAGCTTTACCTAGCATGGACTTGTAGATGACCTGGAGCCAGTGGGTCTGGCGACGAATATGTAGCGAGGGCCAGCCGACTAGAGCATACAAGTCGCAGTGGTGGGTGGTATAAGGTGCTTTAGTGACAAAACGGATGGCACTGTGATAAACTGCATCCAGTTTGCTGAGTAGAGTGTTGGAAGCAATTTTGTAGATGACGTCGCCGAAGTCGAGGATCGGTAGGATAGTCAGTTTTACTAGGGTAAGTTTGGCGGCGTGAGTGAAGGAGGCTTTGTTGCGTCTTTCATGGTCAAATGGTGAAATTGCTGCAAAGAAATCACTACTAAAGGACACCAAAAAGGAGAAGAGACTTGCTTGAGCCAAGACTTCAGACGAGAGACCACCGTCGTATTCGTGAGTGTCATCTTTAATTATCTACAAAGGCCTAGCCACCCGGACGCTACAGATGTTTTGGTGAGAGACCGATTTTCATAATGTCTCATCGTTTGACAAAACCCTGCTGCAGCTCGGCCACCTTCCAGCATAGACCATAGGCTGATGCGGTGGATTGAGATGCAGCACATGCAAACACTGATATTTCTAGCTTATAGGATAGAAGCAAACTGATGAAACTCTACTGATGAAACTCTACTGACACCTATTGACACTCACTAGTAACTTGCCCTTGAAAATACAAGCAATGTCAAGGTTTCACCTTGTCGGGCAGAATGTTGAACACTAGATGGAACTATTGTATCATTATTATACTTAGAAAAACCTTGTCACTGGACTTCATGACTGTGGAGGGCAGTCTATAGGAGGAGCACAGACAAAGAAGATCTGTCATATAACTGTTCAGGAGGCAGAGAGAACATCTCATTAGTTGTGGCTGAAGAGTGAGAAACAGTGGACGAGCCAACGGGCTCACTTGGGCCTGATCAACCCGTCCTTCAGAAGGGGTAGTGGGGAGCTCAAAGAGATAAGAGTGTACCTCATCTGAAGATCAGCCAGGAGCTGTAGAAACAGCTGTTTGTGGGTAAATATAAAGAAAACCCTTTATACTCTACTTACACTTTGCTGACCGCATTTAAATGTTGAGGAAGTTCTGAGAAGAAAGCCATTATACATGTGCAAACTTATTACTTTTCCTATCTAGTGACCCAGATCAACAGAGCCTTTTTATTTTTGTCTGGTCCTTTACCAGTCAGTTGGCTTCAGGTATGCCACTCTAAAGAGTGCAGTACATGGATATACCACCAGAGGACCAAAGCACTGAGCAGGTACATGTTGAGAGCAATGATGTCAAATAATCCAATTGAAGGAATGTTCCTGTCACTGTGGTTATCACAGCACAGTAATACAGGGCAGAGTCTGTTATTTCAGCAGAGGAGATCTCCAGATTCAAATGTTTTTTCTCTTCATTCAGTTTGACAGATATTCACATTTTTCAAAGGATCTGCTTTCTTTATAAACTCTGAACCTGAGATGTACAGGAGGAACTCTGGCCTTTGTGCTGTGTCTTGGTGATTCCAATAGAATTCATTTCCAGCAGTAGCTGACCTGGAGTAGTTAGGTAACAGGGGTTCCCTCTAAACAGTAATCTCTTTCTTGAGTGGAGTGATGTCTTCACAACTGACACCTGCATAGAGAATGGTTTTAAAACACATACATTTAATTGCTCATGAAACAACAAAGGTCTTCTCTTCATTCAGTCTACCAGTGTGTCGTGGAGTTGTAATGGATTTATTCTGTACATAATTCCTGGCTGCTTTGCAGGATCAAAAGTATAGTTGTATAGCTAATTGTATATTCAATTTAGTTGAACAGCCAGAAGAATGAACAGGCAGTTAACCCACTGTTCCTAGGCCGTCATTGAAAATAAGAATTTGTACTTAACTGACTTGCCTAGTTAAAATAAAACATATGTAATTAGGTTAGGGGTTTTTAGTTCCTCTTTGGTTCCTCGCCTCCTTCTTAAGACTTCATTTCTGTCTGGAAATGTCTAGGGAATGCAATTGTTTGTTTGTTTGTTGTATTTATTTATTGTTTGTTGTTGTTGTAATAGATCCACAATAATATGTAATGCTATACCATATGTACAATCTGCAAATAAACCTTATAATATGAATTGTATCATTTATCACTCTTGATGAGGATAAAGTTCATTCCGAGCAAAAAGCCTTCATCCCACGTGTGTCAGACTTGCTGCTTTTTGTATACAGAAACCGAGCCTAAAACCCTGGAGAGCGAGCAATGCAAATATAGAGGCACGGTTGCTAAGAAAAACTCTATAGAAAGGCAGGAAACTAGGAAAAAATCCAGAGAATAACCAGGCTCTGAACAGTTCAGGGTTCCATAGCCGCAGGCAGAACGGCAGCAACTGTGTCAGCAGCACAACAAGGTAGCAAGTCCAGTGAACAGGTCACGGTTCCATAACCGCAGGCAGGACAGCAGAAACTGGGCCAGCAGCACGACCAGGTGGACTAGGGACGAGGACAACAGGCCATGTAGTCCTGAGGCATGGTCCTAGGGTTCAGGTCCTCTGGGAGGGGGGAGTGAGAGAGAGAGAGAGAAAGAGAGATGGGAGAAATAGAAGGAGCATATCTAAGATCACACAGGGCACCAGATAAGACAGGAGAATTACAGTGGATATAACAGACTGACTCTAGCCCCCGGTACATAGCCTATTGCAGGATAGATACAGGAGAATGAGACAAGGAGGGCAAAGCAGAGTCCCCACTTTGGCAAAGCACAGTACCCACACCACCAAGGGATATCAACAGGCCACTAACTTATTAATCTGAAACAAAGCCAAGTAGAGCCCACGAAAATCTCCTCACCACAGAGAACCCCAGTGAAGAGAGGGGAGCTGGCCAGGCAGAGACAGCAAGGGTGGTTTAACACTCCAGTGCCTTGCTGTTCACCTTCTCACCTCTGGGCCAGACTACACTCAATCATAGGACCTGCTGAGGAGATTAGTCTTCAGTAAAGACTTATAGGTTGAGACCAAGTTTGATTCTCTGACATGGATCGGCAGATCATTCCATACAAATTGAGCTCTTTAGGAGAAAGCCCGTTCTTAAGCTGTTTGCTTGGAAATTCTAGAAACAATAAGGAGTCCTGCGTCTTATGAACGTAGCATACGTGTAGGTATTTACGGCAGAAGCGAATCAGCAAGATAGGTTGGAGCGAATCCATGTAATGCTTTGTAGGTTAGCAGTAAAACCTTGAAATCAGCATTAGCCTTAATAGGAAAACATTGTAGGGAGGCTAGCATTGAGGTAATATGATACTTTTTGGGGGTTCTAGTCAAGATTCTACTGCCTTATCCAGGTAGCCATAGAGGAGAGCATTGCAGCAGTCTATTGTTAAGTGACAAAAGCGTAGAATAGCTTTTCAGCATCAAATTTGGGTAAAACTTTTCCGATTTGTGCAATGTTACGAAAATGAAAAAAGGCTGCTCTTGAAATATTTTTTCTTTTTGTTGAAGGAGAGCAAGGTACAGAGTAGCGCAGAGGTCCTTCACAAATTTATTTGAGAACACTGTACAGCCATCAAGATTAATTTCTAGATGAGACAGCAGATCTCTTTGTTTCTTTGGAACTAGAACTAGCATCTCTGTGTTGTCTGAGTTTAAAAGTAAAACATTTTCCGCCATCCACTTCCTTATGTCTGAAACACAGGCTTCCAGAGTAGGACATTTTTAGGTTTCACCATGTTTCATTGAAATGTACAGCTGTGTGTCATCTGTGTAATGCAGGTCAACTAATGTTGAATACTTATTGGTACTAGTGAGATTCCAGTAACCAATCATATTATATTATATTGTGATATGTTTAAAAGTTGACAGCTATTACAAATCAGCTGCCAGAAGCTGCCATGACGAGCAGTTTACTTTGAGCCGATCAAAACTGAATATTCTATTTTAGTCCCTCTCCTAACCTCACGTTCTACACCGGTGGGCACCAACATGTTAATAAGGAGCTACTATGGAACATGAAGAGCTACCACCATTCTATGGAAGAAGAACTCATTTTCAAATCGTGGAGAGAAGTTGTATAAAACTGAACTAAAAAGAGAAAAACAGATATTGACACTTATCTATCCGAACTAGCTGTGAAGGGGTTGAGGGAAAAGATTGAAGCCAGGATTTGGTGAGTTTTCATAAGGAGAACAAGCCTCTAGTGATTAGGCTAGCTAAGCTATTTCTAGCATTTTGTGCGTGTTCATAATGAACCAAGCATACTGTACGCACAAGCCGTTAACATTTAGACTAGCTCAGTTATCTATCAATTGAAACAGCAAACGTTAGTGATCATGCTAATCATGCATGGTAAAATATTTTAGTTTCATACTTTTATCAAATGTGATTAGCTATTATCATAATCCATTTTGGTACACAGTTATGTTTTAGATTACTTTATAATAAATAGTGTATAGGTGTAAGCACTAGTACTTTCCATTTGCCCAGTTTCAGTTTCAGTTCCACCAAGGATGGCGAGATGCCCGAACCCAGGACATCCGTAAGAAGATTTGCAGATGTATTTTTCCTTTTACTTAGAGGACACTGAATGTACACTGACATGCTATGGTGTGGTAGGATTCTTTGTTGCAAGACGTCCTTGCACCATACACTGCAGTGGGACTGTCATAAGCACATACCACATTTAAACACCTCACAGTGTTTATTGGTACAGTCACTCACATTTGATTTCATCTCATAGTGGTTTATAAGTCAGTATTTGGGAATTGGGCTGTGTTTTTCTGTGGAATCATGTTTATTGTATTTGTATTGAACTTCGGACATTGAAAGCTGAGATACACTCAGATTAAAAACCAGTTGGGTGCACCCTAGTAAACTATAGGTGATATATGGCTGATATCTAAGTATATTGTACTGTTGATGTATTGAATTCATACTGAGCTCATTGTACAAATTTCACATATCAATATTTACTCAAGATTATTCTTTTTTAACATATTTCTATTTACACAACACAAGCTGGCATTCTTTTCCTAAATGATTCAGTTGTGCGGTCCTCATTTCTCCCTACTGCTCCAGTAGCGAACCTACATAACTGGTCCAATAGAGTTCAAGCTTAAACATACAGTAGCCCATAGTGTTAAGCCATTTTTACATTGGCAGTGAAAGTTGACATTGTGTTCATGAATGACATCACTAAGAGGTAGCATATGTAGTGAAAACAATAGTGGTATTACAATGGAACGTTAATAAGGAACACCGAAAAGTACCACTGATTTGTCAGAGGACAAATCATCCACAGAGACAAACGTATAACTTTCTGCTAGCTACAGTAGGATCTAAACCAGGAAATAACTTGTCTGTGCAGACCAATTTCGGTTTCCAATCTTTCCAAAAGAATGTTGTGATCGATGGTGTCGAAAGCGGCTAGGAGCACTAGGATAGATGCAGAGCCTTAGTCTGATGTCATTAAAAGGTAATTTACAACGTTTTCGTGTGCGGTCTCAGTACTCTGATGGGGTCTAAAACCAGACTGGAGTGTTTCGCATACCTTATTTGTCTTCAGGAAGGCAGTGATTTGCTGAGCAACAGCTTTTTCTAAAATGTGACCCGATTCAGGAAACTAGGTGTATGTCGCAAGTGACGACTTCACAGGAGAGTCGTTTGAACATAAAAAAATAAATAATAATAATTAAATGCGTATTTTGGCAGAAATGCCTTCTCGAACTTTCATGTGCCTTAATATCAAACTTGTATGCCATCTGTAAATACAAATAAAATTGATATTACGAGCCTAGTTCGTTTAGCCACAGAAGAAGTCAGCAACCTTCCCACTAGTCATGATTGGCTGAGATAATGAGTGGGCTGGACATGCCGAGAGATGAGTTTGGATTGATCTGCAGTGTAGCATCTTCTGTCTATAAAATGAGCTGCTCATTATGCGTAGATAATCCTTTCTACTGCAGTTTTTTTGGAAGATATAATGTTAGCCATGGAGAACTGCAAATATGTTGCTACTGCTCTCAATAACATTGCTGCCCTGAATTTATAAGGCGCTATCGACAAAAGTCAGTGTGAAAAAGTTGTGATGGACTACTTTCTGGAGGACGATCGTGCCATGCTGACTCTCTCTGACTCTGAAAATGAATCAGACGATGAAGAAATCACTGATTTAGGTCAAAACATTTTTATTGAAGAAGACATTTTAGAGTCTTCTGATGACAGTGATGGAGAAGAAACGGCGACAATGAACAGGGTTGTTGTCATGGAAGAAGTTGACTGAGTTTTGAATGCAGTGGAATGTCTGGTAAGGGCAACCATGGCATTGGTGACAGAGAGGGAGATTACCAGGACGCCACCCAGGACACAAACACTTTTGTGGATAGCTGATGCCATCCCATGTGACAAAAGCAACCGTGTGGCGTCTCTACAAGGAATCCATGACAACACTTGGTATGTAAAGCGTAAATACATTATGATTATTTAATTGACCTCCAACATGATTGGCACTACTTTTATTGATCTCACATTTTTTCTGTATTTTCCAGAGGTACGTGTAGTCAGCCTGTCTTCCTTCAGGAATCTGTGGAGAAAATTGCTGCCCCACATCTTAAGCACCAAGCCAAGGACAGACCTCTGCTGGCAGTGCCAGAGGAACAACTATCAGGTCTTCAGATCTGCCAGTCTGCCAGAGACTGTTAAGTCAGCCAACTGAAGAAGCAAGAGCAGCATCTCCTGCTTGTTCAGAATTAGCGGTCTTTTAACACAGTTTTTCACAGGATTTATTTTATTCAAGAACCTACAGGAGTAAGGCCAATCCTGCCCTAAAAGATGCATGAGAGGAGTTTATCATGAGCTGTCAGGTGTTTGCACAGTGTTTCTGGGTTTCTTGTGACTGTGGGCCTTAGGACACAGTAGTACGGAGAGGAGTCTGTCACTTCAGCAGAGGAGATCTTCAGATCCACACAGGTTCTCTCTTTATTCAGATTAACAGACAGTCGTGGGTCATCAGGTTCAGCTCTAAATACAGAGGGCTTTAAGGTGACTGTAGTGTAGAGGAGGAATTTGGGTGCTCATCTGAGATATTGACGATACCATAGAAGATAGTCTACTGAGCCAGAGAAGTTGCAGGACAGTGTAACACTGCTTCCCTCCATGCCATGTTCTGTCTCTGAAGTTGGTTTTATGTCATTTTCATAACTGCCACCTGTAGTAAAGTTAAGTTTAGATAAACATTTTCAGTTCATGGGGCATTATTACATACTCTGTGTCATATTCAATACAAGGGAAAAGATAATCAGTTATTTACATTTCATCTAGGAAGTGCTATTTACAAATGACACTTGACAGTTACCTTGAATAAACTAAAAGTATGTAATGTCAGACTAATACTCACCAACAAGTGCAGAGAGGAGAAACACTGGGTAGAGAAACATGGTGATGGGTGTAACAGTGTGTTATCAGGAGGCAGAACTGAAGACATCCCTCTGTTCCAGTCAGTTAGAGGAGAATCATCTCTCAACCTCTCATCGTAGCTCCTCCTATTCAGTAAATGGACCCACATTACATCAACATTATAATCTGTGATGAACAAATATGGCTTAATTGATGGATAATCATGAACATGATCTCTGATTATTGCCTATTACATGGTGTTTACCTGTAGGAATTTATCACAGTCAGGTTTTTGTAGTGTTTCTGGGTTTTCTGTCACTGTGGGCTTCAGAGCACAGTAGTACAGAGCAGAGTCTGTCACTTCAGCAGAGGAGACCTTCAGATCCACACGTTCAGCCACTTTGTCAACATTAACTGACAGTCGAGGATATGGTGGATCTGCAGTAACCTTTGTCGCAGCAGATGCTGAATACACTGAGATGAGGAGAAGGAATTGGGGAGCAGAAGTGTGGTATTGGTGATACCATAAGACATGTCCTCCACCAGATAATGTGTAGTTACAGGAAAGCTTGACACTGCCACCATGCATCACATCCTCCTCAAGACTGTTGAAGAAAATTCCATCCCCACAACTTTCACCTGCAGAACACGGACATGTGAAATTAAAGTTATATTTGTCGGTCAAAGCTTGTGTGTTGTTTTTCCAAACTTGTAATTAAGTAATTACACATTATCATTACTGTTAAATGTATTTCGCTTAACCACAAATGTTAAAAAGAACAAGGTGAACAATTGTAGCATGGTTAATGTTAGAGAGACAAGCTTACATGGCACTGAAGAAAGACCTTCATGCCATTTTGAGTGTCTCGTTTTCATTCTCATAATAGCTCCTCCTCTAAACACAACTCATTTTTCAGAGGATCTTCTGAAGTGAATGAATAACAGGAAGAAAAATGCATTTTCATATGATTTGGTTTAACCATCGTCAGAGTGATTTTGACATGCATTCAGTCTCTTCTGACGTGTTCCTCTGTGTGTCACTTTGTCACATTAGCTGACAGACCAGACAATGTCATATCCACTACAGAGGTTAAATATTGTATTTTTCTTTATGCTAGTGCTGCTGCTGATAGGCTGCTATGCTAATCACTCTTGAATGGAGAAAGAACATTAACAGGTGTATCCACAATCACTCTGTTAGCCTATAAACATGTTCAGTGTATCTGAAATATAATTCTGATCTGGAAACAGTTTCCGCCAAGATAGAAATAGAAGGCTCCACCAAGAAAAAGAAAAATGTAAGCAATGTGTGTGCTTTCCCAAAAGAACAGTAGTAGAGAGCTGTGTCTGCCAGGGTTATATGTTTTATGTTCAGATGCTATACGTTGTGGATTTATATCAACTATCAGAGGAATGTTTACTGGTACTTTATGTGGCATCTTAGAAACGGAGGTGCCTGGTTAGGCTACTGCTGGTACCAATAAAGCAGAATATTATCGCTGCTTGTATCATATGAGCAACTCATTGTCACAGATTCTCCTTCTGTACAGATGACTCTGGGCTTTACAGGAGAAATGTGATCCCCAGCAATCAGTTCTGTAAAGATAATGCAATGAATGCAGTATTACTACTGTAGACAGAAACAGAACAATAAAATCCAAATGATGATACTGTACATAACATTCTGTCTCACTGTAACATATCATCTAATGGTAGCAGCATCATTTTCTATTCTAGTATTGCTACTCATGTTAAAAGTGATGCTCTATATATCATATACATTTACCTGAGACCACAAGGAGAATGAGACATTTCTGCATGACAATCTTACACTGAAGATCAAACCTCAGCTACTGTTCGCTGTATTCTGATACTGTAGCAAGAGCAAGAGTTAAAACAACCGTTAGATTGTATGAAGCTGGTGCTCTCTTGATTCCTGTCTTTGTGGCAGCACAGGCCTAGACCATGCAGCACAGCACAGAGGGGATGCACAAATAGACAAGTCATCCCAGATTGGAAAGCAACACTCACTTGGTAATGTGTCCCCATTGTGGTCGATGCTGCCTTTTTCATTACTCTGTACATAGTACTGAGTAGTGGTTTTGTCTCCTAACGATGAATTCTATGAAAAAATGTATATTTTCTAATCCATGAGATATTGAAATATAATTGTAATGTTTCTTAGATCTACATTTAGAGCTGAATTGGAAGAGGGAGCTTTATTGGCATCAACAATTACTTACTATGAAATCATTATCATCATCATCAGTGTGATTATCATCATCTGCCACAGTACCACTAGACTTGGTAGTATCAGGGAGGTAGAGAGAAGGATACAATTTCAAAGTGGTGTTGTAAACTATACAGACAGGTGTATTGTCTTTCAGTAGCTCCATATGTTTTTGTAATGAGGCTGTATATCCTGTTGTCACAGTGGGCTTCAGAGCACAGTAGTACACAGCAGAGTCAGACAGCTGCAACCTCTGGATCGTCAAGGGGACAGAGCTAGAAGTGAAATTCAGTCTGGAATCAAACCTCTTCTTGAAATCATCACTATTGCTCCCTTCTGAATAACGATCTCTTCTCAGGACATACTGAGGAGAGTTCCTAGTTAACTGGATGTACCAGAAGAGATCAGGAGATGTACTACTGGTAGTGTAGTTACAGCTGAGTGTTACCAGTCCTCCTTCAAGGGCAGTAACATGTCCACTCTGCTGGTCAACAGCCTCTTCACCTTTGCAATCTGAAAAATAAATATTTTTTGATTTTATAATACATAATAAGCTAAGTTTCAGAGAATGAGAGTGTAGAAAGGAGAAGCACTATACTGTACCAAAATAGCATGCAGCCAGGATAAGTAAAGTATTCCTGAGCCAATATTCCATTATGATTCAGGTATAGAGGAAGAACAAACTGTTATAGACTTTATGGTTCATCCATTGTAGCTGTGAAGTCTCATAATTGTGGGGCTCTGCAGTAGGGGAGGAGCTTATGATGTATTCAATTGTTTAGTTGAACTGCTTAAGGGATTCCTTTTCAAATGTGATATATTTGGTACCATGAAATGTCTCCATTAAAGAAGGGATAAGGATATATGGACTTCTACTCCAAGTCCTTTAATTGATTTGGCAGTTGTTGTTGGCCTTGGAGAACGATATGTTATGTTCAGGCCAAATTGAACTCATCTGACAAATTAAATTAAATCATATATCCAGTAAAGGTTTGCAACAAAATCAGAAAGAAAGGCACAGACCACAGTAGCCTATGAACCAGTTCAATATAAACCTGGGTTATGCTGCCCAATGCCACAAACAACAACTGATGATAGGTTTTATGATTGATACCAATGATTGACAGGGGATGCATCCATGATCTTCATCCCTGTCATCACAGTGTACATTAACATTAATGATGGTCAATGGCACCCCATGTAGCCTATTACACATGGGTTGTTGTCTCTCCATTTGGTCCATAAAATAAACCTCTCACTCCTGGAGTTAATCAAGTAGAAAATGGTCTGCCTCATAATGTGTTTCATTATTTGTGCCAACTGAAGCTAGGGTTAGGGTTAATTCCAGAATCATGGTCAATTCAGTAAATGGACATAAAGCTAGGGTTAGAATTGAGCTAGAGCCGATCTTAACGCTGACCAACCCTTGACACTGTTTTTATACTATTATAGTCATTAAATGCACTCTTACAGTTAATTACATTTCTAGTGTTGATTTTAGTAATAAATACAGTTGACTCTGCCTGCATGCATTTTGGAAAACCACAGTCTGTTCATATAAAATAAATGCACATTGTTAATACAAGAAGCACAAACAGAATATGCAATTGTGACAAGAAATGGTTAAAACATAATGAATGTATATTCTGTTTGGTGGGGAAATTATACAACACAGACACCTGTAGTGTTGACATTCTGCATGTGTCATTTAAAGGAATAGGAGTAATTTGATGAGACTCCACTGACACCTATTGACTCTCACTAGTAACTTGTCCTTGAAAATACAAGCAATGTTAAGGTTTCACCTTGTTGGGCAGAATGTTGAACACTAGATGGAACTATTGTATCATTAGTATACATAGAAAAACCTTGTCACTGGACTTCATAACTGTGGAGGGCAGTTTATAGGAGGAGCACAGACAAAGAAGATCTGTCATATAACTGATTGGGACACTGTAAAGTCCATGGAGAATAAGGGCACCTCCTCCCAGCTGCCGACTGCACTGAGGATAGGAAACACTGTCACCACCAATAAATCTAGGATAATCGATCATTTCAATAAGCAGTTTTCTACGGCTGGCATTGCTTTCCACCTGGCTACCCCTACCCTGGCCAACAGCTCAGCACCCCCTGCAGCAGCTTGCCCAGCCCCCCCCGCTTCTCCTTCACCCAAATCCAGACAGCTGATGTTCTGAAAGAGCTGAAAAATCTGGATCCCTAAAAATAAGCTGGGCTAGACAATCTGGACCCTCTCTTTCTAAAATTACCAGCCAAAATTGTTGCAACCTCAATTGCCAGCCTGTTCAACCTCTCTTTCGTATCGTCTGAGATCCCCAAAGATTGGAAGGCTGCCGCGATCGTCCCCTTCTTCAAAGGGGGAGACACTCTAGGCCCAAAATGTTATAGACCTATATCCATCCTGCCCTGCCTTTCTAAAATCTTCGAAAGCCAAGTTAACAAACAGATCACCGACCATTTCGAATCCCACCGTACCTCCTCCACTATGCAATCTGGTTTCCGAGCTGGTCTTGGGTGCACCTCAGCCACGCTCAAGGTCCTAAACAATATCATAACCGCCATTGATAAAAGACAGTACTGTGCAGCCGTCTTCATCGACCTGGCCAAGGATTTCAACTCTGTTAATCACCACATTCTTATCGGCAGACTCAATAGCCTTGGTTTCTCAGATGACTGCCTCGCCTGGTTCACCAACTACTTCTCAGATAGAGTTCAATGTGTAAAATCGGAGGGCCTGTTGTCCGGACCTCTGACCGTCTCTATGGGGGTTCCACAGGGTTCAATTCTCGGGCCGATGTATATATCAATGTCGCTCTTGCTACTGGTGATTCTCTGATCCACCTCTACACAGACAACACCATTCTGTATACATCTGGCCCTTCTTTGGACACGGTGTTAACAAACCTCCAAAGAAGCTTCAGTGCCATACAACACTCCTTCCGTGGCCTCCAACTGCTTGTAAATGCAAGTAAAACTAAATGCATGCTCTTCAACCGATTGCTGCCCGCACCCGCCCGCCCAACCAGCATCACTACTCTGGACGGTTCTGACTTAGAATATGTGGACAACTACAAATACCTAGGTGTCTGGTTAGACTGTAAACTCTCCTTCCAGACTCACATTGAGCATCTCCAATCCAAAATTAAATCTAGAATCAGCTTCCTACTTCGCAACAAAGCCTCCTTCACTCATGCTGCCAAACATACCCTCGTAAAACTGACTATCCAGCCGATCCTTGGCTTTGACGATGTCATTTACAAAATAGCCTCCAACACTCTACTTGGCAAACTGGATGTAGTCTATCACAGTGCCATCCGTTTTGTCACCAAAGTCCCATATACTACCCACCACTGCGACCTGTTTGCCCTCATTGGCTGGCCCTCACTACATATTCGTCGCCAAACTCACTGGCTCCAGGTCATCTATAAGTCTTTGCTAGGTAAAGCCCTGCCTTATCTCAGCTCACTGGTCACCATAGCAACACCCACCCGTAGCACACGCTCCAGCAGATATATTTCACTGGTCATCCCCAAAGCCAACACTTCCTTTGGCCGCCTTTTCTTCCAGTTCTCTGCTGCCAATGACTGGAGCAAATTGCAAAAATCACTGAAGCTGGAGTCTTATATCTCCCTCTCTAACTTTAAGCATCAGCTGTCAGAGCAGCTTATCGATCACTGTACCTGTACACAGCCAATCTGTAAAAAGCACACCAAACTACCTCATCCCCATATTGTTATTTATCCTCTTGCTATTTTGCACCCCAGTATCTCTACTTGCACATCATCATCTAAACATCTGCACATCGTCATCTGCCTCTATGGCCTATTTATTGGCTTACCTCCCTATTCTTCTACATTTGCACACACTGTACATAGATTTTTCTATTGTGTTATTGACTGTACGTTTGTTTATGTGTAACTCTGTGTTGTTGTTTTTGTCGCATTGCTTTGCTTTATCTTGGCCAGGTCGCAGTTGTAAATGAGAACTTGTTCTCATCTGGCCTATCTGGTTAAATAAAGGTGAAATAAAATAAAATAAAAAAAGATACAGAGAGAACATCTCATTGGTTGTGGCTGAAGAGTGAGAAGCAGTGGACGAGCCACCTGGCTCACTTGGGCCTGATCAACACGTCCTTCAGGAGGTGTAGTGGGCAGCACATGTAGGATAAGAAGGTACCTCACCTGAAGACCAGCCAGGAGCTGCAGAAATGGCTGTTTGTCAGTAAATATAAAGAAAAACCTTTTATACTCTACTTTCACTTTGCTGACCGCATTTAAATGTTGAGGAAGTTCTGAGAATAAAGACACTAAATCCTCACATGAATAATGAATTAGTATACTATCGTGAAGCATAGGGAGGATGTAACTCTCACCCCCGCCGATATACAACAGGTTCAGGGATGGAGAGAGCAGGAGGCCAAGATGACAGAGAGTCAACGGCACAGGAAGAGGAATAGGAGGGAGAGAGCTGAAAGACGTCGCAGCCAGCAGAGGAAGGTGGAGGTAAGATTTACATCCATCCTATGTTACACGACAATACATGTGCAAACTTTAGTTCCTTTTCATATCTATTGACCGAGACCAAAACAGTGTAAGAGCCTTTTTATGTTTGCCTGGCCTAAAACAGGCAGTTACGTAGCTTTAGCTACTGTATGTTTATGCTCTTCTTAAGAGTGCAGAACATGGATTTACCACCAGAGGACCAAACCACTGAGCAGGTCCATGTTGAGAGCAATGATGTCACATAATGTATGCATACTATATGTATATGATGTGGTTTAAAGGCCTAACTGTAGCAGAATAGGAATATGCATCAAATTAACAGAATCTGTCAATGCTCAAATCAAATTAAGAACAGGTGAAACACTTGACTCATAAGCTTTATTTACAGTAGACTGTTATCATCATTCATTAGTGCTTTGATGTCTAAAAAGAAAGGGTTAGACACAAGTTCATAAAGAAACTGGATAAATTCCTGCTGATGTGGTCTCTGCTGAGGTTTTGTACAGTGTGTGTAGGTTTCCTGTCACTGTGGTTATCACAACACAGTAGTACAGAGCAGAGTCTGTCACTACAGCAGAGGAGATCTCCAGATCCAAATGGTTTTTCTCTTCATTCAGTTTTACAGATATTCAAGTGTTCAAAGGATCTGCTTTCTTTATAAACTCTGATCCTGAGATGTGCAGGAGGAACTCTGGCCTTTGTGCTGTGTCTTGGTGATTCTAATAGAATTCATCACCCGCAGTAGCTGTTCTGGAGTAGTAACAGGGAATCTCTCCAAACAGTACTCTTCTTTCTTGTGTAGAGTGAGGTACTCACAACTGACACCTCATAGACAATGGTTTTAAAACACATACATTTAATTGCTCATGAAACAACACCGGTGTTCTCTTCATTCAGTCTACCAGTGTGTCGTGGAGTTGTAATGGATGTATTCTGTACATACATGCTGCTTTGTTGGATCAAAAGTAGACATTCTGGTCTGGATCCGGGGTATTGACGGTACCATTGGAGATTATTAACGTTGCCCTTGTAGTTGCAGGAGAGAGTGATGTCTGTTCCTTGGAGAGCATTGACTTCAGGCTTCACTGGAGTTATTGTTTCCTGCTCCATACTATCACCTGCAACAACATAAGTATTGTCATTAAGTTCATGTAATTCCGAATTAAATTGAACGGTCAATGGAAAATATCTGGATTAGATACCCCTATCAAGTAAAGACAAGTGAAGAGTAAGAATATAAACTTTTAGGTACTACAACCATTTAGTTTTCAAAATATGATTTGGTTTAAGATGAGAATTCAGCACTGACCTACAAATGCTGAGAGGAGCAACAGTAATATGAGTGACATCCTGACACAGACTAGATAAACCAACTGAGAGATAAGACAGTGAGAGAGCTGAGTAGATCCTCTACAGAGACATCCTCACGGTTGCAGGTATACCCAGCCTATATCAGTGTTTGACTTTGAGGCCCCTCCTCTGATAACTGGATATGTAACTCTTCTTCTGTGGTTTGTGGTTAAGGGTTTTCAGGTCCTATTGGCCTCCTCCTCAGTTTATTTTAGACTTAATTTCTATCTGGAAATGTCTAGGGAATGCTATTGTTTAATTTTCAATTTTTTAGATCTACAATACTATACCATGCTATACCATATGTACAATCTGCAAATAAAACTTATAATACAAATGTTATAATATTTGATCACTCTTGATAAGGATTAGGTTCATTTGTGTGTCAGACTGGCTTCTTTTTGTGTTTCCTGTCACTGTGGGCTCCAGGGCACAGGATTATTAATCAATCACATACATGTATATTTATAGAGCCATTTTTACAACAGTTGTCACAAAGTGCTTATACAGAAACCGAGCCTAAAACCCCAGAGAGCGAGCAATGCAGATGTAGAGGCAAGGTTGTTAGGAAAAACTCTATAGAAAGGCAGGAAATTAGGAAAAAATCCAGAGAAGAACCAGGCTCTGAACAGTTCAGGGTTCCATAGCCGCAGGCAGAACAGCAGAAACTGGATCAGCAGCACGACCAGGTGGACTAGGGATGACGAGAGCCAGGAGTCTTCAGGCCATATAGTCCTGAGGCATGGTGCTAGGGTCAGTCCCCACACCACCAAGGCATATCAACAGGCCACTAACTTACTACCCTGGGACAAGGCCAAGTATAGCCCACAAAGATCTTCCAACCGCACAAGCCAGAGAACAGGACGGATGGAAGAGCGCGAGAAAGCCCGTGACTCAGCCCCCCCCCCCGTAATAGAGTCAGAGGTAGAGAATCCCAGTGGAGATAGCAGCTGGCTGGGCAGAGCAAGGGTGGGTCTTCACTCCAGTGCCTTGCTGTTCGCCTTCACACCCCTGGGCCAGACTACAGTCAATCATAGGACCTACTGAAGAAATTAGTAGTCAGTAAAGACTTAAAGGTTGAGATCAGGTTTGTGTCTCAGATGGATCGGCAGACCATTCCATAAAAATGGAGCTCACTAGGAGAAAGCCCTGTCTATAGCTGTTTGCTTAGAAATTCTAGTAACAATAACGAGTCCTGCATCTTCTGACCATAGCGTATGTATAGGTATGTAAGGCGGAAGCAAATCGGTGAGATTGGTAGGAGCATGTCCATGAATGCTTTTTAAGTTAGCAGTAAAAACCCTGAAATCAGCCCTAGCCTTAACAGGAAGCCAGTGTAGGGAGACTAGCACTGAAGTAATATGATCAAATTTTGGGGTTCTAGTCAAGATTCTAGAAGCCGTATTTAGCACTAGCTGAAGTTTATTTAGTGCCTTATCCGGGTAGCCGGAGTGTAGAGCATTACAGTAGTCTAATCTTGAAGTGACAACAGCATGGAATAGCTTTTCTGGATCAAATTTGGACAAAACATTTCAGATTTATGCAACATTATGAAAATGAAAAAAGGCTGCTCTTGAAATATTTTTTATATGTTCGTCGAAGGAGAGATCAGGGTCCAGAGTAATGCTGAGGTCCTTCACAGTTTTATTTGAGAAGACTGTACAGCCGTTGAAGATTCAATTTCAGATCTGAGAGCAGATCTCTTTGTTTCTTAGGACCTCGAACAAGCATCACTGTTTTGTCTGAGTTTATAAGTAAAACATATTCCGCCATCCACTTCCTTATGTCTGAAACACAGGCTTCAAGGATAGGACATTTTGGTGTTTCACCATGTTTAATCGAAATGTACAGCTGTGTGTTGTCTGCATAGCAGTGAAAGTTGACAGTGAGTTCCCGAATGACATCACCGAGAGGTATCATATATAGTGAAAACAATAGTGGTCCTAGAGTGGAACTTTGA
Source organism: Oncorhynchus tshawytscha (assembly GCF_018296145.1). Classification (NCBI taxonomy): domain Eukaryota; kingdom Metazoa; phylum Chordata; class Actinopteri; order Salmoniformes; family Salmonidae; genus Oncorhynchus; species Oncorhynchus tshawytscha. Next base: position 53,742,913 of record NC_056438.1, on the reverse strand, counting down.
GGAACACCGAAACGTACCATTAATTTGTCAGAGGACAAACCATCCACAGACAAACTGATACCTTTCCGACAGATAGGATCTAAACAAAGCAAGTACTTGTCTGCGTAGACAAGTTATGGTTTCGAATCTTTCCAAAATAATATGGTGATAAGGTCTAGGAGCACGTTAATAGACACTGAGCCTTGGTCTGATGCCATTAAAATGTAATTTACCACTTTCACGAGTCCATTCTCAGTACTATGATGGGGTCTAAAACCTGACTGGAGAATTTTGCATAACTTATTTGTCTTATTTGACTTAACTGTTTATTATGTTCAACATAGGAGGACCAAGCACAGGAAATAGCTCTTTCAGTAGTTTAGTTGGAATAGAGTCCAGTAGACAGCTGGCAGGTTTAAAGGTCATTACTATTTTTGTGAATGATTTGAGAGATACAGGATTAAAAGACTTGAGTGTTTCCATTGATCAGAGGGCCTGGCAGTTACAGTATGTGTAGGCTCAGGACAACTGAGTTTTGGAGAAATAGCCAAATTCAATGATGGAGTCCGTAATTTGTTTTCTAACGATCAAGATCTTTTTATCAAAGAAGTTAATGAATTAATCACTGCTGAAGTGAAAGCCAACCTCGGGGAATGCTTGGGGAATGCTACTTTTTAGTTAACTTTGCTAAAGTATGAAAAATAAATTTTGGAATATTTTTATTCTCATTCAGGTTGGAAAAACAGGCTAGGTACAGATGGTAGTTTTGAACATGACATTAATTCCACTAGGTCTATGGTAGGTGGTGTGGCGGGTGATACCATCACACTATCCTGCAGCTACACTGTCTCTGTAAACAATGTACAGTGGTATAGTCAGTATCCTAGGTCTAAACCAGAGTTTAGGTATATTGTTATCCACGTCGGCACCAACGATGTTTCATCCTAACATCGTTGGTGCCGACGTGGATAACAATATACCTAAACTTTCTACACTTGCCAGTTTTAGCCCCAGCCAGCACCATCTTCAGATGAGCCTTTATGTCGGTAGCCCTGCCTCCTGGTAAACAGTGTAGGATCGTTGGATGATTCTTTTTCAATCTAATCTTGCGGGTAATGCAGTCGCCAATGACTAGGGTTTTCAATTTTTGTGAGCTAATAGTGGGAGGCTTTGGCAGCTCAGACCCCGTAACAGGTGGAGGAGGGACCTGAGAAGGCATGGCCTTTGACACCGACTCGTTGCTTAATGGGGAAAAACAGATTTAAAGTTTCTGTCGGCTGAATGTGTGACACCGTTTGAGCAGGATTTCTTTCCAGTAGTCTTGAGAAAATTGTTGGGACTGTGTGGAGGGATTATTACCGCTATCTGTACTTACTGGTGGCACCGATGCTGTTTCATACTTTCCTACACTTAAACTGCCCTTGCCTAATGATTGAGTCTGAAGCTGAGATTGCAACTCGGTTATCCTCACCATAAGATGATTGTTCTGCTGCATTTTATGAGTACAGCGACTGCATTTAGAGGGCATAAAGTTAATCCTACGACTTACGACTTGTCTGGTGGAGGTCCTATAGAACCATGTTCAGATAAACCTTCCGGGGTGAAAAAGTTTAATGAAAGAAGTTGAGGGAGGCAGACCCTAGCCTTTGTGCGACAACGCTTTTGGTGACCTACCTTCGGCCCAGATGTTTGTCTGCCGCTGTCGTCGTACCTGGAAGAGAGCCCGGTCGGCCCCTCTCAAGAGCACCTTTAGGTATCGACGACAAGCGGATCGCCACCGGACCCTGGCTCCCCGGTATTGTCTCGGGCAGAAGGTACGGCTGTCCACCCGGGATCTGCTTCTCTGGGTGGAATCCCTCAAACTCTCCCCCCGGTTTATCGGCCTTTTCCCCATCTCCAAGGTCATTAGCCCCTCTGCTGTTCGTCTTCTGTTGGCCCGTACCCTTAGTATACATCACACTTTTCATGTTTCCAGAATTAAACCCATGTCTCACAGCCCTTTGTCTTGTTTTGTTGACGTTGAGTGAGAGGTTGTTTTGCTGACACCACACTCCGAGTGCCCTCAGCTCCTCCCTGTAGGCTGTCTCGACATTGTTTGTAATCAAGCCTACCACTGTTGTGTCGTCTGCAGACTTGATTATTGAGTTGAAGGCGTGCATGGCCACGCAGTCATGGGTGAACAGAGACTACAAGAAGGGATTGAACACGCACCCTTGTGGGGCCCCATTATTGAGTATCAGCGAAGAAAATATGTTTTTTCCTACATTCACCACCTGGGGGCGGCCCGTCAGGAAGTCCAGGACCCAATTGCACATGGCGGGGTTAGGACCCAGGGCCTCTAGCTTAATGATGAGCTGGGAGGGTACTATGGTGTTGAATGCTGAATGCTATAGTCAATGAACAGCATTCTTACATAGGTATACCTATTGTCCAGGGCGGAGTGCAGTGTCATGGCGGTGGCATCGTCTGTGGATTTATTGGGGCAGTAAGCAAATTGAAGTGGGTCTAGGGTGACACGTAAGGTGGAGGTGATATGATCCTTGACTAGCATCTCAAAGCACTTCATGATGACAGAAGTGAGTATAATGGGGTGATAGTCATTTAATTCAGTTACCTTTGCCTTCTTGGGTACAGGAACAATGGTGGCCATCTTGAAGAATGTGGGAAAAGCAGACTGGGATAGGGAGAGATTGAATATGTCCGTAAACACATCTGCCAGTTGGTCCTATTTTGCTACGGGGCGGTAGTCGTTTAGCTCAGTTACCTTAGCTTTCTTGGGAACAGGAACAATGGTGGCCCTCTTGAAGCATGTGGGAACAGCAGACTGGTATAGGGATTGATTGAATATGTCCGTAAACACACCGGCCAGCTGGTCTGCGCATGCTCTGAGGGCGAGGCTGGGGATGCCGTCTGGGCCTGCAGCCTTGCGAGGGTTAACACGTTTAAATGTCTTACTCACCTCGGCTGCAGTGAAGGAGAGACCGCATGTTTTCATTGCAGGCCGTGTCAGTGGCACTGTATTGTCCTCAAAGCGGGCAAAAAAGTTATTTAGTCTGCCTGGGAGCAAGACTTCCTGGTCCGTGACTGGGCTGGATTTCTTCCTGTAGTCCGTGATTGACTGTAGACCCTGCCACATGCCTCTTGTGTCTGAGCCGTTGAATTGAGATTCTACTTTGTCTCTGTACTGACGCTTAGCTTGTTTGATAGCCTTGCGGAGGGACTAGCTGCACTGTTTGTATTCGGACATGTTACCAGACACCTTGCCCTGATTAAAAGCAGTGGTTCGCGCTTTCAGTTTCACACGAATGCTGCCATCAATCCACGGTTTCTGGTTAGGGAATGTTTTAATCGTTGCTATGGGAACGACATCTTCAACGCACGTTCTAATGAACTCGCACACTGAATCAGCGTATTCGTCAACTGAGACCTGTATGATTATAACACATATTGTCACGTTTGTCGTAAAGATGAGACCAAGGCGCAGCGTGAGTAGAGTTCCGCATGTTTTTAATAAAACCGAAACTCAGCAAAACAAACAAGCACAAATGAAACGTGAAGCTATAAGAATAGTGCAGACAGGCAACTAAACATAGACCAAGAACCCACAAACACCAAAGGGAAATGGCTACCTACATATGATCCCCAATCAGAGACAACGATAAACAGCTGCCTCTAATTGGTAACCATATCAGGCCACTATAAACATACAAATACTTAGACCTACAAAACCCTAGACATACAAAAACCCTAGACAATACAAACCCCTAGACAATACAAAACCCATAGACAATACAAAAACTAGCGTATCCACCCTAGTTACACCCTGCCCTAAACAAAATATAAAGAAAACAGAAATATCTCAGGTCAGGGCGTGACACATATATTGTGTTAATACTTTAAACCCACAAGGAACATTTAATTAATTCCAAATGCAGTGTAAAGGTAAAAATGTTGTGAATTATCTTTAAATTCTTTGATTTGAAAAAGAAATACACCTAAACATAATCACACTCAGTTTGAATGAAAATGTAGTTACCTATCAAGTCAAAGAAGAGTAAAAGTGAACAAAACAACATTGTAGATGGCAGGATGTGTAGAATAAGCACCAGCTGCTGATGAAAAGCACAGCATCAACTGGCTATGATCTTCATGGTAGTATCATGTCTTATCTTGAGGATTAATAATCTAATCTAATCTAATCAATAGATAGTATAGAATACAGTATATACATATGAGTTGAGTAATGCAAGATGTGTAAACATTATTAAAGTGGCATTATTCATAATCTGATCCTGAGTTTTATACTCTAGCTCCACCTACTGACTATGTTGAAACAAATGTATTTTATATGTACATTTAATAGCCGTTTTAAAATGATTTATGCACTGAATACTCCACTTGATGGTGCTGTGGTCAAGCAAAATACATCAGATGCAGGTAAATCTATAACTGACAGGTGACAGGTCTGCATTCTGCTGAGTCAGTGAGTTAAGTGTCACTGGACATCACAGCACAGTAGTACAGAGCAGTCTCTCACTTCCACAGAGGAGATCTCCAGATCTGTACAGGTCTTCTCTTTGTTCAGTTTAACAGTGAGGTGAGAGGATGGAGGTTTAGCTCTCACTACAGTCCTAGTGGTATGGTGGATAAAGAGTAGGAAATGGGGAACTGATCCTGGATACTGTTTATACCACAGTACACTGTATGCTGAGGAGTAGTTGCAGGAAAGTTTAACATTTACTACCCTCCTCTCCATACACTTGGTTTGGCTGCACGGTCTGAAGACTGTCACATGCTAATGTGAGGAGGTGATGGATAAATCACAAGGTAGATGTATTTGAAAGTAGGAAAGATCTTGTTATTTACTCTAAAATCCTCCCCCAAAAAACGATAAACTATACATTAGCCTAAAAAATGTAGTCAAAAGAATGAAAGGTATACAGTCATTTACTAACCTGTCAGAGCAGAAAGTAAAATAACTGTGTAGAGAACCATCATATTGTAGCTGAAGTTATATACTGGAGGGAAGTCCAACACAGTATTTTAAAGGATAATTTATTTTCATGAACCTACAGTAGGACGCCTCACCCCTGCGCTAAAATATGCATTAGAGGAGTTTATTAGAGGGGTTTCCTGTCACTGTGGGCCTCAGGGCACAGTAGTACAGAGCAGAGTCTGTCAATTCAGCAGAGGAGATCTCCAGATCCACACAGGTTCTCTCTTTATTCAGATTAACAGACAGTCGAGGGTCATCAGGTTCAGCTCTAAATACAGAGGGCTTTAAGGTGACTGTAGTTTAGAGGATGAATTGCGGTGCTGATCTGGGATATTGACGATACCATTGAAGAGTCTACTGATCCAGAGTAGTTGCAAGACAGTGTAACACTGCTTACCTCCATGCCATGTTCTGTCTCTGAAGTTGGTTTTAAGTTATTTTCATAACTGCCACCTGTAATAAAGATTAAATTAAAATGTTCAGTTGATGGGAAATTATTACATACTATGTGTCATATTCAATACAAAGGAAAAGATCATCTTCTTCTAGGAAGTGCTATTTACAAATGACACTTGACAGTTACCTTGAATAAACTAAAAGTATGTCATGTCAGGCTAATACTCACCAACAAGTGCAGAGAGGAGAAACACTGGGTAGAGAAACATGGTGATGGTTGTAACAGTGTGTTATCAGGAGGCAGAACTGAAGACATCCCTCTGTTCCAGTCAGTTAGAGGAGAATCATCTCTCAACCTCTCATCTTAGCTCTTCCTATTCAGTAAATGAACCCACATTACATCAACATTATAATCTGTGATGAACAAATATGACTTGATCTCATGATTATGATTAATATGACATGATCTCTGATTATTTGTATGCAGATTATTGCCTATTACATGGTGTTTACTAGTAGGAATTTATTGCAGTCAGGTTTTTGTAGTGTTTCTGGGTTTTCTGTCACTGTGGGTCTCAGATCACAGTAGTACAGTGAAGAGTCTGTCACTTCAGCAGAGGAGATCTCCAGATCCACACGTTCGGCCACTGTCAACATTAACGGTCAAAGCTGGTGTGTTGTTTTTCCAAGTTTGTAAGGAAGTAATTACACATTATCAATACAGTAACTACACATTATCATTACTGTTAAATTAATTTGACTTAACAACAAAAAAAACAATTTTGAGAAGAAAAAAAAAATTAAAAGAACAAGGTGGGGCCTCCTGAGTGGACAGGCTGTGTCACAACCGGCCGTGATCAGGAGTCCCGTCGGGCGGCGCACAATTGGCCCAGCGTCGTCCGGGTTAGGGGAGGGTTTGTCCGGGGGGCTTTACTTGGCTCATCTCGCTCTAGTGACTCCTTTTGGAGGGCAGGACGCCTGCAAGCTGACTTCGGGCATCAGTTGAACAGTGTTTCCTCAGACACATTGGTGCAGCTGGCTTCTGGGTTAAGCGGGCGGGTGTTAAGAAGCACGGTTTGGTGGGTCATGTTTCGGAGGACGCATGACTCGACGCCTCCCGAGCCAGTTGGGGAGCTGCAGCGACGAGACAAGATTGAAATTGTGGCGCAAAAGGGGGTAAAATACAAGATATATATATATATATAACAAGCTTACCATGCACTGAGGAAAGACCTTCATGCCATTTTGAGAGTCTCATTTTCATTCTCATACTAGCTCCTCCTCTAAACACAACACAACTTATTTTTCAGAGGATCATCTGAAGTGAATGAATAACAGGTATTCCCAAAGTATTTGGTTTCCATATTGATAATATTCTGGTGTATATGTGTATAGAATTTCCCCTATTATGCTAAATGTGTTTTTACTTACTGTAAATACAGTTGTTAGCACAATAGGGAGCTGTATATCCTGTTGTCACTGTAAGCTTTGGGGCATTTGTTTTTGAGCACCCAGTGTTTCGTGAGTGCATTAAATAGCACAGTATTGAACTCTCTGTTTCCTGCGTCTGACTCCACACCCACCACACCTGGAGCGTTACAGAATCCCGCACCTGAAAATGGAGTCAGCAGGAGCAGCGGCCAACCCTCTCCCATCGATGGAGGAACGGGTTCTCCACCATACCACCGTCCTCCATCGGATCGGATCGGCTATGGATCAAATGATGGAGAGAATGAACCGATGGGAGAGGAGTGGTCTCCTCTCTCCACCTTCGGCACCCCCGGCTCCGGACTCCCCATCTCCCGACTCCAGCACTCTCCGTCTGACGCTCCCGAGGGCTCATGATGGAGCTGCAGCGGGGTGCCAAGGGTTTTTACTCCAACTGGAGCTATACCTGGCCACCGTCAGAACCACTCCCTCGGGAGCGGAGAGAGTGAGTGTCCTCATCTCCTGCCTCACGGGTCGTGCTCTGGAGTGGGCGAACGCAGTCTGGAATGGCAGAATCACCGAAGGAACACTACCCAGAGAGAATGACTATTTCATCTCAGGCAGGAGAAGAGGAGCGCCCAGGATTACGCGCTGGAGTTCCGGACCTTGGCAGCAGGATCTGGGTGGAACGACAGGGCCCTTATCGACCACTACAGGTGTAGTCTCCGGGAGGACGTCCGCAGGGAGCTAGCATGTCGGGACACCGCTCTTTCCCTGGATGAGCTAATCGATATGTCCATCCGATTGGACAATCTACTGGCTGCCCGCGGGTGTTCGGAGAGGGGCCTGTGAGTTACACCACCCAGCCCCTCCGCTCCCCTTCTGATGGAGTTGAGAGGGGCCGTGCTGAGGGGTACCGGAGGAGGAGGCCCCCCCTGCACCATCTGTGGTCGGAGAGGACACACGGCCAATCGGTGCTGGGGGGGTCCGTCTGGGAGTAGAGATGGCAGGCGGACGTCGGTGGAAAGTCCAGACCAGGGTTCCACGGTGTGCATTCTCCCCGAGTATTCCGATTTGGCAATCGCTTTCAGTAAAAAGAAAGCGACTAAATTACCACCTTATTGACCGGGAAGGGATTGTACGATAGATCTCCAGGTAAACGCTGCGCTTCCCAAGAGTCACGTGTACCCATTGTCCCAGGAGGAGACGTTGGCGATGGAGACATATGTCACGGAGTCGCTGGGACAGGGGTACATTCGGCCCTCCATCTCACCCGTCTCCTCGAGTTTCTTTTTTGTGAAGAAAAGGAGGGAGGTTTGCGTCCGTGTATTGATCATGGAGGTCTAAACGCCATCACAGTGCGCATGTGTCTCTGGTACACAAGGTGCTTGGTAGACTGTTGGAGCATGACCTATACATCAAGGCTGAGAAATGTGTGTTCTCTAAACAAGCCGTCTCCTTCCTGGGTTATCCCATTTCCGACTCGGGGGTGGTGATGGAGTGTGACCGCATTAGGCCCGTGCGTAATTGGCCGACTCCGACCACGGTAAAAGAGGTGCAGCGGTTTTTGGGTTTTGCCAACTACTACCGGAGGTTTATCCGGGGTTTTGGCCAGGTATCGGCTCCCATTACCTCACTGCTGAAGGGGGGCCCGGTGCGGTTACAGTGGTCAGCAGAGGCGGACGGAGCTTTCAACAGGTTGAAGGCGCTGTTCACGGATGCATCCGTGTTGGCGCTTCCGGACCCCTCTCTAGCATTCATAGTGGAGGTGGACGCCTCCGAGGCTGGGGTGGGTGCCGTGCTATCACAGCGCTCGGGTACGCCACCAAAACTCCGCCCCTGCGCTTTCTTCTCAAGGAAGCTCAGCCCAGCGGAGCGTAACTATGATGTGGGGGACCGGGAGTTGCTAGTGGTGGTCAGGGCTCTGAAGGTGTGGAGACACTGGCTTGAGGGGGCTTAGCACCCTTTTCTCATCTGGACCGACCAGAATCTGGAGTATATTCAGGCAGCTAGGAGACTGAACCCACTTCAGGCAAGGTGGGCCATGTTCTTCACCCGGTTCCGGTTTACATTGTCTTATAGACCGGATAGGTCCACCGAACTTACTCCCATCCTTCCCGCCTCGAGGCTGATAGCACCAGTGGTTTGGGAGGTGGACTCGGACATCGAGCGGGCGTTACGGGCAGAACCCGCCTCCTCAGTGTCCGGTGGGGCGAAAGTATGTGCCGCTTGGTATTCGGGAACAACTGATTTGGTGGGCTCACGTCCTACCCTCCTCGGGTCACCCTGGGGTGGCGAGGACAGTGGGGAGCCTTCGGGGGACGTATTGGTGGCCCACCTTGGCTAGGGACGTTAAGGTTTACAGCCCTACAGACTGCAGAGGCATTATTCACCCACGTCTTTCGGCACTACGGGGTGCCAGAGGACATCGTTTCTGATCGGGGCCCCCAATTCACGTCCCGAGTATGGAGGACGTTCATGGAGCGTTTGGGGGTCTCGGTCAGCCTGACCTCCGGTTATCGCCCCGAGAGTAATGGGCAGGTGGAGAGAGTGAACCAGGAGGTGGGTAGGTTTCTGCGGTCGTATTGCCAGGATCGGCCAGGGGAGTGGGCGAGATGCATTCCCTGGGCTGAAATGGCCCAGAACTCACTACGCCACTCCTCTACTAATGTGTCCCCTTTTCAGTGTGTGTTGGGGTACCAGCCGGTCCTGGCACCATGGCATCCGAGCCAGACCGAGGCTCCTGCGGTGGAGGAATGGGTACAGAGCTCCAAGGAGACCTGGAGGGCCATCCAGGAATCTCTCCAACAAGCAAGTGGACGGCAGAAGAGGAGTGCTGACCGCCACCGCAGTGAGGCCCCCGTGTTTGTACCGGGGGACAGGGTGAGGGGCCTGCAGTACCTCGCGGACTGGGAGAGGTATGGTCCGGAAGGGGAGGTGCTGGGTACCGGTGGGGGACATCTTGGATCCATCAATGTTGAGGGATTTCCATCGCCTCCATCCGGATCGCCCTGCACCTCGCCCTGCACCTCGTCATTATTGTAACCTTCGTGTATGAAGTAGACGAACGTGTTTGTTCCTGGTCGTGTATTCTGCTGTACTGTTTTCGTCCCCCGTGTTTGGGGCATTTGTTTTTGAGCACCCAGTGTTTCGTGAGTGCATTAAATAGCACAGTATTGAACTCTCTGTTTCCTGCGTCTGACTCCACAACCACGACACCCGGAGCGTTACAACAGCAGAGTCAGACAGCGGGAACCTCTGGATCATCAAGGGGACTGATTTTAATACTGATTTAAATGTAATTAAATTGAGATGGGCATCGAATCTCCCCAGGAATTCAATGGCATTAACTGATCCAAAAGTCACCTGCCTCAGCATACACTTTGGGAAGTCATTACCTCCCTGCTTGTACCAGAACAGGTACGGGTTTGTATCAAGAGTATCAAATTGACAATCCATTGTGACCTGTTCTCCCTCAGTAGCGATCACATCTCCTGGTGGCTGAATGACTGAGTCTTCTTCTCTGCATTCTGGAAAATAATGATTCATGTATAGAGGAAGAATAGACTGTTATAACTATGTTCCATCCACTGTAGCTGAGAAGTCTCATAATTGTGGGGTTCTGCAGTATGGGAGGAGCTTATTGAATATTCAATTGTTTAGTTTAACTGCTAGAGGGATTCCTTGTTAAATGCTGCCTTTCTCCGGTTGATTTAGTTTGATATAATATATCATTATAAGATCACATTCTAAAAAAAATAGACATCATGCTTCCAATTCCATTACTTGGAAGCATGATTAGAAGCATGAAATATCACATTTTTTAATGTTTTTTTCTCCCTGTCATTTGAAAGTTCAAATTTTCAGTTGTTTTGGGCCTTGGAGAAAAATATTTTATGTTTAGGGCAAAATTGAGCTCATCTGACAAATAAAATGAAATCATATATCCACTCATTTGAGGATTTGCAACAGAATCAGGAAGAAGGCCACAGACCACAGTAGCCTGCTATGGACCAGTCCACTATAGACCTGTGCTATGCTGCCCAATACCACAATGAGTTAACTTTAAGATGCATTTAAAGCAGTAGTCAAGTCAACTGATGATCGGTTTTATGATTGAAACCAAAGATTGACAGGGGATGCATCCATGATCATCATTCCTGTCATCACAGTGTACATTAACATTAATGATGGTCAATGGCACCCCCATGTAGCCTATTACACATGGGTTGTTGTCTCTCCATTTGGTCCATAAAATAAACCTCTCACTCCTGTCTGGAGTTAATCAAGTAGAAAACTGCCTGTCTCATAATCCTGTGTCTCCTAATGTATGTTATTATCTCCTGAAGGTGAACCTCTGAGGGCGCACTTTACTGTATCATATTAAACCGTCACTGGACAAGTGTAACATGAAAAAAGTGGCGCGCAGAATCCAGGGCAATCACAAGTGGTCGAGAAAGAGTGGGGGGTGGGACCACTGACTTAACAGGACTGCGCACACCAGAACTCTGTAGGAGAGAAGTTCTTCACAAAGGTCCAGCGTTTGGGCGCAAAAGGATGGATTCTTTCAGATCGGGCTCTAGCATAGGACTGTCTCCCTCTCCCAGAGATCGACAATCACCCATGAGTTTTGATCAGGAGCACTCACAACCGGGAACAATGGCCGGAGTTCAGGCGGGAACACTTGGCTTCCCATCTGAATCGCTGTGCGTAAAGTACGGGGAATTTTTAAAACACACCGCTGCCGCCGCAGCAGCCGCTGAGAGCAGTGGCGGGGAGCAGAGTCAGGATGATGACAGTGATGGCATTGGCAGGAGTGACATGGTGCTTTTTCCTGAGGAAAGGCTCATGGCATCAATGGCCAAATGTGACGCAGGTAAGAAACACAAAGAGCAGAAAGTGCTGCGGCTGAACATTAACGCCCGTGAGAGGAGGAGGATGCATGACCTGAACGACGCGCTCGATGAACTGAGGTCGGTGATCCCCTACGCGCACAGCCCGTCCGTACGGAAGTTATCCAAAATAGCCACTTTGCTCCTCGCCAAAAACTACATCCTCATGCAAGCGCAAGCACTTGAAGAGATGAGAAGACTTGTCACTTATCTTAACCATGGACCCGGTGTTACCGCGGCGAATACATCTGGTGCACCCGGATTAGGGCTCTATGACCAGCAGACAGGATACCCGTTCTCTGCTGGGACTCCAGACCCTTTCCATAGCAATGCGAATCTCTTTAATAAACACTTCAACCATAAACCTTGAACAGTTGTGGCCGACGACACTAACAGGGGACTTCAAGCTTCGTGCACACAACTGAATTGATGAATTGATGGGACCAGCGTGACTGACTGAGAAGTAACCACATTACCAAAATATGGATTCTTGCTGTATATGATGTTATATATTTCATGGTGATTATGTATCGAAATAGCTGTTGTTTTTGCAACGCCAAACGAAATGACAGCTCCATAACATGGTCAAAATGGTGAGGCTAATTTGTCTTTAACAAATTACAATGCAAGTCCAGTCTATTTATTTGACCATTATGTAGGCCTTTATTCATTTTATTCAGTTTGATTCGATGATGTTCGATGAATAAATTGTATTGGTGATATAATAGATGTTATGGTCTATATTTCTGCATTATATTCCAAATCGTGTATGTACAACCACACTTAATATCTGAAAGTCACAATTTATGAACAATTTATTTCCATCAATTTAAGATTGTTATTAATTGTCTGGTTTAAATTCCCCCTAAATACTATGTAAAAACTCAGCCATATAGCCTAACAAACATAAATGGGGTCTTTTCAGTAGCAAGGAAAACAACATGCTCAAACAAGGATCGGCAAGTCATAGCCACAGTGAGCTTGTCAAACAAAACAATTAGTCGTTGATCATAGTTGATAACCTTGCAGACTCCAATGACCCCATTAAAAGAATATAGGTCACTTTTAGATTTAAAAAAAAATGTATGAATACAATTACAGCCATGTGCAGGACTGGTTTGTTAGGTTTTAATTTATTTGATTTCATGAATAGTAAATGGTAAGTATCCTGTTAGTGTCTTGAAATAGGAAAGACATTTGAATGTATAACTTTAAAATGGTCAGTTATTGTTATTATACGAATAAATGTCATCAGAAATGTTTAGGGACACCACCATCTAATACATAAAGCTATAATCACATTGTGCTTTACCCTGTAAAATAGTTTAACTATTTTATTCAACTACTGTACTGTAGGATACAGCTTATGTAATAATATAAGCAAGGCATAATAATAAACATTTGTATTTTATTTTAATAAAAGATATGGTAATCGTTTTTAACAGCAAAAACGGATAACTATATCTAATTATTGGCTCATTATGTCCTATGGAATAAAACAACAAAAGGTTCCTAGCTAGCAGATTCACTAGCCTTACCCACAGCTGGAGCTTGCCTATATAATACATTGACAAATTAGCAAGTCGATAACTTATCGTGTGAATAACCAGAGTTAACATCAGTCTATGAGAAAATAGTCAAATACATGGGTGCGTCTCAAATGGCACCCTATTCCCAATATAGAACAGTACTTATGACCCTATGGGCCCTGGTCTAAAATAGTGCACTATGTGGGGAATAAACAGGGTACCGTTTGGGATGCAACCTATGAGAAAATAGTACAAATCCATATGAGCTGCATGGGGCTCAGCCCTCTATTCTTCCTTTATACAGAGGTCCCCCTCTTCCTCTCTGGCCTGACGTGGTCTGTAGTGGATCTGGACGTCTGTGGCAGGGAGCAGGATACCCAGGCCAGCACGGCTAGAGTCCAGGGAACACGGCTCCTGCCCCTCCACCACCTCCATGTCAAAACGAAGCAGCAGCAGAGACAGGAACTGCTTTATCTCATTCACAGCAAAGTATCTTCCTGGGCACTTAGTGGAGCCCGAGCCAAATGGCATCCGGTAGTACTTCAGCTTCTGGCCGTCCTTATAGAAGTCCGTCTTTTCCTTTCCGTCTTCGACGTATCGGTCAAACTTGTACATCTGTTGGACGGGTAATAAATAATATGTTTCTAGTGCATTATTTTCTGGATTATTATTATTTGCCTGATCCCAGATCTTTTTATGCTCTTGCCAACTCCATTGATGTCATTGTCAAGCCAAACCAAGTTCATGTTTGGCATGACAAGGAGTGACAAGGAGTTGGCATGATAACACAGACTGGCACTCAGGCTATTCTTATTTCCGACCTCCTATATTTTAAAGCTCATTCACCCCAAAGGGGTGATATAACAAAGGGTAATATTTCCTGTTTATTGCATATTACAGGAAAGATTCCATTTTGTTTAGTCACCGATCATGGCAAGATTATCACCCATCATACCCTGATTACATTAGCATGCATGTTGTGACCTTCTGAAGGCCAGCGAGTGGATTCAATCACTCACAGTCCATGCATGCTTCTCATTAATCTAACCTGGGGACAAACACACACACATGCACGCACACACACACACACAAATAGCAGGTGGTGTGGGTGGTGGAGGGAGGCACTACAGTAGAACATATACAACTCCCAGACTAGACTAGGCACAGTGAAGAAAGCCTACAGCTTTTCTAGAACGCCCACAGAATTCTGAGGTCTTCTTTACCTCTGGATTCTCATAGATCTCGGGGTCCATGTGCATGCTCTGGGGATACAGGGAGATGATATCTCCTTTCCTCACTCTGATGGAGCGCTCTCCCTCCAGCCGCAAGCTGAAGTCCTCCTGGGCCACACGGATGTTCATGGAGGCTGAAGACAGCCGCAGACTCTCGTTTATGGAGCTCTCTGAAAACAGAACACAGAATGGTTCAGTTAGTCACCATGGGTTTTTGTTTTATAGCTACCAACATTGGCCAGAATAAAACCCATGGCAATCTATTCTTTTTTTCTTTCTTTTTTTTTAAACCTTGAGTAGCCACAATACGACTGGCTCACTACATACATGTACTCACACAGAAGAGAAAGCTTGGAGACTTGAAGACTATTAGTTAGCAATATGAACTGCTCTAGCAAAATGGCTATGGCTAAAGCACAAGCTGAGTAACCAAGTCATACATAGCTTTGTTTCCACATGTATCCATCAAGGAATCCTGACTAGCAGTGTTTCATTAAAACCATTACAATCTTAACCGAGACAAGACACTATAGGTCAAAAAAGAGAGATTCCAAAATGTAACTAAGGAATCATCCAACCCCCTATCACTTATAAAAACAAACAGATGTGAAATGGATATTTGACCGTCTTCCCCTGAGGAGATGAAATTGTCAGTAGTGTGTGTGTGTGAGAGAGAGAGAGAAGAGAGAGAGAGAAAGCCACAGCCAGCCTAGACTAGTGGCATTTGTCCCTGAGCATGCAGTTGTCAGAAGAGATGAGGCTACAGTCAGCATGGTGGATGCAGCAGTGTGATCTAATGTGACAGGTACAGAGTCTGGAGGGATCCTTTGAAACTGGCTTCATTACTACAATCACAGACACTGGTTTGTTGGGGGGTGGGACAGGACAATTTGCCCTAAATTGTACACAGAGCCACACATAGAACACCTGCCACTATACAGTAGAAGTGTGATAAGAAGATGTATGGGTATATATGTATGCATAGTCAGCTATACAGAGGATTGGAAGGCCCTCTCAAAGCCACACTACCATAGACAACTGAACTATGTCTGTACTAGTTGGGGCTGAGCCAAAAAGACCACTTAGTCAAATCAAGGAGGAATACATTTATACATTCTATCAGTCATAAAATGCTGAGGACAAATTGGACACTACGCAGACAGACCTAACAACAATACACCACAATTATAATCTACCCAGATAAAGTAGGCAACAATGATGAGCCAGATATAGCAGAAGACAATGAAACCCTACCAAGATACAGTAGGCTGTCCAGCTGTTCTCGGGTGAAGGTGACGTCTCGGTTGTGATCTGCTTCTAGTCCGGAGACCTTCAGGACACAATGGATCTCCTCACGCACTACTGCAAGGGCCTCTGGGTGTGTCAACAGGTAATACATGGCCCAGAAGGTGGCTGGGACTGTGTTTCCCACCGACGCCCATAGAATGGCAAAATGATGAGCTGTGGCAGGTACAGAGAAGAGTGTCTATTAGTTAGGTTTGGGAGGTTCTGGTTGAAGTCAAAGTAGCACATGTTATGTTGTAGGTGTATAGAGATGCAGCTACATGGTAATACCATATTGTTCCTACAGTTATTACTGTGTAGGTATAAGTGTATATGGTAAAGTTAAGGGTAATGTCGGGTATACACAATTTCGCCACAATCTTTCCGTCCCAGACAAATTTTCATGATCGGGGTGAAATCCTATGAACTTGGGCTAGGATCAGTACGTCGGCAATAATTTCCTTTATTTTAGGGAATCAGACCTGCCTAATTATTACTTGAACATCTGTTTTGTGTTTAATAGGCTAAACTACACATTCTGTTAACATAGGACCCCAAAGTGATCTGTCTTGCAATATGAGGTCTACGACATTTCAGATTTACATATGATAATTTTTTACAAAGAAGTTTGGATGTAGTGAACTACTTTTTCAAAGTAATTTCATGTTTCTTAAGGGTAGCTTTAGTGTAGCTTACCCAGTGTTGTGTATTCATGGATGACAAGGGATGCCAGGCTTGACCAAAACATTTACCAAAAAAAAAAAAAAAAAAACCATATAATGTATCTTTCATCTCTCTGTGTTTCGTAAATTTACTTCAATTCCCAAGAGGCTGAATGTATCTCACTGGAATTAGCATCAAAACAGCACCCCTCTGTCTCAGTATGCGCAGCCCATCTGTCTGATGCTTTCTGGTCAAAAAGAGTATGACATTGTTGCCGCCCGTAGCATTGAATGCAAGGGAAGCCAACAAGCATTTGGCCTCCTTTGATTAAAAAAAATAAAACAATTATAGCCAATCAGCGTTGAGGTAAACTGAGTGAGCTCAGCTGTGAATGGTCCTGGTGTACAAAAAAAAAAAAAAAAGTGTCAAGGGAAGCCAGTTTGGATTTCTCTTCACACCAATCACATCACATCAAAAGCTAAATGTCATTGTCCCTTTCCTAAATTAGCCATGGATATGGATAGGGATTTGGACTTGTGGTTTTACTTAATTATCCGTACTGGCCAATGATTATAACAGCAATTCTGAACCAACCATAAATTCATACATTGTGCCCGTGGTCTGAGAGGATGGAAGTTCAACATCTAGCTAGATATAGTAGCTTAATGTTAACAAGCTGGCCTGGCGCATCGTTGTCTATGAAAGGAAGTTAGGCTAGCGAGCAAGCATTTTAGCCAGGTAGCCTAGTACAACAAAAACTAAGAGCGTATTCTGTACAACAGAGTCATAGACCGTTTAAGCAACATGAAAGACGAGGATGGCACTGGCGTTTTTCTACCAGTAGGGTGAGTCAACATGTTTTTTCTACTTGAAAGGGAGATACACGCGCACACACACAAATCAGTGCCATGGACAGCCACATCCGAAATCAGTGCCATGGACAGCCATATCATATTAAGCTTACGTTGATTGGACTAAAACATTTTTTATACCATCTTTTGGTTGTCACTGTTTTAGACTAATTATAGGTGAATAGATGATGTTGAAATCTTGTAGTCGAAATGGTTCTGGAATAGTGAAGACAGCGCCTGTTTTCTTTGAGACTTGCGGTAACTCTCCATGGTTTTAAATCAATAGTTGTTTAGTAGTCTGAAAATGTCAGAATCATTAACTTGCTGGACCATGCTGTAGGTCATGTAACTGTTTGTTACATGCAATATGTTTTGTGGACTTCACCGGATAGATGTTGCTCTCCAGCTT
Source organism: Oncorhynchus tshawytscha (assembly GCF_018296145.1). NCBI lineage: Eukaryota > Metazoa > Chordata > Actinopteri > Salmoniformes > Salmonidae > Oncorhynchus > Oncorhynchus tshawytscha. The sequence goes on along the minus strand of NC_056438.1, from coordinate 53,725,254 downwards.
TGTGATGAAACAAAGTTGTGGTGAAATTTGTTCTGCCATTATGTCTTCTTATTGTCTCGGCCTTAGGCCTATATATCACGGTGGCAAGGCATATTACCGAGATGGATTAACATATTCAAATGTAGGAAGTAAGGTAAAGTACATCACAGAAACATATAAATAAGCCTAGGTACGACAGTACTGTGTATACCTGCTTTATCTATGTCTCCCATGCAGTCATACTGTTCAAACAGTGCTGCTCTTTCCTTTATGAACCCAGACGTGTTGGACCATGTAGACATCCTCTGAGGGTGAAAGTAGTTGATGAGTTTATCCCGGATGATCTTGGTTCCTCCCAGCAAAGAGATGGGGATCCTGGCGATGAGGAGGGGGAACATGTTGTCGAACTTGACAAAGTCCTGTCGGAGCATCACCATTCCGCTGTGTCTGTTGGTGTGGGCAGGTTTGCCATACATGGTCAGGAAAGTAGCCTCAAACATGACTGAATTGCAGAACTGGTACATACTTTCAGTCCTCCACTCACTCTCCCCATCCAGGTAGTCTTTATGGAACACAAGCATGAGATTTCCCATCATGCTCTCTGTCAGGTTATCGAGGTTGTCACCCTGCAGAAGGCGGAAGGACCTCTGGATGTGCTCGTCCATTCCGGGGAACTTGCCGCTCCTGACAGGGGGGTAGCCGAACGTCACGGGGGCCACTTGGTCAGAAAACTCATGGAAGTCCAGCTGTTTGCCATGTTTGATGACGTACGGATACAGCAACGGGTTCATTATAAACGTCATGTATTTACCTGAGTGGAAATATGAGGACAGGATTGTATTTCAATAGACATGAAACACGTGTACTGTGTAAAACTTTACTGTTTTAAAAGAGCATTATGCCATAAGTAATACGTGCAATAGAATAGATAGATTTTGTCAACCATTTCGGTAACAAGAACATTGCTTATTTTTTAGAACTACACTATTTTAAAATGTATAATAAAACATTAGTATCCCTCACCAGCAATCAGCACAGTAAATACATCTCCATGTTTCTCCTTATGTGCTGCAAGAAACCCATGAGCATTCTTTCGAAACTCCAAAGCTTTCCCAAGGAATGGAATCCAACCATTTACAAGTGGAGGCTCCCCATCTCTCCTATAAAAGAGATTAACAACATGTCATACCATCAACAAATATATGCATCGAAAATCTTTCAAATAAAATAAGAGATAAAGCATTGATCTACCGGTTTCAGATACAAATGAGATCTTATGGACAAAGGAACTGGTAACAGATACAAGGCGTAGGCATGTGATTGAGCGTCTCCCAAGCCTTCAAGCTGGACTCGTATCAGCTATCCCCAACATCTATTCTCTTTTAACACATACAGTATAACAGACAAATACAGCAGATGATGGGTGGCAAGGTTTAAAGGAAGAATTTAATGACCGAGAATTGAGCACAGACACAATAAAATGTATTTATAAAGCCCTTTTTATATCAGCCAATGTCAGAGAGTGCTATACAGAAACCCAGCCTAAAACAACAAACAATGCAGATGTACTGTAGAAGCACAGTGGCTAGGAAAAACTCCCAAGGCAGGCAGGAACCTAGGAAGAAACCTAGAGAGGAACCAGGCTCTGAGGGGTGACCAGTCCTCTTATGGCTGTGCCGAGTTGAGATTATAACACAGAGCATCATCTCAGGCAAAATTCGATGACAGAGCATGAATCACTCCCTTACAAATTGTATCCAACTCAAACAGCTATAAATAGCTGTAGGGTTGCAAAATTATTACAAATTCTGTGGTTTTCCAGAAATCCTGCTTGGATGATGCCAGATTTCCTGCTTATTCCCCCCTGATTCCAGGAAACCTCCAACTGGGATTTCGGGAAAACCAGTGATTTTTTTGGGAATTTCCCAGAATTTTGCAACCCTAACCCTTAAGTGAATACAGATGGAAGACAATTACAAAGAAGGCAACATGGGAGTTCTGCATAGCAATATAATCGCTTAGTGATTACAGGAAGAGTAGGCTGGTTATTTTCCCAGGGAAATGTAACACTGTACATCTAACACTGCTCTGTTCTCACTGTCCATCCTACAGATCGAATTAAATATTGCCTTCTAATCCATGTATGTGAGTGTGTGTGTCTGAGCATGCGCGTATATGTGCATGCACGGGTGTGCAGTAAAAAGCATCCATGCGTTAGCTTAAAGAAAGGAAGGGGCCGTTTTGACCCTGTCAACAGGACAGCAACACACACACTGGGCCCTTAAAAAACACACACACACACACACACACACACACAGGTCCTTCAGAACACATCAAATCAAAGTTTATTGGTCACATACACAGTTATCAGGTGTTATAGCGGTGCAGGGCAACGTTTATGTACTAGCTCCTAACAATGCAGTCAAATGTCAAATGTACAAAACAAATACACAGAAAAAACGGCAAGAAATCAAGAATGGCGGGCAAATTGACAACCCCAATTGCACTCTAGCAGTATCAAAACGCAATCTATACATATGTACACCGGGGGAATTTACACAACATGAACTAAGATTGACATGTACAGCAGTACATATATTAGTTTGAGCTATGTCAAGAATCCAGTATATAAATAAATATGAAGTGTGAATAAACAGTGTAACTGAAACAATGTACAGTAGTAGATATTAGAATAAGCTATATCAGGGATAGAGTGTTTAACTACTGTGTAGCAGGACTACAAGATGATGTTATATTTATCAAATCAAATTGTATTAGTCACACGTGCCGAATACAACAACAGTAGACCTTACAGTGAAATGCTTACTTACAAGCCCCTAACCATGTCACGCTCGTTGTTAGAATAAACGGACCAAGGCACAGCGTGCGTAGAGTTCCACATGTTTAATTATTGAAATTCACCAAAACAATACAGACACAAACAAAATGTGAAGTAATAGAGTACTCACAGGCACTACACAAAAACAAGATCCCACAAACAGGTGGGAAAAAGCTGCCTAAATATGATCCCCAATCAGAGACAACGATAGACAGCTGCCTCTGATTGGGAAACATTCCAGGCCAACATAGAAACGAAAAACTAGAATGCCTACCCTGATCACACCCTGACCTAACCAAATAGAGAAATAAAAGGATCTCTAAAGGTCAGGGCGTGACAAACCAACAATGCAGTTTAAAAAATACAAATAAGAAATAAAAGTAACAAGTAGTTAAAGAGCTACAAAATAACAATAGCGAGACTATATACAAGGGGTACCGGTACAGAGTCAATGTGCGGGGGCACCGGTTAGTCAAAGTAATTGAGGTAATATGTACATGTAGGTAGAGTTATTAAAGTGACTATGCATAGATAATAACAGAGATTAGCAGCGGTGTAAAAAAAAAAGGGGGGCGGGATGCAAATAGTCTGGGTAGCTATTTGATTATATGTTCAGGAGTCTTGTGGCTTGGGGGTAGAAGCTGTTTAGAAGCCTCTTGGACCTAGACTTGGCGCTCCGGTACCGCTTGCCGTGCAGTAGAAGAGAGAACAGTCTATGACTAGGGTGGCTGGAGTCTTTGACAATTTTTAGGGCCTTCCTCTGACACCGCCTGGTATAGAGGTCCTGGATGGCAGGAAGCTTAGCCCCAGTGACGTACTGGACTGTACGCACTACACTTTGTGGTGCCTTGCGGTCAGAGACCGAGCAGTTGCCGTAACAGGCAGTGATGCAACCAGTCAGGATGCTCTCGATGGTGCAGCTGTGGAACTTTGAGGATCTGAGGACTCATGCCAAATATTTTCAGTCTCCTGAGGGGGAATAGGTTTTGCCGTGCCTTCCTGCTTGGACCATGTTAGTTTGTTGGTGATGTGGACACCAAGGAACTTGAAGCTCTCAACCTGCTCCACTACAGCCCCGTCGATGAGAATGGGGGCGTGCTCGGTCCTCCGCTCGGTCCTCCTTTTCCTGTAGTCCACAATCATGAGGGGCCCTGTGTTGAGGATCAGCATGGCGGATGTGTTGTTACCTACCCTTACCACCTGGGGGCAGCCCATCAGGATCAGTCCAGGATCCAGTTGCAGAGGGAGGTGTTTAGTCCCAGGGTCCTTAGCTTATTGATGGGCTTTGAGGGCACTATGGTGTTGAATGCTGAGCTGTAGTCAATGAATAGCATTCTCACATAGGTGGTCCTTTTGTCCAGGTGGGAAAGGGCACCAAATGGTTGTTTTATGAAATATAATAAGGTTCTTAGGACTCTCTCGCTCCCTTTCTGAGTTAACTGAGAGGAGTCTACTGTTAAAGAGATGGTTTCCACTCTAGCTTCCTGCAGTTAGTCTGGGCATAGGGTGAAGGAAAATGGGTTTTGCTAGAGATAGCATGAGCTGACAATGACTTGATTGATAAAAACCTAAAAGCTGGCATTCCATAGGCAAACTAAGCCAGGTTGTGGGTAAAACACCATCCTGTATAGATAACCAAGGTGGTTTATGGGAGTTGGAACCAGTCTGACTAAGCATGTTTAGGTCCTATATAACATTGTCTTTTTCCTTATCAGTTAAGCACTCTGCAACGCACTTCAGAGTGTGGGGTCGACGGTTTCATTATTGCAATAATGAATCAATATTAAATAAAGATGATTGTTTGAAGAAATGACCAAGTCTCTCTCAGTACTGAATTTCCACAACAATACACAGTGTGAAATGGGAAGTGACCAGTGGTTCAATGCCTTTACAACATCGGACAGCAGCATTGGCTGTGAGTGTGTGTTGTTGTGTATGTGTGTTACATTACATTACTGACACACCCTTAAATTATAACTCCACTCAAACGCTACGCAAAGGAACATCCTCTCTCCTTTTTTGTGGAAGATCTTGCAGTAGTGGACAGAAAACTGTAATACAAACTGAGCAGATTCAGAAAGCTATTATCAAATATTTGTTCAATGATTTTTGAAGCTTAAGGATATGGTTACCAATCAGGGTTTATTTGACCAGTTCGAGGTTGAGCTGGCGAGACATTTGCTTATATAGTCTATAGCCACAGCGTGTGTACACAAGACTATTAGCATAAGGTAACTGAGTTAGGGGCACAATGTTACCCGTCATCTTCTCCCATATTTACCCTATAGACACACAATGTCAGTGGGTCATTATACTGATAAAATAGAGGCAGCATTGTAAGGTGCAGTATACAACAAAGTATTGTGTCATTGAAAACAAATACATAGACTAACTGTTACCATAGATTTCAACATCATTCCTGTCCTGTCCTGTTTTTGCAAACACAAAACACATAACGTCTTATGCAGGAAAATACTGTATCTAGAGCTGACGTAGTGCAGCACGGAGCACAGTGTCCTGTGTCACAAAATAATGCATGAGAATCAACAAAACAATACTAATCTGTGCAATGTCAGTGCTAAACTAACTGATGTGTATGCTTATCCATCCAAGGGATAATATTCCATTTCTCCTGCTAGTGTGTGGAGAGCGCTGGCCATGAGAGACTATCTGCTATTTGTGAGGCCTCAAACTGACAAGTCTCAGCCCAGGCTTGCTTGTTGTTGTGCTTGTGCCCCCACCTAGTCCACACTGCCGCCTGCCTGCCTGTCTGCCTGTCTGCCTGCCAGCCACTTGTCAGAAGCAATCAGGGAGGCTGATAGTGTCTGCCAGCAGTGAGCACATTTGGAGAGGACAGCATCAGAATAAGGGCCCCATGCGTCAGTAACAATATAACAACAGATGCCCACACTGCAGCAATGAGTGTTTATCAATTAGACCTGTCATTTGTTATACTTCACATTAAACAAAATAGGATGATACTGTATGTAGAATATGGAATCCCATTTACCTTTACTGTTGAGGCCCTATTTGCTAGGAAGTTGTTACCCATTACTAAGTAATGTTGCAATCAGCTTGCAGGGGCAACAAAATGCAATCCATAACATGTTCCTCTTACTCAAGATTATCAACAGCAAGGTACTTCCCTTTTGCATAGATAAGAAGAGCGTGGTGGGGTGGGGAACACTGGGGATGATGACTATACTCAGCAGACCTGGGTTCAAATACTAAATCATGTTAAATACTCTATCTGCGCTTGAATGAGCTTGTCTGGCACAATGTAACCAATAGAATAGTCCCAAAACTGTAAACCCCACCATCTGGCACTACAGGAAATCTAGACTCTAGAGAAAATGCTCAAATAATTCAAAAGATTTCAAATAGTATTTGAACCCACCAGGTCTTATTCTCATTAACTGCCTCTCTGGGAGTTGACCAGCCATTGCAAACACTGCTGAAGGAAATTCCTTTAGAGACTGTGTTTGTGGCTGCCCTACTTCTCACAGAGAACACAGTAGGTTTGCAGTCCTAAATGGCACCCTATTCCGTTTATAGTGCAATACTTTTGACAGGGCTCTGGTCAAAAGTAGTGCACTATAGGGGCTAGGGAGCCATTTGGGACGAACGCGGAGTTTGCAGTCCCACGAACTCGCAGTAACAGCAGCAAATGGAACTTAACAAGACATTCATTAATTGCAACCTACTATCTTATCAAGGGGAAGTAATACAGGTATTTAAGATCATGAAAACTATGTTTATAGAGCAAACAACACTGAAGAAAAAGGTAAAGGACTGTTTGTTTGGATATAGCTACACTCAGTGCATACATAAAAAATACGATGACAGTGTAGTCTAACAATGTAAGCCTTCAGTCTAATTGGGAAAACATTTCTCGCTTATCTGGCCGTTGGCCAATGCAGATTTTATCATTCCTAAAATAACGCATTTCATTTCAGCAAATTTGTACACGTCATATTTATGGTTGCTACATTGTTACAACATTGTCAAAACTTTTCACATGAAGATGCAGGTCATAATTTGTTGGCTACTGTAGCTGAAACTCAAATGAAGCAACAACAAGACACTCACTCAAATCTTCTTCATGTTCTTACACAACAGTTTGATAACCTTTGTGCAAATAATCTCCTGCGTGAACGCTATACAAATAATGTTTGTGGTTTTAAGGACCTTGAACAACTATCAGCTCAAAGTGTTTAGACGAAAGTTATATTCCTAAACAGTCACGCGAACAACACAAACTTCAAATAAACTCGGAATTCATCCACCACTTGCCTTGTTCTGCTGAACCGCACGCTGATTAAGTAGAGTGCCAAAAAGCCAAACAACAAAGGTAAAACAAACTCTAACATTTCCTTGGGAGATGACAAAACGTTCCACAACAGGGAAAACTTCGGAAAGTTGTAAATCAATAGTTGTAATCGATAGTCGAAGTCAACTGCTCTCCTTCATATTGCCACAGTTCGGGTTTGGTCATGTGGGCGCGCTGTTTCTGACATGACCACTATCTAATTCTAACCAGACCTGTGTTATGCCGGACGATGTGGCTTTTATTACAGGAAGTACAGTAGTTCAAAGAGTTGAGTAACGAAGCAATGCTGTTGAGCAACAGTGTGAGAAAATAAATCAAACGTGACATTCAAAGCGCAGTTCAAGACATGTTCCAGATGAACAGTTTTTTGCAGTCTCTAATTGGTAGCATTCATTCCATGCACATGCACCCTTCTATCTTGTTGCTGCATATGCTCAAACAATGTCTAAATAATTGTGGCGTAGGGCCCCTAACCTACCTGCCTTGCCTACTAATGTAAACAAATTTAAAAATGAGCCATAATAGAAATGTCACCATCTATGCACAGTTACTGGAAGCTTGCTATCTGATGAAAATATCCCTTCTGTTTGACTCAGATGTATCTTAACTTTATATAGGCTTTACTCTCGATTAACCCATAACTAAAATATTTCCTAGTTTGGTCAGATCTGTCCACAAGAGATTATACAGGCTTCAACCCTTCAACAAATACCATTGATTCACCACATACTGTGCAGTATCTCATCATTGATGTCTAAGTAGGTTGTGTTGTGCTGCATGTAAAATTGTAATATCCATTTCTCTATGAAGAAAGAATTACAGCGAATACAGAAGTGATGTCAACATCATACAGTTCAATGTATGATTAATGCATTTTATGGCTAATACAAATAGAGAAGTGTTTGCTGGAAAGGATGAGTGTATTGATGAATAGTGGAAGTCATAGTGGAATTCATAGGACAGAGACAGAGACCATTACATTTTCCAAGACAACTAACAGAATGAACCTCCAACCGACTAAAGGCCATGGTAAACTGTAAGGGCATAAACTGTTCATTTTAACAAAGTCCACACCTTCCTGAAATGCTTCTCTGTAACACCATGTCTAGACAAACATCCTTGAAAACCTGAGAAAGAATGCTTTCCGTGCCAAAAATATACACATATTTATTTATAACCTTTATTTAACTAGGCAAGTAAGTTAAGAACAAATTCTTATTTTCAATGACAGCCTAGGAACAGTGGGTTAACTGCCTGTTCTGGGGCAGAATGACAGATTTGTACCTTGTCAGCTCAGGGGTTTGAACTTGCAACCTTCTGGTTACTAGTCCAACACTCTAACACTCTAACCACTAAGCTACCCTGCCTCCCATATCAAAAGAGCCTGTTCTCCATTGTCTCAAACAAACACCTAGATACAGATTATTAGGCCAACTAATATGGCCTACTAACTACTGTAACTAATCAGGGCAGGAGGTATGTCATCAGCACACCTCATATGATTAATATAATTCAGATTAAGGTTGCAAATAGGTTGCAATAAAGAAATTCAATGGTTTCCAAGAAATCATGGTTGAAAGATTCAGGATTTCCAGTTTATTCCCTCCTAATTCTGGAAACCCAGGGAATTCATTGAAAAACAAATTGCAACCCTAATCCAGATACCCAGTCTGCCCTACAGGCTGTATATTAGCATTATAATGAAGAGCATTGATTTCAGACCATGTGCATTTATATAGTCTTATTAGAGTTAACATTTCCTGTGTCTCAAATGGCACCCTATTCCCTTTGTAGTTCATTACTTTTGACTAGGACTTTGTGTCCCACTTATCATGCTGTTTCCAGTTTCCAGGAAAGTGTCTTCTGTGCTGAGGGTGGTGAGGGGTGTTGATGGTTTATTTATTTTAAGAATACATTTCTCCTCATTACAATCTGCAGTGATTGTGACAGGTTAAAGGAAATATTCATAGCCTGTTATACATTAAAAAGTATTAGTAAGTTCATAGTATGTGAGGATCTTAAAACATCTAAGGTTAAAAAGATGCATTCAGTATTAGTTGATAGAGATTGATAACATTCATATAATTGTGTTAAAGTTCAAATCTGTCAAGGGGTACGAATTGTGAGAGTAATGTGTCAACGTTATATTGATTACTTTATTTTGTGGTGCCTAAAAGTGTTAATCTGTGATCTACGAAATGCTCTTAATCTATGAGCCGGGGATCGATTGCTCTGGTCTCCACCCATATTCCTGGGGAAAATCGCTGTCTTTTCTCATTACACTAAACGTTGAATTGAGAATACAACACCGTATCACTCTCGTGATTATTTCTCCCCTGTTCTCAGGTACTTTATTGATGATAAAAATAGTAATTTAAATGTTATAACTCGCTAACATGTCAAGAGTGTTTAAGGTGTGTCTTAGTAACGTCTTGAGGAAGTTAGAGTTAAGTTTGAAGAGAGTAATATTAGCCCTGCTCGGTTGAAGTGAAGAATAGCATCATACTGAGAGTAGCTGCCATTTTATGTCGATTGTGAATGAACATGTACGTTGTTAATAAGATATTTTGCTGTGTTAGTTGTATAATGGGTTTTCTGTTGTTTTGTAATGTGTTACTTTTGTGAAATGATGACACTAAACGTTGAATTGAGAATACAACACCGTATCACTCTCGTGATTATTTCTCCCCTGTTCTCAGGGGTGTAACATTTTTGGAGGCACCGCTGAGATAGCTGCTCAGATGTCCAGTTTCCACACCCTGGTCGCAGAATTCTGAGCCAGCTAAATCTCCACATAACAACTCAGGCAGGCTGCAGTGAGGAAAGTGTTGCTGTTCGAGGGAAGTTGGAAGTTAGTGGTTAAGTACGTGTCAACTGAGGCCATTGATCGACCATCAGAGACAGTAAGGACCATCTAATTCAGAGTCAACTCCTGCACAGTAAAAGTTCCTCCTGTTCTGTCAACATGACAAGCGTCTTGGAAGAACTACAGGAAGAGGTAGTAGGAGATTTGCACACCCTGACTAAAGACAAATTACTAGAGATATGTGATTTCCTTGAAATATCAGGCGAACAGAGAAGAGATGTTAAAGACAAATCCCGCATAGCATTAATGACTCGCATTATGATGTTCCTTGAAAGAGATGAAGTCGCAGAGTTAGAAGATGGCGGCATGTCGGAATTGTTGCTACTTAGAGACGAAATGACAGAGATGATCAGTGGCATAGATAACAAAACAGGGCAAATTGACCATGATATTGAACCAGCCGGAACGCATCACAGAATAGAGGAACTGAGAACTGTAACTCCATAACAAGGGTTGGGAACTGAGCAGATTATTGCAGCCAAAGCCAGTGATTCTCTGCGTCAGCCCCAACAACATGCCAATCTTCAGGGGAGCGTGCCGCTCTCACCCAATGCACAGCCCAGCTCATACTGGCGCAAAGAGTTTAAAATATCTGGTCAGATAGGTGAACCGGGCCAGAAAGAAAAACTGATTTTTTTCCAGCCTTGCCCATCAGATTGAAAATGGACTTAACAGAGGCTATCCTGAGGTAGAAATAGTAGACGCAGTAGTCAGGGCTATTTCTCCAGGCTCACAGCTACGCAGCTACTTGGAAGGTAAACCCCAGCTAACTCTTCCCACACTTAGATGTATCCTGCATTCCCACTTCCAAGAGAAGAGTGCAACAGAGCTTTACAAACAGCTAGCTTCAGAAGCACAGCATAGCAAGGAGACCCCTCAAAGCTTCCTGATGCGCGTTTTAGATTTGAGGCAAAAAGTACTGTTTGCATCCCAGGAGTCAGAATCAGGGCTTAAGTATGACCCTACTCTAGTCCAGAGCATGTGTTTTCACACAGTCCTTACGGGTCTCCAGAGTGACAGTATCAGGATAGACATGCAGCCTCTCCTGCTAGAGAGCAAAACATCAGATGAGGTTTTGCTAGAGAAGCTTAACATTGCTTGTGCTAATAAGATAGAAAGACGAAACAAAAAGCGGTTTAATGCCCCACAGCCTGCTACAACTGTAAGTGTAGTCCAGTTAGAAGATACGCCATCTGCAAAGTGTCCTGTGAAGGAAGCCAAAGCTAAGATACCCGCAGGACTGTTAACAGAGTTAGCTGAACTTAAGACAGGTGTAGCTTCTCTAAAAGGTCTCAGTGCAGAGATTGATCAGATTAAGGAGACATTACAGCAGCCTATGTTTCAGTCACCGCCTTGTGCCTATGCCCCACCCCCAGTTAGGAGGCCAGATAGGGACCCCCAGCCACCTGTTTTCCAGCAGCAGTATTACAGCAGCTACAGTCGGTCCCAAGCACCTGACCCTGCACAGCATCAATATGCACCTAACTGGTATACCAACCGCTCTGCTTAAGCTCCAAGGAGGTGTTTTGTCTGCCAGCAGGCCAGAACAGATGCACGCTGCACACACTGCTTCCGATGTGGGAGTGGAGAACATTTTCAAGCTGAATGTAAAATCCGGGGAGCCAGACCATCAAGGGAGGCCCCTTTAAACGGAAACGGGTTACCGCTGAGGGACGAGTGTTAACCGTAGGTTCCAAAAAGTCCCAGAAATGTGCAAATTGTGCCAGAGAAGATTCATTTGAGAACCTGAAACAATGTTCATCATGTAAAGAGACACTGTACTGTTCCAAAGTATGTCAAAACCAACATTGGACTAAACATAAGGAAAAATACACTCACCTGAAAATTGACTCTAATAGTGAAAGGTTTTCCCGCACAGAGGAAAATGCCCACTCCTTACCATCCCTAGCTCAAGGTTGCCACCCCCGTAAGGTCACCTCGCTAGTCGGCAGACAGTGCCTTATTGAGTGTCACCTGAATCGCCACCACCTCCAAGCTCTATGGGACACAGGCTCTCAGGTATCGGTCATTGATGAACGATGGAAAGAGGAATCTCTCCCAAACGCAAGGCTGAGAGATGTTTCAGAAATCCTGGACTCACCTGATGATCTAAGGTTGACTGCAGCAAATGGGACTGAAATGCCGTACCTGGGATGGATTGAAACAACTTTTCGGCTAGCCTCTGAAACTGACCAAACAAAGGAACTGATCATCCCGGTGCTGGTAATGAAAGGCTGTCACCTATCACATCCCATCATAGGTTTCAATGTTATCGAGCACATCCTGACAATGACCGAAAAGACTAAACGATACAGTACAGTAAAAACAGCTTTCCCAAGCCTCAAAAGAAACAAGGTGAGAGCTTTCATACAGGCTGTTAGTGCAGAACAGACAGATGAATACGCAGTGAAAACCAAGAAAGAGAAGGTTGCTGTACCAAAACACAGTAGCATTCAGATTGAGTGCTGTGTAGCTTCCCAGCCTTTCAAAGATGACATGACAATGTTTTTCCAGCCAGACCTGAACCCGCAGTGGCCAGACGACCTTGAGTTCTTTGACACACTAGTCAGAGTCAGGAAAGGTGTTTTTCCAGTTATCCTGCTTGATGTCTCTAACCCCACTGACCACGACATTGCCCTGCTAGGACGCACAATAATCTGTACAGTACAAACCATTATGACTGTGTTACCTGCCCAAGTCTTTGAAAAAACTGTCACCCCAGCCACAGTAAATCACACCAGCGTTCGAACCCCATGTACTGCTACTGAACAGTGGGATCCACCAGTAGATTTAACTCACCTAACCGAAGAACAGAGAGAGGTTGTTAGGCAAATGCTTAGAGAAGAGTGTCACTCCTTCTCCAGATCAGGCAATGACATTGGCTGCATTGAACGATTGAAAATGACTATTTCTCTAAAGGACTCTGAACCAGTAAAGCGCACAGGCCACTGTATCAGGAGATGAAGGGTTACATTTATGACCTCATAGTCCAGGGCTGGGTTAGGAAGTCAAACTCTTCATATTCTTCACCTGTCGTGTGCGTTCGTAAGAAGGACGGGACCCTCCGGTTGTGTATAGATTACAGAGACCTGAACAGAAAGACACATCCCGACCGCCAGCCCATCCCTCGGGTCCAAGATATCATGGACAGTTTAGGTGGTAATTCCTGGTTCTCCCTCTTAGATCAGGGAAAAGCGTATCACCAGGGGTTCATCTCTGAAGAAAGCAGACCACTGACAGCATTTGTGACCCCGTGGGGACTATGAGTGGATACGTATGCCATTCGGCCTCATGAACGCTCCTGCAGCTTTTCCACGGTGTATGGAGGAGTGTTTGGAAGGGCTCCGGGATAACATCTGCACTCCTTATCTGGACGACACGCTAGTTTTCAGTAAAACATTCGACAGCCATGTGAATGATGTGCGAAAAGTTTTGCAGCGTCTCAGAGAGTATGGCATGAAACTCAAACCAAGTAAGTGTGATCTCTTTAAACCCCAGGTCCGTTATTTGGGCAGAATAGTGTCAGGAGAGGGCAGCCAAGTTGACCCAGCCGATTTTGAAGCAGTAAGAGCATTGAAAGAAATCAGACCAGAGACTGTGGGCCAGCTCAGAAAAATGCTTGGTTTACTCACTTACTACAGACAGTACATCAAAGACTTTTCTAGGAGTGCCAGCTGCCTGTATGACCTCCTGAAAGCAGATTCAGAGAAATTACCTGACCACCCACGGAAAACAAAAACAAAGAAAGTAAGTCATGTGGTGCCCTCAAACAAGCCAATCCTGTGGACTGACCAGCATCAACAGGCACTTGAACAGCTGATTGAGTGTTTGCTTCACCCACCAGTTTTAGGTTTCCCTGATTTCACTCAGCCATTTGTTGTACACACTGATGCGTCACACCAAGGCTTGGGAGCAGTTCTTTATCAAAAGCAAGAGGGGAAGCTTAGGGTCATTGCTTATGGCTCTCGAACCTTAACAGCAGCTGAGAATAACTATCACTACCACTCGAGCAAGCTAGAATTTTTACAGTGCCTTGCGAAAGTATTCGCCCCCTTGAACTTTGCGACCTTTTGCCACATTTCAGGCTTCAAACATAAAGATATAAAACTGTATTTTTTTGTGAAGAATCAACAAGTGGGACACAATCATGAAGTGGAACGACATTTATTGGATATTTCAAACTTTTTTAACAAATCAAAAACTGAAAAATTGGGCGTGCTATTTCAACCTGCGTGTCATGATCGAGTTTGGTGTTGGGGGACAAAATCAATTTGCACACGATGGCGCACGCACGCGGCCGGTTTGGGTACTGTGTTATTAGGGTTAGCGAAAATGCTCTCCAAATCTGCTACGAAAATCACTTCCGGACGTAGCTGTATCGAAGTGGTGTGAAAAGAGTATGTCCCAGTCTGTCAAGGCTCACATAGAATTTGAAGTCTTTTTAGTGAGTATTAAACACAATGTTCTCTCTCCTAAAATGAGTCAGGTGTTAATAACACTGATACCTAAGCCTAAAATAGAAGTGCTGCTCATGGATAACTGGCGTCCAATTTGTCTTCTTAATAACGACTATAAGATATTAGCCTTACTACTTGCAAAAATAATTAAAGAAGTCCTGGATGCAATCATTGACTGGATGCAAGTCCTGGATGCAATCATTTCTAACAATATCAGACTGGTATTAGACATACTTGACTACTCAGACCTAATAACTGAGGATAGCTTCATATAATTTTTAGATTTTTATAAAACATTTGACACAGTAGAGCATCAGTTCCTCTTCCACTCCCTTGAGAGACTTGGCTTTGGGGATTTTTTCTGTAAGGCTATTAAGACTCTATACAAATGGTAACAGCTCTATCAAATTGAAATATGGCACCTCGCCTAGATTTGAGTTAAAGAGAGGAATTAGGCAAGGTTGTCCTATCTCTCCGTGCCTGTTTTTATTAATCACCCAACTTCTTATAAATTATTTAAATAATAGGCCTGTACAAGGTATTTCCATAGCTGGTAAAGAAATTATTATAAGTCAGCTGGCAGACATTACTACACTTTTTCTGAAAGATGCTAACCAAATTCCCATATCGATAAATGTGATACAATCCTTTTCCAAAGCATCTGGTCTACATCTTAACATTAATAAATATGAACTCATGACTGTCAAAGATTGTTTGACACCTTCATATTATGGTATTCCAGTAAAAGAAGAACTTACATATTTAAGCACAACCATTACAAAGGATCAGAAATCTAGAGGCTTACTACATTTTAACCCTCTTGTTTAAAAAAATCCCAGAAGAAGCTAAATCAATGGCTACAGAGGGACTTATCTTTAAAAGGTAGTCCTAATAACCAAGGCTGAAGGTATCTCTAGACTAACATATGGTGCTCTATCTTTATATCTTGAGAGTAAAATAAGCAAGGAGATATATCAGATGATTTTCAACTTTCTGTGGAGAAACCGTACCCATTACATTAGGAAAACTGTTGTAATGAACACTTATCAGAATGGTGGACTGAATTTTCTGGACTTTACTACCTTAAATAATACTTTTAAGATCAATTGGATAAAACAATTCCTAAGAAGACCCACTTCTATGTGGATTTTATTCCTCATCATGTCTTCTCTACTTTTGGTGGCCTTAACGTCATGTTTGTTTGCAATTCTAATATTGACAAAGATCCAGTGAAACTTTCTGCTTTTCATCGGCAGGTTTTCTTGTCAAGGTCCTTAATTTATAAGCATAATTTTTCTCCACACAAATATTATATATGGAATAATCGGGATATATTGTATAAAAATACTTCTTTGTTTTCAGAATATTGGTTCCGAAATAATATCCTATTGGTGAGCCAACTGGTAAATGCAGAGGGTCTTTTACTCAGTTGTAAGGAATTCTTAACACTTTACAAGGTCCCTGTAACACCTAAAGATTTTGCAATTGTTTTAGGTGCCATTCCGTCAGGTGTTGCTTTATTATTCAGGAACATGTCAAGACCTGACCCTCAGAGCCTACCTTCCGTTGACCCTGCTGACTCATCAGTAGGAAAGATTTGTTTCTCTTTTTGTCCATTCAACAACAGAGCGATATGAACCTTGTTTCAACAGGATGTTTTATCTACACCTTATGTCATGCCTCATTGGAATGGATTTATTGATAATATCTGTTGGAAAAAGGTTTGGATGTTGCCACACACATACCTACTTGTTAACAAAATTAAGTAAGTTTCCTTTAAAATGATTCATAAATATTATCCTGCCAACCACTATATGAAACCTTTTTGGGATAGGGGGCAGCATTTTCACTTTTGGATGAATAGCGTGCCCAGAGTGAACTGCCTCCTACTCTGTCCCAGATGCTAATATATGCATATTAGTAGTATTGGATAAAAAACACTCTGAAGTTTCTAAAACTGTTTGAATGATGTCTGTGCGTATAACAGAACTCATATGGCAGGTGAAAACCTGAGAAAAATCCAACCAGGAAGTGGGACATCTGAGGTTTGTAGTTTTTCAAAGCTTGGCCTACCGGATACACATTGAGATATGGATGAGGTTGCACTTCCTATCCTAGGGCTTCCACTAGATGTCAACCATCTTTAGAAACTGGTTTGAGGATTCTACTAAAAAGGAGGGGCTCATGAGACCTCTTTGAGTCAGTGGTCTGGCAGAGAGCCTCGGTCTCATGACGCCCGCTCCTGACAGAGTTACCTCTCGTTCCAATGCTTTTCTGAAGACAAAGGAATTCTCCGGTGGGAACATTATTGATGTTTTATGTTAAAAACATCCTATCGATTGATTCCATACATCGTTTGACATGTTTCTAAAGGACTGTAATCAAATCAAATCACATTTATTTATATAGCCCTTCGTACATCAGCTGATATCTCAAAGTGCTGTACAGAAACCCAGCCTAAAACCCCAAACAGCAAGCAATGCAGGTGTAGAAGCACGGTGGCTAGGAAAAACTCCCTAGAAAGGCCAAAACCTAGGAAGAAATCTAGAGAGGAACCAGGCTATGTGGGGTGGCCAGTCCTCTTCTGGCTGTGCCGGGTGGAGATTATAACAGAACATGGCCAAGATGTTCAAATGTTCATAAATGACCAGCATGGTCAAATAATAATAATCACAGGCAGAACAGTTGAAACTGGAGCAGCAGCAAGGAGTCATCATGTC
Organism: Oncorhynchus tshawytscha; assembly: GCF_018296145.1. NCBI lineage: Eukaryota > Metazoa > Chordata > Actinopteri > Salmoniformes > Salmonidae > Oncorhynchus > Oncorhynchus tshawytscha. The sequence goes on along the minus strand of NC_056438.1, from coordinate 53,708,063 downwards.
AGGTAATCCTGAGGCATGGTCCTAGGGCTCAGGTCCTCCGAGAGAGAGAAAGAAAGAGAGAAAGAGAGAATTAGAGAGAGCATACTTAAATTCACAAAGGACACCGGATAGGACAGGAGAAGTACTCCAGATATAACAAACTGACCCTAGCCCCCCGACACATAAACTACTGCAGCATAAATACTGGAGGCTGAGACAGGAGGGGTCAGGAGACACTGTGGCCCCATCCGAGGACACCCCCGGACAGGGCCAAACAGGAAGGATATAACCCCACCCACTTTGCCAAAGCACAGCCCCCACTTTATGGAACAAATCAGTAATTTATTGCTGAACTGGGATTCCTGGGAGTGCCTTCTGATGAAGATCATCAAAGGTAAGTGAATACTTATGGTGTTGTTTCTAATTTTGTTCCAAAATGGCAGATTTTCCTCTGGCTGTTTTGGGTTCTGAGCGCCGTTCTCAGATTATGATTTTTCCGTAAGGTTTATTGAAATCTGACACAGCAGTTGCATTAAGGAAAACATCAACTCTAATTTCTCCTTTTGTAATGACCACCCAGAAACAGTGTTGCATCTTATTTGGCATTGTATTCATGTAAGAAAACTGTGGCAAGACATCAGTATATTTATAATTGAACACATTTATGAAGATCTTACACTATTGTGGAGAGATGTTCTGCTTGGATTCTTTACCTACGATAGAAATAAGCTGAAACATTTTTATGTAATTAATTTCATTATTCTTTTGGCCAAATTTCATATTCACAAATGTAAATTTACAAACAAAACACCACATTTTCTTACCTTACAAAGGGAAATTGAACTATATTTTAAGACAATTAAATACTCTACTAACAAAAAAGCTGTTAGAATAATAAGTGTATGTATGTCCCTTAAGGTCCTTATGTAATGTGATATTGTACCGCCTAGCCCAATTGTCTTTTGTATATTATTTATATATACTTGTGATCCCACATGTACTTCATGTATTGATTTGTTGTTAATAAAAAAGGAAAATAAAAATTTTAAAGGCTCACAGAATTATGTGATTACGCGCAGCAGTAGTTCGTAGTTTGGGGTTTTCTTAATTGATTATTTGGATGAATATCTATTGGGAGAAGGCGGTGCTTAATCTGGTGCTGTGATTTTCAAGACCATGTGCTAGTTTCCACTAGATTCCACAGCCACAATGTCAAAATTGGCTATATCGTAAAAATGTATGAATGCAAAAATGTCCTTTTTGTCCATGATAAACACGGTGAAATTAGTGAAAGGGAGGGGTTTGGCCAATAGTTTCCATTTACCACGGAGGAGACTTTGCTTCATTCCTTTGCAAAGGAAATGACAAACTTTCTCCAGATAATGCTACTTTTGTGTCGCCGAGATTAGTGAGAAGGTAGTAAAATGAAAGTAAAAATGATTTTCTCCAAAGATGATCATAGCTTTCAGAACATGTCACATCTTTTGGTTAGAACATTCTGTCCTGATACCCCTATACATTGTTCACTAAAGTCACTAGCAGTGGGCGTGGCTTGATAGCCTTGTTCACCAGCCAGGTCCACACTGCCATAGTGTCTAGAACCACATGAGGCTTCTGGCTCCTAAATATCTTATCCAAAAAGTATAACAACATTCAGAGGGGATACCATTGCTTATTTAGTATTACTTTGGGTGCCAGTGTTTGTATGTGTAAACCAACCCATAAATGGATGTGATCTCATATACAGAATATCTGAAATCAAACAGTATAATTTGCTTCTCACATCTTCGGGCATAATTGAAAGCTACATGAAGATCACAGTTTTGACACCAGACGTCAGATTATTCTGATTACAAAATTTCACTCAGTCAGAGATCTGACAAGATGCTCATGTCTCCGCCATAACAATGGGGGTAGTTTTCCAAAAGACGGGAAGGCAGGCGACAAGCTTAGGTCTGCATATTAAGCCAATAGAAATGCATTGGGCTTATTCTTGAGAGATTTTGGCGAGAGTGAGCCCTCTCACTTTGCCTCTTCCTCTCTAACACAGTGCCATGTTATGATCACTATGGAATGTGGAAGCCCGTTCCCTCCACCCAAGAAAATTATCTGACTACGAGTTATAAGTCATAATTATCAGAGTTGTAAATCATAATTATTACATAGTAAGTCTGGATCATGGACATTGAAAAGTCCTGCCGGTCCTTTTACTTTTTATCATGGTTGGATGACTTACAATAGTGAAGTATTAAATTATCTCAGGGGACAGTACCAGAGACTGTAAAGGGGCTGTTGCCTCACTAGAAGTTTTCAGAAGTTATTTTAAAAATATATTATTTTCTATATTATTTTCTATTAGTTTAGGGTTCATCTAATCCCGACCTGACAGTGTTCCTTTTCAACTAATCTATTTTGTTTTCCAACCCTCAGGAGACTATGAGAAGGGAGTGGGCCACCTGACCAACGCCATTGCTGTGTGTGGTTAACTCCGGCCGCTCCTCTAGGTGCTCCGCAGACCTACTCCTGTCTTTTAGATCCTGCTGAAACGGTCCACTGTCAGCCAGGTGAGTCTGCTCTCCCATGGAAAGGAAGGGCTGTTGTGGCACCTGACAGATTGTAAATTACTTTTTTTGTATTACTGTTTTATGTAGTTACTGTACAAGCATAAATTGTACAGATTCAATTTACATCTCTCTCTGTTTGCTATTTGTACAGTAGATTATCATTCTATCCTCTTAGTTTGAATATATTGTTTTTATATATTTAGAGTTTGAAAGTAGTGTTAGGTTAAAGCTCTTTGTGCATGAGAACAGTACAGTTAAAAATGACAAATTGTTACTGGCAGTCATTAGCAGCCGTAAGAATGTATGTTCCTTTTTCCTTCTTCCTTTTTGTCGGAATAAAACAGGATATAATGAGGACTAGATGAAATATGTCTCTCTGCCGATAGGCAGAGTGCATGTAATGGACAAAAATAACTGGTCTTGTGATATTTATAGGTATTTTTCTTTTCATTTCTTAAATGAGCATGAATTTATAATATTGTGCTGTTATTATTTCCTTTAATATTATCTATTATTGTTGTTAATATATATTGTTTTCTGACTGTTTTCCATGGTATTTGGTTGGTTCTCTCTTAAAAAGCACCCCCATAGATATACAATAGAGCTATGGGGCTTTGAATGTGTGGTGGCAGTACTTAATTATGTCATCATGGGACTGCCCATATTTCCCTCTGGCCTGCGCCAACTGGCAGCCAAGGGTTTGCCTTAGGAAGCAAGTGTGCATCATGAGTCAGGGAGATGGTCTGATGGTCTTAGTGACAACAGACCTAGATATGGGGGTGGGTTAGTGGGTGGAATATTAGGACAACTGAAGGTTTACACCGTTGCAGCTACAGTATGTTTAACAGTGAAAATATTATGGTACAGCTATGTGGACACTTAATCATCATGGTACTTTTTGATGGTAGGTTTACAAACATTGGTTGTGGTAAGTATAATTGAAACTTGGGTATCATTATGGTAAGTGGTGACATAAGAATAGCCAGTTACAATTGTAATGGCTTAGCAGATCATAAAAAAATATCAATTTTTACCTATCTGAAAGATAAGGAATATAATATATATTGTTTACAGGAAACTCACTCTATATAAATAGAAGAAGTTGGGTAGAAAAAAGGACTGAGAGGGAGAAATATATTTCTGTCATGGGCAAGGAAACTCAAAGGAGTGATTATATTAATGATCAACTATTTTAAACCAATTGTGCAAACTGTGCAAACAGATCCTCAAGGAAGATGGATCCTTTTAAATATGCTATTGGACCAAAAAACAGATCTGGCTAATTCATCTGTATATGGGCCAAATAATGACGATCCACACTCCTTTGAAAATATATATAATAATCTATTGAGCTCACAAGCAACGAATGAATCTATTATTATGGTGGGAGATTGTAATATGGTTTTAAGTACTTCATTCTTGCTGGCATCAAAAGTTTATGAGTATTAATAGGAGACCGAATGATCAGACCATCATCTAATTGGCCTCCATGTAACTCTTACAGAATTTCCACGTGGATGGGGATATTGGAAATTTAATCAAAGCCTACTAGATGTCGATTTGTTCTTAACTAAGACAAAATAATTAATAATTGACTTTCTTCTGCATAACATAGGTACAGCATATCCCCGTATTGTATGTGACACTTTTAAATGTGCCTTTAGAGTCCATGCAATGAAATACTAATCTTTAAAGCAAAAGCAATTTAGGTCAAAGGAGATTAGACTAATAAAGGATATAGAGGAAATAACAGTGCAGGTAGATGGTAATGGAAACTGTACTATAGAGGCACAAAATAGGTTAGAGGAAAAACAAAAAGGATTGCAGGAACTTATACAAGAACGATCAAGTGTAATGTTTTTTTTTTAATAGAGCGAAAATTCTTCTTAAATAAACAGAAATGCTACCACAAATTTACAGAAACTAGTTGCAAATGACAGTCATCCATGGTTCACCAAATTATATTTTGAAAGAGGAAGCAAAATATTTCAAACATATGTATTCTTTTCAGTCTCCTCCATCTCCACTGAATGTTGTTAACTGTAAGGATTTATTTCCTAATAATCATCATGTAAAATTAACACATTTACAGAAAGACCTGTGTGAAGGCCTACTTACAGAGGAGGAACTTTTTGAGGCAGTTAAATATTTTTAGTCTGGAAAAACATACAGACATACTTGGTATTCATATTTTTAAAAAATATAAATTAACTTACTACAATCAATTTCAATAGAAAGTTTGCAAAAATAGATGCAACCATGGAGAAATAAGTACTTGCCTATTTATGCAAAAATCACATTGATTATCTCTTTGGTCCTATCACAGTTTACTTACTAATGGCACAGCCTACACCAGACAACTCATTTTTTAAATCATATGAGCAAAACATATTTCACTTTATTTAGAATGCTAAGCCTGACAAACTCAAACATGCCTATTTATATCATGAATATGAGTTTGGGGGGCTAACATGATTACATATTAAAGTATTAAACCTCTCACGAAAAGCTTCACTCATACATAAGTTATACTTAAACCCCAAATGGTTCTCCAGTAGATTATTAAGTAAGGTTCCTTCTTTGTTAAAAAAAAATGCCTTTTTGTCTAACAACTGCTCATTTCCGACTAATTGAAAATGACATTTTATTTAAATTATCGGCCTTACTTAAACAAACCATACAAAGCTGGTCACAATTTCAGTTTTATCTTCCAGAAGAAATAGATCAAATATTACAACAAATAGTATGGTTAAACTCAAAAATACTGATTAATTTAAAAAAAAAAAACATTTTTTATGGATAAAAAAATTGTATTATAGTCATTAATGATATTATGAATCGAAACGGTGGAGTTGTGTCATATATGCAGCTATCGAAAATATATGGGAACGTCTGCTCAATACAAACTTACAACCAAATGACTGCAGCATTACCACAAAAATGGAGGAGGCAAGTGGAAGAGGGAGAAGGTAGGGAATTTGTTTGTCTGCCATATATTATAGACCAAAACAGGCTGAAAGAAATTGGCATAAATAAAAAAAGATATCCGTTTCAATTGAGGGCAAAAATGTTGACAGCTGCTCCATACAGGTAGCAAAATACATGTGAAGAGATTGTTGATGTACCGATTCCATGGCACATGGTTTATGAACTGATAAAAAAAACAACACTTGATTCAACACTTAGATTTTTTAATTTTAAATTAGTATACAAAATTCTTGCCACCAACAGAATGCTATATATATGGGGCATACAACAATCTCAGCTCTATAGATTGTGCTGCGAAGAAACATAATCACTAGATCCTTATTCTGGCACTGACCCTATGTAGCTTGTTTCAGGTCACAGGTTCAGAAATGGTTAAAAAAAAATCATTAACTTCAAATTAACCTTACCAATAGCAGTGTTGGGCGATTTGGAAAGCCATAGTCAATCAATCAATAACATAATAATACTCATAGGAAAGGTTTTCATCTTTAGCTCACAATCTGTGGATTCTATGCGATTTAGAAAGGTTAAAAATGTCAAACATCACAGCACAATTGAAAAATATGGAAATGAAACGAGGGTGGTCTATGGTGATAGGTGGGATGGGCTGAGAGTGTCTGAGGGGTGGGATTAAAGATCTTATGTTTGGTAATGTATTATTGTTATGTGATGCTGTATATAAAAGTAACATATATGTCAAAGTATGTATATGTAGCTGAAAAGCTGTAAAAACAAAAAAAGTGTCCTTTCGAAGAGGGATGTTAGGGCAGTACGGGGAGCAGGGACGTGACCATGGCACTTAGGTCCAAGAAAAAAAGCTGTCGGTCCAAACTGCATATGTCTGAGCTGCAGAGCTCTGGTTGGAGCTAGCTACAATCTTGCATCTGTCCCAATATAGTTCCTTGTTTTTGTAGTTTTTGCCCCAAGCACTACTCCACGTGCTTCCCTTGCTTGGTGTGATGGTGACTTCGGTAAGATATTTATTATGATTATGAAATGTAAAGTAAAGTAACTTAATGCTTTGTAGTCCAAGCTATTTAAAGTATTGATTGAGTGGAGCGCAAGCCACCATCTGGGTAGTCTTGGAAAACCAGACCAAGGCAACAGCAGTGATTAGGTTTGGGATTAATGACAGACTCTTTCGGTAACTTCAAAAAATTGTTCCGGGGAGGGTCCTCCTCAGACAGACAACTCTCCTAACAAATCACACGTTTGGGTGGGAGGGGCTTAAAATGCCGTCAAGAATTGAGGGGATTTGATTATTTGGCCCGGGCTACCCCGATGGGGAGAGTTTGCACCGAGTGAAAAGTGATTGCATTTCTTTTGGATTTGCCTCTTGGACGTGAGCCAGGTGCCCCATTCAAAGCCCATTGCAATGTTGGCTCAAAACACAAGTGATGTAGCATAGGCTAAATTAAGCATGTGGAGTATTGAGTAAGATTCTGTGTTTTCACATGCAAAAGTGATTGCTTTAGATAAAAACACTTTAGCTGCCTTCCCAATGAAAATTAGTTTGAACATTTGAACATATATTTTATTTAATATACAGTACCAGTCAAAAGTTTGAACACACCTGCTCATTCAAGGGTTTTTATTTAGTTTGACTATTTTCTACATTGTAGAATAATATTGAAGACATCAAAACTATGAAAGAACACATATGAAATCATGTAGTAACCAAAAATGGTTATTTATGTTATATTTGAGATTATTCAAAGTAGCCACCCTTTGCCTTGATGACAGTTTGGCACACTCTAAATATATACAATATATTTGTATTTGTTTAACACTTTTTTGGTTACTACATTATTCCATATGTGTTATTTCATAGTTTTGATGTCTTCACTATTATTCTACGATGTAGAAAAGGGTACAAATGAAGTAAAACCCTTGAATGAGTAGATGTGTCCAAACTTTGACCGGTACTGTAGGTATGCTTCTGGATGATGCACCATGCTGCCTTGTTGACAACATGACAGAGCAGCCCAGATTATTGTTCTATCGGAGAAGGGCACTCCTCCCTCACCATGTTTGCCTGTTAACGCCACGGGCCATAGACCCGGGCACCACAGCTCAGGTTAATAGTACTCCCTCATTGTGCTGGGACAGTGTTTCTAAACTCCGGTCCTCCAGTACCCCCAACCATACTAATGTACGTTGTAGCCCCGGACAAACACACCTCATTCAACTCATCAAGGGCTTGATGATTAGTTTACAAGTGAAATCAGGTGTGCTTGTCTGGGGCTACAATACAAATGTATACTGTTGGGGGTACTCGAGGATTGGAGTTGGGAAACGCTTTGCTAGGACAATTGGATAAGGCAGTGACGTAGGAAGGTCGGATGTCCCAACTCCGCCCTTTCCAAACTGACGTTCTTTACGTACAGACATGTAAGCCGAAATATTGGTTAATTGTGGGAGTCAACCTGTCTGTCTAGAGCAGCCTTTCCCAAATTCGGTCCTGGGGACCCCAGAAGGTGCTCGTTTTTGTTTTTGCCCTAGCACTACGCAGCTGATTCAAATAATTCAAGCTTAATAATGAGTTGATCATTTGAATCAGCTGTGTAGTGCTTGGGCAAAAACTAATTGGAGTCTCCAGGATTAAGTTTGGGAAACGCTGTTATAGAGACTACCATCCGGGTATGTATTATTGATTGATAACTGTTGGTGCTGGCTCACAAACAAACAAAAGGTGACAGTGATTTTAATCTTGTAACTTAAAGAGAAACTTACACTGAGTATACAAAACATTTAGGACACCTGCTCTTTCCATGACAGACTGACCAGGTGAAAGCTATGATCCCTTATTGATGTCACTTGTTAAATCCACTTCAATCAATGTAGATGAAGGGGCGGACACAGGTTAAAGAAGGATTTTTAAGCCTTGACAATTTCTTGGATTGTGTACCGTTTTTCATGCTCAACAGTTTCCCGTGTGCATCAAGAATGGTCCACCACCCAAAGGATATACAGCCAACTTGACACAACTATGGGAGGCATTGGTGTCTACATAAGCCAGTGTCTCATGTAGAGTCCATGCTAAGATTAATTGATGTTGTTCTGAAAGCAAAAGGTTGGGTTGCAACTCAATATTAGGAAGGTGTTCTCAGGGTATATATTTTATGAAACATACAAATTATAACCTGTTTCCTGACCACAGGTGCTTTTTCTAGGACAATAATTACTGTAACCTTTAGGACAATTTCTCCATCACAGGTCCCCATGTGTACAGTAAGGTATATCGTTAACATAACTTGTGATGGTTTAAATGTTCCGATTAGGCATGACAAATCAATTACCTATTTACATTATACTTCACACAAACATTTCATATGCATTGAATATAGGATTTTCACCATTGTGTAGTAAGATGTATCTTAAAAAGTATTGACTCGAGCAAATATGATGTAACAATACTGGATGGGTAGCGCAAGCAGGTGAGCTTCCTCTATCTTTAAGGGAAACACTGAGGGTGGAATTTCAGAGTCTCCGACTAGGTCGAGGTGAAGTCAAGGATAGTTCACTCAGGCCGTTTAAGTAGACAATGGTAAGAGGGTGGATCTCCCATAGACACCCAATGTGATATCAGCTGGGTCTGGTCTACTTAGTTCATTGATATCCACTGAAACAGAAAAAATGAGGGAGTGGTATGTCTCGCTTCATCTTCCGTCTCTGGTGAAGCTCTTGATTCACCTGGCTTGACCAAGAGGTTATGTGATGGGGTCCAGCTGAGGTCACTATGAAGGAGATGGGAGACCACGCACCTACTTAAAGGGATACTTTGGGATTTTGGCAATGAGGCCCTTTATCTACTTCCCCAGAGTCAGATGAACTCATGGATACCATTTTTATGTCTATGCCTGCAGTTTGAAGTAAGTTGCTAGCTAACGCAATTGCTAACTAGCGTTAGCGCAATGACTGGAGGCTAACATTAGTTAGCATTGGCTAGCGAAACTACCTCTAACTTTCTTCATACTTAACACCGAGACAGAAAAATGCATCCACAACTTTATCTGACTCTGGGGAAGTAGTTCAATTAGTTTTAAAGTATCCCTTTAAAGCATAGTCTACCTTGGTCAGTAGAGCATTACTTGGCTTCTACTTTGGCTATGTTACGCCCTGACCTTAGAGAGCCGTTTTATTTCTCTATTTGGTTAGGTCAGTGTGTGATTTGGGTGGGCATTCTATGTTTTCAATTTCTTTGTTTTTGGCCGAGTGTGGTTCCCAATCAGAGGCAGCTGTCTATCGTTGTCTCTGATTGGGAATCATACTTAGGCAGCCTTTTCCCACCTAATGTTGTGGGTAATTATTGTCTGTGAGTGTTTGTGTGTGCCACGGTTGCGTCACGTTCGGTTTCTGTTTACCTGTTTTTTCGTGAAGGTTTCACTTTATTAAAGATGTGGAATTACATGCACGCTGTGCCTTGGCTCATCTATAACAGGGAGTTTGAAGACAGTGAACGTGATAGACTGGCAGACTTCTTCCTGGCCTCAGCAATGGTTGCCCCAAAGGCTGCCCCAAGAGGTGAAGGAGAGCAGAGGGATCTGATAGGTGCTCACCGCTCCTGCAATAGAAGTGTTGAATACAGAATAAAGCATCTCTCATGGTGATTGGATGTCAAATAAATCCTTGCCAATAGTTTAGAAGAGCTTATGTTGCTAGGCTAGTCCCAAATATGTATGTCCAATCACCCACATCTACTAATCATAGACCAGTGGGTCAATCTGAAGTTACAGAAAGGATGAGGGGGATTGGTCATTTGCCATCAGAGTAGGAGTGCTGATCTAGGATCAGGTCCACTCTGTCTATATAATAGTATTGTAGTATTCATTATGATCTTACCTTTTGCAAATGCTTAGTCTGGATTGTTGTCTTGGGTCAAAGTGGACCCTGTATATTAATAAAATATTATTAGTACTGTAAATCCATATGTACATGTACTAGCTAGCTATCATTGTAGTAGTATCTAATATAGGATACTTGTATTAACTGTATAGATTCATGTCATGACCATGAGCTCCTACATGCTCTCCAGTATTAAAGTTGCCATCCAGCGGCCACCACTATTCCTCCAGCCACATCTGGAACTCCAAGAAAGACAGGCTGGCGGACAGACACACACAAAGGGCCAGCTCTAGCTTTTTGGGGACCCAAAGCGAGATTTGGTTGGAGGAGGGATCCACCCCCCCCTCCCCACACACACCTCCCCACCACCAAGCGGGGGAATTGGCCGGTCGCCAGCTGGACGGTGTTTCCTACGACACATTGGTTCGGCCGGCTTCTGGGTTAAGCGAGCAGTGTGTCAAGAAGCAGTGCGGCTTGGCAGGGTTGTGTTTCGGAGGACACGTGGCTCTCGACCTTCTCCTCTCCCGAGTCCATAGAGGAGTTGCAGCGATGGGACAAGACTGTGACTACCAATTGGATACCAAGAAAAGGGGGTAAAAGGACAAAAAAAGAAATTGCATAACCATGCTAGTTAATTGTTTCAATGGACCTTCCAAAGGTGAAATTACAAGTCCTATTGGTTGTGAATGTAAGGTAGCTAGCTAGCTAATCTCGATCCCACTCCATTGGGGTCTAGAATTTTATGAAGTAGACAACTGACTGTGTTTTGGGTCACCAAAAATCCCGCTTGGATGCATTTAAGATGCATTAGTTTGTATCCATGAAGCTTCCCATGTCAGCCCAATTGATCAATAAGGAATAACCCTATGTCAAGGAGGTCTTGATTCGTTTTTTTTTTTCGCATGTAGAGCCTTGAAGAACACAATTCTCTGCAATGTACATATAAACACCATTTATATTGCTCAATGACACTAATATCTCCCAATGCCTTAAACCGAGGAGAAAATGAAAGTTGATCAACTCAAGCAGACTGGCCATAATGTCAACCTGTGCATGAGAGGAAGCAAAGCTTGCCAAGCAGCCTTTGCTAACGTTTCATCGTAATAAAATATATTTCTCATCATAACGGATTATTTAGTAATAATTATAACAACTTTCTCGTTATGAACGTAATGGATTATTTTGTTATACCAAGTTATTTAATTGTTTTGTAATAATGTGATCTTATCTTGTAATAAAATAATAATCAGCAATACACCACCATACTCATAACTCGTTTTCAGATTATTCTTTTTTTTTGGGGGGGGGGGGCAGGAACGGGCTTCCGTAGATCACACATCTCATCCACGATTCCTTCTACAAGAAGAAAAAAAGTCATCTTTTGAAGGGGGCCAAGGACCCATGATGCCAGTCAGAGTTTAATGAAGGTGAATTTGGTCTCCTTGGTGAGGCCGCAAGCAGCAGCGTTGCCATCTGTCACCATAATTGCATGGCAGCCGGCATCTCTGGAGAGTCATGATGGTACAGATTGGGCTCTGGCCTCCAGTCGGACCACATGCACGGAGCCAGATGGTGGTGGGCACACACACGCACACACACTCGCTTATTTTGAGTCTTTAGAGTGTACAACCATACCCCTTAGGAGCCTCACTCCTCCGTACACCCAAGCTGTTCCTCCTCCTACATACACAGACAGACAGGCCTCCTAGCTGGCATGGGTTCTGCCATGAAAGATGATTCACACATCGCTATAATCAACGTTGTTGTTTGCTTTGCATTTCTCCCAAGGCCTGGATGTACTGAATATTTAATCTGTTGTTTATTTAATGTGAGTTTCAAATAATTTTAAATGATTGTGACTTGTTTACTACTACCTACAGATGTACACTGAGTGTACAAAACATTATGAACACCTGCTCTTTCCATGATATAGACTGACCAGGGGAATCCAGCTGAAAGCTATGATCCCTTATTGATTTCACTTGTTAAATCCACTTCACTCAGTGTAGATGAAGGGGAGGAGATAGGATAAAGATGATTTTTTAAGCCTTGAGACATTTGATAAATTAACGGGGTATGGTAGGTTTGTGTCAAGAACTGCAACACTGCTGGGTTTTTCACACTCAACAGTTTCCCTTGTGTATCAAGAATGGTCCACCACCCAAAGGGCATCCAGCCAACTTGGCACAACTGTGGGAAGCTTTGGAGTCAACATGGGCCAGCATCCCTGTGGAGGGAGGGTGTTCTTAGTGTTTTGAAGGAAGGTGTTCTTGACGTGAGGAAGGTGTTCTTAATGATTTGTACACTCAGTGTATACCTTCACAATAGGAGAACGCTCCGGTCATCATGTCCTAGACATTGTGTTGGAATGTGTTCGTGAGTGAAACAGCCAAGATGTTCAAATTTAACGTTGGCCTTTTTTATTACAGTTCTGTATGCGTTAGCCTTTTGTGTGATTAGAATTATTTTTTGGTCTTAATTAATTTGAGATTTTATGAGTTAAGTCAGTCAACTGCCTTAATGTTGCTGGACCCCAGGAAGAGTAGCTGCTGCCTGTCATTGTAAATAAGAATTAGTTCTTAACTGACTTGCCTAGTTAAATCAAAATAAATAATAAATAGAGAGGTCATATGTGAGAGCTGTGTTTGTTTTGATTCATATTGTTGTATTGACATTGTTTTTTTTACATTTAGTTGTATTACATGTTATTGTGTAAGTTCATGTTGTAAGTTAGACCCTGGTCTCAATGGTGACCCACCCTGTATAAATAAAAGTTATTATCTGGAATGTGAAACATGTTGACAATGGCCACGGAAAGATACAGAAATCCTGGAATAGTGTCAAAAAACCCTTTACACCTCTATTAGTCAGTCACAGGCTGTTAGAAAACAGCTGGCCATCACTGACAATAACTGCTTTCGAATGACTCCCACCCAAAACTACATCTTGGCTTGGCTCAGGTCCAATGACACTTATGGCCAAATTGACGAGGTTGAGAGGTATAAAGATTCTGGCCTCTAGTAAAATGGCCATGGGGGGTGGCTAGCTCTTGGAACAAAATGTAAATGTATACAAGTGATGCAATTTAATGCACAGTTTTACAGTACCATCTGCAAATATTTGCATTCCATTGTACTCTGGGTGAAATGAAGCATCAGCTTCACTAAGGCTATTCTAAATAAGCCAAAACCAATCTGTTAACTATGAACTGCCTGGATGATGGCATGGTACTATAGTCCATTAACACACACTTACTGTAGTCACCTCAGCAGAGTCCACACTCTCTATATAGCCTATTGACTGTCTTTGGTTCAGACACAGTAATGACTAAATAAACACACTCTGCAAGACCTGAATTGTGTGTGTGCGTGTGCGTGTGCGTGTGTGTGTGTGTGTGTGTGTTCCATGCATGTTGCAGTGTGTTGCCGCCACACATGGCGAGCCCAGCTGGTTGTGGGAGGAGTGCCATATGGGTTGGGACTTCATTGGTCTGTTCTCTCTGCTTCTTCTACATAGGCTCCCCTCAAGATGAAACCAGGCATGAATGACCTTCAATGTGTCATGATCCTCAGTTTACAACATTAGCGTCCAACAGACAAGCTACAAAAAAAGACCTGTATGTAAATTTGGATTAATCTGCCCAACACAATAGAGGCCGGTGTTCAGTATTTGGACGTTTTGTCTCTCTTGACGTTCAGATACAGGATCACATGTTGATCTTATCACTCAGATTTAAATGGTTGTTGTAAAGAATCAACTTCGGGGGGAAAGTTGTAATACTCTGAAAAACGGTTTATCACAACAAATCTGGAGCGCAGGAGATTAAATATACAGCAAAGCTAATGAGCCATTCATTTTCCAAATAGCGATAATTACCTAATTACCTCAACTAATGATAATGACTTTAATGATTCAACATTTTGGTTAATTGATCTTGATTGATTGCATACCACCAAACAGGGAAAGGGGATAAACAAGGTAATTTAAGGAAGTGCAGGTCAGGGCTATGATGGCATTCATAGCATTGCTAAAACATAAATATTTCAAATTTTAGGCTACTCCACCCCCTCTCATATTTGCATGGTGATACATTATTTAGATACTCTGAGCTATGTGCTCCCCATACTCTAGCCCCTCTTGAAGGACACACTTGCTGTGACAGCAACAAATCATCTACAACCTCTATTGAGATTTCAGTATGGCCATTATCATTTGCTTGTTCCACCCACAGCAAGTTCAGACAGGCTCTGAGAGTTAATACCAATAATGGTGTTAGTGGTTCTCATTCAAAATAATGTTACATGCACTCACGGTAAGTACTATTCTATTTAGCATAGCTATATCAACGTCCTGTGGCCTCTCTCATGCCACCTCCCTCTTGTCCCTAAAACCCCCCTGTGGTAGTTTCTGTGTTGCTAGGTAACAGCTTTCAGTAGGTCTTGGCACAGGTCTCTCTTATGCCCCTCTGACGACAAAAGTCTTATCCACTAGTAACTACGAATAGAGGGTACTAAGCGGAAGCCTAATACATAACAGCATTCATGCACACAACATATTGTATTGTATGGGAATAGCTATTGTCAGGGGGTAAATTGCCACCTTTTTTTAACATATCATGTCTCTGCATGTTTCTTTCTGCTCTTTTTACTGTAATATCACAAGATTAACTGAAGTATTATATTCTACTGTTATTGATGGATCATTTTGGATGACTTTTAAAAACAAAATGTATTAACATTACAAAATAAAAGAGAATATATATAGTCACAGTCTATATGATCAAGCATTTCTCAGTTCATTCACCTCAAGCGGCTTGGTGGCAAACTGCAGTGGTGATGCAACACTGACACCTTATGTCTATTTCATTGTATTTCAGACGAAGGGGTAAGGTCCTGAATACAAGGGTAAAAAGCAGAGGCTTCCTTTTTGATTGTTCTTACAGTATGCACGGAGTGTGCTGCTGAATCGTTTGCCCATTGTTGCAATGTGAATAAAAGGGTCGCTATGGGGACGACAGCAGGCAGATTCCCAAAGGGAATCCCATTGATGCTGTCACATGGGACTTTGCTTCCTCTGCATTTTCATTGGGATTGTCAGTCAGTTACAGTCTGCCAAGACAACGACGGCATTGCTCTTTTCTGTCTGTCTTGCAACTGTTTCACATCTACTTCAATAACCTACCAACCCAACAACATCAAGACTTGTTGTGTGGACATAGCTGTCTGGAAGTGCAAGTTGAAACATGTTTGTCTTCCAGTTGAGCAGGTTGCAGTTGAGCAGCTTCCATGAGCGCTGGGATTGCAGCAAGTCAGTGGCGAGAGCTGTAGTCTAAACCTATAAATGAGGCCCTTGGCCAAGACAGACAATAGCATAATCCTCAGTTCTGTTCTCCTCTGCAGGGCCCCTCTAGTTTCAGATGTGGGAGGTTGGACATTTGCCAAGCCTATTGGGTCCAAAGTAATAGCAAGAAGAACATGCATTATGGGAAGGAGCTCTAAGACAAGGCCCTTTAGTAATGTCCCAGGGGACCAACATTCTGTTTCTCTCCACTTTTATGGGAATGCAATCACAAGTGAATTATACTGTACAGTACATTAGAGGGAAGCCAAGTCAGTTGGTTTGACTCTCTTTCGATACTGATAAGAGCATTAGTTATCTACTATACAGAACACTAACACTAAATTAAAGTGATAGACACTTCTCAAAACACAATGGCCCACAACCCTACAGACAAACTGACAGGCAGCAAACATCAATGTGTGATGCACATACATACTTTACATAACATTCCTGTGCGATAGGTGTTCATTCTGTATTGGTGGAAAGAAACAACTCGGGCATAAATAGGTTGTAATGTTAAAAGAGCAATTCACTTTTCAACCTCATTCATTATCTCCAGCACCAAACCAGTGTCTACATGTCTGAAAACAGTGTTTCTATTATCTGTGGTTAAGTTAAAAAGAGAAGGTCCTATAAAATGCTTCTTTGTGACATCACAGTGCAGGATAAAAAGGGTTTATTTATTATTTTAAGTGATTTTCAAAATCTGCAATGAGATTCTAGCCAGAGGGAGGGTATTTTATTGCCGGTAGACACTGGTACTGTGCTGGAGATAATGAAAATGAGGTTGAAAAGTAGTGGAATTACCCATTAATATTCAGGAGGGAAAGGAAATATTTCATGTTTGGGGGTTAATTTAAAATACATGGATTATGTGATAGAAATGTCACCTGAGTCAAATAAAGCTGACAAACAAAAGGCTGACTTAAATCATGATAGTTTAACCAATAATGGTTTCTGAACAAAAAGCATGTCAATGACAAGACAAATATATTTACATATTTCTTTGTGAACGACTTCATTGGCAACCAATGCACAGTATTGATGAGTGTGAACTATAGAGTATGCTGCCCTAGCATGATGAACACAATCTAATCAGGTGTGATTGTACGAGATGGGAGTCTTTACAGGATGAGACAACACAAATACATGAGTGGACAACAGGACACTGCTTGACAATTCTATACAAGGATCCCCCCCCCCTCCACAAACAGATATTGACTTTCAAGAAACACTTTCAAAAGGTAACCTCTTTTGAAAGTTCTCCCACTGAGAGGTTGTTACCTGTAAAATAGGTGGTCCAAACTGAATACTTCTTATGCTGAGATTTACTATGAACAGTAATAAGCTCATAATAATAAACATTTCCCATTCATACACTAACATGCACTGATAGCATAGCTATTTCAGAGGTTGGGCAATTGATCCACTATATAGACTGAACCAAAATATCCAGAATTCTATACTTACAGACAACCCTAAACTATGGCAGCATCCACTTGAGCTCCCTTTAACGACAGGTTAAGGACACTGCTGGCCAATCCATCTCCAATGAAATCTAACAATGTTTGTTTCCATCAACATATATTCAGAGATGATTATTGTTAGGCTTAGTCTAATCTTGGTTGAACCAGAACTTAAATCTCATGTAATTTGGTCAGATGCTTAACCATTTATGTTTATGTAGTCTGTCCACGAGAGATTACGTTCAGCCTTGTATTATTTTTAGCGGTGTTAAATCATGCAAGACATTGGGGAAATGGCAGAGGCTGTCCCTAAAAGAGGAACAATGCTCTTCCTTAGGAAAGATATTCTAATATTGTCCTTCGAATGAGTAATACTTAACATAAAACAAGCTGATAATGCATGACACCACGTTGTCATGACACCATGACACCACAGTGGTCAGACTGTAAAATCTCCATGCTGTTTCTGGAGAGAAAACGGTCTCAACCAGCCACCCAGTCCTGTAAACATTTCTCATAACTCACGACAGATTCCATTAATGATTTCAGTAGGCATTGGAATTGAAGAGTACCTAGATTGGAGTTTATCCAATGTCTACATCAGTAACCTTTGGAATATATCAAAGCAGGGAGCCTTACAGGCAGAATACACTTCAGATCTAATGCTGACAGTCAGTCACAAGGGTCTACATGTAAACAGAATGAAACGAAAGGCACGATAACTGAACACACGTTGATTACTGCATATTCTGGAACACCCATTGCTAAAAAAGGGGAGGATGGGTCAGTTCTTGGTCTAAAAAGTCAGATAAAAAGGTAGGGAGAAAAAGACCCTTAATGTAAACACGCTTTCAGATCCTTAAAAAAAAGTGCTCTAACTACAGGAAATTATTTTTGTGGTAACGTTTGGACCCTTTCTGATGGATCAAGTCGTAATGCTGCCACAATAATGCTCCTCACAACAAGACAATTTGGTTTTCAAAACATTTACATGAAAAGAATAGTCTAGCTCTCAACCAGAACCCTAAAGATAAGAAATAAGAATCAATTCCGGAAGCCAGTCCTCTCGCTTAATGGCTTGGTGATTCTGTATGGTGCAAGGTGGGTGTGAGATTGTGGGTGCATGTGTGTACTGTACACGCATTGGAATAGTTTGTTGTTACACATTGCCTTTGGCAGTCCAGCTCTTTGGCAGCTGGGAGCCTGATTCTGTATCTGTAGTATCTGAAGAGGTGTGGGTGGTCTGGGAGTGTCACCAGTAGAACGAGCGGGACAGGAAGTTAGCTGCAGTGCCTAGCCAGCTTGCTCCATCCTGCCCTGTGCCCACACAGGTCACAGCCTTGTCTGGCTCATGGGACGGGCTCTCCTCCTCTGGAAGGTAGTCTGGAAGAGCCACATTCTGCTCCACTGCTACCGAACCATCCTCTGGGAATGGGATGATTACCTGAACAGCAAAAGGAAGTGTTCAATTCAATGTGCAGCATAAGGTAGATGACATTCCTGCATACAAGGTCAAGGAGCACGGTATTTGAATTTAGATTCGAATTAGTTACCCAACTCCTTTCTGTAAGCTTTATCCTTGAGATAAGATAATTCCTTGATAATATTTGTAGACCAAAACAGATCTTCTCGGGTAAATCAATTGCAACAGAAAGTATATAAAACATTGATTCAACCAAGGCTGTTGTTAAGACAACAGAAACAAAACACTGGGAGTTCATTCAGAAATACAAACCTCTTCTCCATCCTCTCCCCTGACCACCTGTTGAGCTTTCATTACTTCAGTTGAGGCGATGGCAGAACCCAGAGCCTACAGAGGAAGCAGAGGTTTAAATGAATACCAACAACACATCAGCCATTATTCACTCGTCCATCCCCTCTCCAGAATGTTCTAACAGAACAGCAGGTTGTCTGCCACCTTAATCTCTCGTGGACTAATCTAACGAAGCAGGCGTAAAAGAAACGCATCAGCAAAGTTGACTTCTTACTGGTCCTGGCGAGAGAAAAATAACTGTCGGGGGAGGTTCTCTTCTGCACTGTTCAACAATCCAGTAAATGTGGAGGAGTTAAGATGGAGTGTCGCCTTGTTAACTCAGAAATACTGGTTCAGGTCCAAAAGCAGAAGGCACATCACAGGCTCTCTTTCATTTCCCCTGAAAACCGGATGCGTCAGGTTTCCGAGCATGCTGAGGGTGCTCGTGGACAGGCGTTTAACGAGGAGCAACTGCTGGATATATCATTTGGACAAATCAAGACTTTGCGGGTGTGAACCTACACCTGGCATCTTCCAGAAGGGGACTTTTGGCCAAGACACCTGCCCAAGACTTGCAGAGAGAGTTGGGTTGACCTACCAAAGGGGATCCATTCTGGTTCTGCCACTCACTCAAGGTTTATGTATTTTTTATTGAACCTTTATTTCGACAGGGAGTCATGCTGAGACCAAGGTCTGTTTCTCAGATGAGCCCTGTATACACATCAAAACATCTATATACCCTGTGCACATCAATATATACATTAATACACTAAAAGCAAAACACAATCATAGAAAACATACATTCTTCAGTAAAAAGGTCCTCCATCAGTCTTGTTGAATTGCCCTAGAAGCACCAACTCATCCAATTTTAGAGAGCCTTGAAGATTTTTCCATAAGTAAGGTGCAAAAAATCTAAAAGCAGATTTACCTAACTCAGTGGAGTTCGAAGGGATCTCCAGAGTTAGCCATCCCTGAGACTGGTTCTGGTATCTCGTACGTCTATAAGTTAACAATGAAGTAAGGTACGGCGGAAGTTCATGCAGAAGGGCTTTATAAACAAAAGAGTGCAATGCATCTATCTACGTTACTTCAAGGAGGGTGAGCCTACTTCCTGATACAGAATGCAGTGATGAGCCTTCATACCTCTCCCCCCAGAACCTAATAGAGTAGCTGCGAGATTTTGGTTCTGGGTTGCCGAGATTAGACAGACTCGCCTCTGGCCTCCATTGCCTCCCTAGAACATGCTGTTGGCTAATAGGACAGACAGGATGCGACTCACCTCTGCCTTCAGGTCTGAGCGGATTCTGACGATGCACCGCTTAATGCCCATCTGGAATGTAAAGCTGATGACACCTCGGATCTTCAACAAGGACTCTTCACAAAGGCTCCTCCGGCTCTGGAGGAGATTAATGGGAATAACTGTATAAACTCACTGTACCTCTTATAGTGGACTACAAGAACTGTCACCTGAGCTAATAGCTACTTATTGACGCATGATGTATTACAGAACCCATAATGCTCTGTGTAACATATCCGGTTTTATCTTAGTAAATATGTTACTGGAGCTAACATGACAGTGTCCCGTCTCCTTATTGATACACGTATTGGTCAGTATTGGGGCACTCACAGAGTCATCCAAGCCATGTATGTGGAGGACCACTGTTTTGGCCCGCTTGTTGGTGGATCCCAGGAAGAACTGGTCCTTGCGTCTGCAAGAGGGCCCCTCCTCAGGCTTGTCTGTATCCACACTGTTAGAAGCCTGGAGGAGTTCATAGATTTCTGAGGCCAGCATCTTAGTCTCTCCTGGGGTGATTGTCCTAAGGGGGGGGGAATAGATTTTTAGATGACTAAAATCTTTAGTCTCAACAGTATTAATGTACAGGAACTGAATTGTGAGACCCAATTAAATTACAAATACAGTTTTGCAGCACTTAAAAAATACCTTCTAGCTCTGGCTCAGAATGTTTGTTTCTCTACTTATTATTTATTTAACTAGGCAATTCAGTTAAGAACAAATTCTTATTTATAATGACGGAAGCAAAAGGCCTCCTGCAGGGTCGGGATTATAAAAATATATATATATATAGAACAAAACACATCACGACAAGAGTGACACCACAACACTACATAAAGAGAGACCCAAGACGATAACATAGCGTGGCAGCAACACATGACAACACAGCATGGTAGCAACACCACATGACAACACGGTAGCAACCCAACTGGGTCTAAGAAGATGAGCTATGTAGTGTTTGACATGAGTTTAGGACCAGTTGGATTTTTGCAAAGAACAGTTGCAAAGAATACCAAATATGTTCTATTTGACAAAGATATCAACAGACAAGATGAGTGAGACTACACAATCATGATCTGGGCTTTCGCAAGGGTCAAATACTCACTTTTGCATGACATTCTGAAGACTTAACATCATCCCCAGCTCTCCCTTCATTTTCTCCCTGTTTTGACGACATTCTGCGAGGTAGCGAACAGCCTGAAGGGGACACAAGAAACACAAGAGAATACATTCACCAACAGCAAAATGACATCCTCACTTACAAGGTTAAGGAGCATGGTATTTGAATTAAGATTACGATTAGACACCCAACAACCATTTATTTGTTGTTGGGTGTAAGTAGCTAGTACACAGACTTCAAAGCAGCCCAGTCACTTCAGTAACTAGGTGCATTGACTTTTAGAATGCAATGCATCCACTACAGGGGGGCTTACCAGGAGTGCTGAGTAGACAACCTGGGGATTGGGATGGTCCAGAAAAAGGATGAGTCCCGGTAAGCAACCTTGGTCTTGAACAATAGCTCTTCTGTTCATAGGATCTGCAGAAAGATCCCTCAACTGGTTCACCACAGCCAAAGCGTCTGGCTCCCTACTCATGATGCCTCTTACAGACCCATACAAGACAATCGACAGGGAGAGAGAAGATATGGAGGGGATGACATTCAGAAACAAGTCATCAACTTTTGCTATTAAATGTATTAGCTAGCCCAATAGTAAGTTTAATAATATACTGTAAACACAGTATGTAGCTAACGTTAGCTAGCAACACAGCCGTTTACCTTCAAATAAATGCCTGTTCAGACCTGCACAATGTGCACACAGCGTCCAAGAAAGACAGCATGAACTAAATCCAACGGGTAAAATAACACAAATGTAGCTAGACGCTTTTATTTTCTGTTATTATTATTACAAAATGTGGTATTCAGTTACCGACAAACTGGACAGGACTGTTCCAAGCGGCCACTCTGCAATATAAACGTCTCCGATTGGACGTTGGGAGCGACATGCCCACTTCACAAGCCATTCAGCTGCATTGTTCTTATACCTGGTGCGTGATGTCAGATGATGCCCCGGCATCCTGATTTAAGATCAGTTTTACGGTTTAGTTTGTAACACGGATCCTCAATGCACTGATCCTAGATCTGTATTAATGTCAGACCTCTACAAAATGATATTTTTAAACAAAACACAGATCAGAGAGAAAGCTTAGTTATCTGTGATGTAATCATTAGTCCAAATAGTTGCAAAACGTTCAACTATAACGAGTTTCTTTTGGACAAATTCAGGTAGGTCCCACAGATATCCTATTAAATTACTAACATTTAATTATGTCTAGGTCCCTCCTGATTTAGTTCCGTTTGATTTAGTTTAAGAAACGTTTTGTAACATAATTGGCCGAATGAATACTCCAACATCTTTAATAAAACATTAAATAAATATTTTCTCGAATTTGCAAAACACCACAGAGAATATAACATTATTTGTAGAACTGTAAAGAACGACTGAGACTGCTTAAAAGAGAGGAAAAGAAAGCAAGCACGCGTGACAAGTTGTTTTAATGAAAATGTAACTGCAACTGGCAAGTATCAAAATATCAATTTGGCAAAGCTTTTCACAAAATAGTTTGCCACGCAAGTTTCTAGCCAAAAACGACTTACATCAAAATGGTAAACAGTTATATCAAACAGTCTTTCAGTTACCAGAAAATACATTTTTTTTTGCCATAATGAAAAGCACCGGTTTTCATTCAATGTACTGAACGTCCAACCAGAGACACGATCGTGCCTTGTGTATAGAATCAAAAAAAACAATACCAAAAATAAATTAAATATGGAATGTTTCATGTTGACTGACCAATCTACTAATGCCTAGTAATTTCCTTCCACATCAGAGGCAAACAGTCGGACAATGCATTGAGAATACATGATCCACCTTATTAAAAAACAACTGGTTTGGTCACTTAGTTTTGTGCATAGCTTAAAAGGCATCCGTTGCCAGTCTTAAATGTTGCCTGTTTGCATTTTAGAAAATGGCTTCAACTCTCTAAAATAACATTGTATGTCATGGCGCAGCTCTACCAGAGGCAGACCTCCCAATTTCTCTTAATAAGTAGTCATGCTGTTTATACCTTCAACACACGTAACTCTGGTCATCCGTTACTAATATGGAAGAGTGGTTATTCAAGTGTTGAAAGAATGTTAAGGTCATAGAAATAGAATCTATATTCTATTTCTATGGTTAAGGCCACACACATGCCCCCTTTCCCCCCCTAACAAAACATCAGACTATGGTTAAATCCCCAACACCATACAGGTAAAGAAAGAAATTGATTTCATACCACATCCAATATACTTTTTTTCCACACAATTAGTCTCTGAGCTGACTGAGTCTTGGGTCATAAGACATGTTAGAGTTCACAGTGCAAGTAGCAACAAACGGACCAAAACAGTCGTTTCAGGGCATTTGGTGTGTTGATCTGCAATCAGATGTTTGTTCAGTGTGTACAGGACAACTATTTCATGTGAGTGGTTATTCACATACAGTATGTACTTTTTTTTTTTTTTTACAGAACCAATGTTAAATTTGTAAAATACAACACAAAGTAGATGCTTGTAAAAAGAGGCAGCAGTGAAGTGGGCTCTTCACATTATTTATTGTACGAGGAAGTATTACTAAGTCTGAAATAGAGAAACCCACAGAAGCTTGTCTCAATCACTCAACATGAACCTCTCTCTGAATACAAGGTTTCCTCACTTTAAAAACATTAAAACAAATTGTTTGCAGATGGCACTATAATCAGAAGGGTATTTTTTAAATAATTCCCTTCGGGTCTCTATTCAAAGGGTGGCATGTCAAATTAGGGATGTCAGAGCAGAACTACAGTAAAAAATAAATAAAATATGGAAAACAAATACAGCAGAAGCAACATGAGGTATCTATGTATTGCTCTATGTTGTTAAAGTAAAGGGTCCAAATGCAATAAATTAAGTTAAATTATGTGAAAAACAAAAACAGTGGTCAACCTAGATGGGGAGCATGTGGCTGAGGTGCTGTGGTGCGGGGAGTGATGGGTAATGTAATTTTTGTCCTGTGAGGAGATTCTCTTTGCTTCCTGACGCTTCACTCTCTTGGTGAGTCATGACCGTTTACTTCCCTGAGGTAATTCTTTGGAGTTTGAGTCCTTGGCAGCAGAAGTCCTCTGTTCCTCTGAGGCCCTACTAGTGTTAGCCTCCTGCTTGTCTCTACCCTCCTTCCAGCCTTGCTTGTTCAGGCTCAGGTGGCCCATCATGGTCTGGGACAGCCGTGTGTCGGAGAAGCGTGACCATTCCACAAATAGAGGCTCCACCACGTACGTCATAAAGCCTGCAGGGGAAGGAGACATCTCTCATTCAGAGCAAGTTCTGACTAATAAATCACAAAATGCTGCTCAAGTCAGGAGGAGAAAAACCCAACCACAAGCAAATGTACAAATATTAAGTAGGACACATTTTTAAATCATTACAAGTACAGTACATAGCCTTGTCCAAGCCAGAATGGCCCAGAGGGCAGGAAGATCTATTGTTTCTGTAGCGTGAGTCAGCTTGACGTACACCCCCTGGACAGGAAACCAAATCATAATCAAATCTAAATTAATCATATGCTTATAGTGGACTTAGATTAAGAGGGGTAACTTTACCAATCTGTATATTGGCAACTGAGTTGGATTGCCTGTCACAGAGTGGGGTAACTTCAAGATGATGTTTCCTCTCAATGTCACCTGATGAAAAGAAGGATTGGTTAATACTCATTATATAAACCATACTGTCACACATAGGTGCACTCTTAATAAACACCTAGATTAATATTAAAGGGGATTAGCCCAGTACAGGGTTTCATGATATAGTACCTTGATGGAAGAACTCCTCTGTCACTTTCTCGCTCCACAGTTTGCTGAGTTTCCACGGTCGGCAGGGGTTGCAGATGTCCGCACACTTCAGAGCTATCTTTACAGGGTCAATGGGGAAAACAGAGCGGAGACTTAGGAAAAGGACAACATATCGCTGTCTGTCTCGCTCGCTCCCTTTCCTCCATCAGCCTCAACTGCATGGACGATTCACTTTTAGCAACACTTCATTGCCTCTGAGATGATCTCAATGCCACAACAGTGGAAAAGGGTGATGAATAATACAGTTATGAATGCTCTTTTTGTTATTTGGCACACATTGCTCACCTGAAGGATAAAGTGCCGATGTCTTCCGTTAGTGAGGCAGAGGTCTCTCTTGTCCAAGTGTGTCCTGAACTCTGACAAATAGTTATTCTGCCTGCTGATGTCCGTGGCCAGAATCAGGGATCCAAGCCGCTCCTCCATGTTCAATCTAAATGACAACAGCATCCAATCAATATTCATTAGCACATACTAATGAAGCGGAGTCATTTTCATAAACATAAAAGGTAAAGCCTTTTTTTACTGCAATGTTCCAATGGCAATGGGTGATTACACTGAAGTCTGAAGATGCATTTAAATTAGCTAAATCGGGGGACTCCATAGTTAGTATTTCATAAACTAAATGTCTTAGTGGATGTAGATGTAGTTAAATATAGACTAGATCTGACAGCGAACAAGGGTTATGCCTAATGGATGGATGAAATTATACTTTGGAAAGAACCCTAGCTCTTCACTAATATACCTCACTAGATAAAATCAATTTAATAAAGTTAAAGAAAACATGATGAAAAACTCCAAGGGCTTAAACCTATTCATATTTTTCTACCAAGTTGTGGCAAATGAACTGCTGCAAGAAGTACCAAACACAACAATAAGTCTATGCTAGCAGTAATCACATGGATCTGATAAAACAAAAATCAACCACGTTACATAAAGATCCTAATCCAATCAAAATGTTTTCATGGCATGCAACAAAACAATTCAGAGTCACAGAGGATGTCCGGTCATTCTCCGTCTCCACTAACAAAAGCATCTCTCCTACAGGTGCAATATATACAGTGCTTTCAAAAAACAGGTTTTTCGAAAAACAGATTTTTAGAAACTTTTCCAAATGTATTAAAAGTAAAAACAAAAATACCTTTTACATAAGTATTCAGACCCTTTGCTATGACACTCAAAATTCAGCTCAGATGTATCCTGTTTCCATTGATCATCCTTGAGATGTTTCTACAACTTGATTGGAGTCCAGCTGTGGTAAATTCAATTGATTAGAAATACTTTGGAAAGGCACACAGCTGTCTAGATAAGGTCCCACAGTTGACAGTGCATGTCAGAGAAAAAACCAAGCCAAGAAATAATTGTCCATAGACCTCAGATACAGGACTGTGGGTCCGCAAGAACGAAGTGGCCACCATCATTCTTAAATGGAAGAAGTTAGGAAACACCAACTCTTCCTAGAGCTGGCCGCCCGTCCAAACTGAGCAATCGGGGGAGAAGGGCCTTGGTCAGGGAGGTGACCAAGAACCTGATGGTCACTCTGACAGAGCTCTAGAGTTCCTCTGTGGAGATGGGATAATCTTCCAGAAGGACAACCATCTCTGCAGCACTCCACCAATCAGGCCTTTATGGTAGAGTGACCAGATGTAAGTCACTCCTCAGTAAAATGCACAAGACAAAAAAAAAAAGACTCTCAGACCATGAGAAACAATAGTCTACGGTCTGAAGAAACCAAGATTGAACTCTTTGGCTTGAATTACCAAGCGTCACGTCTGGAGGAAACCTGGCACCATCCCTACGGTGAAGCATGGTGGTGTCAGCATCATGCGGTGGGGATGTTTTTCAGCAACAGGGACTGGGAGACTAGTCAGGATCGAGGGAAAGATGAACAGAGCAAAGTCCAGAGATCATTGATGAAAACCTGCTCCAGAGAGCTCAGGACCTCAGATTGGAGCAAAGGTTCACCTTCCAACAGGACAACAACTCTAAGTACACAGCCAAGACATTGCAGGAGTGGCTTCGGGACAAGTCTCGGAATGTCCCGGACTCGAACACGACCGAACATCTCTGGAGAGACCTGAAAATTGCTGTGCAGCAACGTTCCCCATTTAACCTGACAAACCTTGAGAGGATCTGCAGAGAAGAATGGGACAAATTCCCAAATAAATCAAATGCAATTTTATTGGTCACGTACACATACAGTACCAGTCAAAAGTTTGGACACACCTTCTCAATCAATGATTTTTCTTTATTTTGACTATTCTCTACATTGTAGAATAACAGTGAAGACATCAAAACTATGAAATAACACAAAAGTATTCAACAAATCAAAATATATTTTAAACTCTTCAAAGTAGCCTCCCTTTGCCTGGATGACAGGTTCAATGCCCATTGCTCGTGTTTCTTGGCCAAAGCAAGTCGTTTTATTGGTGTCCTTTAGTAGTGGTTTCTTTGCAGAAATTCAACCATGAAGGCCTGATTCAAGCGGCCTCCTCTGAACAGTTGATGTTGAGATGTGTCAGTTACTTGAATTAATGAGATAGGGTGCAGGCCAGGGTGCAGGCCAGGGTCCAGGCTGTTAGCCAGCCTGTCAGCTTAGTGGAGTCTGCCACTAGCACAGTCAGTGTAGTCAGCTAAGCTATCCCCATTGAGACCGTGGCTGTGTCTCTATTTAGGTTGGGCAAAACTAAACATGGGGGTGTTCGCCTTAGCAATCTCACTGGAATAAAGACCCCCTCCATTCCTGTCATTATTGAAAGAGAGTGTGATATCTCACATCTCAAAATAGGGCTACTTAATGTTAGATCCTTCACTTCCAAGGCAGTTAAAGTCAATGAACTAATGACTGATCATAATCTTGATGTGAATGGCCTGACTGAAACATGGCTTAAGCCTGATGAGTTTACTGTGGTAAATGAGGCCTCTCCTCCTGGTTACACTAGTGACCATATCCCCCGCGCATCCCGCAAAGGTGGAGGTGTTGCTAACATTTACGATAGCAAATTTAAATGACTGCATTTTCGCCTTTTGAGCTTCTAGTCATGAAATCTATGCAGCCTACTCAATCACTTTTTATAGCTACTGTTTACAGGCCTCCTGGGTCGTATACAGCGTTCCTCACGGAGTTCCCTGAATTCCTATCGGATCTTGTAGTCATGACAGATAATATTCACATTTTTGTTGACTTTAATATTCACATGGAAAAGTCCACAGACCCAATCCAAAAGGCTTTTGTAGCCATCATCGACTCAGTGGGTTTTGTCCAACATGTCTCTGACCTACTCACTGCCAAAGCCACACCTAGTTTTGTCCCGTGGACTAAATATTGTGGATCTTAATGTTTTCCTCATAATCCTGGACTATCGGGCCACCTTTTTATTACGTTTGCAATTGCAACAAATAATCTGCTCAGACCCCAACCAAGGATCATCAACAGATGTGCTATAAATTCTCAGACAACCCAAAGATTCCTAGATGCACTTCCAGACTCCCTCCACCTACCCAAAGATGTTTAACCTTGCATAATACCCTAGATGCTGTCGCACCCCTAAAAACATTTGTCATAAGAAACTAGCTCCATATACAGAAAATACCCGAGCCCTGAAGCTTCCAGAAAATTGGAACGGAAATGGCAAGACACCAAACTGGAAGACTTCCGACTAGCTTGGAAAGACAGTACCGTCCATATCGAAGAGCCCTCAGTGCTGCTCGATCATCCTATTTTTCCAACTTAATTGAGGAAAATAAGAACAATCCCAAATGTATTTTTGATACTGTCGCAAAGCTACCTAAAAAGCAGCATTCCCCAAGAGAGGATGGCTTTCACTTCAGCAGTGATAAATTAATTTACTAATTTGAAGAAAAGATCATGATCATTAGAAGGCAAATTACGGACTCCTCTTTAAATCTACGTATTTCTCCAAAGCTCAGTTGTCCTGAGTCTGCACAACACTGCCAGGACCAGGATCAAGGGAGAGACTCAAGTGTTTTAATACTACATCTCTTGACACATTGATGAAAATACAGTTGAAGTCAGAAGTTTATTTACACCTTAGCCAAATACATTTAAAAACTAAGTTTCCTTATTCCTGATATTTAATCCTAGTAAAAATTCCCTGTTTTAGGATCACCACTTCATTTTAGGAATGCAAAATAATAGTTTAGAGAATGATTTATTTCAGCTATTTTCAGCTATTTTCAACGATATGCATATAATTGGTAGATTTGGATAGAAGACAGTCTAACGTTTCTAAAACTGTTTGAATAAGTCTGAGTATAACAGAACTGATTTGGCAGGCGAAACTCCATGCACAATCCATCCAGGGAAAACATTTTGAGGTCAATCTGTTTTCCATTGGTTTTCTATGGCAAGGCCGTTTTAATATAAATATGCTTGCAGTTCCTATAGCTTCCACTAGATGTCAACAGTCTTTAGAAATTGGTTGATGTTTTTCTTTAGAGAAATTAAGAAGTAGCCCTGTTATTTTCCTGTGTCACTCCAGGTGCACTCTAATAATTTTGTGTGCACGACTTGGAACATGCTTTCTTTGTTTTCGTCCGGTATTGAACACAGTTTATCCCGTCTTAAATTGTATTGATTATTTATGTTAAAAAATACCTAAAGTTGTATAACGAAAGTTGTTTGAAATGTTTGGACAAAGATTACAGGTAATTTATGAGAGATTTTCTAGTTATGTAGCGCAAGTTGGAACCGGTGTTATTCTGGATCAAACGCGCCAAATAAATTGACATTTTGGATATATAACGATGGAATTAATCGAACAAAAGGACCATTTGTGATGTTTATGGGATATATTGGTGTGCCAACAGAAGAAGCTCGTCAAAGGTAAGGCATGAATTATATCTTTAATTCTAAGTTTTGTGTCGCGCCTGGCGGGTTGAATTTTGATTGCCTGTCTTTGTTTGATGGGGTGCTGTCCTCAGATAATAGCAGTTTGCTTTCGCCGTAAAGCCTTTTTGAAATCTGACACTGCCGCTCGATTAACAACAAGTGTAGCTTTCATTTGGTGCATTGCATGTGTGATTTCATGAAAGTTTAATATTTATAGTAATTCAATTTGAATTTGGCGCTCTGCCATTTCACCGGATGTTGTCAAACCGATTGGTCTTTTACCAAATAATGTGATCTTCTGTATACCACCCCTAGCTTGTCACAACACAACTGATTTTCTCAAACTTTTAACAAGGCACACCTGTTAATTTAAATGCATTCCAGGTGACTACCTCATGAAGCTGGTTTAGAGAATGCCAAGAGTGTGCAAAGCTGTCATCAAGGAAAAGGGTGGCTACTTTGAAGAATCTCAAA
The DNA here is from genome assembly GCF_018296145.1 of Oncorhynchus tshawytscha. Taxonomy (NCBI): domain Eukaryota; kingdom Metazoa; phylum Chordata; class Actinopteri; order Salmoniformes; family Salmonidae; genus Oncorhynchus; species Oncorhynchus tshawytscha. The sequence continues at coordinate 53,677,588 of NC_056438.1, read as the reverse complement.
TATAAAATATATTTTGATTTGTTTGACTGACACTTTTTTGGTTACTACATGATTCCATATGTGTTATTTCATAGTTTTGATGTCTTCACTATTATTCTACAATGTAGAAAATAGTAAAAAGAAAAGAAAAACCCTTGAATGAGTAGGTGTGTTCAAACTTTTGGTTGGTACTGCATTTAGCAGATGTTATTGCGAGTGTAGAGATATTCTTGGGTTCCTAGCTCCAACATTGCAGTAGTATCTAACAATTCATAACAATACACACAAATCTAAAAGTAAATTAATGGAATTGAAGAAATATATAAATATTAGGATGAGCCATGTCGGGGTGGCATTGGACTAAAATACAGTAGAATATAATACAATATATAGATATGAGATGAGTAAAGCAGTATGTAAACATTATTAAAGTGACTAGTGTTCCATTATTAACATGGCCAGTGATTTCATGTCTATGTATATAGGGCAGTAGCCTCAAAGGTGCAGGGTTGAGTAACCGGGTGGTAGCCGGCTTGTGTTGGCTATTTAACAGTCTGATGGCCTTGAGATAGAAGCTGTTTTTCAATCTCTTGGTCCAAGCTTTGATGCACCTGTACTGACCTCGCCTTCTGGATGATAAGAGGGTGTACAGGCTGTGGCGCGAGCGGTTGATGTCCTTGATGATCCTTTTGGCCTTGCTGTGTCATCGGGTGCCGTAGGTGTCCTGGAGTGCAGGCAGTGTGCCCCCGGTGGAGGCGTTGGGCTTACCGCACCACCCTCTGGAGAGCCCTGCAGGTTGCTGGCGATGCAGTTGCCGTTCCAGGCGATGATACAGCCCAACAGGATGCTCTCAATTGTGCATCTGTAAAAGTTTGTGAGGGTTTTAGGTGACAAGCCAAATTTCTTCAGCCTCTTGAGGTTGAAGAAGGGCTGTTGCGCCTTCTTCAACAAACTGTATGTATGGGTGGACCATTTCTGATTGTTAGCGATGTGTACGCTGAGGAACTTCTCCGCTTCGGTCCCGTCGATGTGGATAGGGACGTGCTCCCTCTGCTGTTTCCTAAAGTCCACTATCAGCTCCTTTGTTTTGTTGATGTTGAGAGGTTATTTTCCAGAGCCTTCACCTCCTCCCTGTAGGCTGTCTCGTCATTGTTGGTATTCAGGCCTACTACTGTTGTGTCGTCTGCAAACGTAATTATTGATTTGGAGGCGTGCATGGCCATGCTGTCATGGGTGAACAGGGACTACAGGAGGGGGCTGAGCACGCACCTTTGTGGGGCCCCAGTGTTGAGGATCATAAAGTGGAGTTGTTTCCTACCTTCACTGCCTGGGGCCGGCCCGTCATGAAGTCCAAGACCAGTTACACGGGGCAGGGTTCAGGCCCAGGGCCCCGAGCTTAATGATGAGCTTGGAGGGTACTATGGTGTTTAAGGCTGAGCTATAGTCAAGGAACAGCATTCTTACATAGGTATTCCTCCAGATGGGATAGGGCAGTGTGCAGTGCAATGGTGATTGCATCGTCTGTGGATCTATTGGGGCGGTAAGCAAATTGGGTCTAGAGTGTCAGGTAAGGTAGAGGTGATATGATCCTTAACTTGCCTCTCAACGCACTTCATGATGCCAGAAGTGAGTGCTACGGGGAAATAGTCATTTAGTTCAGTTACCTTTGCTCTCTTGGGTACAGGAACAATGGTTGACATCTTGAAGCAAGTGGGGACAGCAGACTGGGATAGGGAGAGATTGAATATATCTGTAAACACTCCAACCAGCTGGTCTGCGCATGCTCTGAGGACGCAGCTAGGGATGGGCCGACAGCCTTGCGAAGGTTAACGCTTAAATGTCTTACTCACATCTGCCATGGAGAACGAGAGCCCACAGTCCTTGGGAGCGGGCTGCGTCAGTGGCAGTGTGTTATCCTCAGGGTGAAAAAGAGCATGACTTCGGTGTCCGTGACGTGGATGGTTTCCCCTTTGTAATCCGTGATGGTCTGTAGACCCTACTACATACGTCTCGTGTCTGAGCCGTTGATTTGCGACTCTACTTTGTCTCTATACTGACGTTTTGCCTGATTGATTGCCTTACGGAGAAAATAATTATACTGTTTGTATTCAATCATATTCCCAGTCACCTTGCCATGGTTAAATGCGGTGGTTCACACTTTCAGTTTTGCGCGAATGCTGCCATCTATCCACGGTTTCTGATTTGGATAGGTTTTTATAGTCACATTGGGAACAACATCCCCATACACTTCCTGATGAACTCAGTCACCTTGTCCATGTATACGTCAAAGTTATTCTCAGAGGCTACCCAGAACATATCTGCGTGATCAAAATGCATTCCGATTGGTCAGACCAGTGTTAAATAGACCTTAGCACAAGTACTTCCTGTTTGAGTTTCTGCCTATAGGAAGGGAGGAGCAAAATGGAGTCGTCATCTGATTTTCCGAAGAGAGGGCGGGGGAGGGCCTTGTAGGCATCTCGAAAGGGGGAGTAGCAGTGGTCAAGTGTTTTTTCAGAGCAGGTACTACAGTCAATGTGTTGATAGAACTTCGGTAGCACTCTCCTCAAATTTGCTTGGTTAAAATCCCCAGCTACAATAAAGCGGCATAAAGTCTTTGCATAAAGTCCAGTGTAGTTCCTTGAGGGCCATCGTGGTATCGGCTTGAGGGAAAATATACACGGCTGTGACTTTAACCAAAGAGAATTCTCTTGGGAGGTAATACGGTCGGCATTTGATTGTGAGGTACTCTAGGTCAGGTGAACAAAAGTACTTGAGTTTCTGTATGTTATCACAATCACACCATGAGTAGTTAATCATGATACATACGCCCCCACCTTTCTTCTTCCCGGAGAGATCTTTATTCCTGTCTGCGCGATGTACTGAGAACCCAGCTGGCTATATGGACGGGGACAGTATGTCCTGAGAGAGCCATGATTCCATTAAACAGAGTATGTTACAGTTCCTGATGTGTCCCTGGAAGGAGATCCTCGCCCTGAGCACGTCTACTTTATTGTTCAGAGACTGAACATTAGCGAGTAATACACTCGGAAGCGGTGGATGGTGTGCACGCCTCTTGAGTCTGACTAGAAGTCCACTCCAAATACCTCTCTCCGCTGGCAGTGTCTTGGAGCAGCATCTGGGATAAGTTCAATTGCCCTGGGGGCTACGAACAAAGGATCAAATTCGGGAAAGTCGTGTTCCTGGTCGTAATGCTGGTGAGTTACCACCGTTCTGATATCCAACAGTTCAACAGAGTGGCGCAGCAGTCTAAGGCACTGCATCTCAGTGCAAGAGGCGTCACTACATTTACATTTCCGGCTTTATGTAATAACACAAAAAAAAAATCTATGCTAATATTGTAAGAAAAAAAATACTGCAAAATTGCTGAGGAGCGAGAAGCAGTGTTGCCATGTCTGTCGGCGCCATCTTCCTTGTCCAAGCATGTAGCGTTATACCCAAGAAGACTTGAGGCTTTAATCGCTGCCAAAGGTGCGTCAACAAAGTACTGAGTAAAGGCTCTGAATACTTATGTAAATGAGATCAGGTTTTAATTTTTTATCAAATTAGCAAACATTTCAAAAAACCTGTTTTTGCTTTGTTATTATGGGGTATTGTGTGTAGATTGAGGGGAAAATACGATTTAGTCAATTTTAGAATAAGGCTGTAACCTAACAAAATGTGGAAAAAGCCAAAGGGTCTGAATACTTTCCGAAGGCACTGTATAGAATTGCCTGGAGGGCACAAATAAAGAATGTTATAGAAGATGCCCGGTCTCTGAACTGACCTGTCTTCAGTGGGAAGGTGGGACAAGAGTGCTGACTCTCGGAGCAGGCCCACAGCAGACTTCCAGTGGTGATTCTCCAAAACTGAGCTATTCTACAATGGAAAACACAACCCAAAAAATACTCAGAGTATTAAAGAGGTAATTATATTGTACATGGGCTAGATGATGTCTGATGCCAACCATTAACATGTATTTTAAAGTCATTCAACATTTTATGGACAACTATATCAACATCTTATCCATCAAAGAGACTAAAATAATGATGAGTAGAGAGTAGGGCTAACCACATTTAGTTGACTGGTCGATTGTTTGGTCGATAGGCTGATGGTCGACCGAGATTTCTTTAGTCGAGCAGTCACAATTAATACATTTTTTCATGGTGCACAAGACACCTGTCTGAGTGGTCTAATAAATTGCGGAGGCCACAGTGATGGCACAGTCCATCACTCTAAGGCATGTGATACTGCAATTGTATATGTCAAAAATAATGGTGCAATCTAAATCAAATATATATTTTTTTAAATGCACTTTCTTCCGGGTTGGATATGGTAGCTGCCCGCCGTTCTGAAACAGAATCTTTAGTGCGCTGTAGAATTGGCGCCTTTCCCTATGTTGCTATGTGCATAACAGCGAAATTAGCATATTGGGATTGAGAACAATGCAGCAGGGGTAGCAGCAGAGGCGAGGAAACAGCCCTTGCCTTAAGCCCTATTCGGACAGGATTAGTTTTACTGGGGTTGGTCGGGTAATGTAATTATGTGCACAAAACATCTGTTATTTTAGTCCCGCCGAATCTGCCATGTCAGTAATTTGTACATGGTAGGAGAGTAACAATTCCAACCAGAATAACCTACTGTTTTTGGCAAACTCCAAGGTCCACTGATAATACTAGTGCCGTGTGAATCAACATCCCTGTGTGCTGCTCACGGTTTGAGGAAGAAAACAATAACTGATTTCATAAATTGAACATAGTGCCGTGTATAGTTTAAATATGAAGGGCCTACATGTATCAGCGTTCACAGTGAATGCCTTTGTTTATATGTTTTGTGCGTATGAATTGAATATTGCCAAATGTGTCAGTAAAAAATATTGTGCCTATTTAATGTAACCCTTGCTGTTAATTGATCGCAAAGCAGCATACAACTGACCTAAAGTTTTGAAAATGATTCACATTCTCATCCATAGCCTTAGAGCGCATCTCAAGTGCTGTAGGCTGGGGGGCATTTTGGACGTCTACTGCAGATCGCTAAAATATCCTAATGATTATGATCATACTTCCTCTATTCAAATATTATTGCGACACTACTGTATACCAAAGACGGTTTGGTATGGTTTAGAAACTTGGGAACCAAGCTCAAGTTATCAGTGTAGCCCAATTATTGCCTAACACGGCATGTCCATCGGGCTCTTTCTTAAGTCATTTGCGTGTCTTAATTATTTAATTAATAAACTGTGTGCTTAAAGCGTCAGACAAGCTCAGTGCATATGTAGTTGGTTTTATTCAAAACACAGGGTGTGCCTGTATATATATGGAAAAATATGTTTAAACGTTTAGACCAATCGAGTGGTCGAAAGAACAGGACGACTCTCGTGGAGTGGAGTAGTACGTTATTGATCCCAGTTTGGAAAAATGGTTTTATCACCACAAGCAACAACATTGAGCCCAGAGGCTATTTTCAGTATAGGGCCTTACCTTGTACAGTGCTGCTAGATAATGGTTTGTTTTTATGAGGAAAGGCTGGTTGACACCTGGATGGTCCAGATCATGGGTGGCAGCAGCCAGCAGACCCAGCAGGAGATCACAGGAAGTCATCGTCTCAGCAAGCTGCAAAACACAGAACCCTCCTCATCAGACTCCTCATGAAGAGGTACAGTTGGAACAAACTTCTCCAGGTGTACTTGTAGGTTATACTTTTGTTGGTCCACACATTTTGAAGGCTACAGCACTTACAAAAACCTACACATCTTTCTACAAAATAAAACACTACAAAAAATAAACACATTTTCAAAAGAAATGTGAAAAGCTTAAGAGTATTGATCTGTTTTGAGGACATTCAGTTGTAGAGGAGTTATTTGTTAGTGGTTAACAGTGTAATTTCCTCTCACCTTGGGCTCCTGCAGGTAACAATACATGGCCTGAGTCACGTCCGCAGCATGGACTGCATTGTGGTAGGGGTTCAGGCTGCGGTAGTCCTCTTGAATCATGACTAACAACAACAACAACATTACGTATTCATTTCACTTGGGGAGAGTTTCAACTATGCATTACCACTTCATTCAAGTAGACAATATTGGGTTTAAATAAACCCATGTCCCAGTGCAATACGGTGTATTTCATTTAATTTCAATACCTAAAAATCTTCTAAGTTTAACCATGTCCAACTGAAAGAGCTCAATTAACCCATAACTGTTGAATAAGTGAAAGGTCAGGTTGACGAGGCTGTTCCCTGTAAGTAAGCAGAACAGAAACAATGAATCAACAAATGCATAATAACACTGCAGTTTGTAATACCAGATAAAGGAAGGGACACATGATGTAATAGTCCTCCTTAATCTAAAGCTGAACTCTAACCACATCTACCTAGTCTGACTAGCAAAACACCATCCACAATAAAATCACGTCATTCTCCATCCACATTTATAGAAAACTATTATGCGATTGAACATTTTCCAAATGAAAAGAGAGAGCAATACATGTCAGGGTGCGAAAATAAAGCAGGCATGCATTGCATTTACAATTCTTAAACAGTAGAGGGCAACAATCACCTAGGAAAACACCTTACCGTTTGTAAGTCTATCAAAAAGGAACATGTCAAAGTTCCAGTTTCCAACCTTCTCCAGCATTAACTGAAATACATGAAGAATTATATTGGGTTACAATTATCACCTGACCAATTTTTACTCAGTGATACTACAATACTTACATATTTAGGAAGTATTGTGCTGGATAGATTGCTAACCTTGGCTTGACCTGTGTAGTCATCATCAAGGATGTAGCCTAGTGGGTTGGAGGCTGGGATGCCGCGGATGAACCGTGACGAGTGGAGGTACCTCTGAAAGCTCAGCAGCCTGCGGACATTCCTGGCAGACACAGGCCCCGCAGACTGGGGTCGGGCTGTGGAAACAAAAGCACAGGATGATTAGCTATGGTTGAAATGTACTCACTTTGCTCTAAAGCTAAGCCGAGTTTATATAGCTAACAACTTAATTCATTTCCAGGTAAGAGTAACATGATGCTTTGTTGCATTATTTTTCAAGTAGCTTTCAAGAGATGTCCATCTCCACATCTGCCAGAAGTTCACTTACCACCTTTTTTCCCCATAGCTAAGTAATATTTCAAGTTGCAGTTGGCTAGCTAACTATTTCACATGCATTGGTGTTGTGATTTTGAAAATATTTAAAAAACACCATCAGTTGGCTTTTGGAGCTCTAGAACACTGAAAGGTTTTCAAACAGTTCTATTACAGAATTCCATTCTCCGTATGTGCACACAACTCTAATCTACACTCTGTACTAAAAGCAGAGCACAGCATATCATTGAGGACAAAGATTGTTTTTAACTCAAAAAATGCAATAACATTAGGGTTAATACTGTACTGTAATAACCTCAATATAGAACAGATGCATTCCACGAAAGTTAGAATAATAACCTGTTAACTGTGAAACGTTTTGAAAAGACGTGGGTAGTGTCAAGAGCCCCAAGTCAATTCAAACAGTGAGTAGCATTGACAGAGGACAAACACAAGAGAGGAGCCCGCCATGCCGTGGCCACCCCCACCACTGTGACTAGTGCAAAGCGGTGTGAGTGTGCAGACATGCTGCTGACACAGCAGCCCATTCTCCAGCCAGCTGGCAGCCCACCAGTCGGAGTACTGCATTGTCAACGCACACTCACCAACCATGGCAGACTAGCAAGCCTCAAACGGCCTTTTGCAGCAAACCTGCATTCTAGAAAACTATTGGAAAGATCAAGGCATTAACAAACAAAGCCAGGATTAATGTCTAATGGACGATGGTCCCAAAACATTCTAAAAATGCAATATTGATTGCTGGAAAGTTTTACACAGTCAGCAAACACAACACATATGATCACGTCAATAGGACAGCCAGCTGGATGGCTTCCATTGATCAATTTGTTAGAGAGACTTTGTACAATGGTCTTTTCATAGACCTTTTCAGAAGATCCAATTTGACAAGTGAATAATATCAAATGCTTTAATTTCATTAATTCCAAGCACATGACCGTTTTAAATGTCATATTAGTTGAAATGATATAATCATATCCACTACAGTATGTGGATGTGTATCTTGCCTACATTTAGATGAGGGATTGTTGAGTGTCCACTTCACATCTGCCATTTAATTCATAAGTCAAGTTATCATACAGGGTTACGTCAATCATAAGAGCTACAAGCAACAAATCATGGGTTGTAAAATGGTTCAGCTTCTTTATTGATAGAAGGGGTTTAAGCGGTGGTCACACAATGAATGGGAGTTTTTGGTTCATACTTACAGTGCAAAGTTCGGAAATCGACATACAAGTAAGGATGGGACCCTCTTGGTTCCGGTTCAAACCCCACTTGGCTTCTGACTCTCACATCTCCTAGAAGGAATGGGAAAACACGGTCCTCAAGGTACTGGCAATAAATAGGTGTTTCATTTAATAAAGCATTGGGCCTGCAGAGACTGAGCTGTGTCTCAAATAGCTCCTTATTCCCAGGACCCATAGGGCTCTGGGACCCATAGGGCTCTGGTCAAAAGTAGTGCACAACATAGGGGATAGCGTGCCCTTTGGGAGGCAAAGGCTGAGGCAACACAGACACAGCTGAAGAGGAAGCATGGCTGTGACACATTAGTATTCACACTGGTGTCAGTGAGCTGAATAGAGAGGCAGGCTTCTCTATTCAGACTAGATCAAAACAGACTCTGCAGTTATATTAGATAGAGTTGGGTAGTTATCTAGTTGGGAGACATCTTACATTCCTCGCCTGTGATACAAAACATCTTAAGAACTGTTAGCCATACTGACTAAGAAAGAGTACGTGTTAAAGATCCTGTATTCATAAGAGACAGGATCGTAAAACAGAAACACATACCCTTTCTTAGTCAGTATGTCTAAAGTACTATTAGACCTTATATTTACATTTTTAGAAGACGCTCTTATCCAGAGCAACTTTCAGGAGCAATTAGGGTTAAGTGCCTTGCTCAAGGGCACATCGACAGAGCATTGTCGGCTCGGGGATTCTAACCAGCAACCTTTCAGTTACTGGCCCAATGCTCTAACCACTAGGCTACCAGCCACCTTGCTGGGTAAGATTACCCATAGATGTACATACAAGATTAGACATGGGACAGCAATAGAGCTATTGCTTATCTACTAATTAACAAACATGCATCAAAACATTAATTAAATCATCAATATTCATATGGGTGGTGAAAAGGGTCATACGATACGTTTCAATATATATGGATTAAGAAAAATCAAGTGAATATCATACCATACGTACCGAGCATCCGAATGTAGAGAGCTGTTTGATTCTCACTGTCATAAGAGATCGCCCCTCGTCTCTGAAAGGACACAAGGAAGGGATCATTAAGGCCTCAGACATGCCAATAGAGTTTGCTGGCCGAGTGCGCACCGATTTTACATGTAGAATCGTGTGAAGAATTTCACAGTCAGACGTCTACAGTGGGTGATCTTACAAAAGCATTTACGACGCACATTTCACAGAGTTGGTAACATAATACGCAGTAAAAACAGAAACATTGAACGAACCGCCTCTCCTCCCCGAGTGACTGCTCTGCGGCACTTCTACTGTAACAGTCAGGGGAGGTGAGGGGTGCCCTTCTGCTGTGTCACATGCAGCTGTAGCCATGTGACAGTGGAGGACATTAAAGCCCTCTGCAGGACCCAGTCATTCTTTACACTTCAGGGGTCATGCAGAGCTCCCTGCAGTGAGAGAGAGGACCCTGGAGCACACAGTTTCTTCCAAACACCAGCAAGTTTGGTAAATGAACAGAAATGCACTGTTATTCCTTGTTACTATTTCTTCCAACTCAACAAAACATTCAGATATTTTATTTCAACTCTGTGTTGTCCCAATTCAGTTATCCATCTCATCAAACTCTCAAGACAAACTCACAATTAAATGTGCCTCTTCTTGGTAAAGTACGTATTTAAAAGGTATTTAAAAAAAGGGATCTGTGATAGATTCCCAGTACTGTTGTCCAAACCCTTGACCAAGCTCAGTTTCAGCTAATGAAGCTAAAACACAGCTGGCCTGTGGGAAATTGCTCACCCAGGGAATGCTGTCTAATTAGCAGCAACAGGATGGGTTTCAGTATTGGCCACAGGGAAAAATCACACAAACCACATTGAGCAAAGAGAACCACTCAAATGTCACCACTCACTTTCCCACCACCCAAAGACGCCTCAATGATTTTGGACACAGTCTTTAATGATAAAAGCTCTCAAATGATGGAACCCTAACAGGTCCCCACTGGTGTCCTAAACCATAAACAACAAAAACTACAACATTTGACAAAACTTAACAGTTTTTATTTCTTTATGCTCCTCTCCTCCCCCTCCCTTCCTCTATTTTTCTGGACTTCCCCTTGCCCTCTGATGCAAATGCTCTCTCAGCTCACCGGGGTGTCCCCAGATGGCATAAAATTCGAACTATGACGTCAATCTGCTCAACATATTTGCATAATTGATATTCCTCCATCAGCCAAGCCCTACCCGCATAAGCGCTGTTGAATGCAAAGGCTTAAGACATATGCCATACCGGCTTCTCTGGCCAGTGGCTGTACTTATACAGTCTTGCATGTGACTTTGCACTGAGTTTAGATTACAAGACCTGAAATGTGTGGTACTTGTAGACAATGTTCCCTCATTTTTTTCAGCACTGAGTACAATTCAAGTCTGCTGAATGCAAACGTGAAGGTTATAAAAATTCTATGCAACTTCTGGCGTGCATTTTATGTGAACACAGACTGTACCCGCTTTAAGTTACAGTTATAACCGTGGCCAAGTAGGCTACTCTGGCTATTGGATCATAATGTAGGCCTATCAGAGTGCCCTAACATTAAAAAATTTAGAAAATGCATCCCATAACATTTTAACATGGAAATAGCTGTTCAATCATTCAGCCTACAGTAGCAGCCAATGTGTGGTGTTCAATGTAGGCCTCGATTCCGTGAGACTTTTTGAAAAAATATGCAGGGCTTGACAACCTGTTTATCCACTTGTCTTTTAGACAAGGAAGTGACTGAAGATTTGTTGTTTGATGAAAGAAACCACTTTACAAGTTATTATTATTATTATTATTATTATTATTATTATTATTATTATTATTATTATTCCCATAGCATTATTACAGTGAATCAGACAAACTATGCTACCCCCTGCCTATTGGCTACTTACCTTATTCAAGCCGGTCTCAAAATACAACACTGCCCTTTTAAGACAGAAAAACATTTCTTTACCTAACTCGCTTTTTAAAGATGGCTAGAAATGCTCTGTTCGGAAGCAACCACTCCCCCATTTATGACTAGAAATGATCTATAACTGGGCTACTAACTCACTTATTAGCAAAGAATATAAACAAATGTGCACACGTGGCTACATGCAGATCTCAAAACAAGCGCATCTACTTGCGACCACTCATGCTGTAAACACAGTCCAGTTCAAAAGGAATGGCACAGATCCATATACTGTATGGCAATGGTCTATTTGCATATAGAGATACTGCAGCTCTGATTGGTTATGCTGCACTGGTCTGTAGAATCATGCCTGTCAATGCAATAGAATCCTTCTCCGGTGCGTTCAGCCTACTTGAAAATCCCTTGCATACTAACTAAGTCTTGCATAGTTCATTTTGTTTGTGTGTTTTATTGAAAGTGGCTAATATTGGCAATTCCCACAGTAGAAGAAAACTTTGTTAGGTGTTAACTAAAGGGGAAATTTAGAAGGTTGAGTGAAGTTCAATCTTGTGCAGAACGGCTGAGGGTACTTTAAAGATATTTACATATATTTTTTAGTATCCATTAATGAAATGTACAGAAATTGTATTCTTTCTCTAAACAGTACTTACAGTCCAGAGCACACAGTAAGTTTCAAATGAGACCAAAGACTGGTTCTGTAGCATCTACAGACTCATCATTGTAGTGTCTTAAAGAAGGCCTGGGTAAGGCCAAAATCACATTTCCCAACTTTAATTTGTTATTTTTCAATAGTTATTTTGGATTCAGATTTTAAAAAGGTATGCCAAATGCATCCTTCCACCAAATGACCTTTCTATGGATTTAATTTCAGGAAGATCCTAAACATCATAAATATCTTTGGGCCAACCTTGTTTGGAATGGCCCATCTGACAGACGACACAAAACTGTGGTGGTGGGTCATCAAGCGCTTCTACGCTATATGAAACCAACTGACCATGAGTAGCAGGCAACCAGCACAGCAATGAACTAGAATCAACCATGTTAGTGCATGTATGGACAAGCCTGTGTTGTGTGCTTAGTTTAAGGCATCACACGTACTGTAATTTGTTACTTTAACCCTTTTTATACTCGTGAGAATTGGCCTATATGGACAGGGCTAAATTGAAAGTATATGCATAACCATGGTAGCAATTAAAAGGCAACAGTTTGGAGATAATTGGGAAATGATTAGATCAAAAAGGTGAGAACAACAGTTCAACTGACAAGACTGAATCCAAACATTAAACTGTTGATTTTATGTGCATTTTACATTTACTGTACTTTGTTGACAACGAAATCTGAGAACACTCTGGATACATTCGGTAACACGATAAGACTACTCATGGAAAATGTGGGCTAGGTACAACATAAGACAAAAAAATGACAAGGGTTGGAGTGTGCTAAGATCCTAAGCAATTTAAATACATTTTTATGACACAAAGGAAAGTCTTCAACTATATTTTACCAAATGGGGCCATCTTCTGTATACCACCCCCTACCTTGTCACAACACAACTGATTGTCTCAAACACATTAAGGAAAGAAAATCCACAAATGAACTTTCAACAAGGTACACCTGTTAAGTGAAAAGTACCTCATGAAGCTGGTTGAGAGAATGCCAAGTGTGTGCAAAGCTGTCATCAACAAATAAAAATATATTTTATATTTGAACACTTTTTGGGTCACTACATGATTCCATGTGTTATTTCATAGTTTTGATGTCTTCACTATTATTCTTCATCACGCAAACACAGTGTATTTGGAAAGAATTCAGACCCATTGACCTTTTCCACATTTTGTTACGTTACAGCCTTACTCTAAAATTTATTAAAATCATTTTTTCCTTCATCAATCTACACACAATAGCCCAGAATGACAAAGCAAAAACTGTTTCTTGAATTTTGTGCAAAAAATTCAAACTGAAATACCTTATTTACATAAGTATTCAGAGCCGTTACTCAGTACTTTGTTGAAGCACCATTGGCAGCGATTACAGCCTCCAGTCGTCTTGGGTATGACACTACAAGCTTGGCACACCTGTATTTGAGGAGTTTCTCCCATTCTGATTTGCAGATCCTCTCAAGCTCCGTGAGGTTAGATGGGGAGCGTCAATGCACAGCTATTTTCAGGTCTCTGCAGAGATGTTCGATCGGGCTCTGGCTGGGCCACTCAAGGACATTGAGACTTTTCCCGAAGCCACTCCTGCATTGTCTTGGCTGTGTGCTTAGGGTTGTTGTCCTGTTGGAAGATGCCACTGCAAAACATCACCAAATGTATGATTTTACCACCACCATGGGATGGTGCAAGGATTCCTCCAGACATGACATTCAGGCCAAAGACTTCAATCTTGTTTTCCTCAGACCTGAGAATATTGTTTCTCATGGTCAGAGTCCTTTAGGTGCCTTTTGACTATGAAGGCCTGATTGGTGAAGTGCTGAAGAGATGGTTGTCCTTCTGGAAGATTCTCCCATCTCCACATAGGAACTCTAAAGCTCTGTCAAGAGTGACCATCGCATTCTTTGTCACCTCCCTGACAAAGGCCCTTCTTCCCCGATTGCTCAGTTTGGCAGGCAGCAGCTCTAGGAAGAGTCTTGGTGGATCCAAACTTATTCTATTTAAGAATGATGGAGGCCACTGTGTTCTTGGAGACCTTCAATGCTGCAAAACGTTTTTGGTACCCTTCCCCAGATCTGTGCCTCAACACAATCCTGTCTCGGAGCTCTATGGACAATTCCTTCGACCTCATGGCTTGGTTGTTGCTCTGACAGGCACTGTCAACTGCGGGACCTTATATAGCCTGGTGTGTTCCTTTCCAAATCATGTCCAATCAATTGAATTTACCACAGGTGGACCTATCAAGTTGTAGAAACATCTCAAGTATGATCAATGGAAACAGGATGCACCTGAGCTCAATTGCAAGTCTCATAGCAAAGGGTCTGAATACTTATGTAAATAAGGTATTTCAGTTTTAATACATTTGCTAAAATTTCTAAAAACTTGTTTTTGCTTTGTCATTATGGGGTATTGTGTGTAGATTCATGAGGAAAAACATTTATTTAATACATTTTATAATAAGGCTGTAACGTAACAAAATGCTGAAAAAATCTAAGGGTCTGAATACTTTCCGAAGGCAGTGTGTGTGTGTGTGTGTGTGTGTGTGTGTGTGTGTGTGTGTGTGTGTGTGTGTGTGTGTGTGTGTGTGTGCATGTGTGTGTGTGTGTGCATATATACAGTGGGGCAAAAAAGTATTTAGTCAGCCACCAATTGTGCAAGTACTCCCACTTAAAAAGATGAGAGGCCTGTAATTTTCATCATAGGGACACTAAATATGAGAGACAAAATGAGAAAGAAAAATCCAGAAAATCACATTGTAGGATTTTTAATGAATTTATTTGCAAAATATGGTGGAAAATAAGTATTTGGTCAATAACAAAGGTTTCTCAATACTTTGTTATATACCCTTTGTTGGCAATTACAGAGGTCAAACGTTTTCTGTAAGTCTTCACAAGGTTTTCACACACTGTTGCTGGTATTTTGGCCCATTCCTCCATGCAGATCTCCTCTAGAGCAGTGATGTTTTGGGGCTGTTGCTGGGCAACACGGACTTTCAACTTCCTCCAAAAATGTTCTTTGGGGTTGAGATCTGGAGACTGCCTAGGCCACTCCAGGACCTTGAAATGCTTCTTACGAAGCCACTCCTTCGTTGCCCGGGCGGTGTGTTTGGGATCCATGCTGAAAGACCCAGTCAAGGTTCATCTTCAATGCCCTTGCTGATGGAAGGAGGTTTTCACTCAAAATCTCACGATACATGGCCCCATTCAATCTTTCCTTTACACGGATCAGTCGTCCTGGTCCCTTTGCAGAAAAACAGCCCCAAAGCACGATGTTTCCACCCCCATGCTTCACAGTAGGTATGGTGTTCTTTGGATGCAACTCAGCATTCTTTGTCCTCCTAACACGACGAGTTGAGTTTTTACCAAAAAGTTCTATTTTGGTTTCATCTGACCATATGACATTCTCTTTCTGGATCATCCAAATGCTCTCTAGCAAACTTCAGATGGGCCTGGACATGTACTGGCTTAAGCAGGGGGACACGTCTGGCACTGCAGGATTTGAGTCCCTGGCGGCGTAGTGTGTTACTGATGGTAGG
The DNA here is from genome assembly GCF_018296145.1 of Oncorhynchus tshawytscha. Lineage (NCBI taxonomy): Eukaryota > Metazoa > Chordata > Actinopteri > Salmoniformes > Salmonidae > Oncorhynchus > Oncorhynchus tshawytscha. Next base: position 53,662,191 of record NC_056438.1, on the reverse strand, counting down.
TTTTGTTACTTTGGTCCCAGCTCTCTGCAGGTCATTCACTAGGTCCCCCTGTGTGGTTCTGGGATTTTTGCTCACTGTTCTTGTGATCATTTTGACCCCAGGGGGTGAGATCTTGCGTGGAGCCCAAGATCGAGGGAGATTATCAGTGGTCTTGTATGTCTTCCATTTCCTAATAATTGCTCCCACAGTTGATTTCTTCAAACCAAGCTGCTTACCTATTGCAGATTCAGTCTGGTGCAGGTCTACAACTTTGTTGCTGGTGTCCTTTAACAGCTCTTTGGTCTTGGCCATAGTGGAGTTTGGAGTGTGACTGTTTGAGGTTGTGGACAGGTGTCTTTTATACTGATAACAAGTTCAAACAGGTGCCATTAATACAGGTAACGAGTGGAGGACAGAGGAGTCTCTTAAAGAAGAAGTTACAGGTCTGTGAGAGCCAGAAATCTTGCTTGTTTGTAGTGACCAGATAATTATTTTCCACCATAATTTGCAAATAAATTTATTAAAAATCCTAATGTGATTTTCTGGATTTTTTTCTTCTCATTTTGTCTGTCATAGTTGAAGTGTACCTATGATGAAAATTGCAGGCCTCTCTCATCTTTTTAAGTGGGAGACCTTGCACAATTGGTGGCTGACTAAATACTTTTTTGCCCCACTGTATGGCCGATTCATGGCCCGATTTCAAGTTTTCATAACAATCGGTAATCTGCCTTTTTGGATGCCAATTACATTGCAATCCATGAGGAAACTGCGTGGCAGGCTGACCACCTGTTACGCGAGTGCAGTGTCAAAAGGACCTTGTGGCTGCAAGGAGCCAAGGTAAGTTGCTAGCTAGCATTAAACGTATCTTATAAAAATGTTCACATAATCCCTAGTTAAATACACATGGTTGATGATATTACTAGGTTAACTAGCTTGTCCTGCATTGCATATGATCAATGCGGTGCCTGTTAATTTATCATCGAATCACAGCCAACTTCACCAAATGGATGATGATTTAACAAAAGCGCATTCGCAAAAAAAGCACAATCGTTGCACAAATGTACCTAACCATAAACATCGATACCTTTCTTAAAATCAATACACAGAAGTCTATTTTTTTAAACCTGCATATTTAGTTAAAAGAAATGCATGTTAGCAGGCAAAATTAACTAGGGAAATTGTGTCACTTCTCTTGCTTTCAGTGCAAGCAGAGTCAGGGTATATGCAACAGTTTGGGCCGTATGGCCCGTTGCTAACTGTGTGACCGTAATTAATTTGCCTGAATTTTACATAATTATGACATAACATTGAAGGTTGTGCAATGTAACAGCAATATTTAGACTTAGGGTTGCCACCTGTTTGATAAAATAAGGAACGGTTCCGTATTTCACTGAAAGAATAAACGTTTTGTTTTCGAAATGATAGTTTCTGGATTTGACCATATTAATGATTAACGTATTTCTGTGTTTATTATAATTAAGTCTATGATTTGATATTTAATAGAGCAGTCTGACTGAGCGGTGGTAGGTAGCAACATGCTCGTAAGTATTCATTCAAACAGCACTTTATTGCGTTTACCAGCAGCTCTTAGCAATGCCTGATTCACAGCGCTGTTTATGACTTCAAGCCTATCAACTCCCGAGATTAGGCTGGCAATACTAAAGTACCTATAAGAACATCCAATAGTCAAAGGTATATGAAATACAAAATGGTAGAGAGATAAATAGTTAACGCGTCATAATTCCTGGAAAAACTACAACCTAAAACATCTTATCTGGGAATATTGAAGAACTGGGAATATTGAACCACCAGCTTTCATATGTTCTGAGCAAGGAACTTAAACATTTGCTTTTTTACATGGCACATATTGCACTTTTACACACACACACACACACACACACTTATTTTGTTTAGCTCTCCTGGTTGTGACATTGATGAACTTGCGCAAGCACATTTGTAGTTGATTCATTTGGAGCACAACCCTGCATCCTCGCCATCACACAATTACTGTTGTTCATGCAATCCAAAAACAGCCCATTATAAATTGCAATCTGGGTCAGGTGGGCATGATTTGAAAGCTTGTTCTATTGCCAACATGACTAGCTAAGTTATAAAATACGATCTTACAGTGTTAGGCTTTCAAAAGGCAATTCTGACAAATAGATCATAATTATGGTGCTCATAGAAAGGGGTCATGAGTGCATTCAGTTGTGCCGCGGCACATTTTCTTCACAACAACCCATGGTATTTATGACGCCATGTCATCTTGTAACTGTACACCACACATAGTGATCATAAACATTGACACTGTATATGACATGAGTTTTATGATATGAAATGTGAAGTGCACATTTTGACTCATGGATGTTTGGCTTGCTTGTATGACATCAAAGAGGTATTCAAGCCTCAACGTCTCATCTTACAAAATACATAATGATCTTAATTTATAGCATTTCCCTCATTCCCAATTAACAGAAGGGATGGGGCAAATCAGAACAGATGTCAGTCAAAACCCATACAGCATATAGCATGTTACTGTACAGCCACCACATTCCACTTAGTACCCCAATCTGCCATTTTCAACCTGTATACGGGTAGCAGTGTAAAGGGTTCAACAGTCAGTTGTATGAACTATGAGACAAGAAAACATGCCAAAGATTTTGTTGACACATCAAAGCACGTCTATTCCGCTTGATTATCTTTGAGAAGAGAAGCCTTGCCAAAGTTTGACAGTGTTATTGTTAATACTGGCTGCTCCCTGTGTCTGTTAGCGGAGTGTTATCCAATTGTGTTTATGTGGCAGCTAATGATACAGTATGCTGACACAGATTTGACATTGTACTACTTCACTATTCTTTTATTGAGTGAGAGTAATCTATTCCATCATAATGTATGGGGCTGAATCAGTGTAGCTAAATGCTTGTGCTTCTAGTTCCGACAGTGCAGTAATATCTAACAAGTAATCTAACAAATTCACAACGACTACCTTAACACACACACACACACACACACAATGCAAGGGGATGGAATAAGAATATGCACATATAATTATATGGATGTGATGGCCGTGCGGCATAGGCAAGATGCAATAGATGATATAAAATACAGTATATACACATGAGATAAGTAATGTAGGATATGTAAACATTATCAAAGTGGCATTATTTAAAGTGACTAGTGATACCATTATTAAAAACATTTATTAAAGCGGCCAGTGATTTGAGTCTATGTTAGTGATGGCTGTTTAACAGTCTGATGGCCTTGAGATAGAAGCTGTTTTTCAGTCTCTTGGTCCCAGCTTTGATGTACCTGTACTGGATGATAGCAGGGTTCACAGTGAGGGTTTTAGGTGACAAGTCATATTTCTTCAGCCTCATGAGGTTGAAGAGGAGCTGCTGTGCCTTCTTCACCACGCTGTCTATGTGGGTGGACCATTTCAGTTTGTCCATGATGTGTACACCGAGGTACTTAAAATGTTCCACCTTCTCCAGGACTGTCCCGTCGATGTGGATAGGGGGATGCTCACTCTGCTGGTTCCTGGTCCACGATCATCTCCTTTGTTTTGTTGACGTTGAGTGAGAGGTTATTTTCCTGACACCACACTCCGAGGGCCCTCACCTCCTCCCTGTAGGCTGTCTTGTCATTGTTGGTAATCAAGCCTACTGCTGTAGTGTAATCTGCAAACTTGATGATTGAGTTGGAGGCGTGCATGGCCACGCAGTCATGGGTGACAGGGATTACAGGAGAGGGCTGAGAACACACACTTGTGGGGCCCCAGTGTTGAGTATCACCACCTGGGGGTGGCCTGTCAGGAAGTCCAGGACCCAGCTGCACAGGGCCGGGTCGAGACCCAGGGTCTCAAGCTTAATGATGAGTTTGGAGGGTACTATGGTGTTGAATGCTGAGCTGTAGTCAATGAACAGCATTCTTACATAGTTATTCCTCCTGTCCAGATGGGATAGGGCAGTGTGAAGTGTGACGGTGATTGCATCGTCTGTGGACCTATTGGGGCGGTAAGCAAATTGGAGTGGGTCTATGGTATCAGGTAAAGTGGAGGTGATATGATCCTTGACTATTCTCTCAAAGCACTTCATGATGACAGAAGTGAGTGCTATAGGGCGATAGTCATTTAGTTTAGTTTCCTTGGGAACAGGAACAATGGTGGCCATCTTGAAGCATGTGGGAACAGCAGACTGGGATAGGGATTGATTGAATATGTCCATAAATGCACCAGCCAGCTGGTCGGCGGATGCTCTGAGGACGCGGCTAGGGATGCCATCTGGGCCAGCAGCTTTGCAAGGGTTAACATGTTTAAATGTTTTACTCACGTCAGCCGCGTTGCAGGAGAGCCCACAGTCTTTGGTAGTGGGCCATGTCGGTGGCACTGTATTGTCCTCAAAGTGCGCAAAGAAGTTGTTTAATTTGTCTGGGAGAGAGACGTCGATGTCCGACTCATCCTCTCTCTAGTTTATCATCCTCAATTCAAGCCAGATACTGGCAATTGCACAAACAGCAGAGTTGTAGTTTATGGGCAGACACAATACTACTACATTACATACAGCCTGGGCTTTTGTTTAAAAAAAGCTAATCTAATATGAACTAAACAGACAAAGCAGTATATTAAAACCTTGGTTTGAAGGCGCCAGTGTTTACACAAACAACGCCAGTGTTCACACAAATCAGTTCTGTTTATGGCAGCCAGAGCCGGGGTTTATCAGGCTCTCACAGGGAAGGAGGCTGTTAGACAACCAACCTTACCATGCCCATATGTGCTTCACACAAGCTATCCAGACAAGCAACTGGCATCTTGTCACATGGAGCTATGAGGGCTGTGTCAGGCCCAGCGTGCGTCACTACCGGCTTGCCTCGCTGCACTCCAAACACTGTGGCGTCTGTCAGGCTGGGACGGACATATGCCTCCATCCCTCATGCCACTCGCTCCTATTAAAATGCTTGACATTCAATGCTACATTCACAAGTCAACACATGACTGCTGCTCACGATTCTGGGCCCGTATCCACAAAGCATCTCAGAAAAGGTCCTATAATATTACCGTTAAATCAACACACTCGTCACTACCATTTAACAACGCTTTGGCAGTTTGGCATCCAAAAACTTGCCGATAATGTTGCATAAAACATTTGAAGGGTCTATAATTTTCATTCAACACAAAGTTAACATTGGCACCTAGACGCTTTTAATTACCCAACTGCTAGGCATATTTTTTAACAACCTGTTATTGTCCTCCAAAGGCATAACGTATGTTCACGTATGTTTTTTAACAACCTGTTATTGTGCTCCAAAGGCATAACATATGTTATATATGGGTTGATCATATATAAAATATCAAAGCAACTGCATGTGACACAGTAGCCACTGACACCTCATGAGGTCTCCTAAATATCTGTCGACTAGGTGGGACTCTTATAACCAAAGAGGCTTCATGCATAGCTTTTATGTTTACCCATAAGAGTAGGAATAAAATACTCTCTGCTCAGACGATTGCTCTCAATGCAAGTGGACTGGCTTCAGAATTCAGTAAATCTCAGTATGTCATCATGATTGATTCCATGGTTGTCAAAATTAAACTCAGACATTTGGTATTGATACAACATCCTTTAAAACATCACACAGTGGTACAGTGTTGTGAAAACCCAGCAAGTTTGGTGAATGAACAGAAATGCAATGGTATTCCTTGTTACCCATAATTTCTTCCAACTCAACATCACATTCAGATATTTTATTTCAACTCTGTTCCATCCATCACAAAACTCCTAAGACAAGCTACAAATGGTCTGTGCTATCAAGACCTCATCTTTTAAGCCACCAATAAAATAAGCCAAAAAAGAACTGCAATGTACACTATGTGCAGTATATGTTATGTCTTGTGAAATGGATGATATGCTTATGATTCTACTCTACTGCTAAATCAATAAACCTATAAACCAACTACTACTTCTGCTACTAATATTACAATAGGGTAAATCCATTTGAATTCAACAACATCTTCACAGCATCCCTTTTGATATAAACAAAAATTTCCATATATGATTGCCCATGGAAGAAGTGGTCAGAAAGTGAGTTTTCGGACCTGAATGCAAAAAGAATTCAAGAGATAAAGGTGCTCAAAGTTGACCCATTTTGCATACCCCACCATACCATGGAGACATCCATGTCTTCATCACTGGAAAATAGAAACGGTTGAGATTGATATCATTTAAAAGCTTACAAACAGGGTTGTCAAACTGTTCTTTTACAATTTATGTCATTTATTAAGCTTAATTGTCAATTATCAAAAAATGCGTACAGTCTCATTTTTCATATTCTCATAAATTGTAGCTTAGAAATAATCTGAGGTTTTCGTTTTGTGCCCGCCATCAGTTGAGACATAACATGCTCTTGAAAACAGGGTGCGTGTCATTTCAATCATAGAAATATAATCCATAGAATGGACCTATCCCTTCAGACCACTGCAATTTGGTGCGCAAAATGGGTCAACTTTGAGCACCTTTATCTCCTGAATGTTTTGGCATTCAGGTCTAAAAGTTACTTTCTGACCACTTCATCCATGGGCAAACATGCATGGAAATGTTTGTTTAAATCAAAAAGGATGCTGTGAAGATGTTATGGAATTCATATGGATTTATCCTACTACAACAACTAGAACTACCACTTCTTACATACACAAAAATCACTGTCTTTAACTTTGACCTATAATTAAGATGGTAGTCAAACTCTCAATACAAACTCACATTTAAATGTGCCTCTTCTTGGTAAAGTACGTATTTAAAAGGGATCTGTGATAGATTCCCAGTACTGTTGTCCAAACCCTTGACCAAGCTCAGTTTCAGCTAATGAAGCTAAAACACAGCTGGCCTGTGGGAAATTGCTCACCCAGAGAATGCTGTCTAATTAGCAGCAACAGGATGGGTTTCAGTATTGGCCACTGGGAAAAATCACACAAACCACATGGAGCAAAGAGAACCACTCCAATGGCACCACTCACTTTCCCACCACCCAAAGATGCCTCAATGATTTTGGACAGAGCTTTTGTCATGGAAAACCCAAATCATGATGGAACCTTAACAGGTCCTCACTGGTGTCCTAAACTAAAAACACTTGACAAAACTACTCATAACAATATTTTACTTCAATCCAATGTGGTATTCTGCTTACGCTGTATCATTACCAAGTCTTAACTGTTCCTGATGAAACCAGCCAAAATAAAAAACACCCTCAAACTATCAGTCCCTGAAAATAGCAGACATACTGTACACACCATCACAACGTGAGCTCATAGTAACTCACCACACCTCCTTTCCTAGTAAGGCAGTAAACAGACACACAGTCATCGGTCTGTGCTAGAGATATCCTTTTCAAAGTCAAATCAACTCAGTGTTGATAAAGAGGCAGTTTACCTAGTAGTCCAAACTGACTGTCTGCTAGTGTCAGAGGACCTACCTTGTGGGAAATCCACCTTGTTAGAATCATAACTAAGGACCAGATCAGTACAATTCCCATTGGACCGTGTGGCCGAGGATCATACTCCCTCTCCCTGGATGTACATTCGTGTTTCTGTGTCGTGGGTCCAGCCCGGATAAATATTAGCAGACAGGCAGACAAAGGACAGCTCAAGGCCCAGGCAGGCAGAAGGGGACAGACAGAGAGTAAGCAGAGCCTTGTGCAGCTGTCTTAGCTCCAGCGCTAGCTACCTATCACCTGACTGACTGCCCAGTCCTAACACTCCAGGGACTGCCTGACAGACTGACTGGCTGGGCTGGCTGACTGACTGCCAGTCGACCGAAGGGCTGGTGTGAGGGGCACAGACCACGCTCTCTCCCTTCAGCCCCATATGGACTGATGGTGATGCACTGTGGCAACGGCCAAACACCATCATAAACACTGACACAGAGAAGGGGGGGGGGTAGAGAGGACAAGGTGTACCAACATTACTACACCTCAATGTCACGTTATTCATGACGTAAGGGTTTGAGAATCCAAAAAGGTCAGAAGGAGATGACTGCATAGCCTGGCTTCAACAGTATGTGTGCCTTGCTAAAGGCATGGCGGTTTGGAGAGTTGGCATACAGTACATATGAATTGTCAATATGAAACATGGGACACACAATGGCAGAGATATCCTTTTAGTCAAATCAACTGTGTTGATAAGAAGGCAGTGATACCTAGTAGTCCAAACGAACTGTGTGCTGGGGTCAAATGACCTACCTTCTAGGAAATCCCCCTTGTTAGAATCACAACCAAGGACCAGGATCATACCAGTGTTCTTTCCCTGCACTTAAGGTACACATATTTGAGTTTGCCATAGCAACACGAGTCCTACAATGTAAAAACGTGGGTTCTGCTGCCAAGATGAAGACAAAAGGTTTATACTATGAGAAATGATCTCTGATAATAAGCCCAAATTAAACATGAGGGGAATGAGATCACTGACATTCCCAAGTCTTTGTTCTACTATGCACTTAACGTCATCAGAACAATGTGGCTCCTTTTGCAACATAAACTTAGAGAAAGAATCAGTTATACCATTAACATAAGTTACAATCTTACACAATACAAGTCAGTCTGGCCGATTATTGTAGGAAGAGAGACAAAGGGAAAAGTTTCTGAGACCCTCTGGGTCTGTAGCCTTGAATAAATGCTGTCCCAAAACAGGGTTAGGTATGCCCTCATACTCAGGCAGCGCACAGCCCGAATTAGACCCTCAACATACGTCGACATCACAGCTGATAAGTGTGGTGAAAGGGGACCAGAAATAGACCACCATCACACGCCATCATCAGGCAAGGGCCTCAAACCAACGGCACAGGAAGTCTTGGGAAATTGTCATCCTCCATGCAGCAACAGAGTCCCTGCAAGGACAGCTACGCAAATGATTCCACTCTAAAATCTAGCTAACAGGACACTTGGGATGTTTCCTGATTATTCCCTCGACTTCAGTGTCATTGAGGGGCCACGAATACACTAGTGGTGAAGACGGTTCCGATTTCTCTACGATAAATGCCTACTCCTAGAAAATATTAAAATGACAAACAGACCTCAATGTTAAACATGTCATATTTCAAAAGGTTAGTTACTCAAATTTTTTATTAAAAACGATTGCAGACATTTGAAAGCAGGCCTAAATATCAACCAAAAGTCAGTTGTAGAGTTAACTACCTCTTTTCCATTTGGTGGAAATGGGAATATAAAAACTAAATGTGCAGTGTCAAAACAGCTGCATGCAGAGCAACTGTGTAAAATAAGCTCTTTCATAGATAATCCACTTATGAGATACAGCGGATTCAGAAAATATTTAGACCGCTTGACTTTTTCCACATTGTTACGTTACAGCCTTATTCTAACAATTCCCCATAAAAACAAAGCAAAATCTGTTTTTTTAGACATTTTTGAAAATGTATTAAAAATAAACTGAAATATGAAATTTACATAAGTATTCAGACACTTTACTCAGTCCTTTGTTGAAGCACCTTTGGCAGCGATTACAGCCTTGAGTCTTCTTGGCTAGGACGCTAAAATGTGTATGTGACCAATAACGTTTAATTTTATTTATTTGGGCAAAGTTCCCAAATAAATCAAATTAAATGTTATTGTTCATTCTTCTCTGCAGATCCTTTCAAGCTCTGTCAGGTTGGATGGGGAGCGTCACTGCACAGCTATTTTCAGGTCTCTCCAGAGGTGTTAGATCGGGTTCAAGTCCGGGCTCTGGCTAGGCCACTCAAGGACATTCAGAGACTTGTCCTGAAGCCACTTCTGCGGTGTCTTGGCTGTGTGCTTAGGGTTGTTGTCCTGTTGGAAGGTCAACCTTCGCCCCAGTGAGGTCCTGAGTACTCTGGAGCAAGTATTCATCAACAATCTCTCTGTACTTTGCTCTGTTCATCTTTCCCTCGATCATGACTAGTCTCCCAGTAACTGCCACTGAAAAACATCCCCACAGCATGATGCTGCCACCACCATGCTTCACCGTAGGGATGGTGCCAGGTTTCCTCCAGACGTGACGCTTGGCATTCAGGCCAAAGAGTTCAATCTTGGTTTCATAAGACCTGAGAATATTGTTTCTCATGGTCTGAGAGTCCTTTAGGTGCCTTTTGGCAAACTCCAAACGGGCTGTCATGTGCCTTTTATAGACAGGTGTGTTTCTTTCATGTCCAAATCATGTCCAATCAATTGAATTTACCACAGGTGGATTCCAATCAAGTCGTAGAAACATCTCAAGGATGATCAATGGAAACAGGATGCACCTGAGCTCAATTTCGAGTCTCATAGCAAAGGGTCTGAATACATATGTAAATAAGGTGTAATAAATTTGCAAACATTTCTAAAAACCTGTTTTTGCTTTATCATTATTGGGTATTTTGTGTAGATTTCTGAGGATTTGTTGTTATTTAATCCATACTTTCTGAAGGCACATTGGAAAGCCTACAAAACCACATACCATCTGTGCCTAGTGGCGGTCCAGCAACTAAGGAGCCGATTAAGATTGAGTGGGCAACCTGGTCTCATAGACTAAATGTAATATAGGAAAAGTCAATCCTGGACATTAAAATTAGTATGATATGTTACGTTTAGCATGGTTACATAAGACAGAAGGTTACTTAAGGCAAAAAAAGAAAGGAGGATGGTTGGTCGGGGTTGATGGTTTTTCGCTTTGTCATTATGGGGTACTGTGTGTAGATTGAGGATTTAAAAACCTTTTTTAATCCATTTTAGAATAAGGCTGTAACGTAGCAAAATGTGGAAAAAGTCAAGGGGTCTGAATACTTTCCCAAACGCACTATAGATAATATTCCACATAATACTTTCCAGTTGAATAATGTGACGACAGCAAGCTCTCTCATACTGGACATGTCTCTGTCTACATCCCAAATGGCACCCCTTTGCACTACTTTTGAACAGGGCCCAAAGGGCTGTGGTCAATAGTGCACTATATGGAGAACAGGGTGCCATTTTTCAACATAGCTTCTGTTCCATAGTCACGTGTGATGATGATAAAGCCATCAGAGTGCTGGAAACAGCATAACACAGGTTTGTTTGTTTTTCCAGCTCATCATGTTTCTGGCGGGTTGGGGAGAGCTACAATAATATATTAAGACGTGTCCTAGGCGCTCCCATTCAAGGATTTACAAGGCATTTCTTTCTGAAATCATCTGTGAGCTTTGAAGAGGAGACTAGTTTGAAAGCATGTGTGAGCTGGATTGAAAGAAGACTGGTTTGAACTGTAATTCCGGTTTGGCATGACACAAACAAGCAAATGAAACTGGTTGAAAAATAAGGTCAGAAGATAAACATTTCTTTATCAAAGGACAGATTATTAGGACGAAACCTGGGCTTGCGTTTAGTATCAGTTCAGCCTTCCTTTAGGCCTCAAAGCTGTCAAAATATGCAAATTCAGACTTCATGCAAACTAAAGTTGACCATATATTCAAATCTGACAGGACACTCATCCACAAACAGTATGACAGGTAAATTTACCTGAAGCTCGAACAAGGCTATCCTATCAAGCACTGGCCCGTGGAATGCATACTGTAACATGTAGTGTACCATCATCTCCCCCTATTTTGCATAGAACCTTAGGATGTAGGTAGGACTTGAAGAAACTGTCAAAGTTCTTGACATTTTCCAAATTGACTGACCTTCATGTCTTAAAGTAATGATGGATTGTCGTTTCTCTTTGCATATTTGAGCTGTTCTTGCCACAATATGAACTTGGTGTTTTACCAAATAATGCTATCTTCTATATACCACCCCTACCTTGTCACAACACAACTGATTGGCTCAAACGCATTAAGAAGGAAAGAAATTCCACAAATTAACTTCTATCAAGGCACAACTGCTAATTGAAATGCATTCCAGTGACTACCTCATGAAGCTGGTTGAGAAAACGCTAAGAGTGTGCAAAGCTGTCATCAAGGCAAATGGTGGCTACTTTGAAGAATGTTTAACACTTTTTTGGTTACTACATGGATTCCATATGTGTCATTTCATAATTGTGATGTCTACACTGTTATTCCACAATGTAGAAAATAGTAACAACATGAAATGAGTAGGTGTGTCCAAACTATTGACTTGGACTGTAGCTTTTTTTTTTGGGGGGGCTCAGTCAGGGTCTCAATTTCAAAATGTTCAATTCAGATGACTGTCAGTCAGATCAGATGCCTTTGATGTGGTTCAACTATGGACACACAATCACACAGGCTTTGGCTGTCATGTTTCAACAGGCTCCCTAGTCCTACCCACATCACTCATGCAGCATCTTGACACATCTTGACGTCACTGGCTCATTCAACAGCAGTCTCCTTATCTCCATCTGCATCATCCTGTATTATTCATAAGGTCTAAACATCTGAGCAAAGTTTAGTATGCACACACCTTAGACAGCCATATCTATTAACTACAAGCTAGTCTGATGAGTACATGGCTACATGACTAGACAGCTAAAACAGATTATTCACTTCCCACAGCAGATGACACATTCTGGCGTGCTTCTGAAAAAATGCACAGCATCTGCGTCACTGAGCAACTCAGGAAATACCTGGACTGTAATCTTCATTATGCTGTAGCTGTACAGTAAGTCCATTGCAGCAAATGACTCGGTGTTGGAGGTGCCTTGACATTTAAAATCTGAATTGTATCCATCAATCAAGCAGACAGACCAATCAGGTTTATTAGTCTGGGCTATTACTCTAGGGCAAGTAAACCTTCAGTTCTAGTGGGCTGGCTGACTACAGCGATGTAACTAATAAAGCTAAAAGAGGAGGAAAGTACAGGAGAGATTAACTCTCCCTTAGCCTTTGTGTGGCCTGTCCCTAAAACACATTCAGTCTCTAAACTGTAAAAGAAACAAGAGCTAAAATTGTTCTAAGGTGCTTCACAAATTCAAAGTATCCCCATGAATTGTGGCACTTCAGTGTGAAAAGCAGCTTGAGCATCTCCGCATTCCTTCCAGTGTGTTACCTGTAGTAAATCCCACTTCAGAGGGTGTGTGTGTGTGTCTACACTGGATGGGCCCTTCTCTTAATGGAACAGACCATGAGGTCTGGCTCATGGAGGGCCATAAAAGACAATCAGCAATATAGGGGAAAGGCAAACAGTCTGGACTGGAGCATTGTGAGGGGTTCATAAACTAATCACAGACCCTTACTGGCCTCTCACAGAACACAGAGTGATGCAGGGGAGTTGGAGGTGAAGTGTGAGGTAAGGACCATCATGTCATATCTACCTCCTGAATAGTTCCATTTGCAATCTTATTATGTAAACATATAACAATTTAACCTCACTTTGATCAAGTATGAATATGAAGAGAATATCTCTAATAACAGAAAACAACTTTACACAATGATGATGTCTTCAACTAAAAGAATGAAACACCTCAGAAACTTTTAAAGGGATACTTCGGGATTTTGGCCATGAAGCCCTTTATCTACTTCACCAGTCATGTGAACTTGTGGATACCATTTGTATGTCTCTGTGTCCAGTATGAAGGAAGTTAGAGGTAGTTTAGCATTAGAGCTAGCATTAGCGCAATGACAGCAAGTCTATGGGTATCGACAGCAAGTCTATGGGTATCGACAGCAAGTCTATGGGTATCGACAGCAAGTCTATGGGTATCGACAGCAAGTCTATGGGTATCGACAGGAAGTCTATGGGTATCGACAGGAAGTCTATGGGACAGGAAGTCGACAGGAAGTCTATGGGTATCGACAGGAGGTCTATGGGTATCGACAGGAAGACAGGAAGTCTATGGGGTATCGACAGGAAGTCTATGGGTATCGACAGGAAGTCTATGGGTATCGACAGGAAGTCTATGGGTATCGACAGGAAGTCTATGGGTATCTGCATGTTAGCAGATGCTAACGCTAGGAAAGAAACAAATCAAGTATAGTCTACGGTTTTCTTTCAATAAAAGTAGCAAAACAGCTGGTTGTTAATGACTAACTACATTTTACCTAATAATTAAGTGTATTAAACATCTGTGTGATGTGATCAATCCGTTTATTCCAGTTCAGAATTAAATTATTTATTGTATTTTAACAGCAACAGTTCCAACCTAGACAGGTATGTAAGAGTGTTTTTAAATGGGGAAAAATAAACATGAAAAGATTTATGGGTATTTCAGTGTTATTTGTTTTTGTCTATATTGCAGTTTTTTAGGCATAAGGGCAATGAAATGTACCAATATTTAGGTATAGTTGCATATTTTCCTAAGCTTGGGTCCCAGGAAAACACAGAATTTCTCATCTGGGTCCCAGGCTGAAAAAGTTTAAGGACCCCTGGTCAAAGGTATTTGAAATACAAATGGTAGAGAGAGAAATAGTGCTATAATTCCTATAATAACTACAACTTCTTAACTGCAATAATTGAATTCTCATAATAAAAAGAACCACTAGCATTCACATGTTCTGAGCAAGGAGCTTTTGTTCATGGCAGATATTGCACTTTTACTTTCTTCTCCAACACTGTGTTTTTCCATTATTTAAACCAAATTGAACAGGTTTCATTATTTATTTGAGACTAAATTGATGTTATGTATTATATTAAGTTAAAATGAAAGTGTCCATTCAGTATTGTTGTAATTGTCATTATTACAAACAAAAAAAAACAAAAAAAGGGTTTATGATAGTTCGACCCATTTTATGATTTTTATATTTATTGGAGGACCAAAAGTTGATACCAATTTTAATCGGCCGATTTAAATAAAAATAATAACAATACAAAAAATAAAAAAAATATTTAAAAAAAAAAAATAAAAAATATATATATATATAACACACACACACACGTGGGGCAAAAAAAGTATTTAGTCAGCCACCAATTGTGCAAGTTCTCCCACTTAAAAATATGAGAGGACTGTAATTTTCATCATAGGTACACTTCAACTATGACAGACAAAATGAGAAAAAAAAATCCAGAAAATCACATTGTAGGATTTTTTATGAATTTATCTCATTTTGTCTGTCATAGTTGACGTGTCCCTATGATAAAAAATTACAGGCCTCTCATCGTTTTGGGAAGTGGGAGAACTTGCACAATTGGTGGCTGACTAAATATTTTTGGGCCCCACTGTGTGTGTGTGTGTGTGTGTGTGTGTGTGTGTGATATATATATATTTATTTTTTTTTATTTTAAATATTTTTTTTATTGTTATTATTTTTATTTAAATCGGCCGATTAAAATTGGTATCAACTTTTGGTCCTCCAATAAATCGGTATCGGCGTTGAAAAATCATAAAATGGGTCGAACTCTATCATAAACCCTTTCAAATCAAATGGCTCACATGCACCAAATATTTTTTTTGTATCTTTACAACCACCTTAAAGTGGAACTGACAGCATTTTAGCAACATGGAATCTTATTCAAATATGTTCATATACACCCCCAGAAAGAACATTACACTTTTTATATTTTCTGACAAGCAAGCACTTCGATACGGTCATTTTATTACGTTTATAGTGAGGGAAAAAAGTTTTTGATCCCCTGCTGATTTTGTACATTTGCCCACTGACAAAGAAATGATCAGTCTATAATTTTAATGGTAGGTTTATTTGAACAGTGAGAGACAGAATAACAAAAACATCCAGAAAAACACATATCAAAAATGTTATAAATTAATTTGTATTTTAATAAGGGAAATAAGTATTTGATCACCTCTCAATCAGAAAGATTTCTGGCTCCCAGGTGTCTTTTATACAGGTAACGAGCTGAGATTAGGAGCACACTCTTAAAGGGAGTGCTCCTAATCTCAGTTTATTACCTGTATAAAAGACACCTGTCCACAGAAGCAATCAATCAGATTCCAAACTCTCCACCATGGCCAAGACCAAAGAGTTCTGCAAGGATGTCAGGGACAAGATTGTAGACCTACACACGGCTGGAATGGGCTACAAGACCATCGCCAAGCAGCTTGGTGAGAAGGTGACAACAGTTGGTGCGATTATTCGCAAATGGAAGAAACACAAAAGAACTGTCAATCTCCCTCGGCCTGGGGCTCCATGCAAGATCTCACCTCGTGGAGTTGCAATGATCATGAGAACGGTGAGGAATCAGCCCAGAACTACACAGGAGGATCTTGTCAATGATCTCAAGGCAGCTGCGACCATTGTAACCAAGAAAACAATTGGTAACACACTACGCCGTGAAGGACTGAAATCCTGCAGCGCCCGCAAGGTCCCCCTGCTCAAGAAAGCACATATACATGCCCGTCTGAAGTTTGCCAATTAACATCTGAATGATTCAGAAGACAACAGGGTGAAAGTGTTGTGGTCAGATGAGACCAAAATGGAGCTCTTTGGCATTAACTCAATTTGCCGTGTTTGGAGGAGATGGAATGCTGCCTATGACCCCAAGAACACCATCCCCACCGTCAAACATGGAGGTGGAAAAATTATGCTTTGGGGGTGTTTTTCTGCTAAGGGGACATGACAACTTCACCGCATCAAAGGGATGATGGATGGGGCCATGTACCGTCAAATATTGGGTGAGAACCTCCTTCCCTCAGCCAGGGCATTGAAAATGGGTCGTGGATGGGTATTCCAGCATGACAATGACCCAAAACATTCAGCCAAGGCAACAAAAAGGAGTGGCTCAAGAAGAAGCACATTAAGGTCCTGGAGTAGCCTAGCCAGTCTCCAGACCTTAATCCCATAGAAAACCTGTGGAGGTAGCTGAAGGTTCGAGTTGCCAAATGTCAGCCTCGAAACCTTAATGACTGCGGGGAAGATCTGCAAAGACGAGTGGGACAAAATCCCTCCTGAGATGTGTGCAAACCTGGTGGACAACTACAAGAAACGTCTGACCTCTGATTGCCAACAAGGGTTTTGCCACCAAGCACTAAGTCATGTTTTGCAGAGGGGTCCATATACTTATTTCCCTCATTAAAATGCAAATCAATTTAACATTTTTGATATGCGTTTTTCTGGATTTTTTTGTTGTTATTCTGTCTCTCACTGTTCAAATAAACCTACCATTACATTTATAGACGGATCATTTCTTTGTCAGTGTGCAAACGTACAAAATCAGCAGGGGATCAAAACTTTTTTCCCCCTCACTGTACGTATACTAAGGCATTTGTGAAAATGCTATAGCAATATAGAGTGGGAAAGCGATTAATAGACACTGCAGTAAATAAAACTGAATAAAAACATGTCTCGTCCAGGACCGGAGTTTACGCAGACCTGTGCGCCATAGCCAGTCAGAGCTACAGTAGGCCTTTATACAAACAAGCCATTTGCCACACAGGCCTTCCATCATTCACTTTGAACTGGACTGTGTGTTTACAGGCAGTTGCAACAGCGCAACTTTAGATCATTAGAATGCATTCACTAAATGTCACAAAATACACCTGAATGGATTTCTGCAAATACCACGAGAGTCCTCTTACATTGGGGAACTTTACAGTCAGATCAAACAACTGAAAAGGTAGGCTCTCTCCCCCTCAGTTATGCACATCAATCAACATCAATAACTAATGCCAGCCAGAGCAAGATGTGCTAAAAATCTAACGAAGGAACATAAGATAAACCCTCTCCAACTTTCAGCTAGTAGGCTGTCAATGCTGCACTGATAAGCAACGGGGAATTGTAGCCTGCTCATCCTTCTGCAGCTTGCCTGCCAATGCACGCTTGTCCCAACCAAGTACCCAAGCGAACTGGCTAAAATTAGCTAGCTTGCTACTCGCAGATACAATTGTGAGAACACCCCACGCTGACCATTTTACTCACCCTAACTGAACTGGTTAGGCTGTTTACATGTTGTCCAGAGCATTCATTACTAACTAGAACGTTTTTTTTGCCTGTCTTTGTTTACTGACAGTCATATTCAGCGGCTGTTGCACGTTTGTAAATTCGGCAGTTATTCTGAGCTCTGGCACATTCAGACGAGAGTACTCTGAAATCGGAGTAGCTAGATAGCCAGAGTGAATTTGCGAAGGCAAGAGATATGCTAGCTAACTGGATAACAGTCATTCAGGTTCTTGCTAGCTAACCAAATGACACCTGCATCTCTAGCTGTGTATAGCCACCAAAAAAAACAATGACGGGAAAAAGTCAAGTCACTCACCCACTTCAGATCAATGACCTTGCTAGTCTGATTGTATTGACATTCCCAGCTTTAGTTCAATTTCGTTCGTTTTTGTCCAAAATATTGAGTTATTGAAACAGTGCATCACAAATGGAGGCAGCAAACAATGTACCAGGCCAGCTGTGATTTACAACCTGATGGCAATATTTTATGGACTAGCAAGAAATGTATTGGTGAATTATATGAATTATGCATTGAACTGCATCCATCTATTCTGCCCACAATGCCTTAGTGTAAGTCATGGAACGTTGAGTCAAATAGAACCTATTTTTAAAACCTCTTATAAAGTTGGTTTTGTAGCATAAACTTGGAATGTAATATTAGTCACTTGTTTCACAAAGTAATTAAAGGGCTGTCATTTCCACTTGAAGTGTTATCCAATGTCCTTTATTATGGCTACTTAGATTGAGCAGTTTGATTAAAATAACAGCTTTGTGTATACTTTAAGGTTATGGTGTGGATATTATGCGTTTTTCCTTTTTCTGTAGGTTTGTTTGTTAAAGTGTCAGCAGGCTTCTACTACAGTATATCTGCCATACAGATGCAGACAGAGGTCATATGGGGCATAGAAACCTCCAGAGTACACCAGGCCATCCCAATATGTACCCCTTCTGCATGGATGGTTCAACACCAAGGAGTGGCAGTAACAGATGCTGATTCCAAAGAAAGCTAAGGAAGCTGAACTAAATGACTATCGCCCTGTAGCACTCACTTCTGTCATCATGAATTGCTTTGAGAGACTAGTCAAGGATCATATCACCTCCACCCACTCCAATTTGCTTACCGCCCCAATAGGTCCACAGACGATACAATCGCCATCACACTGCCCTATCCCATCTGAACAAGAGGAATACCTATGTAAGAATGCTGTTCATTGACTACAGCTCAGCATTCAACACCATAGTACCCTTCAAACTCATCATTAAGCTTGAGACCCTGGGTCTCGACCCCGCCCTGTGCAACTGGGTGCTGGACACCACCTGGGTCGCCCCCAACTCAATCATCAAGTTTGCAGAAGAAACTACAGTAGTATGCTTGATTACCAACAACGACAAGACACATTTCTGACATTTAATCATAGTAAAAATGACCTGTTTTAGGTCAGTTAGGATCACCACTTCATTTTAAGAATGTGAAATGTCAGAATAATAGCAGAGAGAATTATGTATTTCAGCTTTTATTTTTTTTCCATCGCATTCCCAATGGGTCAGAAGTTTACATACACTCAATTAGTATTTGGTAGCATTGCCGTTAAATTGTTTAACTTGGGTCAAATGTTTCAGGTAGACTTCCACAAGCTTTGCACAATAAGTTGGGTGAATTTTGGCCCATTCCTCCTGACAGAGCTGGTGTAACTGAGTCAGGTTTGTATGCCTCCTTGCCCACCACGCTTTTTCAGTTCTGCCCACAAATGTTCTATAGGATTGAAGTCATGGCTTTGTGTTGGCCACTCCAATACCTTGACTTTGTTGTCCTTAAGACATTTTGCCACAACTTTGTAAGTATGCTTGGGGTCATTGTCCATTTGGAAGATCCATTTGCGACCAAGCCTTCCCTTCCTGATGGATGTCTTGAGATGTTGCTTCAATATATCTACATCATTTTCCTACCTCATGGTGCCATCTATTTTGTGAAGTGCACCAGTCCCTCCTGCAGCAAAGCACCCCCACAACATGATGCTGCCACCCCCGTGCTTCACAGTTGGGATGGTGTTCTTCGGCTTGCATGCCTCCCCCTTTATCTTCCAAACATAACGATGGTCATTATGGCCAAACAGTTCTATTTTTGTTTCATCAGACCAGAGGACATTTCCCCAAAAAGTACGATCTTGTCCCCATGTGCAGTTGCAAACCGTAGTCTGGCTTTTTATGGCAGTTTTGGAGCAGTGGCTTCTTCCTTGCTGAGCGGCTTTTCCGGTTATTTCAATATAGGACTTGTTTTACTGTGGATGTAGATACATTTGTACCGGTTTCCTCCAGCATCTTCACAAGGTCCTTTGCTGCTGTTCTGGGATTGATTTGCACTTTTCGCACCAAAAGTACATTAATCTCTAGGAGACAGAACGCGTCTCCTTCCTGAGCGGTATGATGGCTGAGTGGTCCCACTGTGTTTATACTTGCATACTATTGTTTGTACAGTTGAACGTGGTACCTTCAGGCATTTGGAAATTGCTCCCAAGGATGAACCAGACTTGTGGGGGTCTACAAATGTTTTCTGAGGTCTTGGCTGATTTCCCCATGATGTCAAGCAAAGAGGCACTGAGTTTGAAGGTAGGCCTTGAAATACATCCACGGGTACACCTCCAATTGACTCAAATGACATCAATTAGCCTATCAGAAGCTTCTAAAGCCATGACATCATTTTCAGGAATTTTCAAGATGTTTAAAGGCACAGTCAACTTAGTGTATGTAAACTTCTGACCCACTGGAATTGTGAAACAGTGAATTATAAGTGAAATAATCAGTCTGTAAACAATTGTTGGAAAAGTGACTAGTTTTATGCACAAAGAAGATGTCCTAACAGACTTTCCAAAACTATAGCTTGTTAAGAAGAAATTCATGGAGTGGTTGAAAAACAAGATGTAATGACTCCAACCTAAGTGCATGTAAACTTCCGACTGCATATACTGTATCCTTCAGTATCTATTCTATTGTATATAGCCGCTGTCTATTGCATCTTAGCCGCTCTGTCACTGCGCATCCATATCTTTTTATATATTCTTTTCCCATTTCTTTACTAGATTATGTGTATTAGGTTTCGTTGTGGAATTGTTAGATATTATCAAATCAAATCAAATTTTATTTGTCACATACACATGGTTAGCAGATGTTAATGCGAGTGTAGCGAAATGCTTGTGCTTCTAGTTCCGACAATGCAGTAATAACGAGCAAGTAATCTAACTAACAATTCCAAAAAAAACTACTGTCATACACAGTGTAAGGGGATAAAGAATATGTACATAAGGATATATGAATGAGTGATGGTACAGAGCAGCATAGGCAAGATACAGTAGATGATATCGAGTACAGTATATACATATGAGAAGTATGTAAACCAAGTGGCATAGTTAAAGTGGCTAGTGATACATGTATTACATAAGGATGCAGTCGATGATATAGAGTACAGTATCAACGTATGCATATGAGATGAACAATGTAGGGTAAGTAACATTATATAAGGTAGCATTGTTTAAAGTGGCTAGTGATATATTTACATCATTTCCCATCGATTCCCATGATTAAAGTGGCTGGAGTAGAGTCAGTGTCATTGACAGTGTGTTGGCAGTAGCCACTCAATGTTAGTGGTGGCTGTTTAACAGTCTGATGGCCTTGAGATAGAAGCTGTTTTTCAGTCTCTCGGTCCCAGCTTTGATGCACCTGTACTGACCTCGCCTTCTGGATGGCAGCGGGGTGAACAGGCAGTGGCTCGGGTGGTTGATGTCCTTGATGATCTTTATGGCCTTCCTGTAGCATCGGGTGGTGTAGGTGACCTGGAGGGCAGGTAGTTTGCCCCGGTGATGCGTTGTGCAGACCTCACTACCCTCTGGAGAGCCTTACGGTTGAGGGCGGTGCAGTTGCCATACCAGGCGGTGATACAGCCCGCCAGGATGCTCTCGATTGTGCATCTGTAGAAGTTTGTGAGTGCTTTTGGTGACAAGCCGAATTTCTTCAGCCTCCTGAGGTTGAAGAGGCGCTGCTGCGCCTTCCTCACGATGCTGTCTGTGTGAGTGGACCAATTCAGTTTGTCTGTGATGTGTATGCCGAGGAACTTAAAACTTGCTACCCTCTCCACTACTGTTCCATCGATGTGGATGGGGGTGTTCCCTCTGCTGTTTCCTGAAGTCCACAATCATCTCCTTAGTTTTGTTGACGTTGAGTGTGAGGTTATTTTCCTGACACCACACTCCGAGGGCCCTCACCTCCTCCCTGTAGGCCGTCTCGTCGTTGTTGGTAATCAAGCCTACCACTGTTGTGTCGTCCGCAAACTTGATGATTGAGTTGGAGGCGTGCATGGCCACGCAGTCGTGGGTGAACAGGGAGTACAGGAGAGGGCTCAGAACGCACCCTTGTGGGGCCCCAGTGTTGAGGATCAGCGGGGAGGAGATGTTGTTGCCTACCCTCACCACCTGGGGGCGGCCCGTCAGGAAGTCCAGTACCCAGTTGCACAGGGCGGGGTCGAGACCCAGGGTCTCGAGCTTGATGACGAGCTTGGAGGGTACTATGGTGTTGAATGCCGAGCTGTAGTCGATGAACAGCAATCTCACATAGGTATTCCTCTTGTCCAGATGGGTTAGGGCAGTGTGCAGTGTGGTTGAGATTGCATCGTCTGTGGACCTATTTGGGCGGTAAGCAAATTGGAGTGGGTCAAGGGTGTCAGGTAGGGTGGAGGTGATATGGTCCTTGACTAGTCTCTCAAAGCACTTCATGATGACGGATGTGAGTGCTACGGGGCGGTAGTCGTTTAGCTCAGTTACCTTAGCTTTCTTGGGAACAGGAACAATGGTGGCCCTCTTGAAGCATGTGGGAACAGCAGACTGGTATAGGGATTGATTGAATATGTCCGTAAACACACCGGCCAGCTGGTCTGCGCATGCTCTGAGGGCGCGGCTGGGGATGCCGTCTGGGCCTGCAGCCTTGCGAGGGTTAACACGTTTAAATGTCTTACTCACTTCGGCTGCAGTGAAGGAGAGACCGCATGTTTCCGTTGCAGGCCGTGTCAGTGGCACTGTATTGTCCTCAAAGCGGGCAAAAAAGTTATTTAGTCTGCCTGGGAGCAAGACATCCTGGTCCGTGACTGGGCTGGCTTTTGTTGAGAAGTTGTTAGATATTACCTGTTAGATACTGCTTCACTGTCGGATCTAGAAGCATTTCGCTACACCCGCAATAACATCTGCTAACCATGTGTATTTGACCAATAAAATGTGATTTGGACTAGTTAAAAAGTTTACTGTGCCATCTTTACAAGTTATCCAGAGCTGTTGGAGCCATACAGAAAACACTTGTCAAAAACTGTCTTTAACGCATGGCATGAAAAACAAGGCCTCTACTGTGCAATGTTGTCAACAGTCCAGACCAGAGCACATTAAATATTGTGGTTCACTTTGGGACAGGTGAGCTGTTGGTTCACTTCAATAAGCTTCAATGGATCAAAACCTCTAAGCATTACAGATAAGGGGGGGGGCTTAAAACATTAGTACAATAATATCACGGTAGTGTTTTCATTGGTCACATTATTAGGGATGAGGGTTTTGTCACACAGGTCAAGTCAGGCATCTCACTGATCTAAGAGACTATGATAAAGATTTATAAAGATGATAGATCAGTCCACTGTGAGCTTTCCTGTGGAAGGGTCAACTTGATCAAAATGATGCGATAACAACTGTGATAACAATTAATTTGGTGGGCCACTAAAAATGTAAACAGGTAAAGGAATACGGCTACTTTTTTTCCATCAAAATATATACCTATACAAATATTTCCTGGCAGCAAGCACAACCCCAACCTTGACTTGATAGCTGAAAATGAAAGCATCAAATTGTTTTTGTTTATTCCCCAGATCGCTATTTCCCTTGCTCTTACCTTGGCCAGCTGTCTTGGGGCAGGTCCACCAAAAAAATAAGAATTGGAGCTGAAGCTAATGGCTCCCCTGCGGCTGAGAACGTGTTTAGGAACCGGCCTGTCTAGAGGCAAAACCGGTAACTGATAACATACTTCCATTGAACAGTCAAAGCTCGGTCCAGCTCAAATTGCAATAAAAAAGCAACATAAAACTCATATAAAAAAATTGCATTTAAGCTGCTGGCACAACTGAAAATGTAGTAATTCCAATAACAGTTCCACTTCCCTTTATTTGTGTCGAATAGAGTTATTGAGTGTAGAGGAAATGAGTCGTTCACTTTTTTTGATGCATCAAACTTGCACGTCACGTTGTCGATAGCAATCCAACTGCTCTAATATTGTGTTCCAATATCCATATTTTATCCATTTGGATTTTTCCCCATTATTCCCCTACTGAACTCAAATCCGGGCCTGAAAACGGAAAGGCCTCTTTCTTTTTGGTATCTCTGTAATAAATTGCTTCCTCATATTTAACAATATTTCCTTGTTTAATGGGGACTGTGCACGCCAAAGCAATCAAAAACAGACGATGAAAACCTAGACGGAAAAAAATTCCGAAAATAAGAGCCGTCATCTACAATGTTATATAAAAAGGAAATGTACAACTAAATGTGTATTTATTCTGTCCATGCTTGAAGTGGTGGTGGTAGAGAAAGTATTCCGCATGCATTCAGTCCATTTTCAACGCGTTGCTGGCATAGATTGCCGTAGCGCACAGACTGTCCATGTAGCATCACGGGGTTAATATGGGTTCTTCATGACCGTACACTCCGAATTTTTTTTTTAATCATGGGTCCAATAATTAACAGTAACAACAAAAGCTTCAACGCCACCGGAGTCCGTGTATTTCCTTTCGCTGACTCTACCCTCTTCCCAAACATAAATTCCCACCAGAGGTAGGTGGAGCTGTCGACTATCTGATGCGCCCTGTCTGAAACGTCCAATTGTATTTATCTATGGAATGTTACCCTCTTTGTGATTGGATGAAGAGGAACTGTTCATATAAAACATATAAATCTATTGGCAGCATGGAAAGCGCAGCGCTCTCTCGTCCCATTTTGTCACTGTAGTACAGTGGTTCCCAACTAGGGATACTAGGACCCCGTATTTGATTGAGTAGGTCTTGTTTGTTTAATTACTATCACAGATTATCCTATCCCCAGATGACCCTGTCACAGATATAATGTATTTATACGCTACATTGGTTTTCTTATATTAAAATACCAATTGTACAGTGTAAACTATTTATTTATTTAACCTTTATTTAACAAGGCAAGTCAGTTAAGAACAAATTCTTATTTACAATGACTGCCTACCCTGGCCAAACCCTAACCCGGGCGACGCAGGGGCAATTGTGCACAGCCCTAAACTACAAGTAACATGATTAGTGGATTATTGCAGAGATAACTGCTGTATCAATGGAGAACAGAATGTAAATGTGGCTTATTTTGCCATGATATGTGTAAACCTACTTTGAAAGAAATCTAAGTCAGTTACATGTTAGTCTGGACACATTTTAGTTGAAAACTATTGTTTTTACTTGATGTGTGTCTTTATTGCATTGTTGTTCTACATTGTTCAGATTCTAAAGGAAGTCTAGAGGACAGCCTAGATGGAGTAGGGGTGAGGAGTATAGGCAAACCTTCTTAAAGGGGCAATCCGCAGATGAATCAATAACAAAGCAGACACCCCACCTCTGTTTTGGTAAAAAGCTGAGGGATGAGCCTGGAGAAATGTAACCATTCTTAAATTCATAGACAGAGCTATTGATGCAAGGACTGACCATCCAATATATCAAAATTATAATTTTAAATGTGTTGAGGCTATACAGGGTTTGTTTACATTTAAATTGTTTACAAACATTGGAGTAAAACAAGCTTATATTTAGGGTTCTGATGGTGTACGTCAGTTGAACTAAGCTCCAGCAGGTGTATCTCACTGATCATCCCTAAAGCCAACACCTCATTTGGCCGCCTTTCGTTCCAGTTCTCTGCTGCCTGTGACTGGAACAAATTGCAAATATCGCTGAAGTTGGAGACTTTTATCTCCCTCACCAACTTCAAACATCTGCTATCTGAGCAGCTAACTGATCGCTGCAGCTGTACATAGTCTATCGGTAAATAGCCCACCCAATTTTACCTACCTCATCCCCATACTGTTTATATTTATTTACTTTTCTGCTCTTTTGCACACCAATATCTCTAACTGTACATGACCATCTGATCATTTATCACTCCAGTGTTAATCTGCAAAATTGTCATTATTTGCCTACCTCCTCATACCTTTTGCACACAATGTATATAGACTCTATTTTTTTTCTACTGTGTTATTGACTTGTTAATTGTTTACTCCATGTGTAACGCTGTGTTGTCTGTTCACACTGCTATGCTTTATCTTGGCCAGGTCGCAGTTGCAAATGAGAACTTGTTCTCAACTAGCCTACCTGGTTAAATAAAGGTGAAATAAAAAAATAAAATAAAGAATCCCGAGTGGCGCAGCGGTCTATGGCACTCCATCTCAGCGCTAGAGGCGTCACTACAGACCCTGGTTAGATTCCAGGCTGTATCACAACCGGCCGTGATTGAGAGTTCCATAGGGCACAATTGGCCCCCCATCGTCCAGGTTTGGCCGGGGTGGGCCGTCGTTGTAAATAAGAATTTGTCCTTAACTGACTTGCCTGGATAAATAAGGTTAAATAAATAAACAAAAAAAATCAATGAGTATATATAATTAATTCATAAATCCAGACATGGATGTGGCATCTGCAGATAGGCCCTTTAAACAAATATGTCATTTGCAGAGAGTAATTTGACTAAAGCCCTTAACACAGGAAACATGCCCGACAGAACATAAAACACGTTGTCCCCTTCCTAAATGGCACCCTATCCCCTATATAGTGTACTACTTCTGAGCCCTGGATTTGGGAGAGAGAAAAAGCCTCATCAAACCATGAGCTCTTGATAGGATAGGGGAGGTATTATTTGGTCAAATAACGTTGTGCTAGTGTATGTGTGTGTGTGCGTGCCTGCCTGCGAGCGAGAGAGAGTGTTCCAGTCCAAAAGTAGGTCATGCATGGGAGCTCCAGGCCAGCAAAGGCAAGCTATTGGACAAGGATTTACATCTGCAGCCTAACTAAGTCACAGTGCTGATGCTGCAACATGAACTCACCGCATACAGTACAGACCTTATGGCATTTTTTAAGAATTCTTTTAAATGGATGTAAGATGTGTTTACACTAATACACTTTTCTACATCATTTCATGTTCTCTGTGATTGTAGCTGAAGCTTTACTACACCTATTATTCCAAAGGCCAAGTAAAAGGGTATTCATTTCACTTAATGACTTCCCCAACGCAGTGTTTTCACCACAGACTAGTCCCAGCGTAGACATGCTTTTCGTCAGCGGGACCCCTGAGGAGCCAGCCAGGAAGCCACTAATACAGCACAGGTGAGTCTTCCATCAGGGTGTTTCCCAGGAGGCCTACACTCGTCTGTCTGTCTGTCTGTCTGTCTGTCTGTCTGTCTGTCTGTCTGTCTGTCTGTCTGTCTGTCTGTCTGTCTGTCTGTCTGTCTGTCTGTCTGTCTGTCTGTCTGTCTGTCTGTCTGTCTGTCTGTCTGTCTGTGCGTGTGTGCGCATACTGAATTCTCAGTCACCACCATCACATGTCATCCCACAGGGAGGAGTCCAAATAATAATTATGGCTCAGAGATTAGCAGAGGTGACCTCTAATCAGAATCAATGACAGGGTTTTTTTTCTCCCAAAGGAAACTTTGTCAGAGGACAGTTCGTAAAACAGGAAGGACTAACTATTCACTCCTCCTGCCATATGTTCACTTTATCAGCCATATGCCTTGTGTTCTCAAAATTGATACTTTATGTCAAATCAAATCGAAACACATTTTATTTGTCACATGCGCCGAACACCGTGAAATGCTTACTTACAAGCCCTTAACCAACAATGCAGTTTTAATACAAATAAGAGTTAAGAAAAAAATGTACGAAATAAACTAAAGTAAATAAGTTACACAATAAAATAACAATAACAACAACTGGGGTACCAGGACTAAGTCAATGTGTGGGGGTACTGGTTAGTCCAGGTAATTGAGGTAATATGTACATGTAGGTAGGGCTAAAGTGACTATGCATAGATAATAAACAGAGAGAGGCAGCAGCGTCACAGCAAATAGTCTGGGTAGCTATTTGATTAATTGTTCAGCAGTCTTATGGTTTTGGGGTAGGAGCTGTTAAGCTGTAACTGGCATTACATTATATGTACAACATTATATGGCATTACATTTTTTCCAAGTTCTTCAGTGCCTCCAGACTGCAGTACTGTAACAGTACACTAAACATTCCTGTGAGGTTGTCACCACCCTGCGATGAAAATGTGCTATCACATAAATCAGTGACAGTAAGCTACAACAAACCTTTGCAAACTGGAAAAAGTAGTATTCACAACTATCCTCCCCTACCCATTTCCATGAACTACTGTATGTGGCACTATTTCCTATGAAATTGTGAATGTAGGCCCTAATAATTTCATTTTGAACAGAAATCACAATATTTTTCCTCAATAAGAGTTACTGTCACGGCTGGCTGAAGGACTGGACCAAGGTGCCACCCCTACCCAGGAGTTGTCAAGCCTACATTCAGTCACACAATTCAAGCAGCAGACTGTGTTGGCTGAAACCTGATCAAGGCTACACAGGAGTGTATAGCAGGCCCATTGGTCTGTGAAACTCAATCCCGCTAGTTTCTGAAGGTTTTATTTCACTGCATCTCAGGTTTAGTCTCACAAACAGTAGCTAGCAGTCCACTGCAACTCCATCATTACCATACACCTCACCAGGTAGACAGAGGACTTTAACTGAGGACTATAATACTGTAAAGAAGTAAGATGGCTACTGCAGCATAATATTAGAACAAGGAAGCCAGGTATCTATTTTGTACCTTTGGATGATAATTTCTTGATTGTGCATTTCTTTGCTGTCAAGTAAGAGTTACATGGTTTGACTGAGTGTATTTTTTGTAATAGTTGTATTGGTTTGAATCTAATTGACCCTCTTTCTCCAGCAGGTAAATGGTTGTAGAATGTCTGAACCAAGGCAGCGCTCCCTGTCCACCACAGGAGAGTCTCTGTATCAAGTTCTGGGGCTAGAGAAAGGCTGTAACCAAGATGACATCAAGAAGTCCTACAGGTGGGAATTGACAACAAAGGCACCAGCAGTTCACATCTATCTATCTATCTATCTATCTATCTATCTATCTATCTATCTATCTATCTATCTATCTATCTATCTATCTATCTATCTATCTATCTATCTATCTATCTATCTATCTATCTATCTATCTATCTATCTATCTATCTATCTATCTATCTATCTATCTATCTATCTATCTATCTATCTATCTATCTATCTATCTATCTATCTATCTATCTATCTATCTATACATTGATCTATCTATACATTGATCTATCGATCTATCTATCGATCTATCTATCTATCTATCTATCTATCTATCTATCTATCTATCTATCTATCTATCTATCTATCTATCTATCTATCTATCTATCTATCTATCTATCTATCTATCTATCTATCTATCTATCTATCTATCTATCTATCTATCTATCTATCTATCTATCTATCTATCTATCTATCTATCTATCTATCTATCTATACATTGATCTATCTATACATTGATCTATCTATACATTGATCTATCTATCTATCTATCTATCTATCTATCTATCTATCTATCTATCTATCTATCTATCTATCTATCTATCTATCTATCTATCTATCTATCTATCTATCTATCTATCTATCTATCTATCTATCTATCTATCTATCTATCACATCTACACTGACTGTACAAAGCATTAATTAAGAATAAAATAAAATAACATTTGTCACATGCGTCAAATACAACAGGTGTAGACCTTAAAATGAAATGCTTACTTACAAGCCTTTAACCAACAATGAAGAAAATATTTACTAAATAAACAAATGTAAAGAATAAAATAAAAAGTAACACAATAAAATAATAATAACGGGGCTATATACAGGGGGTACCGGTACCGAGTCATTGTGCGGGGTTACAGGTTAGTCAAGGTAATTTGTACATGTAGGTACGGGTAAAGTGACTATGGGGGTTAGGGTAATTAAATAGTCTGGGTGGCCATTTGATTAATTGTTCAGCGGTCTTATGGCTTGGGGGTAAAAGCTGTTAAGGAACCTTTTGGACCGAGAATTGGCGCTCCGGGACCACTTGCCGTGCGGTAGCAGAAAGAACAGTCTATGACTAGGGTGGCTGTAGTCTTTGATAATTTAATGAGCCTTCCTTTGACACTGCCTAGTATATAAGTCCTAGATGGCAGGAAGATTGGCCCCAGCGATGTACTGGGCCGTACTTACTACCCTGGGTAGCGCCTTATGGTCGGATGCCGAGCAGTTGCCATACCAGGTGGTGATGCAACCGATCAGAATGCTCTCGATCGTGCAGCTGTAGAACTTTTTGAGGATCTGTGGACCCATGCCAAATCTTTTCAGTCTCCTTAGGGGGAAAAGGTGTTGTTGTGCCGTCTTTACGACTGTCTTGGTGTGTTTGGACCATGATAGTTTGTTGGTGATGTGGACACCAAGGAACTTGAAACTCTCGACCCGATCCACTACAGCCCCGTCGATGTGAATGGGGGCGTGTTCGGCCCTCCTTTTCCTGTAGTCCACAATCACTATCTATCACATCTATATCTATCACTATGACATAGACACTCAGTTGCCAGTGTATTAGGTACACCACCCTGTTCACGAAAATGGTTAGCTTCTACAGACAGTGAGTCACATGGCTGTGGCTTGCTATACAAAGCAGGCAGACAAGCATTCAGTTTCTGTAAGATTGAACATTCAAATGGGCAAGATGAGTGACCGAAGCGACTTTGAGCGTGGTATGATCATCGGTGCCAGGCGTGCTGCTTCCATTATCTCAGAAACGTCCTGCCTCCTGGGCTTTCTCGCACGACAGTGTCTAGGGTTTACAGAGAATGGTGCGACAAACAAAAAACATCCAGTCAGCGGCAGTCCTGTTGGGCGAATACAACTTGGTGATGAGAGCTCGAAGAAGAATGGCAAGAACCGTGCAAGATAACAAGCAGGCCACAAACAGGCAAATAACAGCGCAGTACAACAGTGGTGTGCAGAACGGCATCTCGAAGCACACAACTTACCGGTCCTTGTCGAAGATGGCCTAATGCAGCAGACGACCACACTGGGATCCACTCCTATCAGATGAAAACAAGAAGAGGTGGCTCCAGTGGGCACGCGATCACCAACACTGGAGAATTGAGGAGTGGAAAAACATTGCCTGGTCCGATGAATCCCATTTCCTGTTGCGTCAAGCTGATGGCAGAGTCAGGATTTGGCGTAAACTGCATAAGTCCATGGCCCCATCCTGCCTGATGTCAACGGTACAGGCTGGTGGCGGTGATGTAATTGTGTGGTTCATGTATTCCTGGCAAACATTAGGTCCCTTGATACCAATTGAGAAACTTTTCCAACCCCCAAAGAATTCAGGATGTTCTGGAGGCAAAGGGGGGTCCAACCTAGGGTGTACCCAATAAACTATCACATCTACACTGAGTATTAAGAACATCTGCTCTTTCCATGACAGACTGACCAGGTGAATCCAGGTGAAATCTATGATCCCTTATTGATGTCACTTGTTAAATCCTCTTCAATCAATGTAGATTAAGAGGAGGAGACAGATTAAAGAAGGATTTTTAAGCCCTGAGACAATATACATGGATTGTGTGAATGTGCATAGACAACAATATGTAAGCACCATTGAATAGATTTTGGGAGTAGGTGCCAGGCGCATCGGTTTGTGACAATAACTGCAATGCTGCTGGGTTTTTCACGCTCAACAGTTCCCCGTGTGTATCAAGAATGGTCCACCACCCAAAGGGCATCCAGCCAACTTGACACAACAGTGTTCACACACACACACACACACACACACACTCATTGGAGTCAACATGGGCCAGCTTCCCTGTGGAATGCTGTCGACACCTTGTAAAGTCCATGCCCCGACGAATTGAGGCTGTTCTTAGGGCAAAAGGGGGGTTGCAACTGAATATTAGGAAGGTGTTCGTAATGTTTTGTACACTCAGTTTATAGGTATCATATACTGTATTCCACATGAGATGTTGGGAAGATATTATGTTATACTGTAGACACTCATACCAGGAAGAATCACATTTTCCATTGCAGTGCTAGGAATATGGAACCAAATACTACACTTTTAACTAAATGTAGTACACTAAGTGAATTTGTTCAAATACTTATGACAACTTCAAATTGGGGTCTAGATACATAAAGTTCTTCCATTTCTAAACAGTAAACAGATATGTATGAACATACCCTCAAATAAAAGGTGACATTCTGTGATGTCGCTTCATAAAAAAACATTTGATCTCAAATCCAAAATGCTGGAGTATAGAGCCAAATTAAAAGTTTTATCTTCATCTCATCTTATCTTTATCTTCTTGTCCAAATAAATACATAGGGGAGTGTATGTGTTATGCCCCTATGACCTATTTTGTTGGAAATGGTACCTGACATGATATTATTAAATGCAGACACAAATAACCCCTAATGATATTCATGTTTTATATTCTCTGAACTGTATTCATTCAGTATCTTGAATGAATTAGCCATTTTTATGAACATCACTATCTTTGAAGTAGTTTATAATACAAAAAACATACATTTTAGGAGCATGTTCGCTCAACTCATCAGACACCACATCTCCTCTCTGTTGTCTTCTGCCAGACACTAGATGGGGCAGTGGACTTAGCTCCAGCAGAGCTGATCAAATGGTACATTAACTAACCTATACAAACAAGGGTGTGTCTAGATATGTCAATGAAAGACCAGCCAACAGATAATACAACCTTTATCTTTGCACATTATCTCTCATCCAGTTTCTGAAACCACAAGCGAGAGGTTCACCAAGTTCTGCCGTCCATTTTCTACCCTGATTTTTGATATTATTGTGTGTTCATTGATTTACTTTTGAACGCCTTTCAGAAAATTAGCTCTGAGATACCACCCGGACAAGAACCCTGACAACCCAGAGACGGCAGAGAAATTCAAGGAGCTCAATAGCGCGAATTCCATTCTGTCAGACATCACAAAGAGAAACATCTATGACAGCTACGGCTCCCTTGGCCTTTACGTGGCCCAGCAGTTCGGAGAGGAGAATGTCAACACTTACTTCATGCTCTCTACCTGGTGGGCTAAGGTGAGCCGTCACAATCATACAGAGTCCCTGGATGATTTGCTGTGAGTCCCTGCATGTGTGTGTGGTTGTCTGTGTGTACGTCTGTGTGTGCATTAGTTGATGATTGCATGTTGGTTTCTTTGTGTTGTGTTAACCTATATCTATCTCCTGTCAGGGTCTCTTTGCCCTGTGTGGCGTGATAACGGGGTGCTACTGCTGCTTCTGCCTGTGCTGCTGCTGTAACTGCTGCTGTGGGAAGCTGAAGCCCATGCCTCCTGGAGAGGGAACAGACAGCTATGTCTCCCCTGAAGACCTGGAGGAGGAGATCCAATACGACATGGAGACTGGTGAGGGGACACACTCAGTGAGGGCACACACACACACATGCACACACACACACACACACACATACACAAATACACACACCCATAAACACACACAGGCTCACACACACAAGCATTTCACACTTGAGGAGGGCATGGGGCAAAGGGAACAACAACTCATATAGTTAAAGTGTACTGCTTGCAAGCACCAGCAGACAGATGGTCCCGTTACACCACTAACACACTTCACAAGAAGGAATTGATGACCAATCCCCACATGTAAGGTGAGCTTACTTTACACCATCATGGAGGGAAGTGAAAGTTCATGACTACCGCCCACATACACAACAAAGTATGACCAGACTTAAGAAACTCATAGCTACCCTAGCCGCTACAATTTCAACAGCACAATATTCATATAACATCCATTTAGGTACAGCTGATAGAGAAAAAATCTCTGTTTATAAATTACAATTCTCACTGTGAATGTTAGTTCATTACATGTTCAAAAATGTATGGAAAGCAGTGTAGCCGGATAAATAGCTAATTGTTTTTGGACAACTCATCAATTATGGGAAGTTAAGGAGTAATTATGTACAATGTGTAAATGTCTCCCCGCAGTTTCAACAACAAGTAGATGTGCTAGATTTGTGTTGATGCGATACATCCTTCTTGTGCCAGTCAGAACCATTTCCTATAACCTCTTAGGAAAATAATAGATGAACAAACAATTTCTAAACATACCTTTACATCTTCTGCAAACAACAAACAAACTAAAACATATCGTTAAATAGTTTAACATCAATGTGTCCCTGAACAGAATGAGAGAAAATACCACAATAAGAAGGACAAATGTATCTATGCTGATCATCTGATATTGTAGGGATTCTCTGTGTCATTATTCACACTGTTGTTTAATCCTAGATGTGGACACTCCGGTTGTGCACCAGCCAACTAATGCCAGTGAGAAGACACAGTTGATTGGGGATGGGCACCGAAGCTACACCTGAACCTGGATGTCTATAAACAGTAGCGGCACTAGACTACATAAACACTACACAGCCTATTTCTATGTCAATGGCTGTTCCCACACTCAAACCCAACTGCATTGTCTGAAAATCAGTGCTTTTGGTTGTCTTTATTCACTTTTCTTGATTTCAGTTTTGGGGTTTTCATTGGATGTAGTTGATGTCATTGATCCCCTGCAAAACCAATCCATCATCTCCCATTCACTGAACTAAACACTCTGGAGGGCATTGGTTTTACTTGTCACCTACAGTAGACTGCAGACAGCTCAGTGTGGAAAGATTACGTGTATGTATAAAATACAACTAATGTATTTTGTCAAAACTAAATGTATGATTTTATCTATCTATACAGTCAACATGAAATGGTATTGGATTATTTCGGTATGAGTGTGGTATATATTTGTTTTAAGTCTTCATCCTGAGGAAAGGTTCTGAGTCAATGTGGGACTGCGGCATTACTTACAGTGTCAGCGTAGTGTAATTCCTTCATTTGTTCCGCAATAGATCATGTTTGTCATTGGGAGGTGGACTGGAGTCTTTCAACATTTTGCAGATGTAGGCTAACTTGCATGTTTTCTACAAAAGCATTCTTGCATTATAGTGCTTTTTTTTTGAGATTGACAACTCTAAACATAAAATGAAGTCCGCTAATCAACAG
The DNA here is from genome assembly GCF_018296145.1 of Oncorhynchus tshawytscha. Classification (NCBI taxonomy): domain Eukaryota; kingdom Metazoa; phylum Chordata; class Actinopteri; order Salmoniformes; family Salmonidae; genus Oncorhynchus; species Oncorhynchus tshawytscha. The sequence goes on along the minus strand of NC_056438.1, from coordinate 53,627,209 downwards.
TCAAAGCAGGGACTTGCCTGTGTTTGTTAGAAAGGCTCCACCCGGGGTGAAGTCTAGACACAGCTCTAGGATCATTTCCCCCTCCCCCAATCCTAACCTTAACCATTAGTGGGGGAAATGCAAAACTGACGCAAGATCAGCGGCTATTTCAGCCTACTCTGTTTAGTGGAGGTATGGGCCTACCCCTTCCTGTTTCAGAGGTGGTAACAGCTGGACTCCCTAACCCTTCTCATAACATTTTCATATATGGGCAAGTAAGCATGACAACCCTTGACGTGGGGGTTTCTAAAAACAGCCTGTGACACTCAGTGGATTGCCAGCTAGGGATCCGTTCGAAGAAACTTTGAGGACAGCAACGAGCGCCTGAGCAGGCCCAGTGACTCTGCATTGTTCAAAAGGAGTAGACATCTTTGATATTTGCCAAGTTAGTTCTTTAGGGATTGGGGGACCATTGGGGGACCATTTGTTGGTATCCCTAAAGACCAGTAGTGTTTTTGTTTTTCCACTGTGCAATGAGTATCTCTCTGGGGTATTCACATTCCACAAAGCAAGACAGCACCATGGACAGCTTGGAGAAACAGCTCATTTGCCCTATCTGTTTGGAGATGTTTACCAAACCGGTGGTCATTCTCCCTTGTCAACACAACCTTTGTCGAAAATGTGCCCAAGATATTTTCCAGGTAGGTTGGTTATTAAACAGCTGAACTTTTCACTTTTAACATTTACTGTTGTCTCTTGATAGGCTATGTAAAGTTATAAAACAATTATAGTGAAGGTAGTGAAGGTATTGCTCATCCTTCAATTGTCACTGTTTATTTACCACTTATTTGGTCATGTTAAAAAGAAACAAAAAGTGTTTTGTCCTCATGTATACCTCTTGAAACCATGCCATTTCCAGATTCACCTAGCACACAAGTTCAGTAACCAATGCAAATACTACTCACCTATATCAGACAACAGTAGGCCTATATTTAAAAAAGAATTCATGACCGGCCTTTATCTAACGCCATTACTGCTGTCCTGATCTGTGTAGGCCTCAAACCCTTATCTATCGACCAGAGGAACCACTGTGACTTCAGGGGGGCGTTTCCGCTGCCCATCCTGCAGACATGAGGTGGTCCTGGACAGGCATGGTGTCTACGGCCTCCAGAGGAACCTGCTGGTGGAGAATATCATTGATATGTACAAACAGGAACAGGAGTCCTCAAGGTGAGGAAAAAAAGGCCTAATAAGAGAAGACAATGGGCCTAAAACAATGGGTCTAAAACAATGAGCCTAAGACAGGCAGAATATCATTGATATATACAGGAGTCCTCAAGGTTAGACACTACAGGCCTATTTAAAATGATTGCGGCAGACAATCTAGTCAAAGGCACTCAGTAGTAGTCCCATGTATGTCTGGCCCATTAGACATACAGAAACCCCCCACACCAACAAATCTGGGCTTCAAGAAGACTACATATTATCCAAAACAACATATAGAATGAATCTGAATACTACTGATGGGAAATGGAAAATGAAAGGAGAATATACAGAATGTACAAAACATTAAGAACACCTGCTCTTTCCATAACATATCTGAATCCAGGTGAAAACTGTAATCCCTTATTGATGTCACTTGTTAAAAATCACTTCAATAAGTGTAGAGGAAGGGGAGGAGACAGGTTAAAGAAGAGTTTTTTAAGCCTTGAGACAATTGAGACATGAATTGTGTATTTGTGCTATTCAGAGGGTGAATGGGCAAGACAAATGTTCTAAGTGCCTGGTAGTAGGTGCCAGGCGTACCGGTTTGCGGCAAGAACTGCAACGCTGCTGGGGTTTTCACGCTCAACAGTTTCCCCTGTGTATCAAGAATGGTCAATTTCAGTTTAATCCACCAGAAAGAAACGGAACAAATAATACAACAAATATTGTGGTTAAACTCAAATAGACTTTTTTTTTTTAAAGCATTCATTTTTTATTCACTTTTTTTTTTTAAGGAACAATCTTTCTAAAAGATATCATAAATAGGACTGGTGGAGTTAAGTCACACATGCAGCTAACATATGGAAATGCCTGCTCTACCCAAAATTACAAGTAACTAATTGCAGCATTAGGGCAAAAATGAAAGAGGAAAGTGGAAGGAGGAAAAAGTAAGGAACTGTCGGCCCAGCATTAAAGACCATAAAATCGTGATAAATAAATAAGCCGACCAGTTTCATTGAAGGACCAAAAAAATGACAACTGTGCCATATACAGTTGAAGTCAGAAGTTTACATACAACTTAGTCAAATACATTTAAACTCAGTTTTTCACAATTCCTGACATTTAATCCTAGTACAATATCCCTGTTTTAGGTCAGTTAGGATCACCACTTAATTTTAAGAATGTGAAATGTCAGAATAATAGCAGAGAGAATGATTTATTTCAGCTTATATTTCTTTCATCACATTCCCAGTGGGTCAGAAGTTTACATAGACTCAATCAGTATTTGGTAGCATTGCCTTTAAATTGTTTAACTTGGGTCAAACGTTTCGGGTAGCCTCCACAAGCTTCCCACAATAAGTTGGGTGAATTTTGGCCAATTCCTCCTGACAGAGCTGGTGTAACTGAGTCAGGTTTGTAGGCCTCCTTGCTCGCACACGCTTTTTCAGTTCTGCCCACAAATCTTCTATAGGATTGAGGTCAGGGCTTTGGGATGGCCACTCCAATACCTTGACTTGATTACATCTCTGGATAAACATCATTAGACACTCTAATCAAATAAAATAAAATAAAATGTACATCAGCTGATACCTCAAAGTGCTGTACAGAAACCCAGCCTAAAACCCCAAACAGCAAGCAATGCAGGCTAGCACATTGGCTAGGAAAAACTCCATAGAAAGGCCAAAACCTAGGAAGAAACCTAGAGAGGAACCAGGCTTTGAGGGGTGGCCAGTCCTCTTCTGGCTGTGCCGGGTGGAGATTATAACAGAACATGGCCAAGATGTTCAAACGTTCATAAAGGACCAGCATGGTCAAATAATAGGTCTGGGACAGGTAGCACGTCCGGTGAACAGGTCAGGATTCCATAGCCGCAGGCAGAACAGTTGAAACTGGAGCAGCAGCACGGCCAGGTGGACTGGGGACAGCAAGGAGTCATCGTGCCAGGTAGTCCTGAGGCATGGTCCTAGGGTTCAGGTCCTCCGAGAGAAAGAAAGAGAGAAAGAGAGAATTAGAGAGAGCATACTTAAATTCACACAGGACACCGGATAAGACAGGAGAAGTACTCCAGATATAGCAAACTGACCCTAGCCCCCCGACACATAAACTACTACAGCATAAATACTAATGTACATGTCCTCTTGCTCAGTTGTGCACCGGGACCTCCCACTCCTCTTTCTATTCTGGTTAGAGCCAATTTACGCTGTTCTGTGAAGGGAGTAGTACACAGCATTGTACGAGATCTTCAGTTTCTTGGCAATTTCTCGCATGGAATTGTCTTAATTTCTCAGAACAAGAATAGATTGATGAGTTTCAGAAGAAAGAGTCTTTGTTTCTGTCCATTTTGAGCCTGTAATCGAACCCACAAATGTTGATGCTCCAGATACTCAACTAGTCCAAAGAAGGCCAGTATTATTGCTTCTTTAATCAGGACAGTTGTCAACTGTGCTAACATAATTGCAAAAAGGTTTTCTAATGATCAACTAGCCTTTTAAATTGATAAACTTGGATTAGCTAACACAATGTGCCATTGGAACACAGGAGTGATGGTTGCTGATAATGGGCCTATGTAACCCGTTTCCAGCTACAATAGTCATTTACATCATTAACAATGTCTACACTGTATTTCTGATCAATTTGATGTTATTTTAATGGACAAAAAATTTGCTTTTCTTTCAAAAACAAGGACATTTCTAAGTGACCCCAAACTTTTGAACGGCGGTGTATGTTTTCAAAATACAACTTCAGTCACTAAATATACACTGCAGACTCCCTACAGAATATGTATCCACACTATCTACATGTAATTTACTTACTGAAACTACATTAATGGTAGTCTCTGGAAAGACGTCATCTGCTCTTGCTATTTTTGCGTAATCAACGTCATGTTATTGAGTATATTGCAGCGACAAGATGAATACAATTTTCACATGGACACGTTGTTTGAATTGGTGTGAAAAGCACTGCTCTGGGTACCAACAGTGTGGTAATCAATTAACCATGGTTTACATAACACAAGTGGACTATTAAAAACAGTTATTCCAAATGTTAACATACTCTTGGTTGCTAAATAAACATACATTTCAAAGTAATGGCTATTCTGACTTGCCAACATTCCACGAGGAGAAAGTCTGTCTGTACTACATTGTTTTATTTACTTTTAAGTGACATTATTATGGATAAAGAGAGACACTTAGTCTTTGAGTCTCCAAGACATCGTTTTTGTGACTTTCCAGTGTGACGGACGTTACTGTGCTTGTTTAACAGTATAGCTTCCTCGCTCACAAACCCAGGTTAACTCGGTTAAACCAGGGCTGTTGAGTTTTTAAAAAGGTCACAGGGAAGTTTTTGCCAAATGTGTAGTGTTACACTCTTAGAAAAAAGGGTTCCAAAAGGGTTCGCGGCTGTCCCCATAGGAGAACCCTTTTTGGTTCCGGGTAGAATCCTTTTTGGTTCCAGGTAAAACTCTTTTTTTCTAAGAGTGTATTAATCTGGATCCCCTAAGTATGACTGTAACCTGTACTGTAGCCCTCTGGTTCAATCTGCAGCAGCAAGCCTGAGCCTGAGCCTGCCAGGTGTGACCAGCCCATGTGTGAGGAGCATGAGGATGAGAAGATAAACATCTACTGTGTGACGTGTGGCGTGCCCACCTGCTCTCTCTGCAAGGTGTTCGGAGCCCACAAAGACTGTGATGTGGCCCCAATCAACACTGTGTTCAATAAGCAAAAGGTTAACTTATTTATTTGACCTATACTGTCTATCTCTTTTTAATAACGATGCTTTACAGGTATAAACTCTTAGCATTTTCTTTTCTATCTAGAATCTAGGTAGAACCCTTTTGAGTTCCATGTAAAAACCCTTTACACAGAGGGTTCTACATGGAACCCAAAATAGTTCTACCTGGAACCAAAAAAGGGTTCTTCAAATGGTTCTGCTATGAGGACAGCTGAAGAGCCCTTTTAGGTTCTAGATAGAAAAAAATGAACAGAGTATCAGAGTTGGTACATACAACATCCTTCTTTGTAAAATAATGATGAACCTCCTCTGTGTGTGTGTTTCAGACTGAATTGACTGACTGTATAGCCATGCTAGTGGGGAACAACGACAGGATTCAAGGCATCATGAGTCAACTGGATGAGACCTGTAAGACCGTTGAGGTGAAGCCTTCAATCTTTTCCCCTTTCTTATGTTTCATCTATAACAGCATTTCCACATTGTATAAAACTGCAATAATATTGATGGTAAAAAATGTATTCTTTATTTTTACTCACCCTAATTTTGACTTCTGACAATATCTATGACCCAGTTCTCTGTCGCCTCGACCTTACAGTACAATCATGGCTGTCTTCCAGGAGAATGGCAGGAGGCAGAAATCCAATGTGTGTGAAAGTTTTGATCACCTTTATGCCATCCTGGAGGAGCGGAAAGGGGACATGACCCTGAAGATCAACGCAGAGCAACAGGAGAAACTGGACTATATAAACGGCCTCATGAGGAAGTATAGAGAGCACCTGGAGAACATGGCAAAGATCGTGGAGACAGGGATACAGACAATGGAGGAGTCAGAGATGGCTACTTTCCTGCAGGTGATGACACATTTTTTTTTTTGTCCAGAAGGGACAAGAATGGCCTTTATCTACAAAGATAACAAATTACTACCACATAAAATAGGCGTCTGAAATTCTGCATCAGTGACATATCAATATTATATAAAGTTATTGTACCATGTCTAAATCAAAAAGTGTTAACATGCTATTACAAACATCTTGTCTTCTGAGATGTCTTCAGAGATTTCTTCCCAGAAGACATGTTGTGCAATGTATTCTAATGTTTCACATCAGAGCTTTCTGAGAAATAATTCCTTTCTCACCTTTGCTCCCATAGACTGCAAAGCCTCTTCTACAAAAGTGAGTACACATACCCGTTTGCCAGTTTTAGTCTGTAGGGCTGATCTGTAGAACAGTGTACCTTTGATCTCCCTTTGTCCACCAGGCTCATTGCAGGCACTAACATCTCCAACCTGGACAAAGTGGAGCGTGGCTATGACAACATGGATCACTACACAGCCAACTTTGAGCGGGAGAGGAGGGCACTGCACACCATAGACTTTGTGAAAGGTAGGGAGTATAATGAGTATTATGAGTACACCACCGCCAGTACACTCTCATCACCTCCCTTGGCATTTCAATGTTCTTTCACAATGTGACCAAAATCACTTCTTCCAGGGCCGTAGAGACTGTGTTAACTGATGACATACAGTAAATAACAAGATCAAGATCAAATAAAAACTCAGTAGAAGCACTTTCCCATTATACAATATAAACCAATCTTATTTTGAAATCAAATTATTGTTCAGATGATGAAGATGATGATGAGTTTGAGTTTGAAGATGGAGAAGAGGAAGTAGAAGTGAGTGGAGTGACAGGGGTGACCCGTACAGATGTCTCTCCTGCTGCTGCAGTGGCGGCAACGGTTGGGGCCAACCCTCCAAAGCCCCAGCTGACATCACCCCCACCCCTGCCTCAGAGACCTACTGAAACCCTAGGCGACACCGCTACACTGTCCACTCCACAGGCCCCTGTCCATGCAACAACCCCGGTACAATTCCCATCCTTAAACCCAACCCCAACTGCTAGCGCACAGGCCCGCGCCACAACCCCAGTCTACTTCCCAACTTCAACCACAACACCAGTTCAGTTCCCAAACACAGCCCCAGTCAACTTCCCATCAGCAGAGCCACCGACACAGGTGAGAGAAACATTTGTGACACACTACAGCCTAGCCGGGAGATTTACTGTAAATGTCTCAACATAATAAATTATATAATAATAACAATACATGAGCCGTGGCTAACTCCATTCTAGCAGCCGTCTTGTAAGGGCCTTTAAAGAGTGTGTATTTCTCAAGTAAACCCCTAGCGCAGTGACAGTCGAGGTCACATTTGAGTTCACTAACCGTATGGATATTGGGTGGCAGGTAGTCTAGTGGTTAAGAGCGTTGGGTCAGTAACCGAAAGGTCACTGGTTTGAATCCACGAGCCAAGTAGGTAAACAAATCTGCCGATGTGCCCTTGAGCAAGGCACTTAACCCGAATTGCTCCTTGTAAATCGCTCTGGATAAGAGTGTCCGCTAAAGAAAATCTAAAATGAATATTGCTTGACTTTAATATCCTGCCCTCTGTATGAGGAAAAAATGGTTGTTGAAACCAGTCAATAACCAGTCTGTATCAGAATATTCCAGTCATTGTTTAAAGCAGCTGTGCTCTGCTCAGCTCTGAGTTAGCCTGCATGGAACCTGGCCTGTGTTACAGAAGGGGCTTTCACCTCAGCAGGAGGCTTTAATGATGAGACACCTGCCTGCTCTCTGGTTGCCGGGGCACTGCGTGTGAGGGGTGATGCAGGGAGGGGGAGGCTGCTGTTTTCATTGGGATAATTATCAGCCACTCTGTTACATGTCATCACCATTGAGTTCATTTACATGTGGAGTGCTAATTTGAATGAGCATATAGTTCACACCAACATAATCAGGTGGATTCAAATTAGAAGTGAAAAGCCACCTGGAACAGTTTGCATTCATTCCAGAGGGAAAGAAATAGGCTTGGATGGCCTACTGATTCATAGAGGCGATTATCATAAAGGGTCTTTGTGTGTGTGTGTGTGTGTGTGTGTGTGTGTGTGTGTGTGTGTGTGTGTGTGTGTGTGTGTGTGCATAACCTAAAATCATCACCTCATGTTGCATACAAGAACTCTAATAATCCTGAAGAAATAAAGCTGGGTTGTTTTGTTTCTTCACAGGAATTGTTTGTCTTTGTCACAGTTGCGGCTTTGTTTATTGAACTGCATCAGCTTTGGAGACTGATAAAGTCTACAATTATTGAGCTTTTGGGTCGGATATGTTTATTTCTTCCTTTGGGCACTGACTAATACTTAAGCAGTCAATCTATAACACTTAAAAGGTTACCTTTAAATTGAAAACATGAGATGCTTCAATTCAGTGCAATGTTATTTTATCAGGTCAAATTGCTGTCTGCTATTGTGTACTCTGAGGTTATTGTATCGGTATGATTATGGTAATTCAGGACATCATGTTGATTGATACAGGAAACCATGTGGGCGTGGTTGTGGGTGGCTATGTGTGTGGTGAGATAAATATATATTTTAGAGTCAATTTGTATTTCGTATCTCATAGTAGCTCTTTAGACTACAAAATATTTGATTTCCTTAATGAAAATTGTGTTAATTAGTGCTTTGGATTATTTAAAAAAACTATATTTTCCACTCAGAATGTCAGAATTGTTCCTTTGTTTTAGTTCATTTGCATGGACATGTCGACATTTTATAGATATCAGAAATATTTCTATGTATTCTGTCCAAATAAGACTTTACTTGTTCAATATACATTGCGAGTAATTTGATCCCATTTAGAATCGCCATTCTGAACAATTTACTATTTATTATTTGAGTAGCTTCGCAATAATTCAGTGACACAAGGGACATCTAATGGTTTTGCTCTATTTTTCACAGATGTCCTCTGAATCGGGATCAACTCAGCAAAACACAGATGACAAAGATGGACCCAAACACGTCTTCTCCTTTTCTTGGCTGAACAACCAGAAGTAGATTATCATCTTACCTCAAGACCGTACTGAAATTGTTGTAATACTCCATTGTCTTGATTGAGTCAGCATCCTGCTGCAGGAACGGTTTAAATAAGTGCTCTGTTACCGTTGAACAACTGTAATTTATCTGTAAATGCTCTCTAGCACTTGCAGTATATTCGTCATACTGTGAAAACAAACGTCATTGGGCTGATCTCTGACTTGAGAAAACTGTGCTTAATTTGGCACACCTTTGCGCAATAGATTTCCGTGCCAGTCAGAAGAACAGCCAGAATGTATTCATACACTCAATTTAGGCTACACAGCAAGCAATAAATGTAACTTTTCAACTTTTTTATTACAAATATAAATATTAGACGTTCTCTTGCACAACAAATGTGATTGGTTGCTCATATTGTATTTTATTATCAAACTTTAACCAGTTGTACAATGAGAGGGAATATCAGAAAGAGAGGATGAATGTGTGACTAACAGTATATACAAAACATGTTATGCTTGAATATAAATTAAGACAAAGGATATTTGTTCAGTGTCAGCATGTCAACGGGCTATGTTTGCTTCTCATCAAACAATGTAATAACTATACAGCGAATTACAACTCGATTTTACAGCTCTCGTTTAAATAAATACAAATGATAAATAAAATAACGAAAGTTAACCAATTAAAGAGTAATACAGAAATGGAATAGTACCGTACACTTTGTGCAAGATGTAAACAAATTATTTGGCAAATGTGTTTCTAACACTTTCATTTCCCGAATATGTCCATCATTTTTCGGTTATTATTTGCCTGCTGTGCTAATTGCTCGGCTCGAGCCATTTCTAGAACTTCCCTCAGCAGGTGGAACGTCAGGTCCAAAGAGATCGGTGGCTCTTCGCCCGGCCCGGACCTCTTTCCTCTTTCCATGGAATCACCCATCTGGTTAGCGTAGCTGTTCAGAAACCGATTGATGTCACCGACTTTACCTTGCAGAAGGCGCTGCGTGAGCTGAAGTTGTAAAGCCCTGTTGACCGTTGTTGAGGGCGCAGCAGCTCCAGGAGATGTGTTCGGCGAGGAGGACTGGAGCGAATTTTGATTGGCGTTGTCTAGCCGAATTAAGTATTCCTCTCCTAGTCGCAGAAGAATAGGGAGTTGCTGTTGCAGCTCTGCCTGTAGATTGTGGGATGGATGGACCGCCCAGGTGGTTTCAATAGCTCTACATTCATAGCGAGGTTGGAAGGCACCAAGTAGAGCCACGGCGAAAACGAAGACATTCACCTTCATCTCAGGAGATTGGGAGGAATCTGAGAATGAAATGTAGGCTAATTTGTATCATAATTAAAGTGAAGATGCATGTTAAGTAGCCTAGGCTGGGTGTGTCCCTTTGACAAAAAGTTGTATTTTCATATGCCGCAAAGACTGATTTTGTATTTTACATGTCTTTTTTTTGCATTGAAAACAATAAAAGCGGTTGCTTATGTTGTAATTGCTTATTTAACTATAATATGTTATTTAATTACTTTTCAATTCCATTTTATGTTAACTATGTCCACCTCATCGAATAATATAATTCAATACTGTATACAAGTATTAAGTACTGCATTGTATGGTAAATATGCTACATTTCTATCAGTAATTAAATTATCTGCACACAACACCACAACTATTTCCTTAAATTAAACAAAAAATTCAAGTGGTTGTCAAATACCTGAGTTTAACTGTGACAGAAGATGTTTCTGTGAAGTTGCTATGAAAAGGATATCTCTTCTACAATAATTGTGCCTTCCAATGAACCTGCAACAGTGCGTTTTCAAAACAGCATCGAAACAAGACTTATATATCATAGACCTGAGACCATCATCGCGCTCTGACATGAATCATGATGGTCTGCGCAAGCGCTAATGTAAAGAAGTCAAGGCAACACCTGAATATGAATGGGGAGCATCCCTCAGTCCACAATGGTCCCAGAATGGGGTTAATATCAGATGAGTCATAAAGTAATTGGGATGTGTTGTTTTCTAGAGTGCCATTGTTCAACTAACTATGGATGTGGCCTTGCTCCTGAATGAATGAAAAAATGATATGGACAGTGGTACAGGGATAATAGTAAAATGCAATCATCATCTTCACCACCACCATTATCACCACCACCAGCATCATTGTGATACCGATTTTTACCCATTATAAAGCAAGGAATTAGTTTTGAATGACTCAATATGGTTTGTTCCAAAGTGGATGCAAAGTATTACATACTGAACAAATGCAACATGTTTCACGAGCAGACATAAAATATCCCAAAAATGTTCCATGTGCACAAAAAGAAAATGTCTCTTTAATTATGTGCACAAATTTGTTTACATCCCTGCTAGTGAGCATTTCTCCTTTACCAAGATAATCCATCCACCTGACAAGTGTGGCATATCAAGAAGCTGATTAAACAGCACGATCCTTACACAGGTGCACTTTGTGCTGGGGACAATAAAATGTGCAGTTTAGTCACACAAAACAATGCTATAGATGTCTCAAGTTGAGGGAACGTGCAATTGCCATGCTGACTGCAGGAATGTCCTATGCCCTCCCTGCGCCCCTGCCCAGTCATGTGAAATCCATTGATTAGGGCACAATGAACTTACTTCAATTGACTGATTTCCTTATATGAACTGTAACTCAGTAAAATTGTTAAAATTGTTGCATGTTGCATTAATATTTTTGTTCAGTATATTTTAAACAGGTGATTCGATTTGGCAGGGCTCAATGCAACGGCAAAGGTCCAGGTACACGTACCAGCCTGCCAAGCTGGCAAGCGAGGTGGGTGGCTTGCACTTATAGAATACAGAAAAGACCCTTGTGGCCTTTTCCAACTGCAATTATTTGGATTGACTCATTAATATTTCACACAGGACAACCTGATATATCAGAACAGATTACGAGGTAGAAGTTGCGTTTGAGGGAGAAAATAAAGCAATTTCCTAAGTATTTCCCTGAACCATATTATCGCCTAATAAAGAGTAGGTTATAAATATAGTTGATTCATATATAATGAAATATATGACCTTATAGCCTAGTTCTCAATCTGTTCACATCTGTATGTTTACCTGACTGCACATACAGAGATGAGGAGATGAGCAACATCCAAGGCATTATAAAGGTATGGATGGGCCGCTCCTGTAGCCAACTGCTCCTATAGCCAAATTCACCCTTGTTTTCTTTCTGCAAAAAAAATGCTAAGAAAACCACCTAAGAAAACCAGAACCGCAGATAACAGGGAGTTAAAAAGAAGCACTAGGCCTACTTCTTTGCTAGAAGAACAGCTACTGGGGTTAGGCTATATCTGCTGATCATTGCTAGTTTAGGGTAAACAGCGAGTTAGCTAGGCTATGCTGTCAAAACAGGCTAACTACTATAGTATTTACTGACAAACAGTCAAACTGCAGCTGCCCACTTCCCTGTCCCTGACTGTGAGACAAAACATTCTAACAATTCAAAGTAACCTACTGGTGATAGTCATTTCCAACTCACTGCCTCAAGCCAAGTCTAAGACCAAAAGGCTCATTAACAGCTTCTACCCCCAAGCCATAAGACTGCTGAACAATTCATCAAATAGCTAACTACTATGGTATTTACTGACAAACAGTCAAACCGCAGTTGCCCCTTCCCCTGTCCCCAACTGTGAGACAAAACACTCAGGTACCCCTACCACTGCTGCTACTAGCTGTTTATTATCTATGCATAGTCACTTTACCCCTGTACCCCCGCACACTGACTCGGTACGAGTACCACCTGTATACAGGTATAGCCTCTTTATTGTTATTTTATTGTGTTACTTTTTATTATTTTTTACTTTAGTTTATTTGGTAAATATTTTATTTACTCTTCTTGAACTGCACTGTTGGTTAAGGGCCTGTAAGTAAGCATTTCACAGTAATGTCTACACTTGTTGTATTCGGCGCATGTGACAAATATAGTTTTGATGTGATGCTTGTCCATTCGTCTGCGCACTGCTGCGCTTGTGGTGGAAGAAGGGAGGAGGAGGGGACTTATTAAAATATTAATACGTTCTTGAGAAATGATCTAGTTTGATAGGCAATTCCATACATTTAACATTACAAGAGAGAATTGAGACTAAAAATAAAAATAAAAGTTGCCTAATTAGTTCAAAAGAGCATCTTTTTAATAGGAGGGCAAAAGGGGAGGTGCTCCAGAACCCCTAGCACTTTATCTGCGCACATGCCTGGTTATGGGTTTAGGTCAGCCTAAAACCCTGGCATTATGCCAATAATGCACAAAGTGTAGGTGTATGAAGTTGACATTTGAATGAACAGTCCACTGGACTGTAGAAGTGGGAGAGCATGGCAAACCCTTTTCATGCTTACATAAGAAACATTATTTGAGCTCAGGCTATGTAAGACACATTTTCACTAAGAATTATGTTATAAAAAAATTAGGTCATACATCCCTTCAAGGGCCAAGTTTCACTGAGATCAAAATTAGAGCTGTTAAATGTTTCTCTTCCTACAATAAATAGGTCCAGGGTGCGTCCCAAACGACACCTTATTATCTATACTTCTTTTGTTCGGGATCTGGATATCCATGTTCTATAAAATAAAATAAAATGAATCATATAAAATTGTATTTGTCACATGCGCTGAATACAACAGGTTTTCCTTACCATGAAATGCTTACTTACAAGCCCTTAATTAACCAACAATGCAGTTTTAAAAAATGGAGTTAAGAAAATATTTACCATGACTATTGACTACAGACTATTGATTCAGCAGTTACAGTCATATTAAAGATTCATTGGGAAAAATGACTAGAGATACAAACAGTTGTTCAAACAAAATGTTCCACTGGGTCCAGGAATGGAAATAGACAGGAATATCGTTAGTCAAGGCAAGTGTATTTGTCATAAGCACAGGATACACATGGTAACCAGTACAATGAAATGCTTACTTGCAGGTTTCACCTCTCAACAACGCAACTTAATTAACAAGAAAATAAATAAGCTCAATGGAATAAAAATACAGTACATTTAGCAGAATGTGAATACAAGGAAGTCACTCAAATAAATGCACAGTAGGATATTTACACATGTGCCAGGGAGGGGAGGATATGGAGGAGGATGTGTGAGTGAATGTGTGAGCGAGTGCATGTTTGCTAAGGTGCGAAGAGTCCGCGCAAGCCCACTGGGCACACACTGTTTTAATCAATGAAATTACATTGAACCAACGTGGAATAGTTGTTGAATGACATCTGTGCCAAGTGGGAGGAGATTGTTGGTGTGCAGGTGGTCGGTCCCGGCTGAGGTGTTCAGCAGTCCGATGGCTGTCTGATTAAGTCAATAAATGACTATGAGTGTTTCTAATTCATCATCTCTGCTTTCTCCACTCAGCCAATTCATCAAAATGTGAATTTAATTCATAAAATGTGTATCTATTGTACATGTACAGTATTTGAAATAACTTAAGGGAATGCAGGACACATTCTCTGGGATTTGTCTGGTACACTCCCACGGTTTTAGGGGGTCATGCCTTTGGTCCACAGTGAATATTTTAAGTGAGATCTTTGAACTTTCTCATAACTACAAATATAAAACAATGCCGTCAGCTTCATTCACATTTTGGCAAAATCTGAATCACAAGTAACATTGGTCTATTTTCAAAAGCTCATCAAGATACAAGATGGAGTTAAGTTGCTCTACCAAGCCATGAGAAACAAGATTCTCTGGTCTGATGAAACCAAGATGAAACTCTTTGGCTTGAATGCCAAGCGTCGCTTCTGGAGGAAACCTGGCACCATCCCTACGGTGAACCATGGTGGTGGCAGCATCATGCAGTGGGGATGTTTTTCAGTGGCAGGGATTGGAAGACTAGTCAGGATCGAGGCAAAGATGAACTGAGCAAAGTACAGAGAGATCCTTGATGAAAACCTGCTCCAGAAGACAGGACAACGACCCCAAGCACACAACGCAGCAGTGACTTCAGGAGAAGTCTCTGAATGTCCTTGAGTGGCCAAGCCAGAGCCCGGATTTCAACCCGATCGAACATCTCTGGAGAGACCTGAAATTAGCTGTGCAGCAAGAATGGGAGAAACTCCCCAAATACAGGTGTGCCAAGCTTTTTGCATCATGCCCAAGAAGACTCGAGGATGTAATCGCTGCCGAAGGTGCTTCAACAAAGTACTGAGTAAAGGGTCTGAATGCTGATGTAAAAAAATATATAAAATCCTGTTTTTGCTTTGTCATTGTGGGGTATTGTGTATAGATTGATCAGGGGGGGAAACAATTGAATTAATTTTAGAATTAGGCTGTAACCTAACAAAATGTGGAAAAAGTCAAGGGGTCTGAATACATCCCGAAGGCACTGTATGTGTAGCTTGCCTAGTGGTGATTACAAGATAGATAAGACATGTATTTGGGTATTTCAAATCCTCTCACAAGATTAACAAACAGCTTTTAAAACACCTGTTTGATATTGAGAGATTCAACAATATATGGAAATGTGTCCTATTTTTTGCTCTGTACTATAATGTGTGAATAAATATTGATTTTATGCAACGTGCATGGTCAGAATATAAAAAATATTGCAGTCAATTCATCTTTTGTATGTTCCTCATCAACTTTTCAGTTGTGCGATTTATCCAAAGGCAGTATACATAATGTTTTATTGAAGACTTTATTTTTGTCATCCGATGGCTTTAATTTCAATAATTTACATGCGATCGGAATCATAAGTGTTGTTAACGACGAAACATACATATACATCAACAGCTGCTGGTAGGAAAATGGATGAGCCCCTAAGTCCCTGAAGAGGTCATTAGTGGAGCTCATCTGTATGGTGAAATTCCAGACTACGTCCCAAATGGCACCTTATATTCCCTATTTAGTGCACTTCTTTTGACCCAGGGCCCATAGTCATTTGTGACATATCCTATGTTTGCATAAATATAGCTATTTATGGTAAACAAGGTATAGTGATTGCATGAATAGGCCTTTATGTATAGGCCTATGAATAATTTGTCCTTTTATTTAATGATCAGATTTTAATGATGGTAAAAAAAATCTATGCTTTCTGCCCGTTTCCTCTCCTGTGTCTGATGCTGTGAGTGGTGTGCTGCCTTATCCCTGCCACTCTTTGACCTTTATCGGCCAATGAGTGACTGATGATGACAAAACGCCCAAGCTCGCTCTCATTGATTTGATATTTCTAATTGTAATGGACCTCACAAGCTTAAATAGCTCCACGATTGGGGGATCAAAGACATCACTTGAGATGCAATACAGGCATTCGTGCACTTGTAACTGAGGACAGACTTTGCCATACAGAATACACCATACACATGTATTAACAGAGTTCCCCTATGGAATACATACAGTATAATATACACTAAAGTATCCAGAACAACATATAGAATGAATCTGAAACTACTGATGGGGAATGTAATTAAAGGAGAATATACACAATGTACTAAACATTAAGAACACAAGCTCTTTCCATGACTTAGACTGACCAGGTGAATCCAAGTGAAAGCTATGGTCCCTTATTAATGTGACTTGTTAAATCCACTTCAATCAGAGTAGATCAGGGGTTCCCAAACTAGGGGTCACGGCCCCATGTGGGGGTCGCCTGATATGAAAACGGGGTCACGGGAGAATTCCAAATTCCTGGTAAAAAAAAAATTATATATACAGTTGAAGTCGGAAGTTAACATGCACCTTAGCCAAATACATATAAACTCAGTTTTTCATAATTCCTGACATTTAATCCAAGTAAAAATTCCCTGTCTTAGGTCAGTTAGGATCACCACTTTATTTTAAGAATGTGAAATATCTGAATAATAGCAGAGAGAATGATTTATTTCAGCTTTTATTTCTTTCATCACATTCCCGTTTGGTCAGAAGTTAACTTACACTGAATTAGTATTTGGTAGCAGTGCCTTTAAATGGTTTAAATTGGGCCAATTCTTTTTTATAAAACACAAATATCACATTTACATAAGTATTCAGACCCTTACTCAGTACTTTGTTGAAGCACCTTCGGCAGTGATTGCACCCTCGAGTCATCTTCAGTATGACGCTATAAGGTTCGGCACACCTGTATTTGGGGAGTTTCTCTCATTCTTCTCTGCAGATCCTCTCAAGCTCTGTCAGGTTGGATGGGGAGCGTTGCTGCACAGCTATTTTCAGGTCTCTCCAGAGATGTTCGATCAGGTTCAAGTCCGGGCTCTGGCTGGGCCACTCAAGAACATTCAGAGACTTGTCCCGAAGCCACTCCTGCGTTGTCTTGGCTGTGTGCTTAGGGTCGTTGTCATGTTGGAAGGTCAACCTTTGCCCCATCCAGACTAGTCTCCCAGTCCCTGCCGCTGAAAAACATCCCCACAGCATGATTCTGCCACTACCATGCTTCACCGTAGGGATGGTGCCAGGTTTCCTCCAGATGTGATGCTTGGCATTCAGGCCAAAGAGTTCAATCGTAGTTTCATCAGATCAGATCATCTTGTTTCTCATGGTCTGAGAGTCCTTTAGGTGCCTTTTGGCAAACTCTGAGCATTTTGTCATGTGCCTTTTACTGAGGAGTGGCTTCTGTCTGGCCACTCTACCATAAAGGCCTGATTGGTGGAGTGCTGCAGAGATGGTTGTCCTTCTCGAAGGTTCTCCCATCTCCACAGAGGAACTCTGGAGCTCTGTCAGAGTGACCATCAGGTTCTTGTTCACCTCCCTGACCAAGGCCCTTCTCCCCCGATTGCTCAGTTTGGCTTGGTGACCAGCTCTAGGAAGAGTCTTGTTGGTTCCAAACTTTTTCCATTTAAGAATGATGGAGACCACTGTGTTCTTGGGGACCTTCAATGCTGCAGACATTTTTTGGTACCCATCACCAGATCTGTGCCTCGACACAATCCTTCCTTGGATTGTTTCGATCTCATGGCTTGTTTTTTTCTCTGACATGCACTTTCAACTGTGGGACCTAATATCATGTCTGATCAATTGAATTTCCCCAGGTGGACTCCAATCAAGGTTCGAATACTTATGCAAATAAGGTATTTCTGTTTTTAAAATGTATAAATTAGCAAAAACCTGTTTTCGCTTCTTCATTACGGGGTATTGTGTTTAGATTAATAAGGAAAAATAATCATTGTATCTATTTTAGAATAAGGCTGTAACATAAACATAAACAGGGAAGGGAAGGGGTCTGAATACTTTCCAAATGCACTGTGTGGAGATATGGGATCAGAGCATGACAATGGTTATTGAGTGGGAGTGTTGGAAAGATTTTTCAAATTGAGAGAGGAGCTGTTGTCATTCG
Source organism: Oncorhynchus tshawytscha (assembly GCF_018296145.1). NCBI lineage: Eukaryota > Metazoa > Chordata > Actinopteri > Salmoniformes > Salmonidae > Oncorhynchus > Oncorhynchus tshawytscha. The sequence continues at coordinate 53,609,127 of NC_056438.1, read as the reverse complement.
CAATGGAAGTTTAAAAAAACAGACTTTGTTGACTTTCTGTTTAATAAAAAGAAAATGTGTCTCAATGCCTATGTAAACAGACATATTTGGGAAACTGAATGAACTGAACGCAAGCATGCAGGGGAAATACAAAAATGTTATACAGATGAGTGACCGAATCAGTGAAATCCATTTGACTGTAATCCTGACTTAGTTGGCATGCCGGCAAGTGAAACTGAACAGCTGATCGAGCTGTAGACAACGTCACTATGGAGGACTTTTGGTTCCTGACTCAAAGGGAATACTGTACCGTCTCCCTCCGAGCATTAAAACTCATGCTACACTGATACAGTGCTCTCGTCTGTATAAAAAAACAAATATCGATCCAGGTTGGATGTGACAGGAGAGATGAGGTGCACACTGTCAGCCCCGCCCCCTGACTTTGAGAAGTTCTGATGCGACATGCATCAAGTACAACCATCTCATTAGTAGTGGTTCGATAAGAGAAAATATGTCAAAGTAATTTGCAATTGACTGTCATAGGCCCACAGTAAAAATATATTACGGTGAGTTGAGAAAAAATCAGAAATACTGTTTGAATGTTTTGCAATTGACTGATATCCCCAATTAAAAATGTAAGCATTGTCTGCTAACTACATGTTTTTTTCACATGGTTGTGGTCATGAGAATTTTCAGATATCAAAATGGGGTCGTGGGCCGAAACATTTGGGAATCCCTGGTGTAAATGAAGGGGAGGAGACAGGTTAAAGAAGGATGGTCCATCCCAATGGACATCCAGCCAACTTGACACAACTGTGGGAAGCATTGGAGTCAACATGGGCCAGCATCCCTGTGGAAAGCTTTTGACACCTTGTATAGTCCATGCCTCGACAAATTGATGCTGTTCTGAGGGAAAAAGGTGGTGCAACTCAGTATTAGGAAGGTGTTTCTGACGTTTGGTATTCTCAGTGTAGGCTACAGCAATATGTAAAATAATGCTAAGCAGTACCCAATTTACTGAGCATCATAAATGTTTTAACAATCTAAGACATTCATTCTTTCTGCATTCAAATACGGTTATTTTTTTTCAATGGATAAATTAGGACGTCTCAGAAAAGTGTATTAAACCAAACCCCTTGTCTTACAACCTACTTTGGCCAGGAGTTTTCATCTAATTTAGATGAACACAACCAAAGGTTCCTGATGTTGGTAAATTGATGCACAGGTCCCTTCATAAGACATACAGTGGCTTGCGAAATTATTCACCCCCTTGACATTTTTCCTATTTTGTTGACTTACAACCTGGAATTAACATAGATTTTTGGGGGGTTTGTATCATTTGATTTACACAACATGCCTACGACTTTGAAGATGCAAAATATTTTTTATTGTGAAACCAACAAGAAATAAGACACAAAAACAGAAACCTTGAGCGTGCATAACTATTCACCACCCTCTACTTTGTAGAGCCACCTTTTGCAGGAATTACAGCTGCAAGTTTCTTGGGGTATGTCTCTATAAGCTTGGCACATCTAGCCACTGGGATCTTTGCCCATTCTTGAAGGCAAAACTGCTACAGCTCCTTCAAGTTGGATGGGTTCCTTGGGGTACAGCAATCTTTAAGTCATACCACAGATTCTCAATTGGATTGAGGTCTGGTCTTTGACTAGGCCATTCCAATACATTTAAATATTTCCCCTTAAACCACTCGAGTGTTGCTTTAGAAGTATGCTTAGGGTCCTTGTTCTGCTGGAAGGTGAACCTCCGTCCCAGTCTCAAATCTCAGGAAGACTGAAACAGGTTACCCTTAAGAAATTTCCCTGTATTTAGTGCCATCCATCGTTCCTTCAATTCTGATTAGTTTCCCAGTCCCTGGCGATGACAATCATCCCCACAGAATGATGCTGCCACCACCATGCTTCACTGTGGGGATGGTGTTCTCGGGGTGATGAGAGGTGTTGGGTTTGTGCCAGACAGCATTTTAGTCTAATCTGACCAGAGTACCCCTACTTCCATATGTTTGTGGAGTCTCCCACATGCCTTTTGCCGAACACCAAACGTGTTTGCTTATTTTTTTCTTTAAGCAATGGCTTTTGTCTGACCACTCTTCTGTAAAGCCCAGCTCTGTGGAGTGTACAGCTTAAAGTGGTCCTGTGGACAGATACTCCAATCTCCGGTGTGGAGCTTTGCAGCTCCTTCAGAGTTATCTTTGGTCTCTTTGTGGCCTCTCTGATTAATACCATCCTTGCCTGGCCCGTGAGTCTTGGTAGGCAGCCCTCTCTTGGCAGGTTTGTTGTGGTGCCATATTCTTTAAATGTTTTAATAATGGATTTAATGGAGCTCCGTGGGATGTTCAAAGTTTCTGATATTTTTTTATAACTCAACCCTGATCTGTAATTCGCCACAACTTTGTCCCTGACCTGTTTGGAGAGCTCCTTGGTCTACATGGTTCAGCTTGCTTGGTGGTGCCACTTGCTTAGTGGTGTTGGGGGCCATTCAGCATGGGTGTATATATACTGAGATCATGTGACACTTAGATTGCACACAGGTGGACTTTATTTAACTAATTATGTGACTTCTGAGGGTAATTGTTTCCATCAGATCTTATTTAGGGGCTTAATAGCAAAGGGGGTGAATACACTTTTCAGTTTTTGTCTTCTTTTTTTCTTTCTTTTTTGAAACAAGTAATTTTTTTCATTTCACTTCACCAATTTGGACTATTTTATGTATGTCCATTACATGAAATCCAAATAAAAATCCATTTAAATTACAGGTTGTAATGCAACAAAATAGGAAAAACACCTAGGGGGATAAATTATTTTGAGACATGTCACTTGACATAGCTAAAATTAAAGAATGTTCCGGGGAAATTATTTTTGTTATTACCCACCGTGTTGAGGTGCTGGTGGATACAGTTATCCACCAGTTTCATACCTTTTTCTTATTTATTTGTTGCTCATAATTGCATTTCCAAAGGTGGCGGTGGCAATGTCTGGGGAAAACATAAGGTGGATCCCGAATGGCACCCTATTCCCTATATAGTGCACTACTTTTGATCACGTCCATAAAAATAGATGTGCATGTCTTCACCAGGGATGGGTACCCTCCGAGCGTGTGGAACCAGCTAATGATGTAGCCAGGAGGCACCCTGACCTTTAACGTTAGTGGTGAGAGAAGACTGTTCATTTCTCTGTCACTGACCTCCTGGCGATGTTCTGGTATGCACACACGCACGCACGCACGCACGCACGCACACACACACGCACGCACGCACGCACGCACGCACGCACACACACACACACACACACACACACACACACACACACACACACACACGCACACACGCACACACAGAGTGACATGGAAGGTCACATGTTGTGTGTCACTCTATTGATCAGTGTGAATGCTGATTTTGATCTGATTCTGATTTTGATTATCACTCTGTCTGTGGGGTATGTCCAACAGGCTCAGGATGTGTCCCAAATGGCACCCTATTCGCTACAGAGGGTAGTGCGTACGGCCCAGTACATCACTGGGGCTGAGCTCCCTGCCATCCAGGACCTCTATACCAGGCGGTGTCAGAGGAAAGCCCTAACAAAAGACTCCAGCCACCCAAGTCACAGACTGTTCTCTCTGCTACTGTACAGCAAGCAGTATCGATGCACGAAGTCTGGAACCAGCAGGACCCTGAACAGCTTTTAAACTCAAGCCATAAGACTGCTAAATAGTTATATAAATAGTTAACCAAATTGCCACCCAGATTATCTGCATTGACCCCTTTTGCACTTTTTTTGACTCATCACATACGCTGCTGCTACTGTTTACCATCTGTCACTTTATTCCTAGTTATATGTGCATATTGTAATTACCTCATAGCCCATCTTTCTATCTGTATTGTTGGGGAGGTTCTGTAAGTAACATTTCACTATTAGTCCACACCTGTTGTTTACAAAGCATGTGAAAAATTACATTTGATTTGATATAGTGTACTACTAGGCTATAGGGTGACATTTTGGGGTCCTGGTCAAAGGTAGTGCACTAAATAGGGAATAAGGTGACATTTGGGATGCACATTCTGAGTAATACACTATTAAGTCTCAGGTGGTGGAATGGAGGCGTCTGATCTCCTCCTCAGTGACCCTCAAATCAAGTAGGGACCTCTTTTCCTTTTCCAATCATCATTCGCCCCACAGAATTAAATCTCAAATTAATCAGAATTCTTCCCGCTGACCTCACCTTATTGTAATTGCAACTCACATACAGGAAAATCTTGTCACATTTCCACTCGTTAGAGGTTGTCATGACGTAGGGAATATTAAAGGCAAAGCTCTGCCTTGCTCACGGCGTTCACAGTAAGGCCCCTGCATGCGTCATCGTTGCCAGGGGTCATCACACTGTTTTGGACTAAACAGTCTATGGGAAAACATTTCCAGAGGGAAGTCTTGTAGGTCTACTTCTAGGTAGCGATTAATCCGCTACATCCATCTCCCTTTGACCTCCTGATTCTCATGTGCTCCACTGTGACAGAGTGGAAGTGTTGGTCCAAATAAAGTCCCTAGTCAATGTGACTCACACAGTGACGATAACAAAGTTTGGTTTTTAATTCAATCCGAGCCTTCTTGTGTTGGGGGGCTGGACAAAACATAGCCTCTGGGCCACTTTCCATTGTGTCCATCTGCCCTGGACACTTTCTGTATATCAATCAAAACTACAAAAAGAATAAATCCAACTGAATTAGAAGTACAATTATTTAATGAGGGAAGGACAGCAGATTTGCCATTGTCTGTTTAATGTTACACCAATTACTGGCCTGTCTGAAATAAGGGTGTTAGGAGAGAGCTGGCGCTTGCAGCAAACACAACACACACACACACACACACACACACACACACACACACACACACACACGCATGGCCCAGTACACGATCACTGCCATCAGATGTGCAACGCTTATAGCTGAAACAGTGCTTTGTACATCTGATAAGAAAATATATGCATACAGTACATGCACACCTCCATTGATATGCAAAAGCGATGAGATACAGGTGGTCATTTGTATGAGAATACATGTTTATTCCTGCACGGTTTTCACAATTAAGGATTTGTAGGTTCTTGCATTATTTATGGGCAACAGTCTTAGAATTTTAGGCTGGCAGGCAAGGAAATGCTACATTTGTGCATAATGGCATTTCAGAGAGTGGTCCTGACTTAGCAAGTACAGCACAAAGCCAAAAAGAGGGAGGTGATCCCTCTATGAGTGTCCCAAAATGGCACCATGTTCCCTACATGGTGCACTACTTTTGACCAGAGCCCTATTGGCCCTGGGCAGTAGTAGTGCACTATATGGGGTCAGCCAGCCTTGATGGGGTCCTACTAGCTGATAACCTTTATTCTAATGGCTAGAATGTGTGGTGTATGGCTACCGGAGACATAATAATTGCTGAATTGTTGCCAAACCCCCATGACTGTTCGTAAAGAATTGTTAACCCCCAATACTTCCAGATTCTGCTAGACGTGGCATGCATGATACATTTATATGATAGTAATCTAAAGTTAGAAATAATGTTTTAAGATATGCAAGGAAAAATGCTGTTATTGTCTTCCAGAAAATACTATTTGTAATGCTCCATTTCTCAATATACTTTATCATCTGATAGATATCCTCTATTAATCAGCCTAACCTTAAATTGTTCCAATGATTTTTCACAGACAAAGTTTATGACTCAAAACCTTTTAGAGCTAATTATGTCTTGTGATGTTGACAATTTAAGTTGACAGATATTTCATTCAAACATCTCCGACATTCCATGAAAATGTGCATCTGAAAAGCTATGAATTCGAAAAAAAGAAAACATTTTTTTATCTCGTCAACACTAGCATTTTCCGCCCTATTTTCTAAAAAAGGATTGGCTAACAATCTCTCCTCTGAAAGAGGAGCAGATCGATATGCTCACTTCTTTCTATTGCTCATTGACAGACCACCTAAGACAGTGACTGTGATCCTAATGTAATGCTTTTGGAGCTCTCCTCACACTAAGTGATTACTCACAGGGTCAACTGAGGAGGGAGACACACAGTGATAGGATCACTGAGAGAAGCAGTAGATTAATACAGAGGACAAAGCAATTTCACGTCACATCAGCACAAACCCCTTTTACTGGACAGGGGCCCTTCAGACCAGGAACCCTGGCTGACCCTACTGGTCAGAAGTCCCTTTTGAAGTGCCAGGCTTGACCAGTAGGGGCAGGATATGGACCCAATCAGCTTTCTATCTTGATCCTGGGCTACATCATCTATTCTATAACAAACCGGAAAAGTCCAAGCTGAAATACTTTTTGCTCCATTATACGAAAGGGAAATAAAATCCAGATCCACAAACTTTCTCTTGACCAAAGAAAGTGGCAAGCCTTTTCCTAAGAAAATTCAACAAAGGACCAAGATGTCATCTAAAACACCTTTCCTAACGGCATAGCAAACATGGACTCATAAAACGTTGGGGTAAGTGTAAAGTATATTGTATGATATTATTAGACATTGTCCCACACAATGACCTACAGTATATGACCCCTTCACCTTGACAGGCCTGCTCAATTTAATTGAGAAACACAACGAGGTGTGCAGCATTGTAGGATCCAAGTGACAGCCTACGTCCTACCACACCATCTTCAGAGATCGCTGCGCACATGGAGATGTTTCCCCCACGTTGTCCAGGCACTTGGACGGCAGCCAGTTGGCCGTTGAGGTTCCGCCCACGGCGTCGAGTTTTGGCCAGGTTGAAGCCCGCTTCATCAACAAAGTTATACTGTACTTGTGATGGTTCACAGAAGCATTAAGCAGCATCACCCTCTAAAAATATATTTTGGTTAGTTATTTTTACACTACAGTTCCAATATGATATTGTCAAGTAACATGTGCATCAAACATACCCTGCAGTTGTTTCACCTGGTCGTTGTTTCTCTCAAAAGGCACCAGGGAAATATGTTCATACTGTAAGAATACTGTAACATGCTTTGTGAATTTACATACATTTTAATATGTCCTTTACTGCAAATGTAATGGTAAAGCATATCGCATATCCTGCAGACTTACCGGTTGTCTTGGCGAAAAGTTCTCATGATCGAATTGAAAGTTGATAATTTCAGATTGGGGTGAACTAATCTGTCAGCCTTCTACATGGTAAGGCCTCTGTTTACCACATGGTCAACAACAATGTCCCGGACTTCATTAGACACAACAGTTCCCTGCCGTCTTCCTCCCTCTCTCTGATGTCCACCTCTTTGAAATTGTTATTAATATTGTTTTTCTACTTTTTCTCCCCAATTTCGTAATATCCAATTGGTAATTACAGTCTTGTCCCATCGCTGCAACTCCCGTACGGAGAGGCGGAGGTCGAGAGCCATGCATCCTCCGAAACACGACCCTGCCAAGCCACACTACTTCTTGACACAGTGCTCACTTAATCCAGAAACCAGCCGCACCAATGTGTCAGAGGAAACACTGTACAACTGGTGACCGAAGTCAGCGTGTATGCGCCCGGTCCACCACAAGGAGTCAGTAGAGCGAGATGGGACAAGGACATCCCGGTCCGGCCAAACCCTCCCCTAACCCAGACGGCGCTGGGCCATTTGGGTCTCCTGGTTGTGGCTGGCTGCGACACAGCCTGGGATCGAACCCGGATCTGTAGTGATGCCTCTAACACTTCGATACAGTGCTCTTTGACCTCTTTGATGGGGCTCATGCCCAGTTCTTTGACCTCTTTGATGCGGCCCATGCCCACCTCTCTGACGGGCCCCCTTGTATTGTAAGTATTGTGAACATTGCATTGTGAAAGGCAATTACTTCATATGAAAGGTATTTCTAGATGAAACATTGATTAGATTTGATTAAAAAGTTATTTTTTTGTGTGTGATTTTTTGTGTTGTACTAAGTCAATTGAAAATGTGCTTAAAGTTTTGAAAAAACTGCAGTTTTGATGATCTGTTTTGAGTTTTGTACTAAGAGTTGTGAAATTTTACCACATACTTGTGAAAATAGTACCAAAGCGATAAGAAAAACTGTAAACTGTGTGCATCCCAAATGGCACCCTCTTCCCTATATACTTAGTGTTCTAGTCAAAAGAAGTGTAGGGAATAGGGTGCCATTTTAGATGCACTAACTGTATGATGTTCATACCCCTGAAGCAACCAACACATTTGTTCAAAATAGGTAGGAGATCTGACTATTTATATCATACAAGTCCTTTATATCACTAAGACCAACAAGAATAAATCAATTTGACCACACCGAGTCACTTTGATTTTACCACAGCCGTGTTGACAGGAGTGTTTCCGCAACGTGCCCTCTCTCCATCCCTCTTTCCATCTCCCTCTCTGCATCCCCTCTCCATCTCTCCACCCCCCTTTCTCAATCCCCTCTCCCTCTTTCGATCCCCCTCTCTCCATCCACCTCTCTGCATCTCCTCTCCATCTCTCCACCCACCTTTCTCAATCCCCTCTCCCTTTCTCAATCCCCTCTCCCTCTCTCCACCCCCCCCTCTTCATCCTCTCTCTCATCCCCCTCTCTCCATCCCTCTCTCTCCATCCCCCTCTCTCCATCCCTCTCACCATCCCCCTTTCTCCATCCCCCTCTCTGCATCCCGATCTCTCCAATCCCCCTCTCTCCATCCCTCTCTCACCACCCCCTCTCTCAATCCCCTCACCCTCTCTCCATCCCTCTCTCACCAAACCCCTCTCTCAATCCCCTCTCCCTCTCTCCAAACCTCACTCTCTCATCCCCCTCTCTGCATCCCCTCTCCCCCTCTCCATCCCCCTCTCTCCATCCTCCTCTCTCCATCCCCTCTCTCAATCCCCCACTCTACATCCCCTCTCCCTCCCTCCATCCCTCTCACTCCATCCCTCTCTCTCCATCCCTCTCTCGCCATCCTCTCTCTCCATCCCCCTCTCAATCCCACTCTCTCCATCCCTCTCTCTCCATCCCCTCTTCCTTCTTGCTCCTTTCTCCAGGTTACAGCGGGTCAGAAACAATGTGTCAGTAAGAGTGCCAAACCTGACAGCCCATTTCCCAAAACTAAGCCTCCACTTATGTGACATCCATGTTTCAGCGAATGCGTCCCAGTCACAAGGTGTTACAATGCCACTGTTTGTGGCAGAAGACATTTTCTGTGACAGTTTGACCTTTTGCGAAGCTATCGACTCTCTCCTTCCTCTCGTTGCTCATCCAGAGGGGGAACTCTCAGACCATGCATTCAAATGCATCTTATTATTACTTATTCCTTACTATCATGTACACCTGCATCAATTCAAATAAATGTAATATTTATGTTGATGTAAAAAGACTACAAGAGAAATTGCATGAAGCTGTGGACTTCATGGAAACTCCCTACCATATTCTCATGTAATTTGTGTTATGAATACTGCAGATGCATCATGTGGCATGTCTATCCAATTAACATTGTTTCTGGTGATCACTCTCATGTCACAAGCCCTCCACTGACCCATAATGAATCATTGGAATTAGATCCATGAGAGTGTGATGGAGAAAGCAAGACGTGTGTATCAGATAGTGATGATCTTCATGCAGTATAGGTATAAAGTATGTTATGTCATTTTCATTAGCTGTGTTATGAAATGAAATGAAATGCTGTAATGATGAATTAAAGGGCCTCACACACTATGACCCTGTATCTGAGAATAGAACAGTATTTCAAGATGGATGAGAAACAATTGCTCTGAAGTGAACAACAATATATTTATTCTATGAAAATTACATATTAAAAGATCTACTGGTATTCCACATGCAAATGTTGTTAGGTGACTACAATTATTTATTTTACTTGTACAAAGTTACAAAAACTAAACAATTCATGATAAGCTAAATTAACTATTAACTTGTGATGCCAATACCTGAACCAAACTCTAAAATCCACATCACAGAATAGAACTATGAAAATACACTTCTGAATACAACTCAGTTGGAACAATTTAAAATGGAAGGTACTCATTGGCTGATCTCTCATATTGGGAATGACAGTGCTGCTGCTAGGTGTTTAATGGGAGGAGCCCTTTCCAGCTGCAGCATGTTGGGACTGTTATACAATAACATTGTGTCTGTGCATCCCAAATGGCATCCTATTCCCTACATAGTACACTAGTTTTGGTCAAAAGCAGTGCACTAAATAGGGAATCAGGTGCCATTTGGAACAGCCACCTGTATCACAGTCTCAGAGAAATGGTGCTGGCTGCACCACACTGAGACTGAAAGGGCACAGGGAAATTGCTCTTTTTAAAGCAGGCTAAGGACATGGAGTTTCTTTCGCTGCCTGGCTAGTCTGTCCCCTCTGATACCATCATCACGGCTCAACACGGATCTCCTCATGCCCTGGTTAACACCGGCCAGAGCTGACACATGTAGTGTAGCGGTGCGAGTGAACACAGCACAGGTACTAAATCACTGTGAGTCACTTGGTGGAAAAAAACCCATCCAGCTGAATGAAACGATCAGTGTCGGAGGTATGGAGAATAGAGGTGCCTTTACAAGACAGACACTACACATAAACAGTCTCTTCCTTTAGATTGTCTGGTATCAGTGCTGTATATAACCATTAATAATGGCTCTGGGCTGGCACCTTGCAGGTTGTACAGTATATGTGGAAGATTAGAGGTCACAGGGTTAAGGGGACCACAGAATTAGAATTACCGCCATAATAAAACATATTTCTATTTTATTGATGGGGACACCGGAAGTAGATATGAATGAAAAGTGAGAGATTTCATGGTGACACACATCTATGGTGGGAAATACGTTTTTTTTTTTTCAGGGCATTTTCACTCTCTAGTGACAACCGCAATAGTGGCAGCCTATGTGGTAAGGGAACTTTGGGGTTGACAGTCCGTTAGGCTGCGTGTTGCGTGACGCCAACTGTCTAAAGTGCTCTTCCTCACATCACTTGATGTAGGCTACCTAATCACATGCCTGACTGTCACTCACTGGCAGTAAAGGGCAGAGATGCTATTATTGATTGTTATTCATCCAAGTATGAAAACTAGGATGCAGTTATAGCTTAGGCCTATGATGTGCAGTGAATAAATCTAAACCCACAGGAGATAGGTTGTGATTTCAGCTGATAGTCGCCCTCCTTTTCCTATGAGTTGAACTTGATATTGAACATTACTATTTTGGTTACCCTAAACGATATTTTGAATAGTAGGACTAGGCCATCTTTCTCTTACAGTATGTTAACTCTACTGCCTGTTACAATAAATGGAAATTGTGCTTTCCTCATCATGACGTGAGTGGTAGAGCCTTGGGTAAACGTCATAGGTCTGACCCATGTCCTATATCTTTTCACATTCGGTACAGTAAGGGGCGCTCGTGTATCAGTTCAAATCCAGACTTCGACTCCCTCGAGTTGAACTCATAAGTAAACCCAAAAGCCGAAGGAAGAACGACAACATGGCAGGACGCGACAGGATTGTGCATTTGCTCAGGCAACTTGAAAAAGCAGCGTAAGTTGATTCCTAATCGCGAAAATGCACAAATACAAGATTGTTAAATGCACTAGAGGTAGTGGTTACTTAAGGTAGTTATCTTATTTAGCTAGGCCCCTACCTAACTTGTTATGTAGTAGCCAGATGGCAGTGCAAGCATCGACGTCAACCCAAATTATTTTCACTCGCGGGTTTGCGTCAAATGATTACACTGCTTATGAAAATGACGTTTTTTCCCCCATTTACAGGTGCAGATGCCCTGCCCATTCTCATACATTCCATCAAGGTAGTAGTTGGTTAAAATAACCTGTTTTATTATAACACACCGTTATTGTTAATTAAGTTAATTGTAACATGTATGTAACACCTAACACAGCTTCTTGTGCAAAAGCTCTGTTCTGCCTGTCATTCAAGTTTTCTATGCACCTAGTGATTTAGCGCCACCCGGGGCTGTTTTATTTATCTGTATCTAGGTTGCACTCATTACTTTCTTACGTGATGTAATAAACAGGAAACAGTGCCCATAATTGTGAACATTATAAAACAGTTTATCCGCGTCAAAATGCGCATCAGCCAATTAAAATCGTTGATTTATTTATACATGAAAGAACGCTACATTGTAGCTGGTCCCATCACCTGGCACACGTTAGCCCTATGCTAACCTCACCAGATGACAGTGATTATTTCCTGGAACAAAATTCCACATAGCCAATTATAAATTATGACGAAGATGGACGTGAACATGGTTGCAATTTTCCATAATTGCAACTATAACAAAGTCAAGGACTCATTATCATCCTACAGGTGGCAGTATTGCAGTAACAGTCAGTTATTATAAAATAAACTTATAGCGAGTCAGGGCTCGAAAACATGTTGCCGAGCATCCACAGTAGAGGAACGTTTGTCAATCTACAGTAGGCCTACACCTATCAATCAGTTGATCAACACATCCCACCGCACGAGGTAGACCTATTAATGTGGTTACGGGTTGTTGTTCATTGTCACATTTAAAAAATATGTTGTTGTATTTAACTAGTGAAGTCAGTTTACGGCCAACCTAGGCCAAACCCGGACAACGCTGCGCAACATGGTGATTTCTCCCATGAATTCAAAGGAAGCCCGAAGAGGACTAGCCACCCCTCATAGCCTGGTTCCTCTCTAGGTTTCTTCCTAGGTTTTGGCCTGTCTAGGGAGTTTTTCCTAGCCACCGTGCTTCTACACCTGCATTGCTTGCTGTTTGGGGTTTAAGGCTGGGTTTCTGTACAGCACTTTGATATATCAGCTGATGTAAGAAGGACTATATAAATCAATTTGTTTTGATTTGATTTTGAAAAAGACAACACAAACAGCTGGGTTGCTCCTTTCCCACTAAGAGCACCCGGGCCTCCTCTCCCAATCTGAGGCCCATCTCGGACCTAAGCATACCGCCTACGCCGACAATGGACTCAAACCCTACCACGCTCCCATTGACCCGCAATGAGTGGCCCTTGGCACTTATTTTTTTTATTTTACCCACAATTTCTCCCCAATATCGAGCTAGTCTCATCGCTGCAACTCCCCAACGGGCTCGGGAGGCAAAGGTCGAGTCATGCATCCTTGAAACATGACCCGCCAAACCGCGCTTCTTAACATCCGCCAGCTTACCCCGGCAGCCAGCCCCACCAATGTGTCAACTGACGACCGGTTTATCTATTAAAACCAGAGGTTTACGGAAAACCTATCCCTGACTCTGGTTCAGTTCTTGAATGGATTTTGGCTATCTTTTTTTTGGTTAGAAACACCTCAAGGAGGACAGTACACTCTCACTTTAAAAAAGAAATGCATGTGTACATGTGTACCACTAATTAGGGTCCATAGAAACATGGAACAAAAGTGTGTTTTTTACCCTGTCACAACATGTTTTAAAGTTGTTATGTTTGTGCTCTAGCTTCAGGACATGACTGTGGAAGAAAAACAGATTATGCATTTGAGGTAACTTGAACTATTTAACCATATTTTCACTCATCTGACTTTGACATGGCCACAGAAGCTTTTCAAAATAATTAAATAAGCCCTACTAATAAGCAGACATGACAGTTATTAATTAAAGTTAAACCAACCGTATACTCCAACTACTGTCATGAGGCTCAGCATAAAACCCCTTTTTAAAAAGCTTTAAAGTAGTCTTTAGGCTAAAGTACTGCAAAGAAAAAAAGTGGACTGACACTTTTCTAAGATATCTATTTCTCTATTTTATTAATGAAAAGTAGTCAACGGTATTCTTCCTTGGGATGTTGGCCAACGTTAACCATATTTTTAATGTTATTATTTGGTTTCAGATGGCGAGCTCAAACATTAGATATGGAGAGGGTGTCACACGGGAAATTGGTATGGTAAATAAGTCTCTGCTATTTGTTGATGCTATTCATGACAAGATATTAAACAACTCATGCTTCCATAATATAATCGTTCTTCCTAAATTGTAAGGGGTTGTGTTCACAAGTAAAAAGTTTCAATAATAGAAGAGACATGAACAGGCCTAAAAATTGAAATGCATATAATGCTTTGAACATGAATCATATAAGATTTTGTCTAAGGCGTGAATAACACTCTCCTATTTTGTGATTTTCTTTCAAATGGCAGGATCTTCAGAACATGGGAGCTCGTAACGTGTGTCTTATGACGGACAATAATCTGTCTCAGCTCTCTCCTGTCGAGGCCGTGTTGGAGTCTCTAGTTCAGAACGGGGTTAACTACAAAGTTTATGACAATGTTCGGGTGGAGCCAACAGACTCCAGGTAACCCTGTGCGTTCCAATTGTCATCCTAGCTATTCCCTATATAGTGCACTACTTTTGAACAGAGCAGGGTCCATAGGGCTCTGGTCACAAGTAAATGCACTACCGTATATAGGGAATAGAGTGCCATTTGGGATTCTTCTTTTCAATTACTTTGTATTTTTTTATTTTATTTGACTAGGCAAGTCAGTTAAGAACACATTCTTATTTACAATGACAGCCTACATACAGTACCTACACCTAAGGTATGTCATACATATTGACCGGAATTTCATCACTACATTTGATATTGATTCTAGTTTTTCCTCATTTGGAGTAAATGTATAGATGAGAAGCGTAATCAAAAAGTCAATCATGGGATGAATTATCAATAAAGTAATCACTTTCACTCTTTACTATACAGCTTCAAGGAGGCCATAGCTTTTGCGAAGAAAGAAACATTTGACATTTACGTTGCTGTGGGTGGAGGCTCAGTGATTGACACCTGTAAAGCTGCCAACCTGTATGCCTGCCATCCCGACGCGGATTTTCTAGACTTTGTCAATGCGCCTATAGGGAAGGCAAAGCCTATTACAGGTGTTCTCAAGCCCCTGATCGCAGGTACTATGACCCCCAGTCACGAATACACACTGAGGTTAATAGGTTTAGGAACTAACTGACCCTGGTACACTGAACAATTTAGAATCTGTTGTATGTACACTGTATATAAATGTGTGTTTACTTTGACTATTATAGATTAGAGAGATTTTTTTTGTGGGTGGTTGTGCACACCTGTTCCTGTTAGACTACACCTCAAATCCTCTCAGGGAGGAAATGAATATGTCATACACTTTTAGAACAATTGAATGGATGTGCAGATATGCAGTTTTCCTAATATAGGCTAAACTTGTACATGTTAGTCACATGGCAACTATTTTTCTCTTAAGTTCCCACAACAGCAGGAACTGGCAGTGAGACAACAGGTGTTGCGATCTTCGACTTCGAAAAGCTGAAAGCAAAAACTGGTAAAAAAAACCCACTTTGTCAGGGCAAAGCTATCTCTCTCCTTAGTTGCATTGCTGGCCTCACATTCAAATGATAATTAAATTCATACTGTATGTTGCAATGTTTCATTCAATGACTCAGTATGACTTGCTTGTCTTCTGGTTCATCTATTCAGGCATCGCCAGCCGAGCCATTAAGCCGACTCTTGGAATAGTGGATCCTCTCCACACTCTGCATATGCCCGAGAGGGTGGCTGCCAACAGTGGTTTTGATGTGCTATGGTATGTAAATATACTGTATTCAGTGCATTCGTAAAGTATTCAGTCCCCTTCCCCTTTTCAACATTTTGTTACTTTAAAGCCTTATTCAAAAATGGTTTTTTAAATGTCTCATCAATCTACACACAATTCGCCTTAATGATAAAGCGAAAACAGAGTTTTAGAAAAAACTGAAATATCTTATTTAGATAAGTATTCAGACCCTTTGCTATGAGACTCGAAATTGTGTTCCGGTGCATCCTATTACCATTGATCATCCTTGAGATGTTTCTACGACTTGATTGGAATCCACCTGTGGTAAATTAATTTGATTGGACATGATTTGGACATGAAAGGCACACACCTGTCTATATAAGGTCCCACAGTTGACATTGCATGTCAGAGCAAAAACCAAGCCATGAGGTCAAAGGAATTGTCCTTGGGCTCCAACACAGGATTGTGTTGAGGCACAGATGATCTGGGGAAGGGTGCCAAAAGATTTCTGCAGCATTGAAGGTCCCCAAGAACACAATGGCCTCCATTTTGAAATGGAAGTTTGGAACCACCAAGACTCTTCCTAGAGCTGGCCGCCTAGCCAAACTGAGCAATCGGGGAGAAGGGCCGATGGTCACTGACAGCTCCAGAGTTCCTCTGTGGAGATAGGAGAACGTTCCAGAAGGACAACCATCTCTGCAGCACTCCACCAATCAGGCCTTTATGGTAGAGTGGCCAGACGGCAGCCACTCCTCAATAAAAGGCACATGACAGCCCGCTTGGAGTTTGCCAAAAGGCACCTAAAGGACTCTCAGACCATGAGAAACAATATTCTCAGGTCTTATGAAACCAAAGATTGAACTCTTTGGCCTGAATGCCAAGCGTCACATCTGGAGGAAACCTGGCACCATCCCTACGGGGAAGCATGGTGGTGGCAGCATCATGCTGTGGGGATGTTTTTCAGTGGCAGTTACTGGGAGACTAGTCATGATCGAGGGAAAGATGAACAGAGCAAAGTACAGAGAGATTGTTGATGAATACTTGCTCCAGAGTACTCAGGACCTCACTGGGGCGAAGGTTGACCTTCCAACAGGACAACAGCCCTAAGCACACAGCCAAGACAATGCAGGAGTGGCTTCAGGACAAGTCTCTGAATGTCCTTGAGTGGCCTAGCCAGAGCCCGGACTTGTGGCCTAGCCAGAGCCCGAACCCGATCTAACACCTCTGGAGAGACCTGAAAATAGCTGTGCAGTGACGCTCCCCATCCAACCTGACAGAGCTTGAGAGGATCTGCAGAGAAGAATGGGACTAACCTCCCAAATAAATAAAATAAAATGTTATTGGTCACATTCACATTTTAGCATCCTAGCCAAGAAGACTCAAGGCTGTAATCGCTGCCAAAGGTGCTTCAACAAAGTACTGAGTAAAGGGTCTGAATACTTATGTAAATGTGATATTTCCATTTTTAATCTAAAAAAGTTTTTGCTTTGTCATTATGAGGTATTGTGTGTAGATTGATGAGTAAAAAAAGAACAATTTAATCCATTTTAGAATAAGGCCTTTATATTCTGGTTAGAGCCCGTTTGTGCTGTTCTGTGAAGGGAGTAGTACACAGCGTTGTACCAGATCTTCAGTTTCTTGTCAATTTCTCGCATGGAATAGCCTTCATTTCTCAGAACAAGAATAGACTGACGAGTTTCAGAAGAAAGTTCTTTGTTTCTGCCCATTTTGAGCCTGTAATCGAACCCACAAATGAAGATGCACCAGATACTCAACTAGTCTAAAGAAGGCCAGTTTTATTGCTTCTTTAATCAGGACAACAGTTTTCAGCTGTGCTAACATAATTTCAAAAGGGTGTTCTAATCATCAATTAGCCTTTTAAAATTATAGACTTGGATTAGCTAACACAACTTGCCATTGGAACACAGGAGTGATGGCTGCTGATAAATGGCCTCTGTACGCCTATGTAGATATTCCATTAAAAATCAGTTGTTTCCAGCTACAATAGTCATTTACAACATTAACAATGTCTATACTGTATTTCTGATCAATTTGCTGTTATTTTAATGGACAAAAAATGTGCTTTTCTTTCAAAACAAGGACATTTTTAAGTGACCCCAAACTTTTGAACAGTAGTGTATATTGATCACATTCAATCAGTCAGTCTGTGTAACATATTATTATGTTTTTAAGGCTACATTCACATCTTTTATCAACCTTATAAGCCAAATAACTCATTCATCAACATGCTTCTCTCTACCGACATGCTGCAGAGGCCTTTGACCTTTCCCCCACTCTGTGCTCTTATAACGTCAAGGTGGTGCCAGATAGAAGTGACTGATTAGAAAAATAGGAGTTGGATTAAGTTCTTTTCTTCATCTGTTCTCTTTGTGTGTCCTTATGCAGCCATGCCCTGGAGTCCTACACAGCTCTTCCCTACAACATGCGCAGCCCCTGCCCTCCCAACCCCATCAACCGGCCGGCCTACCAGGGCAGTAACCCCATTAGTGATGTCTGGTCCAGACATGCTCTGAATGTAGTGGCCAAGTACATGAAACGGTAAATGCCTTCCTGATGAGGCTTCCATTAGTTATTCCACAGTTTTATCCCCTAAAAATCACTACTGTCTATTGTGAATATTATTATCAGTGGTTTCTTATTATTAGTGCTGATGTAGGCGACATCATTAACTGTTCACTTTCTCCCTCTAAGGGCGGTGAACGATGCTGAGGATGTAAAGGCCAGATCCAGCATGCATCTTGCCAGTGTGTTTGCCGGGATCGGGTTTGGAAATGCTGGGGTCCACTTATGGTAAAGTAAACATATGGCTCATTACGCCTTCATAATGATTGAAACTGCACGCATCACCTTCCTTATATGAATAGTTACAGTGTGTCCTGTGAACGATGATTAATGTGACTGATGAGATCCTTTTTGTTCATTTTCTAGCCACGGTATGTCTTATCCTATTGCTGGAAATGTCAAGACTTACATGGCTAAGGGCTACAATGTGGATCACCCTGTAGTGGTAAAGCGATTCTGGTCCTTTTCTTCATTTTAGAACCAATAAAGCAATCTTATTATTGAAAAATGTCTGTTAAATTTGACCTTTTATATAATTGAAAATTCAATATATTTAGTTATAGTTAGTTATATATCTCTATAACCACAGTTTTGACACTGATATAATGTATTTTCATTGGTATTCTGTTCCATGTTTGATATATACATTGAGTATATAAACTATTGAGAACACCTGCTCTTTCCATTGCATAGACTGACCAGGTGAAAGCTATGATCCCTTACTGATGTCACTTGTTAAATCCACTTCAATCAGTGTAGATGGAGGGGAGGAGACAGGTTAAAGAAGGATTTTTAAGCCTTGAGACAATTGAGACAATGGATTGTGAATGAGCCAGACAAAATATTTAAGTGCCTTTTGAATGGGGTATGGTAGGTAGTAGGTGCCAGGCGCCAGGCGCACCGGTTTGTATCAAGGGTGCAACTCAATATTAGGAAGGTGTTCTTAATGTTTGGTATACTCAGTGTATATTTTCAGGTAACTGCCAAAATAAAGGAAACACCAACAGTAAGTGTCTCAATAGGGCGTTAGGCCGCCTTCGCATAGATTCTACAAGTGTCTGGAACTCTATTGGAGGGATGCGAGACCATTTTTCCATGAGAAATTCCATAATTCTTTATCTTAAAAAAAATAAATGTTTACCTCTTTTTTTTCTCCCCAAAGTATATCCAATTGGTAGTCTTGTCTCATCGCTGCAACTACCGTACGGACTCGGGAGAGGCGAAGGTCAAGAGCCGTGCGTCATCCAAAACACAACTCAACCAAGCCACACTGCTTCTTGACACAATGCCCTCTTAACCCAGAAGCCAGCCGCACCAATGTGACGGAGGAAACACCATACACCTGGTGACCGTGTCAGCGTGCACTGCGCCCGGCCCACCACAGGAGTCGCGAGATGGGACAAGGACATCCCTGCCGGCCAAACCCTCCCCTAATCCAGACGATGCTGGGCCAATTGTGTGCCGCCCCATTGGTCTCCCGGTCACGACCGGCTGCGACAGAGCCTGGACTCGAACCCAGAATCTCTAGTGGCACAGCTAGCATTAGACCACTGCGTCATTCGGGAGGCCCATAACTTGGTATCTTGTTGATGGTGGTGAAAAAACGCTGTCTCAGGTGCCTCTCCAGAATCTCCCATAAGTGTTCAATTGGGTTGCGATCTGGTGACTGAGACACACAATCTTTAAAGCCCCTATACTCCTTTGAGTCTCCTCTTTCAAAGTCACTGAGATGTCTTCTTCTAGCCATAGTAGCCAAAATACTGGGCAACTGGGCATTTATATGCCTGACTCTAAGCATGATGGTATGTTCATTGTTTAATTAACTCAGGAACCACACCTGTGTGGAAGCACCTGCTTTCAATATATTCTGAACAGAAATGTTTACGCAACATGTAAAGTGTTGGTCCCATGAAACATGAGCTGAAATCAAAGATCCCAGAAATCTTCCATATGCACAAAAAGCTTATTTCTCTCAAATGTTGTGAGCAAATTTGTTTACATTCCTGTTAGTGAGCTTTTCTCCTTCGCCAAGATAATCTATCCACCTGACAGGTGTGGCTTATCAAGAAACTGATTAAACAGCATTATCATTACACAGGTGCACCTTGTGCTGGGGGCAATAAAAGGTCACTCTAAAATGTGCCGTTTTGTCACGCAACACAATGCAACAGATGTCTCAAGTTTTGAGGGAGAGCGCAATTGGCATGCGAACTGCAGGAATGTCCACTAGAGTTGTTGCCAGATAATTAAATGTTAATTTCTCTACCATAAGCCACCTCCAATAGCATTTGAGAGAATTTGGAAGTACGTCCAACCGGCCTCACAATCGCAGACCACGTGTAGCCAGTCCAGGACCTCCACATCTGGCTTCTTAACCTGCGGGATCGTCTGATACCAGCCACCCAGCAGCGCCCCTACCCAGTCATGTGAAATCCATAGATTAGAATTTCACTGATTTAATTTGACTGATTTCCTTATATGATCTGTAACTCAGTAAAATCTTTGAAATTGTTGTTTATATTTTTGTTCATTATACTTAGTATCCCTCATTTACTGAAGTGTTTCCTTTATTTTGGCAGCTAACTGTATATAACAAATATATTGTTTCAGAAATATGTATCTCCATTCACAGTTTAACTATCAAGCATTAATAGTTCCCATGTGTTGCTCTTCTGTCCCATAGCCTCATGGTCTGTCTGTGGTTCTGACCTCTCCTGCTGTCTTTGCCTTCACTGCCAGTATGTGTCCAGAGCGCCACCTGGAGGCAGCAGAGATACTTGGTAACAGCAACTCTTCTCTACAACACCCCCAACAGTGTTGTCATTAAATACTAACACAAATATATTCTCAATTGTAATTTCCTTTTACCATGGCTTAGTCTCAAATGGTAATCTATACCATAAACAGTGCTCTGGACAGTGCACTGTAGGTGCATTAAGAGGTGCATGCGTGGCACTATTGTTTCCTCGCTGATTTTGTGACGTCAAGCTCACACCCCTCCATGTCTCTCCTCAGGGGCTGACGTGAGCAACACCAAGAGGGAGGACGCTGGGCTGCTCCTGGCCGACACCCTGAGACAGTTCCTCTATGACCTGAAGGTAGAGGACGGTCTGAGTGCTGTCGGCTACACCAAGGATGACATACCTGACCTAGTGAGAGGAACAATACCTCAGGTAACTACACATTAGAAATGTTTCACATTAAATGTGCAAGACATGTTCTTTCACGCCCTGTTTAAGACTATTGAGCCCAGATGTTGGTAATAAACCCACAAGCAAGGAGAGTTTAGTGTGCTAGTGCTACTTTCCTTTTTCGTTACATGTACTATGTCTCTTTTTCTGACTGGTATTTCCTGTGTCTGCCCCTGATTGTGTCACTATGTTCTCTTGCAGGAAAGGGTGACCAAGCTGTCTCCTAGGGAACACACAGAGGAAGATTTGACTAATTTGTTTGAGGCCTCCCTGAAGCTGTACTAAGACTGGCTCTCTTATGCGTCATCACCCACTCTCATACTGTACCTGTGTGAGATGATGAGAGCCCAAAGGACTCTGTGCTATTCCCTATACAGCACACTACTTTTAACCAGGACCCATATGGCTCTGGTTAAACATTGGGCACTATATAGGGAATAGGGTGCCATTTGAGACATAGCCTCCCACCGGTTTGCCATCCCATCCTCCTTTTATTGATAGATACAATTAAATGATAAGGTTCCTTATTTGATTATACAGTATATTACCCCGATTTCAAATGTTGGTTTTGATTTGTATTTACTACAATATAGTATACCGTTGCTGTCATGTTCCCCTCCTCATTAATTTGAGAATAGACTACTGGTCTGGAGTGGACTACATTGTTATGACAGTGTTGCGTCATTCTTAGAAGTGTACTATTTAAAAAAAAATCTTGTTTCCAGATTACTCAGGGTAACTGTTATGTAAAGTGTGCCCTAATGCTAAGAAAGTCTGATCTGGCTGCTTTCAAGTAGGTTAACCCAGGAGAGCACACTAGGAGAGCTTTTAAGGTCCATTGAGAGAAAGAGAGCCAAGTTAAGGTATCAATATGATACAGAATATCATTGCATCCCAAATGGCAAATGGCATTTGGCATCCTATTCACTTTTGGTCAAAACTGGTGCACTATATAGGGAATAGGGTGCAATGATATCTATCCTTATTAATGATAGATTCTGTATACTGACATGGAAATAGAGTTACGCTAAATCCTCGCTATCGTTAGGTCTTGATGTAAAGCAGGACATAACTCCTTTCTCGGGAGTTTTCCCGAGCCACCGTGCTTCTACACCTGCATTGCTTGCTGTTTGGGGTTTTAAGCTGGGTTTCTGTACAGCACTTCGAGATATCACCTGATGTATGAAGGGCTATATAAATACATTTGATTTGATAACTGGATGTCAAAATAAATGCATTTTAGGATCCATAATCATTTATATTCAAAACGTACATGACTCTGATCCCTTAAAATCATTAAATCATTTTAGTTTCAGTTTTCTTTGCTTGTCTTGGCAATGTTTCTACTTTTTTCACTCCTGTTCATATATGCATATGTCACATTTTATTTTTTCTGAATAAGAAAATAAGAATTTCAATAAATTAAGTATTGCGATTTAATTAATGCTCATTTAAATGTGTGAACACTTTTTTTGTGTGTGGGCTACAAATTAATGAGTAGACAGAAAAAAATTCTGCAGTACATTATACTTGTTTTTTACATGGCAATGATTTAAAATGTTAATGGTGGATCAGTCTTACTTTTTGTTGAGCTCAGTTTTGTTTCGCGTCATCGTATTCGTTTCGCGTCATCGTATTCGTTTGACTCAAAATGACAGATGGCAGATGAAAATAGATTCAAAGGTGTCAGCGAGTTCGAAGAAACACTTTATGCGACTTGCGTGTGTGTGATGGATAGAAAGGGTGTGTGTGTGACATGCGTGTGAGGTGTGTATGTGTGATGGAGAGAAAGGGTATGTGTTACTGTGTTTCTGTGCGGTGGGATTAGTGACACTGGTGTTATTTAAAGCGGCGTGCAATAGTGTGGAGCTGCCAGACAGTGTCTCAGACACAGCAGGAGAGGATGCAGAAGATCTACGTGCAGAGTGATGGGCACTTTGAGGTATTCACCACTGTCTTCTCCCCACAAGGTGAGTACCACCTGCAATCCTCTCTGTTTCTCAGTGTATGAGTGCTGATTTAGGATCAGTTTTGCCTTGAATCACAATGAATAAGAATGCATGAAGAGGAAGTAACTTATCCTAGAGTACTCTGATACTCTTGATCCATTATGGCCCCAGTTCTATTATGGGCTAGTCTCGTGTTGTCATACTGTCCTGGTCTTTATTGAGGTTGTTATTGTGCATAGAGGATTCATTTATTTGCTTTTTCAGGGTATTTTCATTGACTGGTTTTCAGTAGCCTATCATAGTTTTGCTGTCATCTTGCCTAACAGCTCTTTATGACTTCATATCTACCCTTTTTTATCAGCTTGTAGAGCAAGAACAAGATACAGGCCTAGGGAAGCAGTGAAGGTATGTTAATGATTTCTCATTATTGATAGAGCTACATGTATAGTAAGTCGCAACCAGAACATCAAATTTATAGCAAGCACAGATGTGAACGATCCAGTGTCAGGGTGACGTTCTGCAGAGGATCAAGATGTGTTGTCATTTAGACTAGAGGAATGGAGCAACAACATGAATGGATGATAAGATGAACACAGTGAAAACAATATACGGTATACAGTAGAGCTAGAAGATCTACTTAGAATTGATTTAGCAAGATTAGTCCGATGTGATTGGTGGACTTCCTCAGCAGAAAGTGACATAAGGGAATGACTTGAGGGAAGCAGTGTAGTCTACTCCTCTAGGCAGGCCTTGACCCCCTCTCCTTTTTCCACATCACAGCTAAGGACCTTCTATATATAGCTCTCTCTATTGGTTATTTAAAGGAGATCAACTCCAGAGAGCCTTGGACTGTTGACAGACATGAGGAACAGGAGACATAGATAGACTCTTATCCCTCTCTTTCAGTAACAAATTATTATCAAACTTCTGTGCTCATAAACTGTACAGTAACTACTGTTTTTATTTAGAGCAACAAATACACTGTCCACGGTATTGTCTCTCTCCTGGCAAAAGTTACATGTCACTGATGTCAGTGTAAGGATATACAGTACTTGTAATTTAAGACAAGATAATCCTCTTATCTGGTCTTCTGTGGGGACATTTTGAATGAAAGCGCAGTGGCTGGGTTTGGCCTCTGTAACCTGTTGGTTCATCAAGATAGACAATTAA
Source organism: Oncorhynchus tshawytscha (assembly GCF_018296145.1). Taxonomy (NCBI): domain Eukaryota; kingdom Metazoa; phylum Chordata; class Actinopteri; order Salmoniformes; family Salmonidae; genus Oncorhynchus; species Oncorhynchus tshawytscha. Next base: position 53,584,758 of record NC_056438.1, on the reverse strand, counting down.
TGAATTAAGTATATTAATTAAATCTCAAGAATAGGATTTGTAGCATGATGTAATATTCTGAGTGCAATGAGTTGTAACTTCAGTTGTCTCAGGTAAAGGGAGAGAGCATCCTCAACTCTTATCTTGCATTAACAAATTAAAGTGTTTTTTGAAGTTGGAACCAAAAATAGGTCAACTATTCCTTGAGTAGTACTTTGTCTCTTACTGAGTTACAGTGGCATCTTACTACTTCTCCTTCAGGTAGTAGCAGCAGTCAACTATAGGCCTCAATGGCCAGATGAACTTCAACTCTGTCAGGGTGACATCATCCAAGTTCTCTTCAGAGATGAGCCCTCGTGGTGGTTCGGGCGTCTACAGAACGGGGCAGAGGGGTACTTTCCAACCGCATGTGTGACCAGACTGAACCAGGTAAGGTTTTTCCCCTGACTGCTGAAAAGCAAGATTAAAAAAAGGAATGTAGAATGTTTTTTATATTTTTGTTTTGTGAACAACCTTTCATTAAGGTTTGATGCTCATCCAGATATTGGACTAAAAAGAGATTAATAATGTTTTGACAGTGTAGAACTTACCGTGTAGATACAGTTGAAGTCGGAAGTTTACATACACCTTAGCCTTAAATTCAGTTTTCCACAATTCCTGACATTAAAAATTCATTGTCTTAGGTCGGTTAGGATCACTACTTTATTTTAAGAATTTGAAATGTCAGAATAATAGTAGAGTGATTTATTTCAGCTTTTATTTTTTTCATCACATTCCCAGTGGGTCAGAACTTTACATACACTCAATTAGTATTTGGTAGCATTGCCTTCAAATGGTTTAACTTGGGTCAAACGTGTAGGGTAGACTTCCACAAGCTTCCCACAATAAATTGGGTGAATTTTGGTCCATTCCTCCTGACAGAGCTAGTGTAACTGAGTCAGGTTTGTAGGCCACCTTGCTCACACACGCTTTTTCAGTTCTGCCCACAAATTTTCTATAGGATTGAGGTCAGGCTTTGTGATGGCCACTCCAATACCTTGACTTTGTTGTCCTTAAGCCATTTTGCCACAACTTCGAAAGTATGCTTGGGGTCATTGTCCATTTGGAAGACCCATTTGCGCCCAAGCATTGACTTCCTGACTGATGTCTTGAGATGTTGCTTCAATATATCCACATACAGTGCCTTGCGAAAGTTTTCGGCCCCCTTGAACTTTGCGACCTTTTGCCACATTTCAGGCTTCAAACATAAAGATATAAAACTGTATTTTTTTGTGAAGAATCAACAACAAGTGGGACACAATCATGAAGTGGAACAACATTTATTGGATATTTCAAACTTTTTTAACAAATCAAAAACTGAAAAATTGGGCGTGCAAAATTATTCAGCCCCTTTACTTTCAGTGCAGCAAACTCTCCAGAAGTTCAGTGAGGATCTCTGAATGATCCAATGTTGACCTAAATGACTAATGATGATAAATACAATCCACCTGTGTGTAATCAAGTCTCCGTATAAATGCACATGCACTGTGATAGTCTCAGAGGTCCGTTAAAAGCGCAGAGAGCATCATGAAGAACAAGGAACATACCAGGCAGGTCCGAGATACTGTTGTGAAGAAGTTTAAAGCCGGATTTGGATACAAAAAGATTTCCCAAGCTTTAAACATCTCAAGGAGCACTGTGCAAGCGATAATATTGAAATAATCAGACCACTGCAAATCTACCAAGACCTGGCCGTCCCTCTAAACTTTCAGCTCATACAAGGAGAAGACTGATCAGAGATGCAGCCAAGAGGCCCATGATCACTCTGGATGAACTGCAGAGATCTACAGCTGAGGTGGGAGACTCTGTCCATAGGACAACAATCAGTCGTATATTGCACAAATCTGGCCTTTATGGAAGAGTGGCAGAAGAAAGCCATTTCTTAAAGATATCCATAAAAAGTGTTGTTTAAAGTTTGCCACAAGCCACCTGGGAGACACACCAAACATGTGGAAGAAGGTGCTCTGGTCAGATGAAACCAAAATTTAACTTTTTGGCAACAATGCAAAACGTTATGTTTGGTGTAAAAGCAACACAGCTCATCACCCTGAACACACCATCCCCACTGTCAAACATGGTGGTGGCAGCATCATGGTTTTGGCCTGCTTTTCTTCAGCAGGGACAGGGAAGATGGTTAAAATTGATGGGAAGATGGATGGAGCCAAATACAGGACCATTCTGGAAGAAAACCTGATGGAGTCTGCAAAAGACCTGAGACTGGGACGGAGATTTGTCTTCCAACAAGACAATGATCCAAAACATAAAGCAAAATCTACAATGGAATGGTTCAAAAATAAACATATCCAGGTGTTAGAATGGCCAAGTCAAAGTCCAGACCTGAATCCAATCGAGAATCTGTGGAAAGAACTGAAAACTGCAGTTCACAAATGCTCTCCATCCAACCTCACTGAGCTCGAGCTGTTTTGCAAGGAGGAATGTGAAAAAATTTCAGTCTCTCGATGTGCAAAACTGATAGAGACATACCCCAAGCGACTTACAGCTGTAATCGCAGCAAAATGTGGCGCTACAAAGTATTAACTTAAGGGGGCTGAATAATTTTGCACGCCCAATTTTTCAGTTTTTGATTTGTTAAAAAGTTTGAAATATCCAATAAATGTCGTTCCACTTCATGATTGTGTCCCACTTCTTGTTGATTCTTCACAAAAAAATACAGTTTTATATCTTTATGTTTGAAGCCTGAAATGTGGCAAAAGGTCGCAAAGTTCAAGGGGGCCGAATACTTTCGCAAGGCACTGTAATTTTCCTCTCTCATGATGCCATCTATTTTGTGTAGTGCACCAGTCCCTCCTGCAGCAAAGCACCCCCACAACATGATGCTGCCCCCCTGTGCTTCACGGTTGGGATGGTGTTCTTCAGCTTGCAGGCCAGAGGACATTTCTCCAAAAAGTACAATCTTTGTCCCCATGTGCAGTTGCAAACCGTAGTCTGGCTTTTTTTTATGGTGGTTTTGGAGCAGTGGCTTCTTCCTTGCTGAGCGGCCTTTCAGGTTATGTCAATATAGGACTTGTTTTACTGTGGATATAGATACATTTGTACCTGTTTCCTCCAGCATCTTCACAGGGTCCTTTGCTGTTGTTCTGTGATTGATTTGCACTTTTCACACCAAAGTAGGTTAATCTCTAGGAGACAGAACGCGTCTCCTTCCTGAGCGGTATGACAGCTGCTTGGTCCCATGGTGTTTATACTTGCGTACTATTGTTTGTACAGATGAATGTGGTACCTTCAGGCGTTTGGAAATTGCTCCCGAGGATGAACCAGACTTGTGGAGGTCAAGCAAAGAGGCACTGAGTTTGATAGTAGGCCTTGAAATACATCCACAGGTACACCTACAATTGACTCAAATGATATAAATTAGAAGCTTCTAAAGCCATGACGTCATTTTCTGGAATTTTCCAAGCTGTTTAAAGGCACAGTCAACTTGGTGTATGTAAACTTCTGACCCACTGGAATTGATACAGTGAATTATAAGTGAAACAATCTGTCTGTAAACAATTGTTAGAAAAATAGCTTGTCACGCACACAGAAAGTAGATGTCCTAACCAACTTGCCAAAGCTATAGTTTGTTAACAAGACACTTGTGGAGTGGTTGAAAAACGAGTTTTAATGACTCCAACCTAAGTGTATGTAAACTTCCGACTTCAACAGTATATAACATAGCTTCCTGGCAATTAACACTACAGAAATAAACCGTCCCAACTAGTTGTTGGACAAAAGCTTGATGATGTAATCATGGACGTTGACCAGGTCTAATTTTGGCATGTCTAAGTGAGTTCGGTATGGGTTTACAGAGTGATGATCATGAGCCAGTGAATGCCAATCCAAGCTCGTTACAGAGTTCATCCAAGGATGCAGCTCCTGATGCCCCCTGTGGCTGCACAAGGTGAGAACATCTGTGATCCTATCTCACCTCCTCCCCACCCAACAAACCAGAGAGGATTGACTTTAGTTGATTGTAGTTGTCCTCAGTATAGTCAAAAAACTACCACCGTATGCAGTTTTCCCATCCAATAGGACTTCTATAAATTGGGTCAATGAGAATCAACAAGAAACCCTCTGTGTTTGTTTCCCTCTTTATGTATGCAGCGGTCGTAGTACTCCAAAGGTCCCCAGGCATGAGAAAGAGAGTCTCTTCCGGGCCCTGGGACACGAGGCCTCCTCAAAGTCAGGCTCGGCCCACAGCTCCCCCAGCCTGTTGCACCGTGTGCTGTCCAAGGGCCACCGGAGGAAGATTGACGCCCAGGGACTGGGAGATGTAAATTGCTCCATCAATGTAGCATTTGAACCTGACTGATTGTTTATCTCTAAGAATTGTATCATGTATGTGCAGCCCTTTATTCTGTGTTAGTTTCCATGGCTGTTAGGTTCATCAAAACACAAACTTCACAAAACTGGAGCTATTATAGCTGTCATATTTTGGGGTAATAGTGAAATATCAATCATAAGGGTGTGACATGTTACACTACTTGTTCTGGAGTATGTTTATCCTCTATTTACCATGGAGATTAATGGAGTACAGCAAAGTACATGTTCTGTCAGTCTTCTTCTCTACTGTTAATAGCCAACTGTGATCCCTTATTTGTTAGCTGTTTTTACCCCATTGTTATTTGCACTGCTGCTTCACTTTAATTTGTACATATTGCATATATTATATTTGAACAAAATACATTGTAATGTTACATCATTGTTTGCCTTCTTCATAGTATGATTGAGCTTCCTGCCCACCCAGTCTTCAGGCACTCACAAGCAAAACACACTCCTCTACAGTGGGAACTTACTGCAACACAAGCTAATAGTTTTAGCGTTTTATTATTACCAAACTGAGGTACATGTACACGAGTTGGCAGTGACTCTATACACAGGTGACAAAAACAATGTGCCATATAAAAACTGTGAAAAACAAATGTGTATAATTTCTATTTTATAGAAAGACCAAAGTGCTACATGTACCTTTTTCCCTCCAAACCTAGAATTAGGAACAGGTTTAAAAATAAATAATATTACAGGTAAACAAAATGTTAAATTATATTACAATAAATCTTTACACAAAGATGCAGTACACTTGTAATTAACTTTGATTGGAATATCCTTCAGTTGCCCTAGTACTCCTATCAACTGAAACCTAGGTTGATAAAATACTTCTTAATGTAGGGTAAAACTAACACACTACGCTTCAGAATCAAATACTGTAGATCAACACTTGACTTTCTTAAAATGCCTTACAGAACTTTCTACATACTGTTTTATGATTTCAAATTAAAATCCATGTTTAAAACTTTGCTAAGAAAGGAATCAGTTTAAATACCTATACTTTTACAATTTGAGTTACCGGTAAGTGAACTCCCAATACATAAAACAAACTCTTTGGACACCCAAGGAGCAAGTACTTTAACTTATGTACACCAACCAACTGCCAAAATGTTTATTAAAGTATGTTTGTCCCAGGCAGTGTTTCTCCAATGACTTCTGACCCTCAGACATGCATGACCTGCTTTGTCTCAGTAGCAGCAGAACATGCACACAGTACCATGCCACAAAGCCCAACTCCATTACCCTTACTTCTGGTTAACAATAACAGTACATTCAATTATAACAAAATGTGTACGCTACATCCAAAGGAATACACAAATGTTGAAAACAATAAGTGCAATTTGCTTCTGCATAGACATCTGAGGTGGAAGGCTGTAAACTGTGTTTGTAATAATATGGGACAAAATGTGAATATGGGGCAGGATGTGTTCTGTGAATTTTTCAATGCTTTCATCTCCAGGGAGAGAGAATAGATACTGCTATTGTCCAATTCAAAATAATTAGAACATGTTTACAGTCTGTGCAAAGAAGTAACAGTACATTTCTTTATAAGTTTTAAAGTATTTTCAGTATCTAACATGATTCACTGATGAAGTGTTAAAAAATTCCATTAAGGTGGGGGTTTTGTTTAGCGGTAAAACAGCATTAACACCATCAGATGTACAATATCAATATTATTTTTGATGAGAAAAGCTTCAAAGGCTTCTGCACAATAAATTACAAAAAGTTACAGATTCCAATTTCTTTGTACCTTCAACGCAGAAAACATTCATTAAATGCTTCCACCTTTCTCTTGCTACAGTATACAACACATACACCACTTTTTATAGTGCAAAATCAACAGAGTTATGGTCTTTAAGGTTATTCAATACAAAATAACTTCAATGAATTGCTACCAGTATGGTTAATCGCCTACATATTGTTAAATCATTTTCCTATCACCCTGTATTTGAAAACAGACAAATAAAAACATCACAGGTGGTTGTTTTGTTTGAATCCATGGACAAAAAATAAAAGTAGGTAATATGATTTTTCCTACCTATAGTAAAATAGTCTAGTATTAGCATACCTCAAACTATCTTAATGACTGTTAGCGAGCCTGGTCCAGATCTGTTTGTGCTCTCTTGCCAACTCCTATTGTCAGTGTCAAGCCAGAAAGCACATACAGTAGGACCAGGCTAACTGCTAGCTACTAAAGCTGTACTTACACAGGCAGCACAATTCTGATCTTTTGCCCAATTACTGGCAAAAATCTGATTGGTCAAAAGACCAATTAGTGGCAAATAAAATCAGAATTGGGCTGAATGTCTAAACACAGTAGTGCTGAGGTCCTGTCAGAGTACCAAGGTTCTGGAGGCACAGCCAGGTGTCTGGGAGCTGAGGAACTGTCTGGCCTGCTCAGCTACGATCATCTGATCATCAGTCTTCCCAAATACCACAGCATCCCACTCACAGTTGTCGTCTCTCCTCGGTGCGATGGTGAGGGTGTGGTGGGGCAGGTAACAGCATGGCTCCTCTCTCCCTGGTCCTACTCCAGGGGCTGGCGAGTACACCAGCTCCTCACAGCCCAGCATGGACGACCTCAGGGGGGCGCTGGTCAGCAGGCTCTCCCCATGGATCTGAGACCATGTGAGAGACCTTTAAAGTACTGTCTTCAATGCTCTCTTAATCGTCCTTCACTTCACTCATCTACAATAGTCTGTATGCATCTCATTTTCAGTGCTTCTGATGGCAACTTAAAAAGTGATATCTCACCTGTGCATTGTTGAAGTCTTCTTGGAAATAGAGTTGAGCACTGTGGCAGTCCTTATTCCAGGGTTCCGCAGCCAGGGAATTCCTAACACTCCTGGACGATGGATCAACCTGGGTTACAAAACATGGAATGGATAAGACTGTAAAAAAAGTTGAATTCCATCTAGGTTTAATACTAATATATTTATTGAAAGGCACTTTGAAGACTTTATCACGCAGGTTCTGGTCTATCTATTCTTTGTTTAGTCATTATCGTTGGTTGCTAGTTAAATGTGTCTTAAGCACCGCTATAGCCCTGACATAATTGCCAGAAGGTGACAAATAAAGTTGTTTGAATCGAATTACTTCATAATTACTGTGTACAAATCTCTATGGATGAATATGAGCTTCAGATACCTCATGTTTCCAGGAGGAGCAGAAGTCAGCCTGTGTTTCTGCATGAATTAACATATCAACCTTGTTTTCCACTCTAAGCACCTCTTCCTCCAGGTAGGCCAGGGACCTGGGCTGCTGCATCTAACAGAACACACACACACACACACACACACACACACACACACACACACACACACACACACACACACACACACACACACACACACACACACACACACACACACACACACACACACACACACACACACACACACACACACTCAGGAAGAGTTACATAATACAACATCCCCTCACACACCAAATACAAAACAGATAATACAGACATGACTTATAAACGTTATTCCTGTGTTATAAATATACCATCATTTTCAGCTGGGCCTGCATCTTCTCTTGGGTGGACGTGACAGTCTTGAATGGTGTTGGAGTTAGTGGCATGGGAAACATGATGGCTTTACGAACCTTGGGGGTCCTGAACCTTGTAAAACAGTCAGACAGTACATGCATATGAGAAAGCCTCTATTGGTGTAGGAGTGAAATATTGACACAGAACTGTTCTGGAAAATTCACCCAGCATTCTCCTTCTGATACTTGGTTGTTAACTCCTTCTGGAGGGGGGTGGTGTTGGCACGTTTGTGACCGCACACTGGGGTGGACGTCAGAGCTGGGTTTTCTAAAGTCAAATCCTCAACTCCAGACACGTTGAAAAACTACAGAGAAATACAGGGTAGTGTTTGTACCATATACGTATATCATATATCACAAATATACTCTATGGCAGGGGTCGGCAACAGGAGGCCCGTGGGCCCAAACCAGCACGCAAGTGATTTTCTTCGACCCCCAAAGTTTTTATCCCAATGTTTTTAGGGTTTTGAAATTTTTGTAAAAGAATTCTGCTAAAAATGAGCTTAATTTAGGGAATCTGTTTACCAATTATACCAATTTACAAATAAATGTAATCAAGGTATGAAAATGGTCATTTTCAAATCTATTTTTGGGCTTAGTTGTGGACAATTTGCAGTGTACAAATGATTAGAATTATGTTCCGGACCCCCAACCATCCTCTACGACCAAAAATTGGGGTGTTGCTGAATTTAGTTGCTTACCCCTGCTCTACTGTATGCAGGCTATATGACAATCAAATTGTATTTGTCACATGCGCCAAATACAACAGGTGTATTCACCTTACCATGAAAAGCTTACTTACAAGCCCTTAACCAACAATGCAGTTAAGAGAAATAATAGTTAAGACAATATGTACAAAATAAAAAAGTAACAATAACAAGGCTAAATTACAGGGGTTACTGGTACCGAGTCAATGTGCGGGGGTACAGGTTAGTGGAGGTAATATGTACATGTAGCTAGGGGTAAAGTGACAATGCATAGATAATAAACAGCTGAAGAAAAATGCAGATAGTCCGGGTAGACATTTGATTAGCTGTTCTGCAGTCTTATGGCTTGGGGGTAAAAGCTGTTAAGAAGCCTTTTGGACATAGACTTGGTGCTCCGGGTGGCTGGAGTCTTTGTCAGTTTTTAAGGCCTTCCTCTGACACCGCCTGGTATAGATGTCCTGGATGGCATGAAGCTTGGTCCCAGTGATGTACTGGGCCGTACGCACTACCCTCTGTAGCACCTTGCGGTTGGAGGCCGAGCAGTTGACATACCAGGCGGTGATGCAACCAGTCAAGATACTCTTGATGTGTTGTTGCCTACCCTTACCACCTGGGGGTGGCCTGTCACAAAGTCCAGGATCCAGTTGCAGAGGGAAGTGTTTATTCCCAGGGTCCTTATTTTAGTGAAGAGCTCTGAGCGCACTATGGTGTTGAACGCTGAGCTGTTGTCAATGAACAGCATTCGCACGTAGGTGTTACTTTTGTCCAGGTGTGAAAGGGCAGTGTGGAGTGCAATAGAGATTGTGTCATCTGTGGATCTGTCGGTGCCGTATGCAAATTAGAGTGGGTCTAGTGTTTCTGGGATGATGGTATTGATGTGAGCCATGACCAGCCTTTCAAAGCAATTCATGTGCTACGGTTCGATAATCATTTAGCCAGGTTACCTTGGTGTTCTTGGGCACAGGGACTATGGTGGTCTGCATGAAACATGTAAGTATTACAGACTTTGTCAGGTACAGGTTGAAAATGTCAGTGAAGACACTTGCAAGTTGGTCAGCGCATGCTCTGAGTACACGTCCTTGTAATCTGTCTTGCCCTGCGGCCTTGTGAATGTTGACCTGTTTAAAGGTCTTACAAAACAATGTATAGCATAAATCATAGATCAGTGGTTTGCATAATTACTTGATGGTATTAGATTATACATTACCTAGTCAGGACATCCTACCTGGGAGGGAGAGAATGGCAGTGCTTTGACATGAGTGACGCTAGGTGAGGTGGTGCTGTTGTCCAAAAAGGAGGTGCTGTGACACTGACTGGCAGGGTACTGCTCCCCCCTCTCCCTCCTCTTCAGGATGGAGGGAGGTGTGCTCAGCTTAGTCATGGTGGGTGAAGAGGCAGGGATCAGTTCAGTGTATTTCTCACTCAGGTCCATTATGACTGAGTCCTCAAAATGGTAGCTAGCTCCTTCTGGCATCCCCACTTGAGAGACAGACAACATCACTTCCTGTTTCAGGGGCGAGGTCATTTCCTTCAAGCTGAAACTGGTCACCTCGCTCCAAGCCACTGGGTCCTACAGGGTCAAATAAGAATTCATGTTTTGACAAGATTATAACTCAATGACTATGCTTAATTGTATTTGGATTGTTAACCAGAATTACACAATTTAACAGTTATCTGCATGTTCAATAACCTTAATCTGTGAATATGACACACTTGACAGCATGAAAAAAACTGAGCCAGTGCTTCGTTTGAAAATAAACATGAGAGACAGGAGGAAAAAGAACAGAAATAACATCACAGACTTAAATAGACAACATTTTGTAGTATTATATTGTATATATGTGCCATACTGAGTCAGCCACAACAGGGAGACAGGAGGAGCTCACCATATAAATAATGACTATCATTTTAATTTGACAAAAAATTAATTAATTAATAAAACACTTCTCACCATAATTCCTCTTGGATCACTAAGATCAGGATCTGTTTTTATCGATTTCATAATGATTGTTATGTTTATTGATCAGATATGATGCATTTTACCACAATATAAACAAAAACTAATGCAAACATTCTTTGAAGTCCAAAAAAAGTTCAACAAATCAATTTCTAATATTTTTTCTAATAAAAAGGCCTGACACTGAAAACAAATATTTAGAATGTAATTATTAAAATGAATTTTTCCACAACACATAACCTTTTCTGAATCTATTTTTGTTGTTGTCATAACTGTTTTTTTTTTTTAGGTACACATATCTGGATAAAGTACAAAAGTCACAGATTAAGCCAAAATTTCTAAAGTATACATTTTCTTTATCCTAATATTTTCTAAATATTGGTCCATTACATGAATAATAAACAGGTTTCAGAGATGAGAATGGTCACCCTAGTAGCACCCACCCGTAGCATGCGCTCCAGCAGGTATATCTCACTGGTCACTCCCAAAGCCAATTCCTTCTTTGGCCGCCTTTCCTTCCAGTTCTCTGCTGCCAATGGCTGGAACGAACTTCAAAAATCACTGAAGCTGGAAACTCATATCCCCCTAACTAGCTTTAAGCACCAGCTGTCAGAGCAGCTCACATAACCTTTTCTGAATCTATTTTTGTTGTTGTCATAACTGTTTTTTTTTTTTTAGGTACACATATCTGGGTAAAGTACAAAAGTCACAGATTAAGCCAAAATTTCTAAAGTATACATTTTCTTTATCCTAATATTTTCTAAATATTGGTCCATTACGTGAATAATAAACAGGTTTCAGAGATGAGAATGCATGTTTTGGTAATGAGTGTTTCAGTTTGTCATTGAAAAACTGTACCGAGCTCTATTAGAGATAAATCAACCCAATAAATCATCACACTGTGTCATTTGTGAATCCCAAATGACTTGCATAAAACTAAAATCACTGAAAACGCAATTGACTAAAGACCCATTATTTTAGCATAAGTACACTGAACAAAAATATAAAACTCAACAGGTAAAGTGTTAGTCCCATGTTTCATGAGCTGAACTAAAAGATCCTTGAAATGTTCCACATGCACAAAAAGCATATCTCTCAAATGTTGTGCAAAAATCTAATTAAAAAAATTGAATCAAATTTTATATTTGTCACATACACATGTTTAGCAGATGTTATTGCGGGTGTAGCGAAATGCTTGTGTTTCTAGCTCCAACAGTGCAGTAATATCTAACAGTTAATATCTAACAATTTCACAATAATACACACAAATCTAAAATAAAGGAATGTAATTAAGAATATATAAATATATGGATAAGCAATGTCAGAGGGACATGGAAGAAGATACAGTAGGATAGGATAGAATACAGTATATACATATGAATTGAGTAATGCAAAATATGTAAACATTATTAAAGTGACTAGGTGTTCCATTTTTAAAGTGGCCAGTGATTTCAGCAGACTCTAACGTGCTAGTGATGGCAATCTGGTTTCAGAGCTGGTTATGGGTGCACCTCAGACACGCTCAAGGTCCTAAACGATATCATAACCGCCATCGATAAGAGAGAATACTGTGCAGCCGTATTCATCAACTTGGCCAAGGCTTTCGACTCTGTCCATCACCACATTCTTATCGGCAGACTCAACAGCCTTGGTTTCTCAAATGACTGCCTCACCTGGTTCACCAAATACTTCTCTGATAGAGTTCAGTGTGTCAAATCGGAGGGCCTGTTGTCTGGGCCTCTGGCAGTCTCTATGGGGGTGCCACAGGGTTCAATTCTCGGGCCGACTCTCTTCTCTGTATACATCAATGATGTCGCTCTTGCTGCTGGTGATTCTCTGACCCACCTCTACGCAGACGACACCATTCTGTATACTTCTGGACCTTCTTTGGGCACTGTGTTAACTAACCTCCAGATGAGCTTCAATGCCATACAACTCTCCTTCCATTGCCTACAACTGCTCTTAAATGCAAGTAAAACTAAATGCATGCTCTTCGACCGGTCGATGCCCACACCTGCCCGCCCATCCAGCACCACTACTCTGGACGGTTCTGACTTAGAATATGTGGACAACTACAAATACCTAGGTGTCTGGTTAGACTGTAAACTCTCCTTCCAGACTCACATTAAGCATCTCCAATCCAAAATTAAATCTAGAATCGGCTTCCTATTTCACAACAAAGCATCCTTCACTCATGCTGCCAAACATACCCTCGTAAAACTGACCATCCTACCGATCTTCGACGATGTCATTTACAAAATAGCCTCCAACACTCTACTCAACAAATTGGATGCAGTCTATCACAGTGCCATCCGTTTTGTCACCAAAGCCCCATATACTACCCACTACTGCGACCTGTACACTTTCGTTGGCTGGCCCTCGCTTCATACTCGTCGCCAAACCCACTGGCTCCAGGTTATCGACAAGTCTCTGCTAGGTAAAGCCCCGCCTTATCTCAGCTCACTGGTCACCCTAGTAGCACCCACCCGTAGCACGCGCTCCAGCAGGTATATCTCACTGGTCACTCCCAAAGCCAATTCCTCCTTTGGCCGCCTTTCCTTCCAGTTCTCTGCTGCCAATGGCTGGAACGAACTTCAAAAATCACTGAAGCTGGAAACTCATATCCCCCTAACTAGCTTTAAGCACCAGCTGTCAGAGCAGCTCACATATCACTGCACCTGTACATAGCCCATCTGTAATAAAGCCCATCCAACTATCTCATCCCCATACTGTATTTATTTATTTATCTTGCTCCTTTGCACCCCAGTATCTCTACTTGCACATTCATCTTCTGCACATCAATCACTCCAGTGTTTAATTGGTATATTGTAATTACTTCGCCACCATGGCCTATTTATTGCCTTACCTTCCTTATCTTACCTCAATTGCACACAATGTATATAGATATATTTTTTTCTACTGTATGTTTGTTTATTCCATGTGTAACTCTGTGTTGTTGTATGTGTCGAACTGCTTTGCTTTATTCTTGGCCAGGTCGCAGTTGTAAATGAGAACTTGTTCTTAACTAGCCTACCTGGTTAAATAAAGGTGAAAGTAAAAAAATAAAAGACATTAAATGAACTTGTAAAGGACTACTCCTCTAGATAATGCATCATGTGTGTATAAAACTCTATTAAAACAATTATTGGAGTTTTTACAGCAACTTGAAAAAAGTTTATGGTAATGACAAACATGTCCACAGACAGTTTTTACATAATGAATATTTTAGTAAAATGTAAACTTCACCTAGCATTAAAAAAAATCTGCAACATATTTAGTTTTGTATTCAAATAAGTTGGGTTTATCTAAAGTAAAATTGTATAAAATGCCCAGAGGATGATGTAATATGGATGCTTTTTGGCAATAAGAATTTGGGCTGAAAATGTACAAAATTCAGACGAAAATGTAAAATGTATTTAAAATGAGACACAGTGCCATGAACTAGGCAACATAGTCTTCAGAATGATAGTTGATTGTTGCAGATGGATCATGGTTTTTCTAACAAATTTTGCTACTTCCATGGTTAAAAGTGCTTTCATGAGAATCACCCAACTGACCGAGTCTATGAGCTCCAGAGTCTCTGCGAACTCGGGGATGGTTTGTAGGGAGGAGAGGACAGCGCTTGCCTCCACGGCCAGGAACCTGCTGGGAGACACAGGAGTGTAGACAGCCGAACCACGGCCCTCCATACTCTCGTTCCCCAAGCTGCTCAGGGTCGTGTTGGTCAGACCGTCGTCTGTCAGGCTGCTGGACCAGCTGGAGTAGTGAGCTTCTGTGTTCTGTGGAGATGGAGAAAGAGGGGGGGCAGAGAAAGGTTAGCTTTGGTCCAGTTCGTCACATGCGGATTGCTAAAGGCATCAGCATGCTTCAGCTCGGCTTGCGCCTAGCAAACCTTGTCTAGTCGAACTGAACGAGTATACTCGCATACTCTCTTCAAAGACCTTAGCTTGAAAAAAAAAAAGAAAAATAGTGGCAATAGTACTGTTTGTCCATTTTGAGACACCGTAGCCAGTATACACTTCCTCAAAATAGTCCAAATTAATCTAAGATAACTCATTCATTTTGACGTTTTTGCAGAGATCTTAGTCGAGCAATTTTACATCTAACTAAGATGTATGGTGCAGTATTTCTCAACGAAAAAATGTGCATGAAAACGAGTCGTCTCTCGTTGAAATGACAACAAAGACTTTATTGATGAATCCCTACTTTTGACCAATCACCGACGAAGGGAAGTAAGCTTTGGCTTCGAACTCAAATCAAATACATTTTATTTGTCACATACACATGGTTAGCGGATGTTAATGCGAGTGTAGCGAAATGCTTTTGCTTCTAGTTCCGATAATGCAGTAATAACCAACAAGTAATCTAACCTAACAATTCCACAACTACTTCCTTATACACACACACGTGTAAAGGGATAAAGAATATGTACATTAAGATATATGAATTAGTGATGGTACAGAACGGCATAGGCAAGATGCAGTAGATGGTATCGAGTACAGTATATACATTTGAGATGAGATATGTAGGGTATGTAAAACCATAAAAGTGGCATTGTTTAAAGTGGCTAGTGATACATGTATTACATAAAGATGGCAAGATGCAGTAGATGATATAGAGTACAGTATATACATATACATATGAGATGAGTAATGTAGGGTATGTAAACATTATATTAAGTGGCATTGTTTAAAGTGGCTAGTGATATATTTTTTACATCAATTTCCATTATTAAAGTGAGCTGTAGTTGAGTCAGTATGTTGGCAGCAGCCACTAAATGTTAGTGGTGGCTGTTTAACAGTCTGATGTCTTTGAGATAGAAGCTGTTTTTCAGTCTCTCGGTCCCTGCTTTGATGCACCTGTACTGACCTCGCCTTCTGGATGATAGTAGGGTGAACAGGCAGTGGCTCAGGTTGTTGTTGTCCTTGATGATCTTTATGGCCTTCCTGTGACATCGGGTGGTGTAGTTTGCCCACGGTGATGCGATGTGCAGACCTCACAACCTTCTGGAGAGCCTTAAGGTTGTGGGCGGAGCAGTTGCTGTACCAGGCGGTGAGACAGCCCGACAGGATGCTCTTGATTGTGCATCTGTAGAAGTTTGTGAATGCTTTTGGTGACAAGCCGAATTTCTTCAGCCTCCTGAGGTTGAAGAGGCGCTGCTGCGCCTTCTTCACAACGCAGTCTGTGTGGGTGGACCAATTCAGTTTGTCCGTGATGTGTATGCCGAGAAACTTAAAACTTACTACCCTCTCCACTACTGTCCGGTCGATGTGGATAGGGGGGTGCTCCCTCTGCTGTTTCCTGAAGTCCACAATAATCCCTTTCTTTAGTTTTGTTGACGTTGAGTGTGAGGTTATTTTCCTGACACCACACTCCGAGGGCCCTCACCTCCTCCCTGTAGGCCGTCTCGTCGTTGTTGGTAATCAAGCCTACCACTGTAGTGTCGTCCGCCAACTTGATGATTGAGTTGGAGGCGTGCATGGCCATGCAGTCGTGGGTGAACAGGGAGTACAGGAGAGGGCTCAGAACGCACCCTTGTGGGGCCCCAGTGTTGAGGATCAGCGGGGTGGAGATGTTGTTACCTACCCTCACCACCTGGGGGCGGCCCATCAGGAAGTCCAGTACCCAGTTGCACTGGGTGGGGTCAAGACCCAGGGTCTCGAGCTTGATGACGAGTTTGGAGGGTACTATGGTGTTAAATGCTGAGCTGTAGTCGATGAACAGCATTCTCACATAGGTATTCCTCTTGTCCAGATGGGTTAGGGCAGTGTGCAGTGTGGTTGCGATTGCGTCGTCTGTGGACCTATTGGGGCGGTAAGCAAATTGGAGGTAGGGTGGAGGTGATAGGGCAGGGCAAGGTGACCGGAAGTATGACCGAATACAAACAGTGCTTTGAGAGACTAGTCAAGGACCCTTGACTAGTCTCTCAAAGCACTGTTTGTATTCGGTCATACTTCCGGTCACCTTGCCCTGGTTAAAAGCAGTGGTTTGCGCTTTCAGTTTTGCGCGAATGCTGCCATCAATCCACGGTTTCTGGTTTGGGAATGTTTTAATAGTTGCTGTGGGTACGACATCGCCGATGCACTTTCTAATGAACTCGCTCACCGAATCAGCGTATTCGTCAATGTTGTTGTTGGACGCAATGCGGAACATATCCCAATCCACGTGATCGAAGCAGTCTTGAAGCGTGGAATCAGATTGGTCGGACCAGCGTTCAACAGACCTGAGAGCGGGAGCTTCTTGTTTTAGTTTCTGTCTGTAGGCTGTAAGCAACAAAATGGAGTCGTGGTCAGCTTTTCCGAAAGGAGGGCGGGGAGGGCCTTATATGCGTCGCGAAAGTTAGAATAACAACGATCCAGGGTTTTACCAGCCCTGGTTGCGCAATCGATATGCTGATATGATTTAGGGAGTCTTGTTTTCAGATTAGCCTTGTTAAAATATATACGGCTGTGATTATATATACGGGAATATTATATATACGGGAATATATACGGCTGTGATTATAATCGAAGAGAATTCCCTTGGTAGATAATGCGGTCGACATTTGATTGTGAGGAATTCTAAGTCAGGTGAACAGAAGGACTTGAGTTCCTATATGTTGTTATAATCACACCACGTATCGTTAATCATAAGGCATACCCCCCGCCCCTTTTCTTACCAGAAAGATGCTCGTTTCTGTCTGCGCGATGCGTGAAGAAACCAGCTGGCTGCACCGACTCCGATAGCGTGTCTCGAGTGAGCCATGTTTCCGTTAAGCAAAGAACGTTACAGTCTCTGATGTCTCTCTGGAAGGCAACCCTTGCTCGGATTTCATCAACCTTGTTGTCAAGAGACTGGACATTGGCGAGTAGTATGCTAGGAAGTGGTGCGCGATGTGCCCATCTCCGGGGCCTGACCAGAAGACCGCTTCGTTTGCCCCTTTTACGGCGACGTTGTTCAGGTTCGCCGGCTGGGATCCGATCCATTGTCCTGGGTGGAAGGCAAAACACAGGATTCGCTTTGGGAAAGTCATATTCCTGGTCGTAATGATGGTGAGTTGACGTTGCTCTTATATTCAGTAGTTCCTCCCAACTGTATGTAATGAAACCTAAGATTACCTGGGGTACCAATGTAAGAAATAACAAGTAAAAAAACAAAATACTGCAGTTTCCTAGGAACGCGAAACGAGGCGGCCATCTCTGTCGGCGCCGGAAGTAAGAACTTCGGGTTACCTCCAGAAAAAATGCTGTGTGCCTGTACAGCCGAAAAAAACAAAGTCCAAAATATATGCACAAACTCTTCCAAACTGTTTCGGCTGGGAAGCAAGCGGACTCCTTAATGCTGAAAGCACCGCGTAAGCAAGCCGTACATAACACCCTGGACCAGGGCTACGGAAAGGTCAGAACCAATGATAATTAGGACGATGAGTTTTCCTGACCATGAGATCTGGCCAGGAAAAACTTTGGGCCCTAACCATGAGGTGTACATTTACCAATGTAAATGTAATGAGTGGACATTAGGGTGGACATTGGCAGGAGCCTCACCTTCATGCCGAAACTTAAACATGAACTGTGCATTTTTCCATTCATCTATCCAAAGAAGCCTCACATGTGTTGTGAACTGCTAGCCTGGGTGCCAGTAGGGGCAGCTAGCTAACTGGGGGTGAGTAGCTAGTTAATCATGGGTGAACGGCTGGCTAACACGGGGTGAGTGGATGGCTAACCCGGGGGTGAGCGAATGGCTAACCTGGGGGTGAGCGAACGGCTAACCCGGGGGTAAACGGCTAGCTGACCGGGGGTGAGTGGCTAACTAACCGGGGGTGAATGGCTAGCTAACCGGGAGTGAACGGCTGGCTAACCGGGAGTGAACGGCTAGCTATCCGGGGGTGAGATGGGGGATGGGAAGCCGGTGGGGAGGGTGGTAGGGTGGAGTTCTAGAACATACTACACATACGTGTTCCTTCTCACACATCCTTCTTACACATGAGGCTTGTCGTCTCCTGACTTCGCTCTCGGCTGCCATGAGGAGCAGCTCGAGTTCCTTAATTCTCTGCTCTTTGTTGGAGGACCCATCAGTGAACGACTGCTGGGGTACACGCAGTCCAGGAGAGATTGGAAAAACACCTGATTTATAAGTCTTATTCATCTCTTATCTTACATTGGATGCTGAATTACAGAGGAGGAACTACTATACATTGTTGGGAGGGAAGGAGTTCACTTGCAACATGGTTGAGCTAAGGTGATTGAGTGCAGAGGGCTGATTGAGTGCAGAGAGCGGATACTCACCGGGACAAGGAAAGAGGTTTCAGGAACACTGTCCATGTACTGGCTATTCAACAAGCCAAGGGAATATCCTGAAATCTGCCAAAACACACATTCACAACGCCAACATTGTAATAAAATTAACAAACCGTTTGGGACCGATTTCATCCTGATTTCAGTGATTTTCAATCGATTTTAGTGAAATTTGATTTTCAATTCAGAATGATATTAGGCTATTCTTCAACCTAGTTGCTTGTGCTGATTGGTAAATCTGTGCTCACCTTTGTAGGGATAGTCATGAAATAGTGATTCTGTCTCCGCCAGGAGGAGCCGGAAGACTTGGTTCTTTTCTTGATGGAAGCCTTGGTCTTGTAGACCCGAGTCGGGACGTCCTGCAGATAGCCCTCATGCTCCACCTTCCTAAGCATGGTGGAGTTCCAGTGATTCTTTATAGAGTTGTCTGTCCTATGGGGGGATTCAGACCAAAGAAATGGAATTAGAACAATATTATGTTCTATATTGTCAACACTTTATTTGTTGTTGCTTGTTATATATCCCTGCGATTCAGACAAACAAAATATTTGATTAATCTCATGAGATTTCTACATATAAAGTCTGATGCCATTAGACACAGATACTGAGCCCAAAATATCATACTATTCCCTACATTGTGAACCACCAGATCCCTATGGGCCCTTGTCAAAAGTAGTGAACTATATAGAGAATAGGGTGCCATTTGGGATGCAAACTGAGTGTTAAAGCCTGTTATAACAGTGTTATGACTTGTTATAAAAGTGTTATTACCTGCCAGGCAGCAGCTTGGCTATCTCAGCCCAGCGGTTCCCGATACGTTTGTGAGCAGCGTATATGATTCGATCCTCCTCCTGAGTCCAGCACGACTTCTTCACCTCAGGGTTAAGGTGGTTGTGCCAGCGCTCCCGGCACTGCTTGCCGATACGCCCGTGCAGATGCTTGGCAATGATGGACCAGCGCTTGGGGCCATACCTGTGCACCAACTCGATGACCTGTGCACAGATACATTGACACACAGCAAGATTAATAATTTGTGAATGTTTGATACATACACACTACATGGACAAATGTATGTGGACATGCCTTCAAATTTGTGGATTCAGCTCTTTCAGCCACACCTGTTGCTGAAAGGTGTATAAAATTGAGCACACAGCCATGCAATCTCCATAGACAAACATTGGCAGTAGAATGGCCTTACTGAAGTGCTCAGTGACTTTCAACATGGCACCATCATAGGATGCCACCTTTCCAAGTCAGATTGTCACATTTATGCCCTGCTAGAGCTGCCCCAGTCAATTGTAAGTGCTGTTATTGTGAAGTGGAAACGTACAGGAGCAACAACGGCTGAGCCGCGAAGCGATAGGCCACACAAGCTCACAGAAAGGGACCGCCACTGCTGAAGCGTGTAAAAATTGTCCTCAGCTGCAAAACTCACCACCAAGTTTCAAACTACTTCTGGAAGCAACTTCAGCACAATAACTGTTCACCGGGAGCTTCATGAAATGGGTTTCCATGGCCGAGCAGCCACGAACAAGCCTAAGATCACCATGCGCAATGCCAAGCGTCGGATGGAGTGGTGTAACACTTGCCACCATTGTACTCTGGAGCAGTGGAAATACGTTCTCTGTAGTGATGAATCACACTTCACCATCTGTTTAGTGGAGGAGGAATAATAGTCTGGGGCTGTTTTTCATTGTTTGGGCTAGGCCCCTCAGTTCCAGTGAAGGGGAACTTTAATTATATAGCGTACAATGACATTCTAGACGATTCTTTGCTTCCAACTTTGTGGCAACAGTTTGGGGAAGGCCTTTTCCTGCTTCAGCATGACAATTCCCCCGTGCACAAAGCAAGGTTAATCTAGAAATGGTTTGTTGAGATCGGTGTGGAAGAACTTGACTGGCCTGCACAGAGCCCTGACCTCAACCCCATCAAACACCTTTGGGATGAATTGGAACGCAGACTGCGAGCCAGGCCTAATTGCCCAAAATCAGTTCCCGACCTCACTAATGCTCGCAGCAATGTTGGAATGAGATGTTTGAGGAGAAGTGTACTTGGTAGACAGAAAACTGAATAGAAACTGTCTTCACCCTCTCATCCTCCTCCTTGGTCCATGGCCCTTTCACCAGCTCTGGGTTGAGCACCTTTTGCCATCGGTGCTGACACTGTGACTCAGATCTTTTCTGTCAGAATTAATAAATGCAAAAAAGGAAGAAAACATCAGACCTATATACGGGTACATAAGGGAAAAATATGTCAGAGTTGGTCATATTTTGTGTGGGTGACACTTACCTTGAAATTATCTGCTATCACATTCCAATCATCTGCTCCATGTTCATCCACAAGCCTCTTCAGCCTCTCATCCTTGTGATCACAAGGGAGAAAAATATTCAACATTATTTTCTTGGGAGTTGACTCAGCTACCACAGAAGACAATTCAGTCAGGAAATGACTTACCTCTTCCCTCGACCACTTGACTTTCTGCAAAGACTTCTTGGGACATTTCACCTCAATGCAGTCATGGTCATCCCCAACATCACTGAGAAAGGAAGGACTAATAAGGTTAATATACAAGAGAGGAGCGGAGAATAATGTTTACAGTGAACAGACATCCCCTCAAACTTACCAAAGGTATCGACGTCTTCTGCTGCCGCTGCTAGTCATACTGTATCCTGTTCAAATTGTTTTTGTTATGCAGCAACCTTATTGACAAACTATGGAGAAAGCATACAAAAAGCAACAGATTTTGATTAAATGTAGTTTGCTGAAATAATAGATCAGATAAAATAGGTATGAAGGGCTTGCAGACTATTAAGGATTAAGGTGGACCCAGCCGTAAGTTGCCCAGTGAAGCAGACCTCCCAGACTAGCTAAATGCCTTCTATGCTTGCTTTGAGGTAAACAACACTGAGTCATACATGAAAGCCCCTGCTGTTCTGGACGAATGTGTGATCTCACTCACGTCAGCCACGGAGAGAAAGACTTTTAAACACGTCAACACTCGCAAGGCTGCTGGGCCAGACGGAATACCAGGACGCGTTCTCAGAGCATGCACAGACCAACTTCACAGACATTTTCAACCTCTCTTTGTCCCAGTCTGTAATCCCAACATGTTTCAAGCTGACCACCATTGTTCCTGTTCCAAATAACTCTAAGGTAACCTGCCTAAATGACTATCATCTGTAAATCATCATCCCAGATACCATGGACCCACTCCAATTCGCATACCGCCCCAACAGATCAACAGATGATGCAATCTCAATTGCACTTCACACTGCTCTCCCACCTGGACAAGAGGAATACCTATATAAGACTGCTGTTCATTGAATACAGCTCAGTGTCAACACCATAATCCTTCCAAACTCATCACCAAGCTTAAGACCCTGGGACTGAATACCTCCCTCTGCAACTGGATCCTGGACTTTCTGATGGGCCGCCCCAGGTGTTGAGGGTAGGCAACAACACCTCCGCCACACTGATCCTCAACACGGGGGCCCCCCTGGGTTGTGTGCTTAGTCCCTCCTGTACTACCTGTTCACCCACGCCTGCGTGGCTACGCACAACTCTGTGGCATATTGTATCGGAGGCCACGTGACCACTTAGGGGACGCACAGCCCACGCAGAAGGGTAGGAGAGCAGGAGATCTCAGCTCAATGCACAATACTTGTACGGCTTCGGTTAACTTGAATAAAGGACTTGTGTTTTAAGGAACAGTTGTTTTCTTTAGTATTTCTTAGACAAGAGGATACAACATGGTACCAGGAGTGACACCACTCACCTTTGACTCCTCCATCATCAAGTCGAAAAAGCTGAATGGCGCCAGGAGGCTTCACGTCAACTAGCTAACTTTAGCTATATAGCCACTGGGCTAACAAGAGTGATGTAAAAATAACAACGCCGGAGCTAACGGAGCATGCAGTGCACGTAGCTAGTCATTTTGCAGTGCTAGCTGGCTAACGACATTGAGCCACTAAAGCCTCCAACAGAACTGAAACTTCACAGCAAAGTTGAAGATCAATGGAATCGTTTCAAGCACTGTTTCACCCTCTGGCGGCGATAGGAGCGGTTAATAAAGACGTCGCACAGAAGGTCGCCCGGTTTCTCACAGTAGGTTGCTCGGACGCCACTGATGTCTACAACAGCTTTCAGCTAACGGACGAAGAGCAAGCAGATTATGAACTGGTATTAGCCAACTTTCAGACTTTTGAAACAGACTGTTGAAGAATTGATTAGGGTCATGCACATTGGTGCTGTAGTTAGATTCTAAATCTCACAAGGTTCCGTTTGTCATAGTAAAGGGAGAAAAAAACAGCCATTATTGGGTTAAAGTCATGTAACTTACTGGGTCTGGTGAAATGGTTTCATACAGTGAATGGTTAAATTACTAATGTTGAGCATATTAGTCCAGATGCTAATGTTTTTCAGGGAAAACTCATGGTGCAACACAAAATCGAGTTAGTGCAGTCAAATAGATCAGTGATCCATGCACTTAGGAAGGTACCACTAAGAGACCAGCTAAAAGCAGAGCTACTGAGGCTAGAGTCCTTAGATATCCTAGACAATGTAGAAGAGCTTACTGAATGGGTCCACTCACTAGTAATAGTGGAGAGGAAAGACGACTCTCTCAGACTGTGTATGGATCCAAAAGAGCTAAACAGGTATGTAAAAAGGGAACACTTTCAGCTGCCTACCAGAGGGGAGATATTTGGGGACATAGTAGGTGCTAAATCATTCTCAAAGCTAGACACCTCCTTGGGGTTATGGAAGATCAGTCTAGACAAGGCGAATAAAAGGCTTTGTACTTTCAATACTCATTTTGGTAGGTATTCATTTAAAAGGCTCCCGTTTGGTCTCACTTCAGCACCAAAAGTCTTTCATAGGACAGTTCAACAGATATTTGAGTGTGCCATGCACAAAAGTGTACATTGATGTCCTAATATGGGGTCAGATTCTTGAAGAGCACAACACAAGGTTGAAAGCAGCACTTGATCCAGCCACAGCTAATGGGCTAAAGCTAAACACAGACAAATGTGAATTCAGAAAGACAGAAATAACCTTCTTGGGTGAAAAACTAACATGTGAAGGTATTCAGATAGACCAGAGCAAATTGACAGCCATCAAGAACATGCCACCGCCTACTTCAGTTGAGATGTCTACTGTGTAAAACTACAGAATGGTGTTGGAACAGTAATCACCAGAAAGAGTTTGAGGAGCTCAAGGTATTAATCATAATGGCTCCAGTACTGAGGGTTCTACAGTAAAACTAAAATCTAAAAACTAAAATCTCAGCAGATGCCTCTAAAGCAGGTTTAGGTGCAGTGTTGTTACAGCAGTATGGCACTAGATGGCGCCCAGTCGCATATACCTCCAGGGCTTTGACAACTTCTGAGTGTAACTATATTCAGATTGAGAGAGGCATTGGCACTGTCATAAGCGTGTGAGACATTCCATGTGTTTAACTATGGTAAAACAGTGTGGGCAAAAACAGATCTATTGCAAAGAAAAGTCTAAAATACACACCACCAAGGGTACAGAGACTGTTTCTAAAACTTCAGAAATATGACTTGCAACTTGAGTACAGACCGGGAAAAGAATTGTTAGTGGCAGATTGTCCATAGCTTTTGACAGCTCAGAACCAAACCAGATATATGAGCAGGACGAGACCATACATGATAACCTTCAGAATGAGTTGCCCAGTCTCATAGATTAAATGTGGTCAGTTATTTCACGTGCTACTGCAGAAGATGAATGTTTGTAAAAGGGTATTCAAGTCATAACATGTGGGTGGTCTGTACAAGGTATACCATAACCTTATGGTCAATACAGGGATGAGCTATCTGTACTTGATGGAGTTCTGTTTAAGGGTTGAGGTATTGTGATACCAAGTGTGATACAGAAAAACATTTTGATCAAAATACACAAAGGCCATCTAGGGATGCAAAAGTCAAAACGACATGCAAAAGCAGTGTTATTCTGGCCCAAGATGAATGCTGATACAGAGCAGCCAGTCAAAGCTTGTGAAACATGCCCCATAAATAGCAGTCAAAACAGAGCAGACAATGTGGGTAGAGGAAAAAGAGGTAATGAGACCATGGGGCAAAGTAGGAATAGATCTCTTTTCTCTTGAAGGCAAGAACTATGTTCTACTGATGGACTATTACTCTCATTACCCAGCGAGCTTTGCTGAAGGACATTCCTGATGGTCAGGTGTTAACTCACATTAAGTCATTCTTTGCTCGTCATGGGGTCGCAGAGGTAGTCCATATGGACAACGAATCAGTTCAACTTTCAGTGATTTTTCTAAACTGTACAGGTTCAAGCATGTCACATCCAACCCACTGTGCCCACAGTCTAATGGGTTAGTCGAGTACGGTGTAAAAACAATGAAACAACTGCTTAAGAAAGTAATTTATCTAGCTTTGCTAAACTACAGGGCTACTCCACTAAAACATGGTCCGTCTCCCCGCAAGAGCTGTTGTTCAACAGGAAACTCAAAACTAGGTTGCCAGTACCCCTAGAAACAGACAGGATGACAAGGTCATTCTTAACAAACAGAGGGAAAAGAGTGAATAGAAAAGGTACTATGACACAGGGTCCAAGGTGCTCAGTGCGCTCAGTCCAAATGATAGGGTGAAAATGCATGAAGGAGCGTTGAGGCCCAATGTGGTGAAAACAGTGGCAACCAGGTCATATGATGTAATGACACCTGAGGTAGTTACAGGTAGTTACATACAGGAGAAAAAGGAGACACGTGTTCCGTGTACCTGAGTGTGAGTAAACAGACAGGCAAGAGAGTGACATTACTGGTCAGACAACGTCAAGCCCAGACACTCCTGTGTCAGACCCACCAGGGTTGCCTGTTGTAATGAGGCAGTCAGGTAAAGAAGTAAAAGCACCTCAGAGGCTGACTGAGGAAGTATAAATGTGTCATTGAAATGCACTGTTCACTATGCAAAGAAGTGTAACCAGGATTTATAGAGAATTGTTATTGTAATTGCTTTATCAAGTTTGCTGACGACACAACGGTGGTAGGCCTGATCACCGACAGCGACGAGACAGCTTATAGGGAGGACAGAGACCTGTCAATGTGGTGCCAGGACAACAACCTCTCACACAACATCAGCTAGACCAAGAAGCTAATTGTGGACTAGAGAAAACACGGGGGCGAGCACGCCCCCATCCAAATCGATGGGGCTGTAGTGGACCGGGTCGAGAGCTAACATGGTCCTCTCACACTAGCACAGTCGTGAAGAAGGCACGACAGCGCCTCATCACCCTCACGAGGATGAAAAGATTTGGCATAGCCCATCAGATCCTCAGGAACTTTTACATGTGCACCATCGAAAGCATCCTGACTGGTTATATCACTGCCTGGTATGGCAACCGCTCTACAATCGACAGCAAGGCCCTAAAAAAGGGTGGTGCGGACAGCCCAGTGTGTCCCTGGGGGCAAGCTCCCAGCCATCCAAGACATTCATGCCAAACGGTGTCTGTTAGTGACCCAAAACATTTCCAAAGTCTCCACCCACCTGAGCCATGGGCTGGGCCTCCCGGATGGCGCAGTGGTTAAGGGCGCTGTACTGCAGCGCCAGCTGTGCCATCAGAGTCCCTGGGTTCGCGCCGAGGCACTGTCGTAACCGGCTGCGACCGGGAGGTCCGTGGGGCGACGCACAATTGGCCTAGCGTCGTCCGGGTTAGGGAGGGCTTGGTCGGTAGGGATGTCCTAGTCTCATCGCGCACCAGCGACTCCTGTGCGCGCTAACCAAGGTTGCCTGGTGCACGGTGTACCCTCCGACACATTGGTGCGGCTGGCTTCCGGGTTGGATGCGCGCTGTGTTAAGAAGCAGTACGGCTGGTTGGGTTGTGTATCGGAGGACGCATGACTTTCAACCTTCGTCTCTCCGGAGCCCGTACGAGAGTTGTAGCGATGAGACAAGATAGTAGCTACTACAACAATTGGATACCACGAAATTGGGGAGAAAAAGGGGTAAAAAAATAAAAAATAAAATAATAATAAAAAAAACCTGAGCCATGGGCTGTTTTCCCTGCTCCCGCCCAGTAGGCGGTGCTAAAGCATCGGGTCTCGGACCAATACGCTCCGAGACAGCTTCTTTCCACAGGCCATAAGACTGTTGAATAGTTACTACACCTGCACTCTCAGACTATCCACACGGACTACCTGCTCTGTATCTATGCTCAACGACAGGTCTCTACCATTCAGACACACACTGACACTCTTCTCATTCACGCATACACACTCATGCACCCACGTTCACCAGACTCACACCACTCTGGCTCCAATACCCAAGCCGACAAGGTGAAACATCTCTCGATGTGCCAAGGCACTTCACCGTAATTTGCTCCAGGGGTGCAGTACTACTTTAGCTGATCCTGTAAAACAACACATTTCACTGTGTATGTGACAATATACAGTATATATTTTTAAGTGATTACTATTAAAGTTCGCTGATGCTATATTGTTTATTATTATTACCACTAGTCTTTTTCCTGCTACCAGCCACTTTCTACCCGTCCTATTACTATGATTATTATTGGTATTTATCCTGCTGCTAGTCACTGTTACCCCTGCACATTGTAATAATGACCTGGATATAACTGCATGATCGTGCTTCTCTTTGCATTTTACGTCTGTTCTTCTTATCTAACGGTATATTATTAGCTACCTTTATTTCTGCATTGTTGGAAAAGAGCTCACAAGTTAAACATTTCACTGTACTGTTTTACACCTGCTCTATCCTGTGCATGTGACAATAAAACGTTTACACTTGAAACTAGGTGGATAGCTAATAAGAGGCTAACGTCTGCCAATTAGCCAACTAATCAGTCTGGCTAGCTAAAACTAGCTATACTTTGTTACGGTTAACGTTTCTTAGCTGAGCCAGCTAGCTCAAATAACAATTTACAAAACAGCCTATGTTTGTTATTCATGTGGTTGACTTTATGACTGATGATCAAACACTATTCTATATTCTGTTTCCACCTCATGTCTTCATCTTGCTACTCACATCCCATCTCCTTGAGACTTACTTAAATTCTCCGTGGTGGTACCGTCTCTTGGGGGACAGAAATGTCTATCCCGCCGAATCTCGCGCCCACCCCGTGCAGCGCACGCGGACCCTCTCCTCATTGGTCAGAATCGCAAAGTATCTGTCAAATCAGCCATGTGAAATGTATCAAATTACTTTTCAGGCAGCCGGGTATTTCAAAAGCCGACGACAACACCTGTATCACTAACAATAGCTTTTGGTCTACAAGTCATTCATGAAAATCATACAATTACATATGAACAGCCGAAAGCTGTATGCAAATGCAATGTTTTTTATATTTGAAAGTTGATGCAATTCTACCACCTGGTGGACTTTTGTAGTACAACGACAGATAACAGAGAACATTGCACGTATTATTGCGTATCATAAATCCAATTGATAGGCTGTCACATTCTTGGCTGTGAGCCACAATGCAGTGACCCCTCCCTGGGGAAATTAAGCTAGACCTGCTAAACTACAGACAAACATCGACGTGTAGCGTGGCACATACACATTCAATGGGTCCACAAAGCTCAAGGGATGATGGGATTAAGCATAGGCTACTGAACAACTTGAGTTTCTGTACTGATCAAAGTATAGTACCATATAACGTATTATAATACAAGAACAGCAGTCACAAAGAAACAAACTTTAAGATTATGAGATCAAGCATAGGCTATTGTTCAAGTGGGTCTACGTAGATTTTTTATAAGTAAAAATGAATTCAAAGGCAAATAGTTAAGGCAGTATTAGTGACCACAATACAAAATTGTGAAGCAATTACTTTATTGTTGGGTTAAAAAGTCATCACACATGCAAACAGCAATGTTGTAGCTGTGGTATCTTCAATATTTTATTAGCAAACAAGAAAAAAAGTTAACTAAACATTTTACTGAATAACTTGAGTTTATGTACAGATCTAAGTATACTACAATATATACTATTATAATACAACTGGCTTACAATATATGTAATTAGTACAGCAGTCTCAAAAAAACAAACTTCAAGTTTGTCAAATCAGTGTTGTCTGAGTTAGGCAAGTTTAACATTTCCTTTTTATTCTTCCTTGGACTGAAAATATCACTATTTGTTTGAGTTTAGCTAGTACATGCTCTATTCTAACAGTCCCTCTTTTTCTGAAAGTGCTGAGTTTGACATTTTGTTCACTCAAAAGAAAAGCCATGGAGCTTTAAAAAAATGTTACCTGCAATTGTTTTTTTTTGGCCGGTACAAATATAACTGCTTTTTGCCATAATAAGAAACCTTGTCCAGAAGTCAGGCCAAGACTCAGTAAGACTGAATGTTTTAAGGCCATAAGCTGATAATGGCAGCATCCAAAGTTACCATGTCATTCTAGAACAAGGTGATCTGGAATACTCCAAAATCTTGGTTGGCAACAAAAGTGTAAACTCAATTCGTGAGACCTCTGCCTTTTGAGGCCGGGGCCTATCAACACCGCAACCCACTTTTAGGTTGAAATTCCGACAAACAAACCAGGAGTTATGTTTTATAATGTCTGGAGAGGAATTTAATGCCACAAAAACTGATCTGTGTAACAACTACACAGTTTGCCCATAAGTTTACATTCAACTGCATTGGATGAACAACCAATTGGAAATATACTTCAAACACCACAGTGAGATGTAGTTTTGTGTTTATGAGATACCAAATGTACCTTCTCCATGACACCTCTTTCAATGATTTCTCAAGGGATACATCACGTTCTGCACCAGAAGATCAAGACATCTCATGTCACACTCACCAACTAGGCATACATGTTAACAGCACTTTAATATATCCCATTGGCCCAGTTCTTTTTTGAGTGATTCAATTTGTGGATGTTGTGTTGAAATTCTAGAGCTGAATAGCAGTAAAGCAACTAGGCATAACATTCTTAGTAATACAAGCTGATTGTTGGTTCCAAATAATTCAAATGAATCATTCTATTTCTATGCTTGGGTCATCTCAAGTTTATTCTAATGTTCCCATTAGTTGTTCCCAAGAGCAATAAAGGTAGCATATAGGGCTCAACACACCCCTGCACAACAACATGCCTTAATTCCATCTCTTGAATTCCAAGTGCAAACGTAAATGTATTATTTCAATTGAATAATAAAATGCTAGCATTGCATGTTCTCAAAACAACTAAAACTGCAGGCGGTTCATGGAAAAATAATGATCAGCTATTCTTGAATTGATGTATCTTCCCTTATCATCTATCAACATGAACATGAACATGAATCAACATACACACACACATATATATATATATATATATATATATATATACAGTCGTGGCCAAAAGTTTTGAGAATGACACAAATATTAATTTTCAAAGTCTGCTGCCTCAGGTGTATGATGGCAATTTGCATATACTCCAGAATGTTATGAAGAGTGATCAGACGAATTGCAATTAATTGCAAAGTCCCTCTTTGCCATGCAAATTAACTGAATCCTCAAAAAACATTTCCACTGCATTTCAGCCCTGCCACAAAAGGACCAGCTGACATCATGTCAGTGATTCTCTCGTTAACACAGGTGTGAGTGTTGACGAGGACAAGACTGGAGAGCCCTCTGTCATACTGATTGAGTTTGAATAACAGACTGGAAGCTTCAAAAGGAGGGTGGTGCTTGGAATCATTGTTCTTCCTCTGTCAACCACGGTTACCTGCAAGGAAACACGTGCCATCATCATTGCTTTACACAAAAAGGGCTTCACAGGCAAGAATATTGCTGCCAGTAAGATTGCACCTAAATCAACCATTTATCGGATCATCAAGAACTTCAAGGAGAGTGGTTCAATTGTTGTGAAGAAGGCTTCAGGGCGCCCAAGAAAGTCCAGCAAGCGCCAGGACCGTCTCTTAAAGTTGATTCAGCTGCGGGATCGGGGCACCACCAGTACAGTTTGCTCAGGAATGGCAGCAGGCAGGTGTGAGTGCATCTGCACGCACAGTGAGGCGAAGACCTTTTGGAGGAAGGCCTGGTGTCAAGAAGGGCAGCAAAGAAGCCACTTCTCTCCAGGAAAAACATCAGGGACTGATATTCTGCAAAAGGTACAGGGATTGGACTGCTGAGGACTGGTGTAAAGTCATTTTCTCTGATGAATCCCCTTTCTGATTGTTTGGGGCATCCAGAAAAAAAGCTTGTCCGGAGAAGACAAGGTGAGCGCTACCATCAGTTCTGTGTCATGCCAACAGTAAAGCATCCTGAGACCATTCATGTGTGGGGTTGCTTCTCAGCCAAGGGAGTGGGCTCACTCTCAATTTTGCCTAAGAACACAGCCATGAATAAAGAATGATACCAAAACATCCTCCAAGAGCAACTTCTCCCAAATGTTCAGGAACAGTTTGGTGACGAACAATGCCTTTTCCAGCATGATGGAGCACCTTGCCATAAGGCAAAAGTGATAACTAAGGGGCTCGGGGAACAAAACATCGATATTTTGGGTCCATGGCCAGGAAACTCCCCAGGCCTTAATCCCATTGAGAACTTGTGGTCAATCCTCAAGAGGTGGGTGGACAAACAAAAACCCACCAATTCTGACAAACTCCAAGCATTGATTATGCAAGAATGGGCTGCCATCAGTCAGGATGTGGCCCAGAAGTTAATTGACAGCATGCCAGGGCGGATTGCAGAGGTCTTGAAAAAGAAGGGTCAACACTACAAATAGACTCTTTGCATCAACTTCATGTAATTGTCAATAAAAGCCTTTGACACTTATGAAATGCTTGCAATTATACTTCAGTATTCCATAGTAACGTCTGACAAAAATATCTAGACACTGAGGTAGAAGACTTGGTGAGAATTAATATTTGTGTCATTCTCAAAACTTTTGGCCACGACTGTACAGTGCCTTCTGAAAGTATTCAGACCCCTTGACTTTTTCACATTTTGTTACATTACAGCCTTATTCTATAATGTATTGAATAAACTCAGCAAAAAAAGAAATGTCCTCTCACTGTCAACTGCGTTTATTTTCAGCAAACTTAACATGTGTAAATATTTGTATGAACACAAGATTCAACTGAGACATAAACTGAACGAGTTCCACAGACATGTGACTAACAGAAATTGAATAATGTGTCCCTGAACAAAGGTGGGGGGGGGTCAAAATCAAAAGTAACAGTCAGTATCTGGTGTGGTCACCAGCTGCATTAAGTACTGCAGGGCATCTCCTCCTCAAGGACTGCACCAGATTTGCCAGATCTTGCTGTGAGATGTTACCCCACTCTTCCACCAAGGCACCTGCAAGTTCCCAGACATTTCTGGGGGGGAATGGCCCTAGCCCTCACTCTCCGATTCAACAGGTCCCAGACGTGCTCAATGGGATTGAGATCCGGGCTCTTTGCTGGCCATGGCATAACACTGACAATCACGCACAGAACGAGCAGTATGGCTGGTGGCATTGTCATGCTGGAGGGTCATGTCAGGATGAGCCTGCAGGAAGGGTACCACATCAGGGAGGAGGATGTCTTCCCTGTAACGCACAGCGTTGAGATTGCCTGCAATGACAACAAGCTCAGTCCGATGATGCTGTGACACACCGCCCCAGACCTTGACGGACCCTCCACCTCCAAATCGATCCCGCTCCAGAGTACAGGCCTCGGTGTAACGCTCATTCCTTCGAGAATAAACGTGAATCCGACCATCACCCCTGGTGAGACAAAACCGTGACATGTCAGTGAAGATCACTTTTTGCCAGTCCTGTCTGGTCCAGCGACGTTGGGTTTGTGCCCATAGGCAACGTTGTTGCCGGTGATGTCTGGTGAGGATCTGCCTTACAACAGGCCTACAAGCCCTCAGTCCAGCCTCTCTCAGCCTATTGCAGACAGTCTGAGCACTGATGGAGGGACGATCAGCTGTCTGTCCTGTCTCTAACACTGTCTTAGGCGTCTTACAGTACAGACATTGCAATTCATTGTCCTGGCCACATCTGCAGTCCTCATGCCTCCTTGCAGCATGCCTAAGGCACGTTCACGCAGATGAGCAGGGACCCTGGTCATTTTTCATTTGGGGTTTTTCAGAGTCAGTAGAAAGGCCTCTTTAGTGTCCTAAGTTTTCATAACTGTGACCTTAACTGCCTAAGCTGTTAGTGTCTTAACGACCGTTACACAGGAGCATGTTCATTAATTGTTTATGGGTCATTGAACAAGCATGGGAAACCGTGTTTAAACCATTTACAATGAAGATCTGTGAAGTTATTTGGATTTTTACAAATTATCTTTGAAAGAAAGGGTCCTGAAAAAGGAACACTTATTTTTTGCTGAGTTTAAATCAATTTCTTCACAATACCCCAAAGCGAAAACTTTGTCATTTTTTTGCACATTTATTTAAAAAAATAAAAAACTGAAGTATGTTTGATCGGGATAAGTATTCAGACCCTTTGCTATGAGACTCGAAAATAGAACTCAGGTGCATCCTGTTTCCATTGATCATCCTCTAATTTTTTACCCCCCAATTTTGTGGTATCCAATTGGTAGTGGTTACAGTCTTGTCTCATCGCTGCAACTCCCGTACGGACTCGGGAGAGGCGAAGGTCGAGAGCCATGCGTCCCCCGAAACACAACCCAACCAAGCCACACTGCTTCTTGACACAATGCCTATCCAACCCGGAAGCCAGCCGCACCAATGTGTCGGAGGAAACACCGTAGACCTGGCGACCTGGTCAGCGTGAACTGTGCCCGGCCCGCCACAGGAGTTCCTAGTGCGCGATAAGACAAGGATATCCCTGCCAGCCAAACCATCCCTAACCATCCCTAACTTGTCTCATCGCTGCAACTCCCGTACGGACTCGGGAGAGGCGAAGGTCGAGAGCCATGCGTCCCCCGAAACACAACCCAACCAAGCCGCACTGCTTCTTGACACAATGCCTATCCAACCCGGAAGCTAGCCGCACCAATGTGTCGGAGGAAACACCGTACACCTGACGACCTGGTCAGTGTGAACTGTGCCCGCCACAGGAGTTCCTAGTGCACGATAAGACAAGGATATCCCTGCCAGCCAAACCATCCCTAACCCGGACGACGCTGGGCCAATTGTGCGCCGCCCCATGGGTGACAGAGCCTGGGCTCGAACCCATGTGGTGGCACAGCTAGCACTGCCTTAGACCACTGCACCACCTGGAAGGCCCCTTGTTTCTACGACTTGAGTCCACCTGTGGTAAATTCAATTGATTGGACATGATTTGAAAAGGCACACCCCTGTCTATATAAGGTCCCACAGTTGACTGTGCATATCAGAGCAAAAAGCAAGCCATGAGGTTGAAGGAATTGTCCATAGAGCTCCGAGGCAGAATTGTCGAGGAACAGATCTGGGGAAGGGTACCAAAAAATGTCTGCAGCATTTACAGTCCCCAAGAACACAGTGGCCTCCATCATTCTTAAATGGAAGAGGTTTGGAACCACCAAGACTCTTTCTAGACCTCGCCGCCCAGCCAAACTGAACAACCATGGAAGAACGGCCTTTGTCAGACAGGTGACCAAGAACCCGATGGTCACCGACAGAGCTCTAGAGTTCCTCTGTGGAGATGGGAGAACCTTCCAGAAGGACAACCATCTCTGCAGCACTGCACCAACTAGGCCTTTATGGTAGTGGCCAGACAGAAGCCACTCTTCAGTAAAAGGCACGACAGCCCGCTTGGAGTTTGCCAAAAGGCACCTCAAGACTCTCAGACCATGAGAAACAAGATTCTCTGGTCTGGTGAAACCAAGATTGAACTCTTTGACCTGAATGCAAAGCGTCACGGCTGGAGGAAACCTGGCACCATCCCTACGGTGAAGCATGGTGGTGGCAGCATCTTGCTGTGTGGATGTTTTTCAGTGGCAGGGACTGGGAGACTAGTCAGGATCGAGGCAAAGATGAACGGAGCAAAGTACAGAGAGATCCTTGATGAAAACCTGCCCCAGAGCGCTCAGGACCTCAGACTGACCTTCCAACAAGACAACAATCCTAAACACACAGTGAAGACAATACAGGAGAGGCTTCAGGACAAGTCTCTGAAAGTCCTTGAGTGGCTCAGCCAGAGCCCGGACTTGAACCCGATCGAACATCTCTGGAGAGACCTGAAAATAGCTGTGCAGCAACGCTCCCCATCAAACCTGATAGAGCTTGAGAGGATCTGCAGAGAAGAATGGGAGAAACTCCCCAAATACAGATGTGGCAAGCTTGTAGTGTCATACCCAAGAAGACTCGAGGCTGTAATCACTACCAAAGGTGATTCAACAAAGGACTGAGTAAAAGTCTGAATACTTATGTAAATGTGATATTTCCGTTTTTTTTATCTTCATAAATTTCTAAAAGCCAGTTTTTGCATTGTCATTATAGGTATTGTGTGTAGATTGAGGAGATAAAAAACTAATCAATTTTAGAATGTGGAAAAAGTCAAGGGGTCTGAATACTTTCCGAAGGCACTGTATATGGTAAAGAAATTCACAAATCAAGTCTTAATTTAGAGATGTATTTTGAAAAAAGACCATGCACTGCATTCAATCATTCACTAAAGACCAAAAAGTGATTGAGGAAATTGCATATGAATAGTGGAATATACAGTACTCCCAGGTGTGTGTACAACATTATTTATTTTTATTTAATTTTTTATTTTACCTTTATTTAACTAGGCAAGTCAGTTAAGAACAAATTCTTATTTTCAATGACGGCCTAGGAACAGTGGGTTAACTGCCTGTTCAGGGGCAGAATGACAGATTTGTACCTTGTCAGCTCGGGGGTATGAACTTGCAACCTTCCGGTTACTAGGCCAACGCTCTGACCACTAGGCTACCCTGCCGTTATGCTGGGCCTTCCAATAGAATACAGTTCCACATCAAGTAGTTCAGCACTTGTACAGCACACTTAACTTGGGCCACTCATTTGGGTTTCATGAGAAATATGAAAAGTAGCATAAATAACTTCAAACCAGTAAGTAGCATGAACCTTGAACCCAAAAGAATCAACAGGCATTATCCGCAATCACTACAAACCAGCAAAAATAAATTCACCAATTTCCACCAATAAACTGAGTTATTTTCAGAACAGTGCTTCACTTGAAATGGCATTAATCTAAATGACATTTTAAACAATCTTTAAATTCTTATGCAATTTTCCAAAAACAAATCCAAACTAAAAAAGCTTTTTCACAAGGTTTTTCAACAACAAATGTTGATTTTTGTTACTTATCATAAGGGCACGCATCTCCTTCCTTCAAGAATTAAGACAGCAAACCTTCATATAGGGAGCAACGTTCCAGAAAAGAAACTTAATTTGGAATATTTCACTGTTGTTTTAAAGCAATGTGTTGGTAAAGCAATAAATGTGATGGTAGGTTATTATGTTTGAGGGCTAGTGCCTTTACAGT
Organism: Oncorhynchus tshawytscha; assembly: GCF_018296145.1. Classification (NCBI taxonomy): domain Eukaryota; kingdom Metazoa; phylum Chordata; class Actinopteri; order Salmoniformes; family Salmonidae; genus Oncorhynchus; species Oncorhynchus tshawytscha. The sequence continues at coordinate 53,548,531 of NC_056438.1, read as the reverse complement.
GTGCACTTTGCTGAAGCGGATGTTTGCGGTCATTACAATGCTGTTGTGGGATAGGATCTTAACTCAAGCTCTTCAACTCCCTCTTGTCTTAATGGCCCAGTGCAGTCCAACATTTTCCTCTGCTTTATATACAATCCCACACTATGAGGTTGGAATAATCTTGTGAAATTGTGAAAATGATAATGCCCCTTTAGTGTATGAGCTGTTTGAAAAGACCACCTAAAACTTCAGAGTGATTTGGTGGGATGGTGTTTTGGCCTGCCTGGTGAAATCACCAGGTGGTAAATTAGTTAATAGACCAATAAGAAAGAGTTTCATATCTCTCTGCCAATAACAGATAGTTTTCCGTTTTCCCCTTCCCCACTCCAACAGTCCCTGCAAAAATATTGCTTGAGAAATTCCTAAGAAGCGATTTTTGTTTTTTTGTTGACCATTTTAATTGAAAACAATCACAGTAGCTAGGTTTCCATCCAATTGGCGACAGATTTTCATGAAAATATTCTAAAAATCTGCATAAAGAAAATATGCGTATTTTCCCACCAGTGGTGTTTCCACCAAACTGACTTGTTGCGGATAAAGGTCAGTGAGTGATGTAGTGCACACAACATGTACTTTGTTGCTTATGTTTTCATGTACCGAATCAAAATTCAAAACGTTCAATGTGTTTCCATCGCATTTTCAACTCTACAGATTGTGACAAAACTAACTGTTGTTTTAAATAGCAAACGTGCCTACTCTGGTCTTGGTATGTGCGCGCTAGCCAACAGCTCGCAGATGCAGTGCAGGTAGGATCTGCGTGTCGGTTAGTCTACATGATGTGCTTATTATGAATAAGAGAGAGAATCTTTTTATTTGTCAAACGGCAGTCAAGCATCGATCATCATGTCACCAGAATAAGACCCTCTACATTTATTGGAAAGGAAGGTCAAGCTCATCACTGTGCACTTTCACCACCCTGTGAAGTTCATCGTAACGTATTTCATCCATAGCCTGATAAACTGCATCATTTCCCGAGTTGTAGTGGGAGAAGTCGAGGACCACACACACCATGTCATCGCATGACTCCAAATTTACTTTGATATGACGGTTATTATATCAATATTTACGAATAAAGGCGTTTCCACCGCCATTTCTGGCATAATTAATTTTACCGACACAAAAAGATCCCACCATGTCAAAAGAACAAATTATCTGTGGCATTTAGAAAATTGTACCGGAAACCTCCTATTTCCACCACAACGATTGTGATTATTATTATTTTTTTTTATGCAGTATGACTTTACTCACATAAAAACTGTGAATGGAAACATGGTTAGTAAGGTATTGTTAACTAGAAATCGTTAACTAGAAATTATTTGATATTCAGATAAAAACAACTGCATTGGACCTTTAAGACTTGGAGGACATGTACATGGATGTATTTCACACACAGGAAGCAGCGTTGCTCCTTGGGTCTCGGTGTATGTTTCTGTATAATAGCATTAGACTGTCACCAGAGGCAGAAACAGTCAACCTCTTGTCAATCATGCAGTAAAAGACAACAAAACACAATGAATACCAAAGCTTGGATACAACCTGAAGCATTCCCACACTAATGCCAACCAGATAGAGGGGTGAATGATCATGACTGAGAAAAGTATAGGACCAGGCCCTTTTCCCATCAGGAATGATCCATTGGCTCCAGGGCGTTGGTATGCTCTGCATCCTGGCTATCCATTTCCTCCAGCTCCTCTGACCCTGCATCCTTTCCATCAGGCTTGTTCCCTGCCTCCACTGATGTGCCATGAGCACCAGCAGTAGATACATCCATAGAAGAGGCCTCCTTTACGCCTGCCCCTGGGGCAGATTGGGAAGCACTCATCTTAGCCCCACTTGTCCTCTCTGCAGGGCCCCCAATGCCTGCCCCTGCATTGCTCTGCTCCCTCAGGTGCCTGTCCATGGAGGCCTGGATGGATGAGACCATCTCCTGTAGTTTTTTCCTCTGTTCTTCGATCATACTAGGGTCCAGGTGTCGGCTGTCTTTCATGGTGACAAAACCGGGAGCCATGCGCACCAACTCCTTGGTCGCGTCCTCTGAGATGTCAGACAGGTCAGGTCCCTTGGAGGCGCTGGCGCTCAGGTCCACCCCGCTGCTGTGCTGCCTGGTGATGGGCTTGTGTTCAGGGGGAGAGCCACCTGGGGCGCTGCCCAGGGAGTGGCCCTTACCCTGGAAGGCGTTGACACTTTGGAGCTGCTCCTTCTTACGCACCACACCTCCACTCCCGAGCCTCAGCAGGCTGTGAGAGGGGCTTCCCTCGCGACTCCTGGAGGCAGCTTCAGAGCGGAGCTGCACCAGGGCCTCCTTGACGAGGTCCTCCACGTCAGGGCCCACGGGAAAGTGTCCCGCTGCATCCACACACAGCTCCAGACGCTCCTCTGCTGCGTTGTAAACAAACGTCTTTCCAGTCAGGTGTGGGAGGGTGCAGTGCTTGCCATCCATCAGGCCTGCAGATGAGACAAGAGCCATAATATATGGTCATAAACACAGATCAGTACATATTAGATACAAAGTTGAATATACCGTAGCTGTCATTTAAGTTACACAAATTGCTAAGAGGATAAAGCCTATAACAGAAAACATGACTACATACCCATATCTTTCTTCACAATGTTGTAGAAAACTCCACCTTGGTGGAATAAGTGAGGCAGTTTTTTGGCATATGACCAGACATCTTCTCCTGAATATGAATAAAACATACTGCAATTAGCATGTGAAACATTAAAATAAATGAATACAATTAAATTCCTCAGAGAAATGTGTGCTTTTCATCAAAATTCTAATTCTGTAGTAAAAAAAGTAGGGCTGTGAATTGCCGATACGATATATATTACGATTCTTATGTATTGAGATTCGACAAGAGACAGACATGAGGAAAACGAGTTTTGGTAATGGAAATAAGGCTGAAAACAAATTGTCTCCCAATTTAAAAAGAAGATGGAGAACAAGCTATGAAGGAAATACTGGAGTTTAGGTGAAGGTACAGCCAATTAGCGCAAATAAACTAGCGATTTTTCCCCTTGATCACAAAAAAAATGGGTAGGGCGGGGTGGATATCAAATCTAGCAACTTCTCTCTGCCTGAGGCTGCATGTGTTTCAATGAATACCGAATGCCATGTTGGTGATGTAGGCTACACAGAAAGCACTTGGAGTAGATTTAAATTATAATTTCAACTGGAAAAAAAGTCATTATCCACAAAGATTGAGCCTTGATCCATCCATGACAAGCCCACCCAGTCACTCAATACCTCTATTAGGCCACTTTGTCATTCATCCTGCTTCTTGTAACCAATCCAAGAACAGCATGCCCTTATGCTGTGTAAAGCTACTGTCTGTGCCACCTATATACTACCCTCTCACTCCTATCACATTCAGTTGCTGGCCTTATATTTACTGAAGGGATGATCTAAGGCATGACGCTTCTAAGACTAGATAACTAATTGCCTGGAACTATTGGCCTAGTCTAAAAAGATGAATCAACAAACAAGTTCTCCATCTACCAGAAGTCATTTTTGACTTTTTGTAATGACATCACAGCAGTGTTCTGCTTAACTCCTCTGTCACTTACGGGTTGCGAGATCGTGTCTTTCTTTTGTAGCAGTAAATAATGACAGCCTAACTATTGACTTGAATACTAAAGCCTTTCCGCACCCTTCCCTTTTCTTACCCATTAAGGTTGCTAGGAGACAGAGGGAGGACATCTCAAGGTCAATGTTGTCCTGCAGCTCTCTGCTAGTATTCATTCTGCTGGAAGTCACTGGATCATCACTCTTCACAGAGAGGAGGGAATGCAGGGTTGAATGGGAACTGGAAGCACTTGGGGCGGATGCCTTGCGGTCCTCTGGACCTCTCAGGATCTCCACAGTCACCCTGTCCCCGTGTTGGAGAGCCACCGGTTCATTCTCTGCTCCATCCTTGGGAGGGAAAAGTTCTTTGGGTGGGAATCCATGTCGGATACATTGCTGGGCTGGAGGCATGGTGAACTCATTAGCAATGCTCCTCTGGAGCTCAGAGAAGGTGGTCTGAGCCTGTAGAGTGAGCATGGCCTGCCGCCCATCGCTAGTGGTGACACGGATCTTCTTCTCCTTGCTGGAAGTGGGGGAGAAGGAGGATTTGGTGGGTGTGGCTGGGGAGGAGGAATGTTCCTGAGCAGCACTTGGGGAGGGTGGCCTGCCCTGTCCCTTCTGCTCCTGCTTCAGTCGATCCGTCCTCCTCTTCTGGGTCACTAGGGCCTGCTCGCTGATGCTCTGCTGAAGGCTCCGCTCTGCCTTACTCACTGTAAGCTCCTCTTTGTGAATGGTCTTTGATTTCTGCCCAGTTAGTATGATCTTAGTCGGTGGCTGTTTGTCAACAGCCTGCTGGGTTTCCACCACGTCTGTGAGCCTCTGAGCATGCGCCCCGTCAATGGAGACTGGGTTATACTCGTCTGGGTTCTTCTTGGCAGTGTGATGTAAAATGGTGTTCACCACTTTCTGCACTAGGAGCTCACTGCCAAACTCCCCAGGGAAATGCTTGGTGACCAGTTTCATGGCGACATCATACACGTTGCTGTTCAGGTCCACATTAACCTCATACTGGAACCAGTACACAGTCTCCCGCACAACCCGCCCACCCCACTCCAGAGTGATGGGGAAAGCCTCTGGCAGATTGTCGTATTCCTTTCCCTCCCAGTAGTGCTTAAAGCCGCAGCCACATTTGCCCCCCTGGGAACGGGTGTTGGTTCTGTCTCCATCCAGATACACCACAGAGCCGTTGCCATGGATGTGGCGCACGGAGGTGCCGTGGCACCAGTTGCATGTGTTCAAAGAGCTCAGCTTGTAGTCAGGAATGAGGATGTCCCTCTCAGGGTCGTAACAGCAGACAACCTTGTTCAGCGGGAAGCTGTAGTTCTTGTCAGGTCTGAGCTTCCCGTGGGTGGATTTAGCCAGGTTGTAAAGCTTACCACCTGGAGCCAGCCACTCAGGTAGAACATGAAGCTCAGAGAGTGCATTGCAGATCAGACAGCGATGTAGCCGGTTTTCCATGACTGATTTCCTGGCAGCCTCCGTCACCTCTTCGGGTTGGACGCCGATCACACCGGTCCGTCTGTAAACGTACTGATGCACATCTGCCACCAGGGAGGGGTGGATTCCATGCTTCTCCATGAAGATCTCCTCCATGGCATTGACCAGTCTCATCACATACTTGTCTTGTAAGCTCCTGTCTCCCCCGATGACACAGCTCCCATCTTGTTCCAGCTTTATATACTTCTTGATGAGCTCCTGTGGCACTCCCCATGCCTTGGGGAGAAGCCTCGGTGGCAGCTTGGGGAGAAGGGTGTTCTTTATCCCGACGAGGGGGATGTAGTGGTTACGCCCTGAGCTACTCCAGGCGATGCATATAGGCTTGTTAAACTTCCCGTCTTTTCCTTTGCACTGCTCTTCCGGCACAAGCCCAGGGAGAAAACTTGCAGAGTAATCCCCAGAGCTCCTCATTCCACTCAGTGAATCTAACAAGATTATGGGGCGGTGCAACACATTGGCCAAGCCGAATATGTGAATGTTCCGAAGTCCCAGTGGCACACCCTCCGGTGGGATAAACAGGGGGTCACATTCATTGATGATGTCCTCCCATTCGGCTGCATCAATAAAATCCTGAAAGAGTGCCTTGTAGCGATCCAAGTTTTGTTTGAAATGTTGTTTCAAATTCTCTCTCAAGGCATGCCAGAACAGTTCTCTGCCTACCAGGGCCCTGGACACAGCATGAACAAGACAATGTCCATCTCCATCCACATGAACAGGAATGAGGCATTCTTTGTTGCTGTTTGCTTTCTTCATCTCCTCCAAAGTGTCGTGAAGGTATATCAGGCTCCCGGATCGGTCCTTGCCATAGCCAACCGTAGATACATGCTCCTGTTCAATTAGAAACGCCCTGTCTCCTAGAAGTGAACAGTCGAACATTTCTCCTTGATTCATTTCCCGCAGCAGTTTCGCTTTTCCCGTCTGCTTATCCATTCCATACCTTGTGAGAATAGGAGAAAGGAGCTTGCAATGGTAGTTGGAAAGCCCCATCACTTTCACCAGCTCTGTTCCCTTTTTCGGTGCACCAGTGACACCGAGTAAGGCATTTCTTAACAAATTGTGAAGCACAACGTCTGGATCAGTTACTTCTTCCACATTTAAAAGATTATTCTGTTCGTGGCGTTGGCCACACTCTGTGCATTCAATGCTAATCGAACCGTAAGCAGGGAAGAATAGCCTCGCCTGGCATTTCGGGTCTGGGCAGGTACCGGACAAAATACGCTTGTCCTTTTTCTTGGAGCCCTGTAGCAACGACATTCTGGCGAATAAAACTATACTATGTATTGATCCTACAAGACCATAATGGTTTAACCACCAAATAACTGCCTAGCAATCCCGCTTTGACTCAAGTACTAAGCTAGTATTTGCCAGAATAACAACCGATAACAACACGGAAGCGATTGTTTTTTCTCTCCATGAACGAGCGACTAGCGTTTCGTCAGCAACATTAAAAAGGGTACTTCCGGGTCATGTAATTTCAGCAATTTTCAAAATAAAAGGTCCCCACATAATAGTAGAAATGTTTAATTTATTCATGATAATGAAAAATTATTGTCGAAACATTAACAATGAGTCAATGTTCATAATTAAATGACATTTGCATTAGAAAACTATTCTAGGTGCCGAAGTAAAAGTGGGGTTGGGATTACCCAGTAGGGTCTGTTGATGGTGTTATTTCATGGGGACTGAGGTCTATGCCCAGCAAAACTTTCTACTCCACCCACTCCAGTATACTCACGAGAGTGCGTAGAACACAAAACAGCCAATCGCCTCCTCAAGCCTCTTCCTTCAAGTAAACGGATGAGACCCAGGACAGCAAGACTTGGTCACATTTGATTTGATTTGATCAGCACCTTCTCTGAGGCTATGAGGTCGATGAACTCATGTTGAGTCTAAATCATACTTCCACACTGTTGTACTGTCACTTTAACTCTCTGCTGACTGACGAATTCAGGACTATATCTAAATGATGAAACTATAGATCAACTAATATAGCTTTCTCTTTGTTTGCTTCCAATGTGAAATAAACGCCATTCCGTACCAGACTTACACTCTTGGCTTTCCCTATAATGTGTGTGCCAAATTCCAACTGTTTACCAGGTGATTAGGAAAGAAAAGAATTGCTTAAAAGAAAAGAAACAATGTTAACAATGTGGCCAGTAGATGGGGTGTTACCTGTAAATTACCAACATTATAACTGAATTACAAAACTTCCATCAGTAAGGCTGTTCTGAATGGATCGTCACTTTTCATTCATCTATCAAACTCATAACTCACATCGCTTTCTCTCACCTTTTATACGATAATTATTATATCTGTCTTTGAGGAGCATTTCAAGCATTTTGGCTAGACAAATACCATTTATTTTTTGAGGCTGTATCCTAGTAAGATCCTGCTGCTATAAGTATCACCCAAATTATGGCTATAGCCTATCAACGGTTATCACAGAGTTTAACCGCGCTTTTCTTCAACCTACCCTGATCACAATTCAGCAAAATGTTTTCATCTTGGACTTGTGAGTTCAGGTTTCTGTGGTTGTGTGACATATAATTGCCTCATAAAATAGCTCTGTGCTCACTAGGAAAAGGTAGATTCTAGTGAATAGACTGGACCCTGGTTTTCTGGACACACAATCAATTGTTTTGCCTGTACAGTGTTATATTTGTACCGTAGTGTCCAGTGGCTCCATTTTAAGCTGTTTGACCACAGTAAAAGTCCAGCAACACTTCCTGACCTTGTTCAAACTCACCTGATTTGTATTCTAAGGACTGTAGTGAGTAGACTGGATCCTGGTTTTATAGACACACAATTGATCGTTTTGCCTGTACAGTGTTATATTTGTACCCTATAGTGTCCAGTGGCTCCATTTTAAGCTGTTTGACCGCAGTAAAAGTCCAGCAACACTGGATATGACCTAGATTTTAAAAAATCAAACTGACCTTTTTTGTATAATAGGGACTCTGGTGAGTATGCTGGAAGATGGTTTTATGGACATACAATCCATTGTTTTCCTGTACAGTGCAATTTATTTTTGCAATACAACAAAAAATACAGTAAGACCTTTCTTAAACATTACATCTCAAAATTGCATCCTTGAACAATAACACCAGTAAATTAACAAGATTCATACAATCAAAATAACGAGTTATTTTCTTAGCTTGTCATTGTATATATATGTTTTACCAGTAGGCTAATATGTTCTTTACATTAATTTACTTAATCTCCAACCATTTCTCAATGTGCCCCACCTTATAAAATTCTTTATCTTATACAAAGTAGTAATAGTCTTGAGCTTTTCCCACCATGTAGTAAAAAAAAATGTCGCATCATCTTAACATTATGCACCTTGAAAAGCTGCAAAAATGATTGATTTTGTATCATACACATAGCGTTTAAAGGCAGACTTTTAATTTGAAGGTAAAATCTGAAAACCTGAAGTCTCAATGCTGCTGCCCTGTCTCTGTTGAGCGTCTGTGGCGAAACGTAGTTTTCCATGGGTTGTGGTACATATAGTTTTCTAAACTGTGCTAGTTGCGTTTATCTTTTGATATGAGTCCAAACCAGGACACATATAATAATTTAATCAATACTAAGCTAGATTTATTATCTTATTGTGTCAAGTAACTATGCCTATTACAGTCAGATTTGGATAAATTAGTTGTTTATTTGGCTTAAAATTTACTACAAGTACCATGATGCGTTTTGGTTTTGCACAAATCAACCTAATTTATTTATTTACCTGGATATGTTTTACATTTATACACTTCTAGAACAGAGTATGTGCAATACAAGTGTGTGCTAACGAATCTCTAACGTTCCTGTGTCAAAAGATTAACGGTACATGCATGAGGAGACAGCAACATATAAGGAGTCATTATATGTTGGCAACATTAGCTAGTATTAGCCACTAGCTAACTACATTGTAAGTCTTCCCAAATTCGAGAAACATTTTGTTGTAATCAATGTCAATATATATTTTATTTGGCTTTACTGCTATTAGCCCATACAAACGCATTGAATAATAGGTTCACCACATGGAACAACAGCTAGTCCCCCCCAGAAATATCTAACGTAAGTTATTCTTTCCATAATAGTTTGTAGGCCAAACCGTTTGGACGCTACATACGATTTTGTTAGAAGACCGATTTTCGGGATGTCTCATGGCCTGACAAAAACCGCTTTACCGCTGTCAACTTTCACCGCAGATATGACATAGGTGGAGGATAACAGATCTCTACTTTAAATGGACGGATTTTGATGTGGATTTTGCATTATGCTAATTCGATTTTCACAGGGACGCGGACATCGAGGTGCATGTACACTAGATAGTGGTAAATTGGCGAGTGATGTTTAGGCCGCCCATTGTAACTCGCTTGCGGACGTGCTGGCAGCATATGGCAGCCTTCTCGATTGTTCGTTAAGAATTCAGCATAGCAAGTTTGTTTGAAGGTCTTGTTATTAAATGGGTACATAGTTCAATAGTAATATCCTCTAAAACGCTCTGGTGACAAACAAAATTTGCTGCCCTGTTTCCAATTGTCCACATGGCTGGGATAACCTTATTCATTTAAAAAATATATATTTCGAAAATGTTTAAAAATATATATGTATTATTAGCTAACTAGCTACAGTGTACACTGTAAAAAAAAAACTCCAAATGCATTCGTAGGTAGGCAGCTAACGCCATGGAGAAGGGTAAAAGGATAGCAGCCCCAACTGTCAAGGTGAGAGAATAGGCTATTCTGGATAGGGCAGGTAGTTTTGTGTAGTTCCTTTCCCTAGAAGTGAGGATGGAGATAATAGTAACAATATTCAGTGCGGTGTAATTTGACTATAATAAAGTCTGTTTCTTGTGAGTTTTTCTGTCCTCAGATAAAGAGAGTTACAGTATGAAAGCCTGTCTACATATTAAGAGGTCCCAATGAAGAGCAGTGGTTCTCAGTCCTGGTCCTGGGGACTTAAAGGGGTGCACATTTTTGTGCACACACAGATTCCTGTTGTACACTGTGTCTTTAACTACCTTATTTTCTCAATAAGTCTCTCTTCTTCATTTCATCCCCCCCTGATCCAAGGTCAGTTTTGCATTTCACCTCATGATTATTATGATGACTAACAATGTAATAATAAAAAATAAAACCAGGCTTAAACATGCTATCTCTCTCCATCTGTCTCTTGTCTGCAGATATGTTTTGATGTGAAAGAGGATGCCAACCCCCCAGTCCCATCATCGCCCTCACCCGCTTTTAAGATAACCTTCGGGCTGATGAAACACTATTATGTAATTGTGATAAACTGAGAGAATATTTGGGTTGCACTGTGATTCAGTAATCATATGCTGCCTTCCCTGCTCCTATGTTCTTACCTCTTTCCCTTTCTGTCTTTTACACCTCTCTCGCCACCAACTCTTCCTGTTTTTATAATGCACAACAGATGTGCAGTGAAGTACAGATTGAACTTGTATTTATAATATTACAATTATAATATTTATAATGCATGTATTTATAACACTTGGATAATAAACTATCAATAAAGTGTTTCACATTCTCTACTGGTTGAAATGTAGTCTCTCATTTGATGAAATACTACACCTATCCTGTGTTTATCAGATCAATACAGATGAAGGGCATTAGATATTGAGATGAACCAAGGACCAAGATTTCAACACTGTTGAAGTGTATAATTGTAATCATTCAAAGACTGGAATTTGATACTCCTGGTATTGGATATGACAAAACTAATCAGATATTCATACCTGAACTGCACCTTTATTTGCCAAGGTAGAGTACATTTTCAGTGAATATATTAAATGTACAGGCTACGATGTGGGATCTCATGCATGGTAATAACTACGTGTATACGACTTGCATCCTTGGCACAAAGTTATATTATATTCTACTCAATCCATAGGCTTCATCAATGTCATTCAGACTGTTTTGAAGTTGACACAACTGGCTATGATAGCTGAGGTTCATGGCTAGGTTCTGAACTAATATTGTATACCAAACGTTTGTGTCCATACACAGATCGGCTAGATAGCTAGCTACACATCCATAGGCATACAGGTATTTTTATACTCCACTGCACAATAAGCAAGAACATAGCTATCTACATTATTTCATCTATCTGCAAGCTTACATAATTGTACATTCAATTTGCAGTAACTGCTTTAGCTAGCTAGATTATTACATCCATTGTTTCACAAGATGACACCCTGGTTTGCTGGTTGTTTCAGGAGTCCCTAAAACATTAAAGAACCAGAATTACAATTTCAGACTCATGTCAATACACCCATAAAGCTAGTCAGCTAGCTCGCTAAATCGCGATTTTCATAAATTAACTTAATGATTATAAATATGCATACTCGTTTGTCTCTACATTAACTAACATATTCCTGTCAACCTTACATTTTTGCATGATTTGTTATGACGTTATAATCACTGACGTTTGCTTCCTTCCCAGTATTTCTGTCAGCCCTTTAAATTTGAGGTGTCCAAATATCTTAGAAAATATGGTAGTAATCTTGCTAAGACCAGAAGAGCTGAGGAGGAAAAGGTGATCATTAAGATAACTTCCCTTTCTCAGAGGTCCCCAGCTGACCTCTTGGGGGAGGAGAAGATGGAACTAATTGAGTTACAAAATAAACTGGATAATATATATAAATTAAAAGCAGAAGGAGCCTTTATTAGATCTAGGAAAAAATGGATTGAGGAGGGAGAACAGAACTCATTGAGAAATTTCACTCTAAAAATAACACTATCCATAAATTAAACATTGATGGTGTTATTACAGATGACCAAAAATGAATTGCTAAATACTGCAGCAATTTTTACAGAAAATTGTAAAGCTCTACGTACTGTCAGGAATCCACAGATATGTTTTTTAACTCACTGAATAATGCTCACTCTATCAGTGATATAGAATCTAAACAGTGTGATGAACCCATCAAAGTTGAAGAGATTATAGAGTCTATCAAACATCTAAAGAACAATAAATCACCAGGTGTTGATGGAATTACATCAGAATTTTACAAATTATTTTCTGAACAAGTAGCTCCCTTCCTATTTGAAGTCTTTTTAGAGAGTATTAAAAACAATGTTCTCCCTCCTACAATGAGTCAGGGGTTAATAACACTGATACCTAAGCCTAAAAAGAAGTGCTGCTCATCGATAACTGGCGTCCAATTTGTCTTCTTAATAATGACTATAAGATATTAGCCTCACTACTTGCAAAAAGAATTAAAGAAGTCCTGGATGCAATCATTGATGAAACACAGTCTGGCTTCATGAGGAACAGACATATTTCTAACAATGTCAGACTAGTATTAGACGTACTTGACTACTCAGACCTAATAACTGAGGATAGCTTCATATTATTTTTAGATTTTTATAAAGCATTTGACACAGTAGAGCATCAGTTTCTCTTCCACTCCCTTGAGAGACTTGGCTTTGGGGATTTTTTCTGTAAGGCTATTAAGACTCTCTATGCAAATGGTAACAGCTCTATCAAATTTAAATATGGCACCTCACCTAGATTTGAGTTAAAGAGAGGAATTAGGCAAGGTTGTCCTATCTCTCCGTACCTGTTTTTATTAATCACCCAACTTCTTGCAAATTCTTTAAATAATAGTCCTGTACAAGGTATTTCCATAGCTGGTAAAGAAATTATTATAAGCCAGCTGGCTGACGATACTACACTTTTTCTGAAAGACGCTAACCAAATTCCCATATCGATCAATGTGATACAATCCTTTTCCATGGTCTATATCTTAACATTAAGAAATGTGAACTCATGGCTGTCAAAGATTGTGTGACACCTTCATATTATGGTATTCCAGTAAAAGAAGAACTTACATATTTAGGCATAACCTTTACAAAGGATCAGAAGTCTAGAGGCTTACTAAATTTTAACCCTCTTATTAAAAAAACCCAGAAGAAACTAAATCAATGGCTACAGAGGGACTTATCTTTAAAAGGTAGAGTCCTAATAACCAAGGCTGAAGGTATCTCTAGACTAACATATGGTGCTCTATCTTTATATCTTGACCGTAAAATAAGCAAGGAGATAGACCAGATGCTTTTCAACTTTCTTTGGAGAAACCGTACCCATTACATTAGGAAAACTGTTGTAATGAACACTTATGAGAATGGTGGACTGAATTTTCTGGATTTTACTACTTTAAATAATACTTTCAAGATCAATTGGATAAAACACTTCCTAAGAAGACCCACTTCTATCTGGAATTTTATTCCTCATCATGTCTTCTCTACTTTTGGTGGCCTTAACTTCATGTTGTTTTGCAATTATAATATTGACAAAGTTCCAGTGAAACTTTCTGCTTTTCATCGGCAGGTTTTCTTGTCATGGTCCTTAATTTATAAACACAATTTTTCTCCACACAGATATTATATATGGAATAATCGGGATATATTGTATAAAAATACCTCTCTGTTTTTAGAATATTGGTTCAGAAATAATATCCTATTGGTGAGCCAACTGGTAAATGCAGAGGGTCTTTTACTCAGTTATAAAGAATTCTTATCACTTTACAAGGTCCCTGTAACACCCAAAGAGTTTGCAATTGTTTTAGATGCCATTCCCTCAGGTGTTGCTATGTTATTCAGGAACATGTCAAGACCTGACCCTCAGAGCCTACCTTCTATTGACCCTGTTGACTCATCAGTAGGAAAGATTTGTTTCTCTTTTGGTCCATTCAACAACAGAGCGATACGATCCTTGTTTCAGCAGGATGTTGTATCTATACCTTATGTCATGCCTTATTGGAATGGATTTATTGATAATATCTGTTGGAAAAAAAGTTTGGATGTTGCCACACACATACCTACTTGTTAACAAAATTAAGGAAATTTCCTTTAAAATTATTCATAAATATTATCCTGCCAACCACTATATGAAGAAGTTATGAAGAAGAAGGATGAAGGAAAACATCAACTCCAATTGCTCCTTTTGTAATGACCACCCAGAAACAGTTGTGCATCTTTTTTGGCATTGTATGCATGTAAGAAAACTGTGGCAAGACATCAGTAGGTTTATAATTGAACACATTTATGAAGATTTTACACTATTGTGGAGAGATGTACTGTTTGAGATGTACTGTTTGGATTCTTTACATACAATAGAAATAAGCGGAATCATTTTTATGTAATTAATTTCATTATTCTTTTGGCCAAATAGAAAACCACATTTTCGTACCCTACAAAAAGAAATTGAACTGTATTTTAAGACGGTTAAATGCTCTACTAACAAAAAAGCTGTTAGAATTGTAAGTATATGCATGTCCCTTAAGTTAAGGTCCTTGTGTAATTGTAGTGTGATATTGTACCCCCCTAGCGCAATTGTCCATTGTTTGTAATTGTTTGTATGCTTGTGTTCCCTCATGTGCTTTATGTATTGATTTGTTGTTAATAAAAAAATTTATAAAAATATTTAAAAAATTCTGTCAGCCATCTTCCCTGAAGAAAGTCTCCATCATTGGGTCGCACAGCGTCAAATTCTTCTGGGAACCACTCTGATTGGTCATCGCCCAGCGGTCACCGCTGGTGATTTGCATAAAGTTGGGAAAATGTTATCTTTTTCACCGACTCCCACGCAACTTTCGCACCTCCCAAAGGTCCCCCGCCCTCTCCACTGCTCACTGCTTTGCTTTCATTGAAATGAATGGTATGCGGTGTATCACCGCACAGCAACCTATGCTAGTGTATCATGAGGGGTGAATTTGTCAAATTGATTGATAGCGGGGGCGCAAGATCGCGCAGAAGACCACAGTGGTCAAGTGAATACTTTTTTCCGTCACTTGCAGTGCTGCTGGTTAGTACTTGCAGTGCTGCTGACAAGATACTCTGAAAATATTGAAGAATATTTAGGACCATCAGTTCTCTATGAAAGAACCAGTGAAAACTAAAGACAGCAAAGTGCGCACTTGCACTTGGAAAGAATCTGGCAGATATAAACAATTCATATTTTAGAAGGTTGGTGCTGGGTGGTGGCGAGCTAAATTTACGGTGCTAACGTGCTACTGTAGCTACCTGGCTGTTGCTACTTAGTTGGCATCTGTGGCCTTGTAGTTTAAGCTAGCTAACTGAGTAGCAAAAGTTCGCAAGTCCAGTAGCTATCGTGGTTGCACAAATGGTGAGTACTGTTCATGCCATTTTAATATAGAAAACCAACTCCGCAACAGGCTTCCATCTATGCCTGTCTCGCATGCATTTGTCGTTGATTTGTTTTAGCTAGCTAACTTTAGCCGGCTTACGCATTAGGTTAACGTTAACTATAGACAACTAACGTTCGCTAATTTAGTTTATAAAAATTCTAACCAATTCGTGTAACATCATTTACGTAGCTTGCTTGTTTGCTAGGTAAGATATGGCCTAAATGCTAGCTAGGTAACGTTACATAGCTAAGATTATTTTTGTGTTCAGTGGTTGCTTGACAACCGAAATTAAAGAGACAGCGGGCCATTTCTGGCGAGCTGGGTAGTAAGATAGCTATCATACTTTGCCAGCAATATGATCTGATGATATTACAACAGCATAACTAGATACATTTAGTGAAATATGACCAAAGTTAAACTGTCTGTAGTCAATCCTAGACTTGTTGAGGCTGTTTTGTCGAGTCCAAAATGCTGCTACTAGCTAACGTTAGCTACCTAGCTAAATGTTTACAATTAATGACATTGCTTACTAACGTAAACAACATCACTATTTAACTATTTCATTGACGTTACTATTTACTAGCTAGTTAACATTATATTCTCACCCAGAAGTTCTTAAATGGCTAGAATGTAAATGTTATACTGTTTGCAAGTACATTTGAGCTCTATTATTAGACATTGTTTAATTGTGTCACTGTCACTTTCACAGTGAGCCTGCATTATAAATGGAGATGGATAATGAACTTAAGAAATTCATCCAGCAACAGAAGGCCAGAGTAGCAGAGGATACAAAATCCACCTTACCTGGAAATAAGGGTGTGTTTCCGTGTTTATTTTTACTGTGGTGATAGAATGCTGAAAATGTTGGAACTTGGGTCGTTCCATGTCATTTCAGCAAGCCATGACACCATCATCTCAGGTTGTTCTGAAATCGTTTCTGTAGTTAGAAACAAATAAGATATGCATTATTTTGTTGAGAATAATTTGATCGCTGAGAAATTAAATAATAGATTGCTTGTCTGTCTGCCGCTAACTTTAGCAGGCTTGTAAATGTGCATGCATGCCGCACATGGCTAGTCGAACGCAGAACTCTTCATTGAGACAATGCTGAAACATCAATCCACAGGTGAGTCGGTGCCACATTTGAATTTGTGCCGAAGTCAAAATGAAAGAAAAGAAAGCTTGCAAATTCAGTAGGCTATGGTGTGAAATGGGCTTAGAAGTGAAGTCTTTATTAATGTTAATGCAGACTTTGGTGTGTTTATCAATGCTCAACCAAAAACACCTTTCTCCCCCACTTCTATCAATAAGTTCTACAAAATTATGACTGTGTGAAGTGCAAAATGCATTCTCTCATTACTAAATGTGTAATGTGATATATTTTAACATTACTATTTTTTTACACGCAACAAATTTGATTAATAAACTATTTAATCAATCATCTTCTGCAAATGAAGGGAATGATGACATAATCTTTGCAGCAGGAAGGGAATCTGATTTAATTGGTCCTCAACTCGTGGCTCAGTCATTTCATTCAGGGTAAGTGGAGTTAGCCAACCCTGGAGCAGGTTAGTTCTGAAGGATTTGTTGCCATAGAAATGTACCTTGCTAAAGGGTGTGCCCCTTTCTTTTTACCGGTTATACAGAGTTGAACTCAGTTGATCAAAGTTACCTCTCAAACTGCTCAAACTTGCTTCGGAGGATAGCCCTCTGGTCCATAGACTGCTTACAAGGTAAGAAAACCAATGTGTAATTTTTTTTAATTGGGTGAACTATCCCTTTATAATGATGGGGGATTCTTAAAAAAAAAAAAATCTAATCACCTAATAGCAGGAACAGCACCACCTATTGGTCAGATCAGGATTTAGGATGGGACATAAACCCAACAACTTCAATAACCAATTTCTTTGAATAGGCGAGACATTTTTTGGGGGGACCATTTTTTTAAATTTATTTTTTGTTGTTGTGGATTTCTCATGTCTAAGTCATCAGATGTTAGGTGCTATATTTAACAACGTTATATGAATCCTATAAATTGACAATTTGGGTGCAATCAATTAGCTTAATTTAGCAGATATTCATTTACATATCAACAAATTAATGTTGTAGGAATGCTAAACTTATATTTTTCTGTTGACAGAAATGATTTCAGAACAATCTGAGATGGTGGTGTCAAACCTCTTTCTTGTGCTTTTTGAGGTGGAATGATTCACTTGGACATGGGTGAAATGCATGCTACTTTGTGTTTGGTGACAGCTGAGCAAATTATTGCAATTTTCTGGCCTGTGGCTGGATCAACAGACAAAAGATCACAAGACCTATGATCACACACTCAAGGAAAATATCCCTCCATTTAAGTCGTTCACGGCACAAGGGAAAGGTACAGTATACACTGAGTGTACAAAACATTAAGAACACCTTCCTAATATTGAGTTGCATTCCCCCACCCCCTCCTTTTGTGCTCAGACCAGCCTTGATTTGTCGGGCCATGGACTCTACAAGGTGTCAAGCATTCCACAGGGAAGCTGGCCCATGTTGACTCCAATGCTTCCCACAGTTGTCAAGTTGGCTGGATGTCCTTTGGGTAGTAGACCATTCTTGATAGACACAGGAAACTGTTGAGAATAAAAAAACATGCAGGGTTGCAGTTATTGCCACAAACCAGTGCACCTGGCAACCATACCCCATTCAAAGCCACTTAAATATTTTTGTCTTGGCCATTCACCCTCTGAATGGCACACATACAAATCCATGTCTCAAATGTCTCAAGGCTTAAAAATCCTTCTTTGACTTGTCTCCTCACCCTCTCCTCACTGATTGAAGTGGATTTAACAAGTGACAATAAAGGGATCATAGTTTTCACCTGGATTCACTCGGTCAGTCTGTCATGGAAAAAGCAGGTTTTCATAAAGTTATGAACCCAATTTGTAAGATACTTTGTGGTAGATCTAGATCCTGACCTATGGGAAGTATTTTATTTCATGTATACCATTCGGTTTTTCAGAGGAGAGTTGTTGTCTAAGTTTACCTTTGGGTAGAGACTATGAGAGGAAGAAACAGAAGTTACATCAAGAGCTCCGTCTGGACTACAGACACTTCATGGCTCAGGTAATAATATTACCAATGTCAAAAATTATGTAGTTGTTACTTACAAATGTGTAACCTGTCAACATACATACATTGGCCATAATATTTACTTGTGTGTGATAAACGAGCCCTGGAATGGTACGAGTGCAAGGAGTCAGTGCCGTCTCCTACCAAATGTATATATTTTTAAACAATGATCTCTGCTTTGGGCTGATTTGGCCAATTTGGCCCTTAATTATAGAAAAAAAATGTGAATGCTGCTGAACCAGGCCCACCCCTTCCCCTTGGTGAGAGGAGAGCTGCTAAGGTAACCTAAGAAGTGCTATGTGTAGCCTATTTTTATATCAAGCTCTGTCAACTGAGGCCTCTTAGTTCATTCCAAATAGCCAAATCTATATATACACTTAGTATACAAAACAACAACCATTCTCTCAACGTGAGCAAGACAAAGGAGATGATTGTGGACTACAGGAAAAGGAAGGCCGAACACACCCCCATTCACATCGAGAGTTTTAAGTTCCTTGGTGTCCACATCACCAACAAACTATCACGATCCAAACACACCAAGACAGTCGTGAAGACGGCACGACAACAGCTTTTCCCCCTCAGGAGACTAAAAAGCTTTGGCATGGGTCCACAGATCCTCAAAGTTCTACACCTGCACCATCGAGAGCACCACCAATAGGTGGTGCTGTTCCTGGTTGCATTACCACCTGGGATGGCAACTGCTCAGCATCCGATCGTAAGGCGTACAGAGGGTAGTACATGCGGCCCAATACATCACTGGCGCCAAGCTTCCTGCCATCCAGGACCTGTATACTCGGCGGTCAGAGGAAGGTCCAGTCACCCAAGTCATAGACTGTTCTTTCTGCTACAGCACGGCAAGCGGTAGAGGAGCGCCAAGTCTAGGTCCAAAAGGCTCCTTAACAGCATCTACTCCCAGGCCTTAAGACTGCTGAACAATTAATCAAATGGCCACCCAGACTATTTGCATTGGCATACTGAGTGTATATTATTACAAAAGGGCTGGTAAAACAGGTCTCAGTAAATGAAGAGAATTTGCTCAAATCTTCTTCTGAAAAATAATGTAAAAAGGGTGCTTGGAACCAGAAGTTGATCTTAAACTTGTCCTTTCCCCCTCATACATACAGGAGCAGATTGCCTTTCTCAGAGCTCCTCCAGACCTCCCTGATGTTCACTGCAGCCCCAGACCCCCGGTGCACGCTAAGAGGGTCCCCTCTAGGAGAGAGACAGCCACGCTGACTGAAGGCAAGAGGGGGCTGCACAGGGGAGGACACTTCCTGGTGGAGGGCAGTGGGATGGAGGGCCTGAGGCCTGAGGATAAGTTGCTCCTTCCTAGGGAGAAGGCCAGGCTGGTGAGAGTGGACTATGACTCTGAGGAGGACCTCACAGAGGAAGATCTGGATCTTATGGAGAGGAGGAGGCTCAGACAGACGGGGTCTGAGAGAGGAGAAGAGAGGAGGCAGCTAAGAAGACACTACAAAACCGACTTCAGGTGTTTTTAAAACACTCCCTTTGTGATACAAAGCATGATGTTGCACTTACCTGTAATAGATTCAGATCTTAGCTTTGTAATGGGTTAATTGTCTCTACTGAAATGGTCTTCGCTAAATGCTTGCCTCTAGGTCTATGTTTGAAAAAGTATTGTTAACCTTCCTCTTTTGCGCAGGGACATATCAAGGCTCAGGGACAGGAGAGTTGAGCTGCCTGACGACTACACAGAGACGCGTCATTATGCAGACAGGAAGGAGACTAACGGGTCTGTTGTTCCCGATGAGGATTACTTAGAGGCACGCTGGGGGACATCATCTCTGACCCCCAAAGCCAAGTATGTCAAACTATTCGTATTGAATAACATACATTTCTAAATGATTGTGGTAATGCCAATTTGGTACAAGTGAACACGATTGTATTGTCATGGCTCTCTTTTTGTTGTGGATTTTTAACGCAGTGCATTTTCTGTACAGTAATGTACATTTCTGTGAACAACTGCAGAAATATTTAATCTAATCTGGATTAAAGTTTTAATTTTCCATTGTCAGGGACATTGGGAGGAAAAGTACAAATGAAATGGGGCTGATGTCATACTGTCATCTGTTGTGCCTGGATCATGGCTTGTTCAAGCTTCTTGTGCCAGCTATTCGTAGAGATTTAGAATCCTCTCATACAATAAAATCATATGAAATCCCCAAACCAGCCTAGCATCAGACCAAAAAACGACACTTTCACTAAAACACAGACACTTATCGCTCAGTATTTTTCTATCTGTAAAGTGTAAGTGTACTGTGAGTGCTTATTGACGTCCTATCTGCCAGGCTGCAGGTACCAGCAGGGATGAAACCCAATGGAAGATCCAGATCCTCTACCAAGAAGGACGAGCCCGAATTTGCTACCGGACTAATGATTGGTAAGACCAATTCTGTTCAGATTTTTCGTAACTAAGTTTAACTACATTAGATAATTTGTTGATATTTCTCAAAAAATGTGGTGATATGGCATGTCTGACAGGGGCTGCAGATGCAGATGCTGCCTTGCAGAGAAGGAAGGAGAGGTACAGGCAGGAGCTGCAGGAGCAGATAGCTGAACAGCAGAGGAATAAGAAAAGGTGGTTGTTCATGTTTGTCTGATCCTGCTGTATGTGAAGAAGAAAGCCTTACATTATCCATCTTAGTGAGATGAGCTACAGGGGTCTACATAGACTCTTTAGCAGCATTGTAGTCATGAGGTAGATTTGTTTATAAGGCTGCGCTTACACAGGCAGCCAAATTCTGATCTTTTGCCACTAATTGGTCTTTTGACCAATTTGATCAGATCTTTTGCCTAATAATTGGACAAGATCCAAATTACTGCTGCTTACTAGTGGGGAGAACCTCATGAACAGTCTGTTCTTTGTCTTATTAGAGAGAAGGATTTGGAGCTCAGAGTTGCTGTGACAGGGTCGACTGACCCGGAGAAACAGGCAGATTGGATCAAACCGCTTGGGGCAGTGAATGGTGGCGACCATGCCAGAAAGAGAAATGACAGCTTGTACCCACTAGGCCAAGGTGTGGACGTACCAGGTGATGAGTTAAATGGGAGACCCAGTGAGGAGAGCCGAGAGAGGCTTCCCCCTGAGCAGCCCCGCATGGCCTTCCAGTCCCCCCTGCTGGAGTACAGCCACGCCCTGGGCCTCAGCAGTAGAGGCATCTCCCCTTACAGCCAGGCCATTCACAGGAACATGGACACCCCCAGGTAGCGAAGAAGCAGTAATCCTCATCTGCATCCTAAATGGCACCCAGGGCTCTGGTCAAAAGTGGTGCACTATATAGGAAATAGGGTGCCATTTGGGATACACCCCTCATCTATTCAATCTGATACATTCACTAGATTGTTTGACAAAATTAAACATTGCTGTATGATTTAGAATTTCTGTTTCAGGATTCCAGGTTTCCTTCCTCATCCACCATCCACATTGGCAGATGCACATAGAAGTCCCTATGACAAGGTCTACCTCTACCATGGAGCAAGGAATCCACTGGACCCTAACCCGGCCAACTGTAAGCACTACCAGTCTAAGTTAAATATTCAAGCTACATCAGTAGATTCAAATGGTTAAATACTAGTAAAAAAATATTGATTGGAGTGAAAGCGTATGTTCTATGATCTAGCCTAATTTGTGTTTTGTGGTATTATATAATATGTGTTGGGTTATGTGTGTTAGCTAGGAAATAAGCCCATGTCATGTTGCTATACACTTAGAAAGAGGTGTACATTGGTTTGACTGAAAGTATGTTCATTAGTGTTTGGTGGTTCTCTGTTAGATGGTCAGATCCTGCTGACAGGAGGGGGGCAGCCTGTGTCCTACCTGAGCCTCCCTCCTGCAGGGCCTCACCCCAGCCAGACACAGCACAGCCCTCCCAGTCAGCACAGTGGGAGCAGCCATCCAGAGCCCCCTCCACAGTAAGTACCTTACTAGTCATCTTATCCTGTCTCTTCCCTTCAAAATCCACTCTTCAGTAAGTAAGCCTTATCTGACCCAAAGAGGCTCCTGTCCTATGAGCCAATCTCCTGTTTCTGTAGCATGAGGCAGCTTGATGTACAATTACCCCCTGGATAGGATGCTAGTCTCTTCAGGTGGTGAGTAGTATTTTCTATTCACCAATAGGGAGCACCACCTCTAAATCTACCTTATTTGTGCCCTGTGTTGGACTTCTGAGAAGGTCATGCTCACTGGCCATCTGGACAGACAGGACTGTTGTTCCCTCCCTGCTGAGTGACGACTGCAGCCTGCACTGGTCTGCTCTGGACAGCTCTGAGCTCTCCCTCCTCCCTTACAGCTGCCTCCCAATAACTGTCCTCTCTCTCTCACTCTCCCTTCTCCTCTGACAATCGGAACATCCTGCTCAGTGATAGATTGAATTGCATCAATGCGTGAAATGTGACAAACCACGTCAATTGTCTACCTCCCGTTTGCCATACCTTTTTTGCATAATATTGATCATTTCAAATGGTTACATAGACGTATTTCATAGTAGTGAACATGCGTAAATATTTAATCTTTCAGCAGACCTGTCAGTGACGCTGCTATCATGGGTTCAGGGATTGGAGGATTTCCCGCCGAGCAGATCAAGCCATCTAAACAGTGTGTGTTAAGTTACAAGGAGGCACTGAGACAACAGGTACATTTTGAATGTGATTGTGGAAGGCAGCAGTGTCTTTCTCCTCAATGCTTGCATGCATTTCGTCACAGTGTGTTATTTCGGCAGGGAGACACCAGGAAAGGGAGCAGTCAGCTTTTTTGCCAGGTAACATGTAAGTCCTGCCATAATAATTCATGCACATGAGTAAATGAGGGATACAAAGCATGTTTAAAGCAGGTGCTTCTACATAGGTGTGGTTCTGGGGTAATTAAGCAATTAACATTCCATCATGAATAAAAATGCTGGTCAGGCCATTATTTTGGCTACCATGGCTATGACCCCGCCACAGGGCACTAGTGGTCACTGAATGGTTTGATGAGCATTAGAATGATATAAATCATATGCCATGGCCATCTGTCACCAGATCTCAACCCAATTGAACGCTTATAGGAGATTCTGGAGCGCTGCCTGAGACGCAGCGTTTTCCACCACCATCAACAAAACACCAATTTATGGATTTTCTCATGGAAGAATGGAGTCGCATCCCTCCAATAGAGTTCCAGAAACTAGTAGAATCTATGCCAAGGTGCATTGAAGCTGTTCTGGGTCATGGTGCCCAACCCCCTATTAAGATGTTTATTTTGACAGTTACATGTAGGTGTGTTGTAGAATCAGATTTGTTTTGTTTTACTGAACCCATTCCCTCAGACATTCTCACAGCAATTTACCAATAGCTATGCCTATCAATATACCATTGCACTCTTCTCTATTGTCCTTTTTACATGACCAGTGAAGACAAAAGACAAAAGCACATCTGGGTTGTACAGAATTGAATGACTTTATTTGTCCTGTGAGGGAACTTCAATTTTGGATAATTTTGATAATTGGTATTCTAATGAAAGTGTTCCATCCAAACCTGACTGCAGATCCAGGATAGACAGGAGCGGCGGAGGCTGGACAGGGAGGAGAGGGATCGGTACGAGGCCAAGCTGGAGGCCGACATGAAGAACCACGACCCCTGGGGGAGAGGGGGAGGAGGAGCACCCCTCAGAGACAGCAGGGGCAACCTCATCAGTATGTTCCCTCTGCGACTTCTCTCCCTCCACACTATGGTCCACATATTCTCTGTGTTTTCTCACCTTTCAGTAGACATACGTTTGGATTACTAATCATGTGAATTGTCACCAGCCGATCTGCACCAGATGCACAAGCATAATGAGGAGGCCTACATCAACCCTGAGACATGGCAGAAGATGGCGACAGCCACCATGACAGTACTCCGAGAGGAGGACACCAGACCTCCCTCCACCCACAGAGTCTCAGGTAGATACAGGGGCTTTCACATTGATGTGATTCTCTATAAGGCATATGCAACAGGACAGAGAGGAAGGGTGTGTCCCAAATGTCATCCTATTCCGTACATAGTTCACTACTTCCGACCAGAGCCCTATTGGCCATTTAGGACACAACCCAAAGTGGTAGTGGCACCCTGACAACCTGTCCAGCTCGCTGTGTCAGGCTCAGCTAACATGTTATTTTGTCTGGTGGGTTTCTGTCAACAGGTTTTGTTCAGGCTCCTTTGTTTGCCAGAGGCAGTGTTTTTGGTAACCGGCCCACACCACAGCAAGTCCACGAACAGGACAAGCACAAGGCTTACCTCAAACAACAGGTACTGGATGTCCCACCTCGGCACTGTGTGGCTAAAATAGTCTTTTCACATCATCAGCTGAAATTCACTAAGTCACGTAAAAAAGCTTATTGCGGAGCTTAAATAACAATGTTGTACTGATGCGCATTGATGGTTTGGTTTACCTTAGTCAGCTACGGTATGTGATTGGATACACGTACACACAGTGATTACCCTGGTTGTCTGTCCTGCTGCCTAGATTGAAGAGAAGCGGAAGAAGGGGGCGGAGGAGCGAGAGAGCCAGAGGCTGGAGGAGGAGAAGGAGGAGAAGAGGCTGTTTGAGCAGAGGGAGTGCATCCAGAGAGAGTATGAAGAAGAACAGGACAGGAAGAAGCGCAAGGAGATGGAGGTCAGTATTAACTGGACCAGGGCTTGGGTTCACTAAGGGAGCTGTAGCGTTATGTTACACTGCAATACTCTAGCTACTAGTATGAGTAACATGTCAATCAGCTGAATGCTATCATATGACATGAGTCATTCAGTTCAGGAAATCTTTATTGTAACACACATTTCAGAGGACTGAGCAAGGTTTTTCTCCCTCCAGCAAAAAGCCAAGAATGAGCAGCTGATCCGTCTGGCTGAGGAGCGAAAGAAAGAGGTGGAGAGGAAGAAGAAAGAGGCAGAGGAGAAGGAGAACTCTGCCCTGAGGAAGCAGTATGAGAAAGAGAGACAAGCACGTCTAGAGGAGGTGAGCTGACTGGAAAACGCTCCGTTTGACCCTCTGAACATCGAGGGGCGGTTTACTGTACACATTAAGCCTATTCCTCGACTAGAACTCATGCTCAATGGATTATCTCCATTTAAAGCTCTCTACTTAATCTGGGAAACTGAGTTGAGTGATGACATTGTGGTTGCCTGTCTAATAGGTACCAAGGGAGCCGTCTCCCCCCATCCCCACCCTCCGGAAGAGGTATCAGGCTCCCCAGTACACCCCCAGACCTCCGTCCAAGGACAGCCGTCGCTCTACTGCTGTCTCCCTGTCTGTGAGTGACTTCCAGAGCCCACAGCATGTCCTCTTCCACACTACCATTGGGAAATAGTTTGACTGTGAGGAGAGATTAGTGGAGAATGACTGGGTCTGGTCTTCCTTCCTCTCTTCCCCCTGTAGGAGCATTCTCTATCAGGGCTCCAGTCCCCTCCAGTCCCAGCCCGCTGGAACCAGCTGAGAGCTGCCGGTAACACTGACTCCCACAATAATACAACGCATAGTAGTTCAACTGTTTTCTCTCAACTTCTGAGATACTGATGTCTGTCTGTGCGTGCCAGAAGACCAGCGGGGTGTGATCAGTGAACTGTCGGTGCTGCGCAGACAGCTGCATAGCGAGCAGAAACGCCTGGAGGTCCAGCTACTGCAGTCAGAGTGGGAAGAGCTGGGCTCACCTATGAGTGATAGGTAAGGCTGGTGAGGTGATGCCCTCCACTGTTGGTCTCATGGCTTCAGCAAGCCAAGGCTCCAGGCTGTGTGTTAGTTGTAGTGTCCTATCTATAGGCTATGTCTCCAGGCTGACCGATACTGTGTCCAGGCTCAGGGACAGGCCCCAGGTGGATGTGTTTGACATGGCCAGACTGCGGCTGCAGGCCCCTGTCAGGAGACCCTCCTCCAGGAACACAGAGCCCAACTACCTGCATAGGATCCATGACTCGCTACAACTCCGATACAGAGGTGAAGGAGTACAGCGATTGTTTGATGAATACTGTGCTGGTCCCAAATGGCACCCTATTCCCTATGTAGGGTCTCATCAGAAGTGCACTAGGGAATAGGGTGCCATTGGCACATAACTCAGGGCACTGATTCTTATACATGAAATCTAACAGCAGTGTTCATCAACCAAATGCAGCAACTGGGGTTGTGTAGATTGCCTGTCACACTCCTTTTTTAGTGCACTACTCTTTACCAGGGTGATCAGTGATGTCATTCAGTATTGAATGGAGAAGTCATTGTTTGTGCTGCAGATGTTGATTCCAGAGAGGAGGAAGGTCACGGTTACTGTGAGCCCCCTAGGGACCGAGCTGGACAGAGGGTGGACATCCAGAGACGGGCTGGTTACAGGGTGCAGCAGCGCAGGATCAACAGCCTGAGAGAACCTGTTGACGGTCAGCAGCATTATCACCAAACACACATACTGTCCGCAGACACTAGGTCAACCTCTACCCACTGTCCGCAGACACTAGGTCAACCTCTACCCACTGTCTACTCAATATCAACCTCTACCCACTGTCCGCAGACTCACTATTAAATAATATTTTATCACCGACCCGTTGACTGCTCTGTCAATAACTAACTTATCAGGCTTTGTAAGGGGCTTAAATCATTTGTCTTTGCATTTTACAGATTGTTTTGACCTGGCACCACCCCCGCAACAAGACCATTATTTGGTGAGTTTATACTGACCAGTTCATTTAGCTAGTGCACTGAACCACGTACAGTGGTTTATTTGCTGTGCTGTACAGTACAGCTTGTCTGTGTGTGTCACTAAGCCTGTACACTCTGTTCTCCCCAGAGGAATGCAGTAGGGGATCCTATGAGAGGTTCTCTGTTGGAGTCTGACAGTGCCTTCATTGGTAGGCCCCTTGTGGTTCATTACTGTCCCTGGGTAGTAAGGGAAGGTGTGCGTGCATTGGGAATAACACATGGGGTGCATCCCAAATGGCACTCTTTTTCCCAAATAGTGCACTGCTTTTGACCGGCGGCCTATGGGCTCTGATCAAAAGTAGTGCACTATATAGGGAATACGGTGCCATTTGGGTCACACCCCAGTTTTTGTAAGGGAAAGAGTGACTTGAGTACCAGTCAAAAGTTGGGACACCTGTTCATTCAAGGGTTTTACTATTCTCTACATTGTAGAATAATGGCGACGATATCAAACTATGAAATAACACATGGAAAATATATTTTAGGTTCTTCTGAGTAGCCACCCTTTGCCTTGATGACAGCTTTGCACACTCTTGGCATTCTCTAAACCAGCTTCATGAGGAATGTCTTGAAGGAGTTCCCACAGATGCGGAGCACTTGGTGGCTGCTTTTCCTTCACTCTGTGGTCCAACTCATCCCAAACCCTCTCAATTGGGTTGAGGTCGTGTCATCTGATACAGCACTCCATCACTCTCCTTGGTTAAATAGCCCTTGCACAGCCTGGAGGAGTGTTTTGGGTCATTGTCCTATTGAAGAAAAACAAATGATAGTCCCACTAAGCGCAAACCAGATGGGATGGTGTATCGCTACAGAATGCTGTGGTAGCCATGCTGGTTAAGTGTGCCTTGAATTCAAAATAAATCAGTGTCACCCACCATGCTTCACGGTGGGAACCACACATGCGGAGATCTGTTCACCTACTCTGCGTCTCAAAGACACTGGTTGGAACCAAAATTCTCCAATTTGGACTCATCAGAACAAAGGACAGATTTCCACCGGTCTAATGTCCATTGATCGTATTTCTTGGCCCAAGCAAGTCTCTTCTTTTTGTTGTCCTTTAGTAGTGGTTTCTTTGCAGCAATTCGACCACGAAGGCCTGATTCACGCAGACTACTCTGAACAGTTGATATGTGTCTGTTACTAATGAACTTATCCTCTGCAGCAGAGGTAACTCTGGGTCTTCCTTTCCTGTGGCGGTCCTCATAAGAGCCAGTTTCATCCTAGCACTTGGTTTGTGACTGCACATTTTTTCCAAATTGACTGACCTTCAAGTCTTAAAGTAATGATGGACTGTCGTTTCTCTTTGCTTATTTTGAGCTGTTGCCATAACACAACTGATTTTTAGAAGGGAAGAAATTCCACAAGTTAACTTTGAACAAGGCATACCTGTTAATTGAAATGCATTCCAGGTTGTTGAAGCCATGAAGCTGGTTTAGAGAATGCCAGAGTGTGCAAAGCTGTCATTTTTATTTAACCAGGCAAGTTGGTTAAGAACAAATTCTTATTTACAATGATGGCCTACCAAAAGGCAAAAGGCCTCCTGCGGGGATGGGGGCTGGGATTTAAAAAATATATATAAATACAATATAGGACAAAACACACATCACAACAAGAGAGACAACACTACATAGAGAGACCTAAGACAACAAGATGGTAGCAGCACAAAACATGGTATAAACATTGGGCACAGTCAACAGCACAAATGTCAAGAAGGTAGGGACAACAATGCAGCCACAACTCAGTAAGAGTTTCCATGGTTAGGGTTAGTCTTTGAATGAAGAGA
This sequence comes from Oncorhynchus tshawytscha, assembly GCF_018296145.1. Lineage (NCBI taxonomy): Eukaryota > Metazoa > Chordata > Actinopteri > Salmoniformes > Salmonidae > Oncorhynchus > Oncorhynchus tshawytscha. The sequence goes on along the minus strand of NC_056438.1, from coordinate 53,519,655 downwards.
TTGCGATAACTGTCCAGTTTGAGTGTTTGTTGCAGCTCGTTCCAGTCGCTAGCTGCAGCAAACTTAAAAGAGGAGCGACCCAGGGATGTGTGCTTTGGGGACCTTTTAACAGAATGTCACTGGCAGAACCGGTGTTGTATGTGGAGGATGAGGGCTGCAGTAGATATCTCAGATAGGGGGGAGTGAGGCCTAAGAGCATTTTATAAATAAGCATCAACCATTGGGTCTTGCGCCTGGTTTACAGAGATGAGAGTGCATGAGAGTGTTAGAGTGCAGTGATGTGTCCTATAAGGAGCATTGGTGGCAAATCAGATGGCCGAATCGAGAGCACCCTTACCTTCCGATCCATAAATTATGTCTCCGTAATCTAGCATGGGTAGGATGATCATCTGAATCAGGGTTAGTTTGGCTGCTGGGGTAAAAGAGGAGCGATTACGATAGAGGAAACCAAGTCTAGATTTAACTTTAGCCTGCAGCTTTGATATGTGCTGAGAGAAGGACAGTGAACCGTCTAGCCATACTCCCAAGTACTTATGAGGTAACTACCTCAAGCTCTAAACCCTCAGCGGTAGTAATCACACCTGTGGGAAGAGGGACATTCTTCTTACCAAACCACATGACTTTGTTTTGGAGGTGTTCAGAACTAGGTTAAGGGTAGAGAAAGCTTGTTGGACACACAAAGCTTTGTTGTAGAGCATTTAACACAATCTGGGGAGGGGCCAGCTGAGTATAAGACTATCATCTGCATATAAATGGATGATTGCCTATGATTGAGCCTTTGGGTACTCCCTTGGTGACAGGCAGTGGCTGAGACAGAAGATTTCTGACTTTATACACAGTACACTTTGCGAGATGTAGTTAGCAAACCAGGCCAAAGACCCCTCAGACACCAATACTCCTTAGCCGGCCCACAAGAATGGAATGGTCTGTATCAAAAGCTTTGGCTAAGTCAATAAAAATAGAAGCACAATATTGCTTAGAATCAAGGGCAATGGTGACATCATTGAGGACCTTTTAGGTTGCAGTGACACATCCATAAACAGGGCAAAATAGAAATAGGCCTATAACAGGATCAGCTTGATTTCCCTTTAAATAAAGGACGAACTGTGGCTGCCTTCCAAGCAATGGGAACCTCCCCAGAAAGGAGAGAGAGATTAAAAAGGTTGAAGAAAGGGTCTAACCAGATGGGTTTTTTTGGGGGTCAAGTTTAAGGAGCTCCTTTAGCACCTCAGACTCAGTGACTGCCTGCAAGGAGAAACTTTGTATCGGGGCAGGGAAAAAGAGGGAGAAGCATCAGGGATAGTCACATTAGAAGGGGTGGGAGATGAGGAAATGTTGGATAGGCAAGGAGGCATGGCTGAGTCAAATAGGAATCCTGACCTAATGAGTAATTAGAGCTCAGCCATGTGCTTCAACCACAACAACATTAAGGGACATGGGCAGCTGTGAGGAGGAGGGTTTATTCTCCAGATCTTTAACCGTTTTCCAGAACTTCTTTGGGCTAGACCCACAAAGAGAGAACTGCTCCTTAAAGTAACTAACTTTGGCCTTCCGGATAGCCTGAGTACACTTATTTCTTTGCCTGAACGATAGCCAGTCAGCTTGAGTGTGCCGAGCCTTTTGCTAAATGCAACTCTTGAGGTGGAGTAACTCTGCAAGATCACAGTCGAACCAGGGGCTGAACCTGTTTTTAATTCTCATTTTCTTTATGGGCGCGTGTTAACAATACCACTGAAAATATAAAAAAAGAAAGGTCCAAGCGTCTGACAGAGGGGATCAAGCTGATTCTATACCATTTTACAGAGGCCAGTTCATGAAGGAAGTCTTACTCATTAAAGTTTTTTAGCAAGTGTCTATGACAAATCAGGACAGGTCGTTTCACTGAGCAGCCATTACAACAGTGACCATTACAGAAAACACCAGACTGATCGCTATTAGGATTATTTGTGAGGAAAACATCAAGAAGAGTAGCCTTTTCTGTGTGTTTGGAGTCATACCTTGTGGGATTGGTAATAATCTGAGGAAGCTTTAGGACTTGGTCAGGTGGTTTAAGCATGTCCCAGTTTAGGTCACTTAGCAGGACAAATTCAGACTTAGTATAAGGGGCCAGGAGAGAGATTTGGGCAGGTAGGGTACAGGCCGGTGCTGATGGAGGACGATAGCACCCAGCAACAATCGACAAAGAGCTATTTGAAAGTTTAATGCTTAAAACCAGCAAATCAAATTGTTTGTGGACAGACTTGGTGGAGACAACTGAGCACTGAAGGTGATCCTTGGTAAAGATTGCCACTCTCCCACCTTTGGAAGATCTGTCTTGCCAAAAAAGGTTATAACAAGAAAGGATAACATCAGTATTCAAAACACTTTCTTAACCACGTCTCAGTAATGACCAACACATCTGGATTGGAGCTGTGAACCCACACTTTGCAATTGATCCGTCTTAGGTAATAAGCTTCTAGTGTTAACGTGCAGAAAACCCAGGCTTTTACGAGAGCAGAAATCAGAATTGGGGCTAGCAACAGTAGATGGGCCAGGGTGTACATGCACATTTCCAGATACACAGTAATACAATCAAGGCACGGCATAGTACAGGGAGAGCTCTGCAGTGATGATTTATGACATCTGAATGTGCAAAGTGTGGCTACATTGCGTCAATGCAAAGGGTAGTTACTTTAAAGAATCTGAAATAAACAAATACAAATATTTTATAACACTTTACTACATGAGGTCTTCAATATTATTCTACAATGTAGAAAATAGTAAAAATGTAAGAAAAACCCTGGAATGAGTAGGTGTGTCCAAACTTTTGACTGTTACTGTAATAAGTGATTTGTCTCCAGAACCCATGAGGGAAACCTTTCCAGTGCCCCCCACACCTGAGCAGAAGCCCCAGCTCTCAGCCAGGGAGAGGAGGCGGCTGGCCAAGAGGGCAGACCTGCACAATGTATGTCCTCTGACAGTCTGAACTGAACTATTTGAGACTGGGACCATATTCTCCGAGTGCCTCAGTGGGGGGTGGGGCTGATCTTAGATCAGGCCCTTCCCCCGTCCATGCAAACCTTTCATGATCGAAAAGGCTAAACTGATCCTAATTCTGCACTGAGATGCTTGACACAAACAGCCCCTGATCCCTACATTGTGATTATGGCCTCACTTCTTAAATGAAGAGGCCAGTGGCAGCTCTCCATTAAATGCTATATTCCTCTACCGTCATCATATCTTGTGCTCTGGCTTGTTTAGGAGCGGGTGTGCTCCAGAGAGCCTGTGGACCAGCCAGAGAACTACTCCCACCAGTCAGAGGCCAGTCTCAACACTGAGCAGCATGGCAGAGGGCATAACCACCATAGGACCAAGAGGCTGCCGGCTATGAGCCGCGGAACAGGTGGGTGAAGATCTTGGCCCTGGAAGATGGCAATGATTACATGGAGATAAAACCATAGAGGCTGTCATAGTGTGCCAGAATTGAACAATCTACCTGGAAGATTTCTATGAATGAGTATTAAGAAGATGGATGGGTTGTAGGCCTCTCTTCACGGTTGTTCTCTTGTCCAGCAGACCTGTCTAGCGATGAAGATGCATCTCCGCAGGTTTCCCCTCGTGCCCCAGAACCCCGGGGCTCAGTGGATATGGTTGCCATGGAGCCCTGGATCAGACCAGACACCTCAGAGACTCTGAAGCGCTTAATGACCGGTCAGACCCCCCGAGGGGAGAGGCTGACCAGCAGAGAGTCTGCCATCCAGGACTGGGAAAGCCCATCTACCCATCATAGCTAACCTTACACACCCCCCCCTCGGGTTGTACTATTGATATTAGTTTTTCTGCGTTTAAAATAATACAAACATTTTTGTGCAGACAAACTCAGTTGTATTGCAACTGTTGTCAAACGCTTTGTACATCAGCTGTACAACCGAGTGTTTAGGGGGCCTACGTTTATACACTGCCATCACTTGGCTTGATGCATCTACGTCAGTGGTCATGAAGACATAGTATCTCCTCAACACAGAAGGCTCATCTGCTTTAGCTTCTAGATTGATGTTGACTAACTTAGCCCTTTGCTTTTGTATCATGGTCTACCTCTGAAAATGCCTCTTGTTAATTTGCAATGCAGAATTAAGCTTCTTGTGAAAAACGCATAGATTGTACCTTCATGAAAAATATGCAGATTGTCTGAGAATGGTAGGCAACTCCATTCCTATAAGGACAGTGTGCAGGCATTTTCTCCAGTCAAGCACTATTGAAGTTGATTAGTTAAATCAGTTAAGCCTGCCTGTTGCCATCCTCTGAAAGGCGAATTAGAAAGTGATCTAGGGTTGCCTTAGCCTGATGTCCTGAACTGTTCCAAAGACTAATATTTATTCATTGTATAATAATGGCACTACCTTTTAATGTAAATTGTGTTAATGGCATGTTTTAAAATGTGACCTCATTTTCAACCTAATTAAATTATTTTAGATAAAGTTTTGTTCATTCTGTTCACCTGATAGCTGTTTAAATTTGTATTCAGGAAAATAGGGTCTCTTATAACAGCATAGTGATGTACCTGAAAATCGTCTGTCAACATAGTTACTTCTATTGCATATCAATGCAGAGTTAAACCTTTGTACATTCTCATTAGTCAGAGTTGATCTAACAAAAATGTATGTATAGCTCGTTCTCCAATGTAACTGACACTTTAACCCAAACATTTCATCTTGATTTCACAGGTGGCTAAGTGGAGAGCGGCTCATAAAACACCTGTAAACCATGTGTTTGATACTATTCCACTCCAGTAATTTTTATTTTATTTAACCTTTATTTAACTAGGCAAGTCAGTTACAAAAGAACAAATTCTTATTTTCAATGACGGCCTAGGAACAGATTTCTACCTTGTCAGCTCATGGATTTGACCTTGCAACCTTTCGGCTGCTAGTCCAACGCTCTAACCACTAGGCTAACCTGCCGCCCCATTACCACGAGCCTGGTCTCCTTAATTAAAGGTGCCACCAACCTCGTGCTCAATTCTCATAACCCAAGCTTTTTGAAAATGACCATACGTGTAGTGACAGTGCAGCTGAAATTAGTTTGCAAATTCAAATTGTTTTAATTTAAATGTTACAGTAAAAAAAAAAATCATTAACGTTGCTCATCCTTTTCACACCTCAGTTTCATAAAAGAATTCCAAGAGATAGGCAAAAAACACACCCTCCATAATGTTGGTCAGACAGCAAGAAATTAGTAAAATAATTGCATTGTTATTCTGATCATTAGTATGATATTTCTATGCCATACTGCAGCCAGTCATTCAGTGCTTATGTGGGCCCCACTCACTACACTATCACTGTGTGCAGCATGGAGGAGCTTCCAGTACCTTTCTGCGGGCCCTGTCACTTTCAGCTAACCAGTCCGCTTTAAGAATTCCTTGCGGCCCTCAGGGGCAGAGTGTTAAACAGCATCTGTGTTCCAAATGGCACCATATCCCCTGTATAGTGCACTATATAGGAAATAGGGTGCCATTCGGAATGCAAACTTTCCCTCTCCCACCCCAGAGAGGGACTGTCTTTGGAGCCTGTATCCTGTGCTGGTCCTGGTCCACTAGTGATGATGTCACTAGCTTCCAGCAAGCCCTAGCTCCGCTCTGGGACGGCAGCAGTGAAATGTCGAAGGCGTTGAAAGAACTTACGCAGCACGGCCCGGAGTTCTGGGATCAGGTCAAACTGCATGATCTCACAGTGGAGTGGGTAGTATCTGGATGCATGGGCCTTGAACTGGATAATAGAGGGATAAAGGGACAGGATCCAATTAGTTCATTCTCCACAGACATTTGAAGGGAAAATTACAACTAAGTCTCGGTCTCAATTCATCCTTGCATCCCATCTCCACCTTCTCAAACGTATTGGAGGAGAAAGTCCAAGCTCTCTCCCCTTGGACTTTCTTCCCCAATGCAATTTGAGAACGAGGCGAGGAAAGATTAATTGAGAACTCTACTTTGTGATCGACTCACCCTGTCATTGCTGATCTTCACCACCTTGGTGAGGAAGAGATTGGTCCAGGCTTCCCGGTGGCTCTCTGATGTCAGCGTGAGGAAGTAGCCCAGGGCTTCACTACACCCACTGCAATAAGAAGAGACATTACAGAAGAGTGTGGCACTTATTTCCAGACCCCGACCAGCAGAATATTAGTCTGGTGGAACCCAGCCTGATCTCAGTGTAACTCACTTTAAATGAAATGTGAGCGTAGCAGTCAGTCTGATTGACCAGGCAAGCAAAACACAGGTTCTTGCCTCAGTCTGTACTACCGGTAACCACTCCTGTCCACAATGATGGACTAAATGGTGCTGAACAGGAGATGCGTTTTACTGTTTTAGCAGAAGTCAATAGCACAATGTCCTCGAGCTGTTCTTACTTGAGCAGTCACCTCTGCACCTGTTCCCAGGCTGCCTTGCGGCTGTCGTCTGTGTACATGCGGAACAGGATACGGAGGCCACAGGCCAGACCGTTAGTCTCCTGCTTCAACAGGTTTGGTTTGGACTTCCCCTTGAAACCTGAGTAACAGACACACATGCTGTGAGACAGCTGCTGTTGTATGTTAGTTTGTCAGTAAGCCATTCAAATGTCACTGTTTACTAATTCCACAACATCAGACAAGAATTCCATGTAGAATCCCATATAGAGTAGTAATTTATAGTATCTCTGTGTCATAAGAGGTCATGATTATAGCTTGCGACGGCAGGTAGCCTAGCGGTTCAGTGCGTTGGAAGTGAAAAATCTGTCGATGTGCTCCAGCTGCACCAAGGCACTTAAACCTACATTGCTCCTGTAAGTCGCTCTGGATAAGAGAGCTGCTAAATGACAAATGAAATGGGATGATCAGTTGAAGGTATAGGGGGTTCTTAGTCACCCACCTGCCTTCCACAGGACAGTCCTCTGCTCGTTGAAGTTGAAGGCCTTGGCGAAGCGGTGGGACTCTAGCAGACAGTCCAGCAGTTTGAAGAGCTGATCTGAGGTCAGATAGCGGTACATTCCCTTGTCCTGGGCCTTCAACAAGACGTCTGCATCTACTGGGTCTCTCTGGAGAGGTTGACAACACCACAATGCTCAGTGATAACCAAATGTTAGTCAGCCATCCTGATTGTTTTATTTATTTTACCCTTATTTTATCAGGTAGTTAACTGAGAACACATTCTCATTTACCTGTGCAGCAGCCAGGTTCTCTGCATCCTCCTTCCTGCTGGTGGCGGGGTAGAAGACCACGTTGTCTATGGTCTGGATCAGCTCCAGCTGCACCACACACTTAATGAGCAAGCCGGAAAATAACCTTGGCTCCTGCACCTCTCCAAAAACATTGACACACACAGGACAGGCAGCGTGGGGGACAGGGAGAAACAGAGGGAAAGAGGAATAGCAGGTGGGAGAAGAGGCAGTTGCTGTCCAAACTTGCTTCACGATGTCCACCATTGTTCCTCTACCCAAGAACGCAAAAGGTAACTGAACTGAATGACCCCATAGCACTCACTTCTGTCATCATGAAGTGCTTTGAGATGCCTAGTTAAGGATCATATCACCTCTACCTTAGCTGACACCCTAGACCCACTTCAGTTTGCTTATCGCCCCAATAGATCCACAGACGATGCAATCGCCATTGCACTGCACACTGCCCTATCTCATCTGGACAAGAGGAATACCTATGTAAGAATGCTGTTCATTGACTATAGCTCAGGACCTGGGTCTCAACCCTGCCCTGTGCAATTGGGTCCTGGACTTCCTGGTGGGCCGCTACCAGGTGGTGAAGGGAGGAAACAACACCTCCACTACACTGCTCCTCAACACAGGGGCCTGACTTCAGGAAACAGCAGGGGGAACACGCCACTATCCACATCGACGGGACAGCAATGGAGAAGGTGGAAAACTTCCTCGGCGTACACGTCACTGACGATCTGAAATGGTCCACCCACACAGACAGTGTGGTGAAGAAGGAGTGACAAACCATCACAAACTTTTACATATGCACAATTGAGGGCATCCTGTCGGGCTGTATCACCGCCTGGTACGGCAACTGCACCTCCCGCAACCGCAGGGGCTCTCCAGAGGGTGGTGCGGTCTGCCCAACGCATTTCCGGCAGCACACTGCCTGCCTTCCAGGACACCTACAGCACCCGATGTCACAGGAAGGACAAAAAGATCATCAAGGACAGTCCTCAGTCCTTCTTTAACCAGTCTCCTCCCCTTCATCTACACTGATTGAAGTGGATTTAACATGTGACATCAATAAGGGATCATAGCTTTCACATGGATTCACCTGGTCAGTCTATGTCATGGAAAGAGCATGTGTTAATATTTTGTAGACTCAGTGTATATTTATACATTGCCTATTCTTAATTAAGTGCACTACTTCTGACTAGGACCCATTTGGCTCTGTTCAAAAGTAGTGCATTATCAAGGGAATAGGGTGCCATTTAGGACTCAGCCCTTGACTTCAGCTGGACGTTTTATTACCCCCTTCCCTCCATTTAAGAGCTCTATTAACATGGCAGACCTCTCTCTCACAGCAGAGAATAGGAATACCGATTCACACACATGGATTTTACAGACAGTGATATGTATGAAGCTTGCTTAATCAAATGCAATGACTCAGTGAAATATGCAACAATGACTTCCAGAGAGACATACAGAAAAGGACTTATTCTCACTTTGAGTGAGAGTGAGTGACAAAAAGAGAGAGATACTTACCCCGTGCAGCAGCTGCAGTAGCCAGGTCCGCCTCAGTCAGCTCGTTTTCAGCACTGCAGAACACAGAGACATTTTCTGGCTCCGGGTCATCTTGGGCATTTTGATCAGGCACCTGGGAGGTCACCACCTGAGGTGTGGGTGAGGAGGTGTGCTGCTCCTGTTTAGGGGAGGCAGAGGGCTGAGGTGAGGCTGTGTGGGGCTCCTGGTTCTGTTGGGGGAGGCATGAGGTTTCTGGTCGGGGGGGCGAGGGCCTGTTGCGCGGGGCCTTGGTGCTGGTGGGGGGATGATGGAAGCTCCTGCCCCTGTTGGCTGCTTGGTGACTGCTGCAGATGCTGCGGTCACAGACGCTCCTTCTCGATCTGTCTGGCCTCCTGGAACTGTACGCAGATACACGGACACAGACGGAAACACACACAGACACAGACATCGTAGTGCCTACTTAAATCCTAGCCCTATATTGTACGAAACATAACCATAGGCCAAACAATTTTGGACCATGCACTGTCAAGCCAAGCACAAAAACAATCTACAGCACTGGCATCATTAGAATTTTCTCATGGTATCAGGTATTTTGTCCTTGGCATACAGGTCAATATAAGGAAACCAACACCATGTTGGTAGCAAAGATTTAGTATGGTTACATGCACACAATAATGTGATTATTGTGGATAGTCAGATTATCATATTAATTTCATTATTACATTTACACATCTGAAATCAGGCTGCTGATGGCACTCTGTTAAATGCAGAAAATTCACAATCAAACTAAACGTTCTACCACAGCGATCATGTTATTTTTGGGATGCATACTTGATTCGGGGGTTTGGACATATTATTTTGTACGTGCAAACTACTTTTAAGACGCATCCATTCAGATGTTCCGAACTCACTTCACTCACGCTAAAGAGGGAGGCTCTCGGCTGGTGCTCATCCGCAGATCAAATACAGTACACTGCTGGAACACCGATTAAGGCACACATGTCCGAATCATTTGAAAGATTGCTCAGAAAACCAGGCGTTGTAATCGCCATATGCTTACTTTGATTTTGACCTCAAGATGAGTCAGATGAACAGAGTAAGGTGTTCATGACTATTGCATCATCTGCCTACTGCCATATTCAGTTTAATTGCAAATGATTCGTGTGCATGTAAAAATACTCAATGACAAACACTGTTGCCTTCTTTATTTTTGACTGGCATTGTGAGATTAGGTTTAAATGACGATACCCATCTGCTGAACTCAACAGGCTGCTGACATCACAGCTCCTAAAAGGTCAATGCATTCAGTGCAGCAATGCAATCCCTGACCATGGCAACAGACTGTATCTTCATAATGCAGGGGGCTTAGTCAGAGTTGGTTCCTTGGTCGGGTCGGCAGCCAGCAGATAGTTAGGCCTGCGCGTTTTTACTTGAAAGAAAATCCTACTTAGCAAGCGACGTATCACGCCAAGATGCACACACCCCAGAGGAGAGTTCATATCCTACTTTAACACCAACCAGTGGAACACAACGCAAGCTTTACCTGAAGCACTCGCTTTCTGGATGACCCAGACCAATTCATCCTGTGATTTGAACTCTCTCATTGGAGAGTTAAAAATGAACTTTAAAAATCTAACTATTGCGTTCCAGCTTCTTTTCCATCGATGCCAAAATTACAGAAATAGAATTACCAGAATGGGGGGAAAGGCCCTCAGACTACTGACATTTTACTGGAACAATAATGGATCCATTTAACATGGCCACCAGTCCACCCATCATGGCAAATTGACTTGAATGGGGATTCTCGTTCTAGCAAATGTTTTGTGACACACATAGAGACAGAGGGGGGCAGAAACAGAGACAGGAACAGAGAGAGAAAGCGAGAGAGCGCTTACTGCTTGGTTCTCCATGCGAGCGAAGATAACATTTAGCATCTGTGTGAGCGTGGCCTTGGCCTGGTTGAGGTTCTTGCTGGCCAGGTAGATGTTGTAGCAGGTCCTGACCGCCTGCAGCACCGTTCCCTCGTGGATCTCGATGTGCTGAGAAGTCACCACTGTCAGCAGAGCCTGCAGAGGGACAGCATCCACAGAACTAGAATGCTTTACTCCTATGGCTCCTACACTTAAAATGGCTGCCAGCAGACCCATTCTGGCATCATTGACTTGAATGGAGACACCCATTCAACTTATTGTATTTCTATGGCACCAACCTAACAGTCACTACTGCTCACAGTAAACAAGATACTGTAGGTTTTGTGACTGAACGCAAAGCATTGTAAAATCATGAGGTTGTCATTATTATAATGAAACCCTGCAGAAGTCTGTACAATTTCATTTCATTTTAAATAATGGATATCATTAACAAAATCAATTATGGGTGCCTCCTGTCCCTGAAAATCCTGATTTTGATGCCATTGCATCAATAGATGACAGACAGGCCAAAAGGGCCAGTCATGCTAGACACAGGATTAACACTGGGGAGGAGAGGAGAGGCAGGCTGGGGCTGGTCTGTCTGTCATACAGACAGGAGGAAAGGAAAGGCAGGCTGGGGCTAGTCTGTCTGTCACACAGACAGGAGGAGAGCAGAGGCAGGCTGGGGCTGGTCTTTTTGTCACACAGACAGGAGGAGCGGAGAGGCAGGCTGGGGCTGGTCTGTCTGTCACACAGACAGGAGGAGAGCTCATCGACCACACACACACCTTTATAATCTGCAGCTGAACATCTTCGTCTGTCTGAGGCCCTTGAAAGCTGCCACATATGTTCTCGATGATTCTATCGATTAACCTCTTTCCAGGTGTAGTGTTGTCTGGAGTGTTTCCAGTGAGGTGGCCATAAGCAATGAGTCTCTGGAGAAACAAAAGTGAGGATTTACCTTAACTGAGTATGATACAATAATCCAGAAAAATACTGTGGAACTTTAATAACTGCCATTTGCCAAGATTAGACATACAGTTGAAGTTTACATATACTTAGGTTGGAGTCATTAACAGTTGTTATTTCCACCACTCCACAAATGTCTTGTTAACAAACTATAGTTTTGGCAAGTTGGTTAGGACATCTACTTTGTCCAGGACTCAAGGAATTTGTCCAAAAAGTGTTTACAGACAGTTTATTTCACTGTATCACAATTCCAGTGGGTCAGAAGTTTACAAACACTAAGTTGACTGTGCCTTTAAACAACTTGGAAAATTCAAGAAAAGGATGTCATGGCTTTAGAAGCTTCTGATAGGCTAATTGACATCATTTGAGTCAATTGGAGGTGTACCTGTGGATGTATTTCAATGCCTACCATCAAACTCAGTGCCTCTTTGCTTGACATCATGGGAAAATCAAAAGGAATCAGCCACGACCCCAGAAAAAAAATTGTACACCTCCACAAGTCTGGTTCATCCTTGGGAGCAATTTCAAAACACCTGAAGGTACCACGTTCATCTGTACAAACAATAGTATGCAAGTGTAAACACCATAAACATAAAGATCGTACTTTTTGGAGAAATGTCATCTGGTCTGATGAAACAAATAGAACTGTTTGGCCATAATGACCATCGTTGTTTGGAGGAAAAGGGTGAGGCTTGCAAGCCGAAGAACACCATCCCAACCGTGAAGCATGGGGGTGGCAGTATCATGTTGTGGGGGTGCTTTGCTGCAGGAGGGACTGGTGCACTTCACAAAATAGATGGCATCATGAGGCAGGAAAATTATGTGGATATATTGAAGCAACATCTCAAGACATCAGTCAGGAAGTTAAAGCTTGGTCGCAAATGGCTCTTCCAAATGGGCAAGGACCCCCAAGCATACTTCCCGAAGTAGTGGCAAAATGGATAACAAAGTCAAGGTATTGGAGTGGCCATCACAAAGCCTTGACCTCAACCCTATAGAAAATTTGACGGCAGAACTGAAAAAGTATGTGAGAGCAAGGAGGCCTAGCAACCTGCCTCAGTTACACCAGCTCTGTCAGGGGGAATGGGCCAAAATTCACCCAACTTATTGTGGGAAGCTTGTGGAAGTGTTCCCGAAACGTTTGACCCAAGTTAAAAAATGTAAAGGCAATGCTACCAAATACTAATTGAGTGTATATAAACTTCTGACCCACTGGGAATGTGATAGAAGTAAAAGCTGAAATAAATCATTCACGCTACTATTATTCTGAAATTTCATATTCTTAAAATAAAGTGGTGATCCTAACTGACCTAAGACAGGGGATTTTTACTCAGATTAAATGTCAGGAATTGTGAAAAACTGAGTTTAAATGTATTTGGCTAAGGTGTATGTAAACTTCTGACTTCAACTATGTTTACTGAACTTGTGTGTGTGTGTATAGTGTTACTGACCTGTAAACAATCTACAGATGTGACGACGATGCGAGGACATTTGGACTGGCAGGCTAACTCAAATGGCAGGAAGTACTTGTCTGCTTCTATGACGGTATCCTTGGACTTGACCGGTGGTAGAGCACTGGAATCAGTATTGTTGTCTCCAGGAGGGGGACAGTGTGACAGCTAAATGTTTAAAACATTAGGCCAAACAAACATGTCTGAGCAATTCAACCATCTCATATGAAACGTGTGCCTTGGCAATGGCCAACTTCCCCCAATACTGCAAGTCATATTGATGCTCCTGAGGTCCTCTGTAAAATTCAGCATTGCTGTGATTCATTCAGGTAGGCAGCTGGAAGTGGAGTTGCGTGCAGTCTGCAGAGAAGGTTAGAGGTCGGGAGGAAGTCGGGGGAGGAGTACCAGTGTCGGCATTGTGGATACTGTCACAAACACTTGGTGCATTCCGATTCTCTACACTTCTCCCGAAGTGTGCACTTGAACACTGCCTTCAATGGAAAAATGGTAGAAACTCCCAACAGCCAAAGCTTACAGCAACCCAATGCTTTCAAATCCATGAGGAGGAGTGAACAAGTGCACACCTCGGGAGAACGGTAGAGAATCAGAATGTAGCAATTGTCAGTTAGCTGGGGGATACTGACCATCAATACTGAGTTACTCTTCTTTATCCCACTTCTCATTTCAGCACCTTCCTCGCTCCCATTTCCTCAAACTTTAATTAGGCCAGCTATGAAGCAGATAAGCCTAGTCTTTTTTTAAATAAACTTTATTTGCATCTGATCTCAGACTCGAGAAGTGTTAATTTCCCCCAATGCACATTTGACAGAAGAAAAAAAAAGTTTTGTTTTTAACATTAAGTGAGGAGTGACTGTTACGAATCCCTTTTGGCCCGACAGTCTAGCGGAGATGGTAACGAGACCCGTAACATAACTCAGGCAAATAATAAGTGAAAAAGTAAGTGAGAACGAAATAACGGCAACTGAAATCTACCGTCAAACTCGGGGTTTATTGGAAAACACACGGTAATGGGGGGAGCAGGAAAAGGGGCTGAGCTGGACCCAAGGAAAGAAACAATAAGTATTCAAAAACACCCCTAAGCTAGACTAGCCTATTTCAACAACAGCTAACTAACCAAAAAAATAGTGGGTGGTCCGCCCAGTTCTAACTAGTGTATTTAACAAAGTTTACCTACGGATAGTGTACGCCCATGGGCGACTTGTCTTGTTTCCCCCTTTTCCCACCAGCAAACAAACACCATAACCAAAAACAATACTCACAGGTGAGGACAAAGTAATATGGAGGTGCTCAAACAAAAGAGAGGTCAATACATAAAGAGAGTGAAACATAGAGACCTACAGACATGGCATTTACAGAGAGATTGAGCTCCACAGAAAACAACTGACAGGGTTTTTAAACAAAGGGAAAGGAACAGTGATTGGGCAGGAAACAGGAGGTGTGTCTTCTGATTGATGATTGGTGACTGATTGGGGAGTGATGATTTTCACCTGTGAGGGGAGAAGGAGAGAAAAGAAACACACCCACAGGATACACACACAGTATACTTGTATCCGTAACAGTGACTAAAGCTTAATAGACTGCTGTGCTATAGTGTGTGTGTCTTAAATTGCACCCTTTTCCCTATATAGTGCACATTAGGAACAAAATGCAATTTTGAATCACTTGGGAGTGTGCCTGGTCAGTGTTTCAGCCTGGGCTCTGGGGTGGTGACTAGGACCTGTGAGAGCTCAGGTGTGAAAGAAATGAAACCTCCAGACAGAAGGCAGTGGGAGATGTGTGGGTCACTGAGCTTCAGTTCACTGGCCCATCTGTCTATTAACCAATCACAACCAAGGGATTGGAGGAGAAGACAATAACAAGAAAAAGAGACACATCAAAACAAACCTTGACAATATTGACTAGAGATTACATTTCACACACACACTATATCTCAAAATAAACCTACCTCAGTTTCTCTTTAAATTCCTCTGAAAACAGAAAGAGAGAAACAATGAACTAAAGAGCCATGTTATTGGCCCCTCATGACCGGTATGATGCTGCTCTTGCCACATGAGCAATAATCAAGGTCAATATATCAACAATGTAATATGTAATACCCCAGCAGTAGAGAGCTTCATTACATGAAGGCATGACCACTTTGTCAAATTAGCCCATGTCCTCCAGGACTATAAATTCCTTCCCTTGACCTTCATAGAAGATCCTGCCGAACTGAACACTCCATGCAGATAATGAAGTTGCCTGGTAATCAGGGTTTTGTCTGCATAGAGAAGTATTGGGTCGGTCCCCTAAGTGTTTTTCCAAACAGTAGAAAAGGGAGAGAAAAAACAGTGGTTTTTAAAATAATTTTCAAGATGGTAAAATGTTTTCAGTGTAAACTAGGATGACTAAAACCAGATATAAAGTATATAGAAAATATAAAGTATATTTAAAAAGATCTTGGGGAAATTACAATCACCAAAATAAAAACTAGACAGTCAGGGAGAATCCAAAATTCCAAAAAGTATGCATTCAGGAGTATTTTTTCATGGCATGGGACTACCTACTGATTTTGTTATAATGTTTGAGTCATTCAGATGGTATAAGAAAAAGGCATAATCCGTGACAAAATGAAAAAACGTGTAGAATTTTAAAATGGTAAAATGTTCCCTCCGCCCCATGAAAAAAAAAGTATAATTGCAGGAAACTATCGATAAAATAGCTACAAAAAAAATATACAATACTATAATATAATATCACATATCTCTTCATAGGAGTTACTGTCCATTTCATGAGTACTTCATGAGTCATGATAGGATCATCACCAATGGCCTCATGTCAGTGACATCTTCAGTCCTGGCCTCCACCAACCAGTCAATCTATAACCACAAACCAACTGCCTACATAGTTCAATACTTTGGAGCATGGCAGATAGAGATAACCTCCACTCCTCCATCATTTACATGGCATAGTAAAGGGAGGCACCGACAGCTCAAAAGTGTACCAGACTCAATCAATACAGAATGAAAATGAACTAAATAACTTGCCTAGTGTAGAGTGGAATGCAGAACATACAAATGCACCACATGACTTGTCAACCCCAAAAGGCAATCAGTAAACAATCTGAGAAAAAGTCCATGTGTTTTGTTACCACCAACATCTGCACCATATTTTACCACCAAAACCAAGTAGAGAGGCAGCAGGCATCCAGGTGTTTAACGCAGATAATGAAACATCTAGTATCTGTCTGCGACTCCACGGTCGAGCATCCCATCTACAGCCAGTGAAGGTGAGGTTGGGGTCATGGTCAGCATCATCTACTAGGTTTCATATTGGATGGCAGTCATGTTGTAATGTTATTATCAGGATCTGACACTGTAGATGCTGGGGGTTATCGGTGCTCATATGGAGGGTGGTGGTGTACAGAGACCCTCTGTTTTAGTTCAATAAACCACTTCTCAAATCGGTTGGAAAAGACTTAACTGCATCCCAAATGGCACTCTATTCCCTATGTGGTGACCTCCTTTTGACGAGAACCCTACGGGGTGCTATTTGGGATGCATACTAAAACTTAAGAGTGAACTGTTTAAAATATCACTATGGACCACACATTCTCCTTGACCATCTACCTAAATGTTCACTTGAATCTACAGGCTGATCTCAACAAAGCTAAGGCCAAATATATTTCATTATAACATAGACACGGTGCTCCCCTATGATTTAGTCTCTGCCTGCCAACTAGGAAAGAGAGAGACAGTTCAAACGCTAATAAGCTGACTGCATCCACTCTCAGTTCATCAACGTTGTATCAGCATGCTTTAGATGTCTAGAGATGAGATGACAGCCTTACTGAAAACAAAGCTAATCATAGCCCTGCTGTTTGTACTGTATCACCTGGAGAGGAACAGACTTCAGTGTGCTGCTAACAGCAGTATAGCTTCCTTCACTGTCCCCATACCAGGCTCGAACCAGTGAGAACACAATCCAGACTGCGTCCCAAATGGCACCTTGTTCCATAGTGCACTACTTTTGACCAGAGCCCTATGGGCCCTAGTCAAAACTAGTTCCCAACATAGGTAATTGGGTGCCATAGGGAATAGGGAATAGGGTACAAACAAAGAACAGATCAGACGTGTTACCCATCTCATTAACACTGCAGGTGAACAGTAATTCATTCATCAGTGGAACAACAGCAAATAATACATTATTATAGTCTAGTCTTGAGAAGGAAATAAAAATTCTATACATTTTCTTTTTTTTAAATCAAGACTGTGCTTTGTATGTCTGGCCTTCAGCAGGGCAAAGATTAATATTTCACTTTTGAACTACAGTATACTTAGGAGGGTATAAACAATGCATGATAGGCTGTATGTAAGTCTATGCGTGTCATACAGGTCATTCAATATAATTTCAGCAAGCCACCATCTCAGCTTGTTCTAAAATGTTTTCTGCAGTTAGAAACATACAGTTGATGTCAGAAGTTTACATACACCTTAGCCAAATACATTTAAACTCAGTTTTTCACCATTCCTGACATTTAATCCTTGAAATTCAGTTAAGATCACCACTTTATTTTAAGAATGTGAAAAGTCAGAATAATAGTAGAGAGAATGATTTATTTCAGCTTTTATTTCTTTCATCACATTCCCAGTGGGTCAGAAGTTTACATACACTCAATTACTATTTGGTAGCATTGCCTTTAAATTGTTTAACTTGGGTCAAACATTTCGGGTAGCCTTCCACAAGCTTCCCACAATAAGTTGGGTGAATTTTGGTCCATTCCCCCTGACAGAGCTGGTGTAACTGAGGCAGGTTTGTAGGCCTCCTTTTTCGCACACACTTTTTCAGTTCTGCCCACAAATTTTCTATAGGATTGAGGTTAGGATGGTGTTCTTCGGCTTGCAAGTCTCAACCTTTTCCTCCAAACATAACGATGGTCATTATGGCCAAACAGTTCTATTTTTGTTTCATCAGACACATTTCTCGAAAAAGTACAATCTTTGTCCCCATGTGCAGTTGCAAACCGTAGTCTGGCTTTTTTAATGGCGGTTTTGGAGCAGTGGCTTCTTCCTTGCTGAGCGGCCTTTCAGGTTATGTCAATATAGGACTCGTTTTACTCTGGATATATATACTTTTTGTACCCATTTCCTCCAGCATTTTCACAAGGTCCTTTGCTGTTGTTCTGGGATTGATTTGCACTTTTTGCACCAAAGTACATTCATCTCTAGGAGACAGAACGCTTCTCCTTCCTGAGCGGTATGACTGCTGCGTGGTCCCATGGTGTTTATACTTGTGTGCTATTGTTTGTACAGATTAATGTGGTACCTTCAGGCATTTGGAAATTGCTCCCAAGGATGAACCAGACTTGTGGAGGTCCACAATTTTATTTCTGAGGTCGTCGCTGATTTCTTTTAATTATCCCATGATGTCAAGCAAAGAGGCAGTGAGTTTGAAGGTAGACCTTGAAATACATCCACAGGTACACCTCCAATTGACTCAAATGATGTCAATTAGCCCATCAGAAGCTTCTAAAGCCATGACATAATTTTATGGAATTTTCCAAGCTGTTTAAAGGCACAGTCAACTTAGTGTACAGTCGTGGCCAAAAGTTTTGAGAATGACACAAATATTAATTTTCACAAAGTTTGCTGCTTCAGTGTCTTTAGATATTTTTGTCAGATGTTACTATGGAATACTGAAGTATAATTACAAGCATTTCATAAGTGTCAAAGGCTTTTATGGACAATTACATGAAGTTGATGCAAAGAGTCAATTTTTCAAGACTTTTGCAATCCGCCCTGGCATGCTGTCAATTAACTTCTGGGCCACATCCTGACTGATGGCAGCCCATTCTTGCATGAATCAATGCTTGGAGTTTGTCAGAATAGGTGGGGTTTTGTTTGTCCACCCCACCTCTTGAGGATTTGACCACAAGTTCTCAGTGGGATTAAGGTCTGGGGAGTTTCCTGGCCATGGACCCAAAATATCAATGTTTTGTTCCCCGAGCCACTTAGTTATCACGTTTGCCTTATGGCAAGGTGCTCCATCATTGCTGGAAAAGGCATTGTTCGTCACCAAACTGTTCTGTGATGGTTGGGAGAAGTTGCTCTCAGAGGATGTGTTGGTACCATTCTTTATTCATGGCTGTGTTCTGAGGCAAAATTGTGAGTGAGCTCACTCCCTTGGCTGAGAAGCAACCCCACACATGAATGGTCTCAGGACGCTTTACTGTTGGCAGGACACAGGACTGATGGTAGCGCTCACCTTGTCTTCTCCGGACAAGCTTTTTTCTGGATGCCCCAAACAATCGGAAAGGGAATTCATCAGAGAAAATGACTTTACCCCAGTCCTCAGCAGTCCAATCCCTGTACCTTTTGCAGAATATCAGTCTGATGTTTTTCCTGGAGAGAAGTGACTTCTTTGCTGCCCTTCTTGACACCAGGCCATCCTCCAAAAGTCTTCGCCCCACTGTGCGTACAGATGCACTCACACCTGCCTGCTGCCATTCCTGAGCAAGCTCTGTACTGGTGGTGCCCCGATCCCACAGCTGAATCAACTTCAGGAGACGGTCCTGGCGCTTGCTGGACTTTCTTGGGAGCCCTGAAGCCTTCTTCACAACAATTGAACTGCTCTCCTTGAAGTTCTTGATGATCTGATAAATAGTTGATTTAGGTGCAATCTTACTGGCAGCATCCTTGCCTGTGAAACACTTTTGTGCAAAGCAATGATGATGGCACGTGTTTCCTTGCAGGTAACCGTGGCTGACAGAGGAAGAACAATGCTTCCAAGCACCACCCTCCTTTTGAAGCTTCCAGTCTGTTATTCGAACTCAATCAGCATGACAGAGTGATCTCCTTGTCCACGTCAACACTCACACCTGTGTTAACGAGAGAATCACTGACATGATTGTGCAGGGCTGAAATGCAGTGGAAATGTTTTTGGGGGATTCAGTTCATTTGAATGGCAAAGAGGGACTTTGCAATTCATTGCAATTCATCTGATCACTCTTCATAACATTCTGGAGTAAATGCAAATTGCCATCATACAAACTGAGGCAGCAAACTTTGTGAAAATTCATATTTGTGTCATTCTCAAAACTTTTGGCAATGACTGTATGTAAACTTCTGACCCACTGGAATTGTGATACAGTGAATAATAACTGAAATAATCTGTCTGTAAACAATTGTTGGAAAAATTATTTGTGTCATGCACAAAGTAGATGTCCTAACAGACTTAAACTACAGTTTTGGCAACAAGAAATTTGTGGAGTGGTTGAAAAATAAGTTTTAATGACTCCAACCTAAGTGTATGTAAACTTCCGACTTCAACTTGAAGTATTCCGGCTGCCAAAATATATATATAATTGGATCTCTGGATAATTAACTAATTGATTGTACACAAATTGGCCATTTTAATTTATATTATATTAATTAAAATAGTACTCAACATTTGGTTTGTCAAAAGCCACCCATTAGCTTTTTCCCCCTGTTCAGAGAAAGGGGTCATTGTTGTTGTTTGGTTTATGTGCCATAATACATCCTTATATATTACCAGGTCTCACCACTAGATGGTGCTGTTGCTGCTATTAAGTGAAAAACAATTGACAGTGTTAAAGGGATAGTTCACCGAAATTATATATTGATTTCCATACCCTGTAAGCAGTCTATGGACAATGGATGTCAAGGTTTTGTTTTCGCTTTGCGCGCACACACCTGTCTGTGGTTCACACCTGTCTGTGGTTCACACCTGTCTGTGGTTCACACCTGTCTGTGGTTCACACCTGTCTGTGGTTCACACCTGTCTGTGGTTCACACCTGTCTGTTGTTCACACCTGTCTGTTGTTCACACCTGTCTGTTAGCTGTGCTGCCCCAGACAGGAAGAAAAGGAAGCGTGCGCACGGAAAGCTAGAACAAAACATTGTCATAATGAAATAATTCATCAGAGGTCTAATATTGGGCTACCAAACACCCTTCCATTATGTCAGTAACTTATGGTTACATCCCAAATGGCATCCGTTTCCTTTATAGTACACTATTTTTGACCAGGGCTGTGACGACTGTGGAATTTTGACTAACGATTAATCCACGAATAGTCCAAATTATTTTTGCAGCAAAATGTTTTGAGCTCATAATGTATCACAATGCATCTTTGAAAATGATATATGACACACCTAATGAACACAAAACAGCTTGCGGTGACACCCCTGTCTCAAATTGGAAATACAGTGCATTCGAAAAGTAATCAGACCCCTTGACTTTTTCCACATTTTACTTTACAGCCTTATTCTAAAATTGATTAAATATTTTTTTCCGCCTCAATCTACACACAATACCACATATCGACAAAGCAACATTTTAAATATTTTTTTCAAATGTATTACAAACAAAAAACATAAATATTACATTGACATAAGTATTCAGACCCTTTACTTAGTACTTTGTTAAAGCACCTTTGGCTTTTTAGGTTGTATGGGGAGCATTGCTGCACAGCTATTTCAGTTCTCTCCAGAGATGTTCGATCGGGTTCAAGTCTGGGCTCTGGCTGGGAAACTCAAGGACATTCAGAGACATGTCCCAAAGCCACTCCTATGTTGTCTTAGCTGTGTGTTTAGGGTCGTTGTCCTGTTGGAAGGTGAACCTTCGCCCCACTGTGAGGCCCTGAGCATTCTGGAGCAGGTTTTCATCAAGGATCTCA
Organism: Oncorhynchus tshawytscha; assembly: GCF_018296145.1. Lineage (NCBI taxonomy): Eukaryota > Metazoa > Chordata > Actinopteri > Salmoniformes > Salmonidae > Oncorhynchus > Oncorhynchus tshawytscha. The sequence continues at coordinate 53,497,949 of NC_056438.1, read as the reverse complement.
CTGTACTTTGCTCCGTTTATCTTTCCCTCAATCCTGTCTCCCAGTCCCTGCTGCAAAACAACAACAAAAAATTCACACAGCGTGATGTTGCCACCACGCTTCACCGTAGGGATGGTGCCAGGTTTCCTCCAGATGTGACGCTTAGCATTCAGGCCAAATAGTTCAATCTTGGTTTCATCAGACCAGAGAATCTTGTTTCTCATGGTCTGAGATTCATTTAAACGGGCTGTCATATGCCTTTTACTGAGGAGTAGCTTCCGTCTGGCTGCAGATATAGCTGTCCTTCTGGAAGGTTCTCGCATCTGGAGCTCTGTCAGTGACCATCGGGTTCTTGGTCACCTCCCTGAACAAGGCCCTACTTCCCTGATTGCTCAGTTTGGCCACGTGGCCAGCTCTAGGAAGAGTCTTGGTGATTCTAAACTTCTTCCATTTAAGAATGATGGAGGCCACTATATTATTGGGGACCTTCAATGCTGCAGACATTTTTTAGTACCCTTCCCTAGATCTGTGACTCAACACAATCCTGTCTCAGAGCTCTGCAGACAATTCCTTTGACCTCTTGGCTTGGTTTTTGCTCTACCGTGCAACTGTGGGACCTTATATATCCAGGTGTGTGCCTTTCCAAATCATGTCCAATCAATTTAATTTACCACAGGTGGACTCCAATCAAGATGTAGAAACATCTCAAGGATTATCAATGGAAACAGGATGCACCTGAGCTCAATTTCGAGTCTCATCGCAATGCGTCTGAATACTTATGTTAATAAGGTATTTCTGTTTTTCATGAAATGTACATATATTTGTAAAAAACAGTTTTCGCTTTGTCATTATGGGGTATTGTGTGTAAATTGATGAGGGGAAAAAATATTTTTGATCAATTTTAGAATAAGGCTGTAACATAACAAAATGTGGAAAAAGGGAAGGGGTCTGAATACACTGTAAAGCTTATCCTCCTGACCATGCTGTTCTGCTCCTAAAATGATGACTAACTTTACCATATTCATGTAAAAATTAAAAACTGCTATTTGGTAAATGACTGTATATCAACTTGAAAATAAAGTTGAATTCACCTTCCCTCCTAAAATGAATGTGATAAGAGGATTATTTTCCTTAGTTCACGGTACCAGGGCCCATAGGCCTCTGGTTACAAGTAATGTATTTTATAAGAAAGAGGGTGCCATTTCTTATACATCTCCTGTTTAGTTTCGATCAGCAAACTCTTGTCCAATTGCCACTGAGCAGTCCAGCTCACATTACCCTTCTTGAGCCACATCACTCACTGCAATGTTGAATAATTGCAAATGGTAATCCTGAACAGGCTATATATTTTGTTGTACCATGTTTCATCTCCTTAGACAATTCAATCAATACCATATATGCATTTGTGTGATCTGCCCATGTAAACAATGAATTTGCCAATGTAAACACTGACAACATTATTAACCCCGGCTTTGGAAGGCACAGGACAATCACGGGATACGGTTGCGGTCACAATGTGGTATGAGAGCACCACCCCTCTCACACCTGCACTACTAGGCTATAACGCAGATGACAACAAGCACAAACATCATAAGAAACTACATATCTGGTAGTGACCAAGCTTGGTTTCTGTTAAGCTAGTTTTCGCCCCAAATGTTGAATCCAATCTCGATTCTGCAGCGAAGCAATGCTTGTTTAGAACGCAGTCCATATTGATGCTACAATGTATGCAAGCACTTCATGTATCGAACCGGGGAGTTGGTGGCATGCACGAGAAGATGTGGGTGACGAATGATGACAACCCAAACTAACACATTGTTGTCACACTTAAACTCACCTCGTGACACTTCACAGGTTTTGCGCAACTGGGAATGGTGAGCTTTTCTCACCTCCTTATCGGCTAAAATCTTCTCCAGTGCTCGGGTTAAAAACATGTTTTTCGTTTTACTGTCATACATGATGTGATGGAACCGTAGTCAAAGCAGCTGTCCCATGGACATAAAGCTGTTCTTGTAGTCTTCTTTTTTTTTAGCCGAGTCTAATATAGGAGTACTAAATAGAAAGCTAAATATCCTTTATTCCAGAAAGGAAATCCCACCAATTTCTATTAACAACCTGTCATCGCCATGTTGAAAGGAAACGTAATTCCGCGACTCCACAATGATAATACTGTTACTGTTACACAAACTGTGACCCCTTAGGTCACTTTACTTGTCTTGTGATCAGTTACAACTCATTATTCTCACCGAACATGAGAATGATGAGTTGCTTGAATCTGTAGAGAAATATATACTACATTGGTTATCTGAATTTCCCAATTCGTTATTATTGATAGGAGGGGACATTAATATTACTATAGATAATTCAACTGATAGATGGCCCCCAGGTCGACCAAACAGTCAGAATTTGGGTTTAATACTTTTTATGGAAAAGCTGGAGTAACAAAAGAGGTTCCAGACAGTCCAGAATGGATTTTTGGCTTCTATCGAAATGTACTGATAGTGAGTGTGTTACTACAAATATTTGTATTACTCCCCTCAGAGACCATAGGGTCATTTATATCCATGTCAAAATATTTACCCCTGATACTAACCTTGGTAAAGCATCCTACTGGAAGCTAAATTATTAAATAATATCAAAATGACCAGAAATACAGTGTAGACATTGTTAATGTTGTAAATGACTATTGAATCTGGAAAAGGCTGATTTTTTTATGGAATCTCTACATAGGCATACAGAAGCCCATTATCAGCAACCATCACTCCTGTGTTCCAATGGCACATTGTGTTAGCTAACCCAAGTTTATAATTTTAAAGGGCTAATTGATCATTAGAAAACCATTTTGCAATTATGTTAGCACAGCTGAAAACTGTTGTCCTGATTAAAGAAGCAATACAACTGGCCTTTAGACTAGTTGAGTATCTGGAGCATCAGCATTTGTGGGTTTGATTACAGGCTCAAAATGGCCAGAAACAAATACTTTCTTCTGAAACTCATATCAGAAAGAGGAGTGGGAGGCCCCGGTGCACAACTGAGCAAGAGGACAAGTACATTAGAGTGTCTAGTTTGAGAAACAGACGCCTCACAAGTCCTCAACTGGCAGCTTCATGAAATAGTACCTGCAAAACACCAGTCTCAACTTCAATTATGAAGAGGCGACTCCGGGATGCTGGCCTTCTAGGCAGAGTTCTTCTGTCCAGTGTTCTTTTGCCCATCTTAATCTTTTCTTTTTATTGGCCAGTCTGAGATATGGCTTTTTCTTTGCAACCCTGCCTAGAAGGCCAGCATCCCAGAGTTGCCTCTTCACTGTTGATGTTGAGACTGGTGTTTAATGAAGCTGCCATTTGAGGACTTGTGAGGCATCTGTTTCTCAAACTACAGAGGGACTCATCTTTAAAAGGAAGAGTCCTAATAACCAAGGCTGAAGGTATCTCTAGGCTAACATGGTGGGCTGAATATGGTAGGCTGAATTTGATGGACTTTATTACTTTAACTAATACTTTTAAGATCAATTGGATAAAATAATTCCTAAGACCCACTTCTATCTGAAACATTATTCCTCATCATGTCTTCTCTACTTTTGGTGGCCTTAACATCATGTTGGTTTGCAATTATAATATTGACAAAGCTCCAGTGAAACTCTGCTTTTCATTAGCAGGTTTTCTTGTCATGGTCCTTAATTTATAAGAATACATTTTCTCCACACAAATATTATATATGGAATAATCAGGACATATTGAATAGAAATAACTCTTTGTTTTTAGAATATTGGTTCTGAAATATGCCATTGTTGAGCCAACTTATTGGTGAGCAGAGGGTCTTTTACTTAATTATAAGGAATTCTTATCACTTTACATCCTTGTAGCGCCTAAAGATTTTGCAATTGTTTTAGATTCCATTCCCTCAGGTGTTGCTTTATTTTTCAGGAACGTATCACGACCTGACCCTGAGAATATACCGACACGTAACACTGTTGACTCATCAGTAGGAAAGATTTACATTTTAGTCCATTCAACAATAATAGAGCTATACGAGCCTTGTTTTAACAGGATGTTTTATCTATACCTTATGTCATGTCTTATTGGAATGGTTTTATTGATATTATCGGTTGCTACACACATACTTATTAACAAAATGAAGGAAGTTTATTTTAAAATTATTCATAAATATTATCGTGCCAACCACTATATGAAGAAGTAAAAAAATAAACATGAATTCAAATTGTACCTTTTGTAATGACCACCCAAAAACAGTGTTGCATCTTTTTTGGCATTGTATTCATGAAAGAAAACTGTGGCAAGACATCAGTAGATTTATAACTGAACCCATTTATGAAGATGTACTGCTTGGATTCTTTACCTACGACAGAAATAAGCTGAAACATTATGTAATTCATTTCATTATTCTTTTAGCCAAATGTACTATTTCACAAACGTAAATACAAAACACCACATTTTATTACCTGACAAAAAGAAATTGAACTATATTTTAAGATGTGAATATTGTTACTGCAGGGTGGGGGGACAGAGCATCAACTTTTGCACTACTGTCCAGTTTGATCAATGTTTCAGCATTGTTTCACTGTATTATGCCCACCCCAAAAATACTATATTATATCATATTTGGACACTGTCCAAAGTAGCCTTGAAAAAACATAATTAACCATCTATCAAATAAAAGATAACTCCCATTGAATATGATATAGTTCACCCAAATAGCAAAATGACATATTGGTTTCCTTACCCTGTAAGAAGTCTATAGACTAGATGACAACAATCAATGCTTTGGTTTTGTTTATCTGGCCACTGTTTCAAATGCTATATTTTTAGCATGTGTGGCACAAATCCAATGCAAGACAACAGTACCTATACTGAAAAAATATATAAATGCAACATCAAATCAAATTTTATTTGTCACATGTGCCGAATACAACAGAGCTGTGTTCAAATACCCATACTAACATAGTATATACTCCATAATATACTATTAGTTCATTTTAGTATACTGTAAACGAACGGTATCCTTTCAGTTGAGTGTACTAGAGATTCGCCTGTCTACCGGAAGTTGATGCTATTGCTATGCAACTTTTTGCTAGCTTGTTAGCATAACAAATGACTAGCTAGACTTCGAGTGTGTTCGTAAATTCAATCTGGAGAGCCAGTGCACTCTGGGCGTTCGTAAATTCAGAGCTTTTCACTCTCATGGCACACACAGTCCTGCTGCCACACACAAGTGAGAGAACACCTCACTCTGACCATTTTACTCACCCCTGCAGAGCTGGCTAGGACATCACGTCCAAATCATCCTAAAGTATTTCAAATGTATTGTGTAGCTCAAAGTCCCTTGTAGATGATTTGGACATGGGTGAAAGTTTCTAATATTGATACCAAGACTTGAAATGGATTTGTGCCACAAATGCTATAACCACAGATAGAAGGAGCAGTTACCAGCATCTTCCCTAATGTTTGCATTTGGAAACAGTGGGATTAGGGCCTAATGGATTTATTTCAATTGACTGATTTCCTTATATGAACTGTAACTCAGTGAAATTGTTGCATGTTGAATTTATATTTTGGTTCAGTGTAGGAAAAATGCATCCTTCATACAGTATTACATCCCTACTCTGCCACCATGAGTACAGCCGCCTTACCTGTCAGGGTCAATGGAAGAAGACAGTCCACAGCGCCATTCAGTGTTTGCATACCAAATGGAACCCTATATCAGTGGTCCCCAACTCCAGTCCCCCACAACAGTACACGTTTTTTTGTTGTAGCCCGTGACAAACTGATTCAACACATTGAGGGCTTGATGATTCTTTGAATCAGGTGAGTTTGTCCAGGGCTACAACAAAAATGTGTACTGTTGTGGGTACTGGAGGACTGGAGTTGGGAAACACTGCCCTATATAGTGCACTACTTTTCAAGAGGGCCCATAGGTAAAAAGTAGTGCATTGTGTAGGGATTAGGGTAGCATTTGGAACACACCCATGACCAGTTTTAATCATGTTACATGTTTATTTCCTGCTCTAACAAGCACTTCTTGACCAAAAATCGCGATTCAATTCAATATTTATTTTTCTGAATTTTAATTGACAGATGTCAAGTATCGAAGGAATTTGTAAACAGTGTGTCCACAAACAATGTACATTTTCTTTCTTATGATGTCAACCATATAGCATAGGCATTAACTTGTAATTAAAACACTGTCATTTGAAATGAAATAAATATAATACTGCAACAACAAAAAAAGAAAAAAGAACATAAATCTACCTGAAATTGTCCTTATGGTGACATCCAGGTCAAATCCTTATTTTATGCCACATACAAAGACTGATAAACAGCACTACACGGGGCGGTAAGAGTGAGAGCTCCTCTCTCCTAGCTCCAGAGGAACAGTAGGTTTGACGGTGAGGATCACAAGAGTACCAGAATTCTACAACAAACATCCTGGTACTATAGGTACAGTATAGGCTGAAAAGGTCTAATGATGGCAGCAAGTCAACCAAAAATCCTAGAGTCAAATTCTTCACAGTCCAAAGTCAGCCTTATCATTGAGTTCCATTACATGAAGTCAAGAGCATTTCAGAATCAGCAACATCTCAACTTCAATCAATTAGTAGGAAAAGTAGGCACTGAGAAACATAATACTGTAGCCTTTCACTAACCGATTCAATAACACTAAAGTTAGGAGAATTATTGTCGCAAAATGTAGTCTCGCTAGAATTGTGATTAATATGCACCTGATTTACTCTATGTATTCTACTTTGTCTTTCACATGAAATGGAATGTTTGACTTAGAGTTATGTGACTTATTTCCATTAATAATAGTGTCTGGTGGTGAAACATTATTACATGCAGCAATTATGTCTATCACAACTACTACTGGATGCATTACACTGTTATTCTAGCTCACAATGTCAGTCATTTTACTATAAAGAGCTATGGTACCTTTCCATACTAACGGTAACATGTTATAATATCCCATAGTTTTAAAGCTATTAACTCTAAACCAACAGCCACATTGTATCATGGAAGTAAAAATAATGTTTTATTGTCACATACAGCGGATAGGTGTAGTGAAATGTGTTTTTTACAGGCTCAGTGCTATTCCACCTGCCCAAATTCAACATAGATGCATAGAAAAGCATCATTTTAGCTTCTAATATTTAAGTGCTAAAATAAACTGAAAATTAAGATTATTCCACCAAATATTTGTCTAGTTATTTCACTTGGGGAAACACATCAGCTTCATTTGAGTATTTCTACAATATTGCTTACCACATCTGACTAGCAGGTGTCCTCAACCACCCTGTAAAACCAATAGCAATATGTACTTCAATATTGCATGTTACACCCATTAAGTACTTGTTTCAACGATCTTGTTGCTAGTGATACAAGCTAGAGGTAGCTTGTATCACTAGTCTCCGAGAAGTAGTGCTAAGGTCGCCTCTGTCCATGTAATTGTATTGATTACTGAGCTGTGGGAGTTAGTAACTCCCAACCCTAAACTTGATTTAGCACTGCTAAAGAAATTAGTCTGCTTTCCTTTGAATTAATACAAATATACAATACAAATACAAAAGAAACTTCACCAAAAGGCAAAACAAACAACCTCAGCAGCCATGATTGATATCACTTTGACAGTTGTTCAGCAGGACATGCTCTATCGTAGACATAGTGAGTAGTTGGACATTATAATAATTATTATCGGTTACACAATACATAGGAGAAGTGGCCCTGCTGTTGGTAAATCAAATAATCTAGGCATCCAGTTACAGACCTAATAAGCTAATCTAAACTACTGGCCAGACTACTAGTCTTCGCTCGAAGGTAAGGTGAAAGCCGGTGACAGAGGCTACTTACTAAACTACTGACTAACGAATGTGAAATAGTGGTTGGTTTGTGTGGATTAGCTAATCATGGGAAGCACAGCAGAGTCTCTTTGCACAAGCAGCACTGGTCTGGTTCTGCTCCACCACAGAGCCAGCAGGGGGTCTGGTCTGCTCCACCACAGAGCCAGCAGGGGGTCTGGTTCTGCTCCACCACAGAGCCAGCAGGGAGTCTGGTTGGTTAAAACATTGTATGTGTGCCAAACGGCACCTTATTCCCTATGTAGCGCACTACTCTTGCCCTGGTCAAAAGTGGCACACTATAAAGGGAATAAGGTACCATTTGGGACGTAAACATTTCAATTAGGATTTTTGTCTGAAACAAGACATGTTAATAAGAGATCGGTAAGCAAAAGAGGACTTCGTTCTGTAAAGCCCATGGCACACGAAGCAACACTGAGGGGGGTCATCATGAGTGCACTTAGCTTGTGCCCCAAATGGCACCCTATTCCCCATGTAGTTCACTACTTTGGACCAAAGACCTATCGGCCATTGTCAAATGTATAGCACTGCATGTATATAGAGAATAGAATACCATTTAGGATGCAGCCCAAGTGTTGTCTGAAATAGAACTAAGGCGAGGGATATATTTGTGGGCCTGTCTATGAGGTAACCACGGAGAAATGGTTCCAATTCCAAACGTATCCAGACACATCTTTTCCAAGTCAACCACTCATCATTACACGCGGGTCTGGGGCGATACTGAATGACATTTCCAGATTGCATGGAAAGGGAAGGCAATGCTCAATGTGTGCTTTTAATACAGCTTGCCATTAAATAATAGGGGAAAAGAAAATGACCTTGCATAGTAGAGGATTTAGTTTATGCTCGCTGGCCAAGCTGCTTAGCTCAGTCACCTCGTCATGCTGAGGTCTTAGAATGAACACTAAAACTGAGCAATGGAGCAACAATACCATCACTACGATCGTTCTCGAGAAGTATCGAAGGTGCACTTTTCTAAAGAGATGATATGCATTCTCTCCCATGACCGAAACAAACCAAAGAGAAAAGGACACCAACATACTAGGTAGAGGGAAGATTTGCTAACTGGGGTATCCATCCCAGTGTCTTCCTGTATACATGTTGACCAACCGCTGCCTGTCTGAGTGACGTCTTGTGCATGTGTGTGTGAACGTATCCTATAATACCATACGAGTGAGAACCCAGAGTACGAAAGGTAGACATTGCAGAGACTGTGGATGGCAGGGCGGTAGGAGTTGCCCTCAGACGCGGGCAGACACCTGTTCCAGAGAGCGAGTGGGAGGGCGAGGGGCCGGCGGGGTTGATGCTTTCAGGCTCTTCAGGCTGTTCCCCGGGCAGCTCTGGCTGCTGAGGCCCCTGTTGAGGATGGGGATGATGGGAGGTTCGTTGCGTGGTATATTAACGGGACAGGAGCGGGTACGGGCGTGTCCCTTGTGTCCCCCGGCGTGGCAGATGAGGTCGCTCACCGTGTCCATGGGCGAGAGGTGTTTCAGCCAGCGCTCCAGACGCTCTTCCTTGTACTTGATGGAGTACCAGGTGAGAAAGATGAAGATGAAGCCAATGAACTTGAGGCTGGCGGCCAGGCCGAAGTAGACGAAGCGGAAGGAAGTGACATCGTACTCCCAGCAGGAGCCGTGGACACCACAGTCCTGCTGCCACAGCATACAGGTTGTGTCGATCACCGCCCCAAAATAGATGGGAGTAGGTATGTAGGCTGAGGAGAGAGAGGAGAGAGACCGTTATGATACAGAAGAAGTAGATGGTTGTAGGTATGTAGGCTGAGGAGAGAGAGGGGAGACTATTCTAACACAGCATGCATGTGGTGTCAATGTGGAAGTGGAGATGTACGTGGAAGACAAGGACAGAGGAGCGATACATACTCATTCAGAGGTTAAGACACGTTTCAATTTTTAAAACCTTATATTTTTTGCCTAATTAAGTTTTGAATATTGGCAATAAAGGGGGGATGAACCAAAGATGAACATGTTTTGAGAATTTTTTTTGATTACTGTTCAGTTCCTCTTAGTAATTTTCTGACATGAAATGGGAACCTGTTTTTTAAAATTACATTTTGAACAAGAATCAAATGTTCCAATGGGACCCTATCCCTATATAGTGCACTACTTCTGACCAGAGCCCTATGGCACTAAATAGGGACACAGCCTAAAAAATAACCTCTCAGTATTGAACTCTGTATTTCACTGAAGCTGCATCACTCACCAAGGGTCCTGAGGAGAACAAACTGCATTCCGAGTGCAAAGGGTCTCTCCTGCTCTTCTACGGACCTTGAGGAGAGGAGGAAGAAGGGAGGAAATGGTGAAGATAGAGGTGCAAAATGATGATAACCTGGGAATCCTTGAAAAGTTTTGATTCTAGAAATCATCCAACCGGGATCACAGAAAGTTACCATCATTTTCCAACCCGATTACGAGAACTCACAACCACTACCTCACAATCCCTTCGATAAGTGTGTTTTGTTCAGTGTCTATTCTGGGTTAATACCTAAGAGTGACAATGATGGCGGAGGGCTGAGCGCAGGCCGTGATGAGTGTGACGATGAAGAGGAAGATGAGGAAGGGAATGAGGGTGCTGCAGGTGCGGTCACACTTCCCCGACACGGCGTAGCCGTTCTCGTTCAGGTAGGTCTTGACGATGACCAGCTGCAGCTGGTTGACTTGGCCGTTAGAGGAGGGGGTGATGACCTGCCTGCTCTGGACACACGCACAGTCAGAGTAGTTCCTGATCTGAGAGACGGAGAGGGAACAGAACACCAGGCATCATTGTGAGCTCATCTTATTGTACTATGGAAGTAAACTTCTAAGGCGCAACTGTGCGTACTACAAGAAGTGTGTTATTCAAGTACTACCAATGTACACGGATGCTTAATTAATGTTTGTTCAATGGTCAGTAAGCTATAACTAGGGTCTAACACTATTGTTTTTTCTCATCAGGTAACTCACATTATGGCCAGGAAAAACTCCTGGCCCTAGCTTTAGGTAACTTTCCAAAAATGCCCAGGTATTGCAGAAATCCTGTTTGGAATATTTCTAGAAACAGGGGGGAATAAGCAGAAAATCTGGGAATTTGGGGAAAGTTACGATCATTTTGCGACCCTACATTTGTGACTGAGGGACTCACTCCTGTGCTGTCGTTGCCCACACTGCTGCAGCCTGCCAGGCAGGGGTTGAAGTAGGTGATTCCGTCTGAGCCACAGACTGGAGCGTACTCATGGATCTTACAGCCACAGTTCACATTACACCCTCCAGTCAGGTTACGATGGGTCATAGTCAGAGTAGGACTGAGAAAAGTGAGATTATTTAGAGGGGGAGGGAAAGAGGTGGGAAGAGAGACAGGGAGAGGGAGAGAGAAAAGAGGGGGATGAGGAGAGCTAAATAACGTAGGACATTTTCCACTATCACAACATAATTCTTATTCAGACTGATTAAACAATGTTAAGAAGACTATCTTACCATGCTGCTATTCAAAGGTCACATTTACACTGAGATTTGTTGCACCAAAATACATTGCTCACAACCGGGGGCAATTACACCAGTTAGCATGTGTACACTTGCTTATTGAACATCTCATTCCAAAATCATGGGCATTAACATGTCAAGTTCTTCCACACCAATCTCGACAAACCATTTCTTTACGGACCTCGCTTTGCGCATGGGGGTATTGTCACACGGAAATAGGAAAGGGCCTTCCCCAAACGGTTGCCACAAAGTCGGAAGCACAGAATTGTCTAGAATGTCATTGTATGCAGTAGCGTTAAGATTACCCTTCACTGGAACTAAAGGGGCATAGCCAGAACAATCAATAACAGCCCCAGACCATTATTCCTCCTCCACCTAACTTTCCAGTAGGCACTATGCATTGGGCCAGCTAGCCTTCTCCTGGCATCTACCAAAATCAGATTCATTGATAAGGCTGTCCCTGACTAAAAAAAAAGTTTGTCGATCGAAAGTCGTCTGTTCTTTCGAGCAATTTGAAACGTGCATTTTTCCATATATAGACACACCCAACGTGTTTTAGTAAAATCAACTATATGCATTGAGCTTGTCTGATGCTTTAAGCTTACTGTTTGTTGAAATAAGACGAACGACTCAAGAGGGAGCCAGCGATTTAGATAAGCAGAAAAAAAACATAACCTGACCCAACCATCCTCCTCCTGCTGGCTTCTCAGATTCTGCCATTACTCTCCTGAAGTTGTCGGTAATAGGCTACACTAGGAGTCGGTAACCTTTCATGTGGAATGCCAATTTATCTTACCAACCTAAAAAGTAAATTCTATTGTCATTGCCAACTATGTAAAAATATCCCACATAAACAAAACAAATAAAAACATTGCAGGTAGAAAATATACTGATTAAAAAAAATAATCTCCTATAAATCACATCGGCTACCCATGGCCTGTCTGCAACGAACTTGCAACATTGTATAAAATATTCTGGGCCCTCAGGGTATCCAGCACCAGTGAGCTCGAGACAGACACAACTGTAGGCTATTTGCGCAAGGGATAAGAAGCAGTGCTTGACTTGAGCAGGAGATCACTGGAGCGGAGTATCAGTACCTCAAATTCTCTACTAATTGATCTCTTGTTCCTCTTATAGAATATTAGCTTAAAAGTATTGTGGAGCTCCTGCACCTAAATACAAATAGCACCAGCACCCAAAATGAGTACCAGACCCTATTTCAGTCCAAAGCAAGCACTGATAAGAAGTAACCAGGTTGGCCTATTTTATGACGTTTCCACTGGATCAGAGCATGACATTTTTCTCTTTCACACTGAGTGGTTATCAAAAGGGATAGAGCTGGAAAGATTTTTCAAATTGACAATAGTTCCTCGATGTAGGCTTTGACAATGGGATGTTTGCTTTTTGAGGTGAATAAAACATTACTTTGGGACAGGGGCGCAAATGAGATTTTATAAGTGTGGGGGACGTCACATTATTTTAAACCGACCCCTCGGAGACGTCCGCATGGTCCTAAAGCACACCGTTAATGGTGGTGCGTTTAGCCAATCAGATCTCCAAAATGGGCACCTTAATATGCCTCCATTTTCGTGCAGGCCAGGCAGCCTTTAGGCCTATGTAAATTACTTCTATGCGTAATCAGGTGCGCGTCCTTACCTTAAAATTGAAAGGAGACATCCAAACAAAAGACAATTACTAAATGTAATTGAATTAACTCATAAATGGAATGAAAGAAACCAAAACTTGTTTCTCACAAGTGTAGCATAGGTTGTGCGCTCTGCAAACAATGTCCACTCTGACAATTACAACGGTAAGACTGGAATAATAATGTATTGAATGCATTAACAGAAATGACCATAACCAAACAAACATTGTAGATTAGAGATGATAGGAATGAACGGTAAATGTACTACTGATGATACAGTATAGGTAATAGGGGTGTAATATACACTAACCATCAAACGCAAACAATTCACACAATGAAGTTATGAAACAATGAATGTGCACAGATTAGTGGGAGAGCACGCATTCTGTAGAGAGACGTGCATCTGGGCGATGCGTGGTCAATCTGACATCTGCATTGGCCATGCAGCATTTACTGTGACACGGCCTCTGCAGAAGTCAGGGCATTTATACTTCTTGTGCTTTGCTGAGCTGTGCAGAGCTGTTGTGAAGGACGTTGTCAAGGAAGTGAGTTTATGTTTATACAGGATGTACCGCGTCCACCTACCGTCAGCTAATCATGTATATAGAGCCCTCTGCATTGTTACAACATTTGGAAGGAGCATGGTGATGCGGTACATAGCTCCACATATCTCCAGAGGCTCCGTAATTGTGTCACACCGTCCATATGGAGCCTCCAACCACATTTTCGGATTAAGCATAAATTGGCTTTTAGTCTGGGCCTCCCACAATGCATTAGTTCACTGAGATGGGCACAAATATATCAGCACTTTGTGGTACTGTTCTATGAGCTTGTGTTGCCTACCACTTCTCGGCTGAGCTGTTGCTGCTCTAAGACGTTTCCACTTCACGATAACAGCACTTACATTTGACCAGGGCAGCTCTAGCAGGGCAGAAATTTGACAAACTGACTTGTTGGAAAGGTGGAATCCTATGACGGTGCCACGTTGAAAGTCACTGAGCTCTTCAGTAAGGCCATTCTACTGCCAATGTTTGTCTATGGAGATTGCATGGTGGTGTGCTCGATTTTTATACACTTGTCAGCAACGGGTGAATCATAATTGCATCAGGGACAGGCACCCTTTTCCCTTCATAGTGCACTACTTTTCGCCCTATGGGGTGAAAAGTAGCCTTGCATGAGCCTTGGCGTGTGCGAGCCAGAACGGCTCATAGTAACAGGAGTTTCTGTAGCGTGAGGCAGCTTGATGTACAAGTGCACCGCCTGGACAGGACGCTAGTCTATTGCAATGCCTTACCTCAAATCTCCTTAATGCTGAGTGCCAAGCAGAGACACATCACATCCCAATTTTACAGTCTCTGTATATCCTGGTCAAAAGTAGTACACTATAAATGGGAATAGGGTGCCATTTGGGATGTAGCCAGAGGTTGGATCTAAGAGAGGGAACAAAGCTCCAGGACTGTAGAACAGAGAGTTAATTAATCTAGATCATAACAGTGTCATGCATTAAAGTTATTGTGTCTGGGGAAGGACTGTGTTCCAAATGGCACCCTATTGCCTCTATAGTTCACTACTTTTGACCAGGGCCCTATTGGCCTTGTTCAAAAGTAGTGCACTACATTGTGAATAGGGCTTTCATTTTGGACAGGAACTCTGATGTGTGCTGAGGTGATACTTCACAACAGGGGCCTTCATGATGGTCACCTCCTCTTCTCATCATCATCACAGGGAAACACACACACACTAAACTTCCTCACATTGTTTAATACGTTGATATGGGGTTTTGGAGGCTGGAATGTTTGCAGAGAAATAATTCAATTAATTTTGGGGGAGCTAAGAGAAAGAGGACAAGATTGACAGGGATTGCATGAGGAAAAAAAGTTCAGATTTAAAGAAAGGGGTACTGAAGGAAGGAAGTTGTGGTTCTTACCCAGTGGTGTATGGTATGTTGATGCCTCCTAGGTTGATGCTCTCACAGCCCACTATGAACAGAGTAGAGAAGCAGAGAAGAGATACCCCACTACAGATCATGGCCAGCTTGGCTGACTCTCTGGCTCCCAGCTTCAGCTTCTTAATTATGTAGCCCCCCAGGACTATACCCACCCCAGCACTGGGCACGATGATCACACCTGTGACAGCAGGAGGCAGAGAGAGAGAGACAGAGAGGCAGAGAGAGAGAGAGAGAGGCAGAGAGAGAGGCAGAGAGAGAGGCAGAGAGAGAGGCAGAGAGAGAGAGAGAGAGTCAACGATGCGGTCTCCAGAACTCATAGATCAGATCACGGCAATCTGTTTCACATCTAGACGCATGTTATTCTACAACATCATTTAATTTGGGCCTCCTGTTCACTTTCAAACACATCATCCAAACAGAAAGAGCAGAGTAGAAGCTCCTTTTTAGGGGATTTCTGAGGAAGCTTTAAGACGGCTAACTGTACAACTAATGTTCAGTGGACGGAGTGAAGGCCCAGCCAGCAGCCATGAATAATACAAACACTCTTCCTTAAAATAAAAGGGACACCTGGGAGATGGTCAAGTAGTGAGCATTAAACTCACAGTGGCCCCACTGATGTGGAGTAATCTTAAAGACACAGACCCCTTCAGGCTGTCCCAGAAGTGTCCCTGACTAAGGAGCTTTTGAAGGCAAGGGCTCTAACTGACCTCTGTGGTGAAGCTGGAGACAATAGACCTGTGTTCCAAACAAGGGGTGTTAGGTGTGTATTGACTGGACAAAAATATAAATGCAACATGTAAAGTGTTGTTCCCATGTTTCATAAGCGGAAATAAAAGATTGCAGATGTTTTCCAAACGCACAAAATGCTTATCTCTCTCAAAGTTGGTGCACAAATTTGTTAACATCCCTGTTAGTGAGCATTTCTCCTTTGCCAAGATAATCCATCCACCTGACAGGTGTGGCATATCAAGAATCTGATTAATCAGCCTGATCATTACACAGGTGCCCCTTGTGCTGGGGACAATAAAAGGCTACCAAAATGTGCAGTTTTGTCACAAAACACAATGTCTCAAGTTTTGATGGAGAGTGCAATTGGCATGCTGACTGCAAGAATGTCCACTAGAGCTGTTGCCAGGGAATTAAATGTTCCTTTCTCTACCATAAGCCGCCTCCAACCAGCCTCACAAACACAGACCACGTACATTGCGTTGTGTGGGTGAGCGGTTTGCTGAAGTCAATGTTGTGAACAGAGTGCCCCATTGTGGCGGTGGGGTTATGGTATGGGCAGGCATAAGCTATGGACAACGAACACAATTGCATTTTATCAATGGCAATTTGAGTGCACAAAAATACTGTGACAAGAACCTCAGGCCCATTGTGAGGCCCATTTTTTTTTAACGGTATTTGTGACGAACTGATTCATATCTGTATTCCCAGGTCATGTGAAATCCATAGATTAGGGCCTAATGAATTTATTTCAATCGACTGATTTCCTTATATGAACGGTAACTCAGTAAAATCAATGAAATTGTTGCATGGTAGGCTTCTATATTTTTTCAGTATAGATGTGTTTACTCGGGCTGTCAAATGATAAAAATTAAATTAAATCTGTGGCTACGGTTCTAGACAAGTCTCTCATTCACCATTGTGGCCTTACTGTAGCTGGCATTTGTGACTGAGACTTATAAAAGTGTGCTTCAAACAATGGACATTTGTGATCGCTAGACATACAAATATGATTATTTATTAATAGCTTTGAAACAAGCTCTAGTTGCGGACTCAACTGGACTAGATTGTGAACAACTCTTGGCGGAAACTCTCAGCTTGACTGCCGCGAGGGAGATTAGCACAATATCGTTCGCGAACTGCAGTCATAAGTGCGATTTCATGTTCTTTTTTAGTAGGGGAGTTAGGCTACATGCAGCTAATTACATGTTGTACACAAAATACATTAAATCGACATGTTTGTACAAACTTTGCTGTTGTAATTGTTTTGCGAACATAAACACAACACTAATCTCTCGTGTACAGATGAAACTGCGAGAATCTGTCAAGGCACATAAAATGATGTGAATACGAGCAGCAGTAGTTCCTGGTTTGGGGTTTTCGTCATTGATTATTTGGATTAATTAAGATTGGGCGAAGGCGGTGCTTACATTAGTGCGGTGATTTCACAAGCCCGTGTGTAGAGGATAAACGGTTTCCACACCCACAAAGTCAAAATTGGCTATATTATAAAAATTCATGAAAACAAAAATGTATTTTTTGGCCATGATAAACACAGGTGAAATTAGCAGAAGAGAGGAGTTTGGCTGGAAGTTTCTGTTTGCGAGGGAAGAGAATTCGCTTCCTTCCTTTGCACAAAGGTAATAACAACTGTTAATGGGATTCCCCTCTCCAAGTAAAACAGGAAATGACAAACTTTCACATGAGAATTTTACTTCTGGTTAACCGAGAATAGCATAACAAAAACAGGCCGTCTGGAGATGTCATGTTCTACTTAGCTGCTGATTTTCACAGACAGGCAGAAAACTCTGTATTCGCAGCCACAGCCAAAAACAGAGTTTTACAGACATGTATCTATCACGATTAATCGCAAATTCTGAATTTCCTTCAATTGAGCTGTAATTTAAGATTCTTTATACAAACATCATTATGAGAATATTGATGCCTTGACTTTGTCCAAAGTAACCGTTAGAAAAATCTGGTCATTTGATGAAGCTCTTTCTTTAACCTTAATATCAACTTGTTTTAACATTACACTGTTGTTTTTAGCTGTATAGATGTATTTATTATGTTTTCGGTGTATTTTTAAACGCTTTCAATGTACGCTCAAAATATACAAAAATACAAAGTGCACTAAAATTACAAAAAGTTTAAAGTTAATTGAGTAGAAAATAGATGTGTATTTACCTGTGTAGATACTGGGAGTGTATTTACCTGTGTAGATACTAGGAGTGTATTTACCTGTGTAGATACTAGGAGTGTATTTACCTGTGTAGATACTAGGAGTGTATTTACCTGTGTAGATACTAGGAGTGTATTTACCTGTGTAGATACTAGGAGTGTATTTACCTGTGTAGATACTAGGAGTGTATTTACCTGTGTAGATACTAGGAGTGTATTTACCTGTGTAGATACTAGGAGTGTATTTATTTACCTGTGTAGATACTAGGAGTGTATTTACCTGTGTAGATACTAGGAGTGCATTTACCTGTGTAGATACTAGGAGTGTATTTACCCGTGTAGATACTAGGAGTGTATTTACCCGTGTAGATACTAGGAGTGTATTTACCCGTGTAGATACTAGGAGTGTATTTGCCCGTGTAGATACTAGGAATGTGTTTACCTGTGTAGATACTAGGAGTGTATTTACCTGTGTAGATACTAGGAGTGTGTTTACCTGTGTAGATACTAGGAGTGTATTTACCTGTGTAGATACTAGGAGTGTATTTGCCTGTGTAGATACTAGGAGTGTGTTTACCTGTGTAGATACTAGGAGTGTATTTACCTGTGTAGATACTAGGAGTGTATTAACTAGGAGTGTATTTACCTGTGTAGATACTAGGAGTGTATTTACCTGTGTAGATACTAGGAGTGTATTTACCTGTGTAGATACTAGGAGTGCATTTACCTGTGTAGATACTAGGAGTGCATTTACCTGTGTAGATACTAGGAGTGCATTTACCTGTGTAGATACTAGGACTGCATTTACCTGTGTAGATACTAGCGCTGGATGCCGGGATGCCAAACTGTGACTCGATGAACTTGGGTATGAAGGTGATGAAGGCGGTGACGATGGCGCTCTCTGCAGTGTAGGACAGGCTCACAAACAGGAAGGTGACATTACTCAGGATCCTCACTGCAGCCTTAGGCAGCTCTACACAGGGACAGGGAGGGAGAGACAGAGAGAGCGAGGGAGAGAGGGGGAGAGAAATAAACATGTAGGGGAACAAGACAGTAAGTTAGCAAAATGAGCATAAGACAGACAAAGACACAGGGAAGGCTGACGGACCATTTATATTATGGAGCTATGCAAGGGTACATCTGCTGACAAGGAGGACATAAAGGAGTATGTACAATGTACAGTAATTCACATTCCTATTCAGATTCCCCACTACCTTAATAGGAACAACATTTTCTCTGCCCATAATTAGAATGAAACCTCATTACAGTAGAACCCTATATATTTCAACTTAGTAAACTTAATTAGAACATAAAACGAGGCAATGGGCTGTTATTACAAGTCATTTGTTATAGTGCGAAAGAAGTTCCGCTCTAGCTGTATATAGCGGTCTGTGGCAGCAACAAACCATGCCAAGCATTTAGACTACGATCAGTATCAGTAACTAGGTTTCCATAAACTTGTCGAGTGATTTTGTGTCGACATCTAAAAAAATTGCATAGAAAAGAGATGCGACAATTGCCTGCTTACAGTGAGTTTCCAATGGTCTAAAAACAGCTGGACGTAAGGACGTCAACACCTAATAAAAACAAGTCTTTATATTATCCTTGCCCTGTAAAGAACAAATATTTTTATAATTGAAAAAAAAAGTATTTTTCAAACAGTAGGCATTTAGAATTAAACGTGGAGAGGAGCTTTAAAGTAACGTGATGACATCATGTGCCCCTCGTACCTTGACAATTATTTGGCAATCATACGTTTCCATCATTTGTTGCAATAAAGGAGCGGTAGCTAGACTAGCGAGTCAGCAGCCGGAGGGCTGCCAGTAAGCGAGTCAGCAGTCGGAGGGCTGCCAGTAAGCGAGTCAGCAGTCGGAGGGCTGCCAGTAAGCGAGTCAGCAGTCGGAGGGCTGCCAGTAAGCGAGTCAGCAGTCGGAGGGCTGCCAGTAAGCGAGTCAGCAGTCGGAGGGCTGCCAGTAAGCAGTCAGCAGTCGGAGGGCTGCCAGTAAGCGAGTCAGCAGTCGGAGGGCTGCCAGTAAGCGAGTCAGCAGTCGGAGGGCTGCCAGTAAGCGAGTCAGCAGTCGGAGGGCTGCCAGTAAGCGAGTCAGCAGTCGGAGGGCTGCCAGTAAGCGAGTCAGCAGTCGGAGGGCTGCCAGTAAGCGAGTCAGCAGCCGGAGGGCTGCCAGTAAGCGAGTCAGCAGTCGGAGGGCTGCCAGTAAGCGAGTCAGCAGCCGGAGGGCTGCCAGTAAGCGAGTCAGCAGCCGGAGGGCTGCCAGTAAGCGAGTCAGCAGCCGGAGGGCTGCCAGTAAGCGAGTCAGCAGCCGGAGGGCTGCCAGTAAGCGAGTCAGCAGTCGGAGGGCTGCCAGTAAGCGAGTCAGCAGTCGGAGGGCTGCCAGTAGCAGTCAGCAGCCGGAGGGCTGCCAGTAAGCGAGTCAGCAGTCGGAGGGCTGCCAGTACAGTCAGCAGCCGGAAGCGAGTCAGCAGCCGGAGGGCTGCCAGAGCAAGTCAGCAGCCGGAGGGCTGCCAGTAAGCGAGTCAGCAGTCGGAGGGCTGCCAGTAAGCGAGTCAGCAGCCGGAGGGCTGCCAGTAAGCGAGTCAGCAGCCGGAGGGCTGCCAGTAAGCGAGTCAGCAGCCGGAGGGCTGCCAGTAAGCGAGTCAGCAGCCGGAGGGCTGCCAGTAAGCGAGTCAGCAGTCGGAGGGCTGCCAGTAAGCGAGTCAGCAGTCGGAGGGCTGCCAGTAAGCGAGTCAGCAGCCGGAGGGCTGCCAGTTCGAATCCGATGGGAAAAATCTGTTGAGAAGCGAGTTGGCAACCGGAGGGTTGCTGGTATCAAATCATAGATACCATTGCCTGCCGTTGTGCCGTTGAGCAAGGCACTTAACCCCCCACAACAACAGCTCCCAGAGCGCCCAGTGTGGCAACTCTCCAAAACCTGTACGTGTATCTTTTAGAGGTAGGGTTAAAAGCGGAAGTAACATTTCAGGTGGACCTTGTGTGCAATTGAACAATAAAGTGATCTTAAAATAAAGAATGTTTGACAAAAGAAAACCCCACTCCTGTAGAAACAGATATAAATGTTGTTGATCTTTAGAAAACTTCTCCTAGATCTGCCCGCAATTATTTTTTGTGTGAAATTGTTGTCGAATAAACCTGGTCAATGGAAACCTACAAATTCATAGTATATGAGAGGCAAGAGTCAGTGAGATAACCCTGCTTCTTACAGCCTCAATAGCACCCCAAATTGCAACCTAATAGCTATATAGTGCACTTCTTAGGGAATAGGGTACCAGTTGGGACACACTGTATCCTCTCTCTCTGTATAACATACCTTTAATGTCTTTCCCGAAGCCCATGGATGATGTAACTTTCTGACTCTTGCTGTCGGCCTTCTCCTTGGTGATGTCATCATCGCTGGACACGTTGTCCAGGGTGATCTTTTTCCTCTTCTTCTTCTTCTTGTTTCTGGGAGGCAGCTTCTTGGGGAAGGCGAACATGGGGAATATGACCAGTAGCATGGCAATGGAACAGAGCAGGAAGCCGCTCCACCTGAGAGAGCAGAGAGGATTTAGCTTAGTGATGGGGGCGGGGTATCGATTCTCAAAAAAATAACAAAAATGTATTTAAAAATTGCTAGGTAGTTAATATTAGCTAGGCCTAGTCAGCTGTACCTGCGCTAAAGCTCCTGTACTTTTCCTCCTCTACCTTGTTCTCCATCTTCTTTTTAAATAGTGAGCCATCGTGTTTTCAGCACTGTTCACCGGACGTGCTACCTTGTCCCAGACCTGCTGTTTTCAACTCTCTAGACAGCAGGAGCAATAGAGATTCTCTGAATGATCAGCTATGAAAAGCCAACTGACATTTACTCCTGAGGTGCTGACCTGTTGCACCCTCTACATCCACTGTGATTATTATTATTATTTGACCCTGCTGGTCATCTATGAACATTTGAACATCTTGGCCATGTTCTGTTATAATCTCCACCCGGCACAGCCAGAAGAGGACTGGCCACCCCACATAGCCTGGTTCCTCTCTAGGTTTCTTCGTAGGTTCTGGCCTTTCTAGGGAGTTTTTCCAAGCCACCGTGCTTCTACACCTGCATTGCTTGCTGTTTGGGGTTTTAGGCTGGGTTTCTGTTCAGCACTTTGTGACATCAGCTGATGTAAGAAGGGCTTCATAAATACATTTGATTGATTGACTTTTATTTCCATGACTGATCAAAACTAATTTTCTCATGGCTTTCTCTTGTCCCTCTGCAGCAGACATGGTGAGCAATATGTTTGGAACATCAAATCGCAATAAAAATCACAGTATTGAATTGCAATACATATCGTATCAACATCTAAGTTTCGTGATTTCATATCGTGAGGTCCCTGGGAATTCCCAGCCTTAATGTCAAGTGTAATGTAAAGTGTTCATTTTGTATATGACTGTGTGTCTAAGACTATTTTCCTCTCAGGGAGCAAGCCTAGCGGTTAAGAGCGTTGGCCAGTGACTGAAAGGACACTGGTTTAAATTGCTGAGTTGACTACAGTAGGTGAAAAATCTGTCGATGTGCCCCTGAGCAAGGCACTTAACACGAATTGTGCCAGTAAGTTGCTCTGGATACGAGCGTCTGCTAAATGACTAAAATGTAAATATAAAAATGACATTCAAGTTTCTTATCCAACCCTGTCCTATCATCTGCAATGAGTTCAATAGCACATTCCCACAACACACAAGCCCCAAATTAAACAGCATGGAACACTGGAAGAGTAATAGTGCATTTGGAAAGTATTCAGAGATGTTCGATCTGGTTCAAGTCCGGGCTCCGTCTGGACCACTCAAGGACATTCAGAGACTTGTCCCAAAGCCACTCCTTAGTTGTCTTGGCTGTGTATTTAGTGTCATTGTCTTGTTGGAAGGTGAACCGTCACCCCAGTCTGAGGTCATGAGTGTCCTGGAGCAGGTTTTCATCAAGGATCTCTCTATACTTTGCCCTGTTTATCTTTCCCTCGTTCCTGACTAGTCTCCCAGTCCTTGCCACTGAAAACCATCCACACAGCATGACGCTGCCATCACCATGCTTCACCATAGGGATGGTGCCAGGTTTCCTCCAGACGTGGCGCTTGGCTTTCAAACCAAAGAGTTCAATCTTGGTTTCATTAGACCATCGTCTGAGAATCCTTTAGGTGCCTTTTGGCAAACTCCAAGCGCCTTTTACTGAGGAGTGGCATCCGGCTGGCCACTCTACCATAAAGCCCTGATTGGTGGAGTGCTGCAGAGATGGTTGTCCTTCTAGAAGGTTCTCCCATCTCCAAAGAGGAACTCTGGAGCTCTGCCAGACTGACCATCGGGTTCTTGGTCACCTTCCTGACAAAGGACCTTCTCCCCCGATTGCTCAGTTTGGCCGTGCGGCCAGCTCTAGGAAGGGTGTTAGTGGTTCCAAACTTCTTCCAATTAAGAATGATGGAGGCCACTGCGATCTTGGGGACTGTCAATGCTGCAGAAATGTTTAGGTATTGTTTTCTAAAAACTACAACTATATATTTTTTTAAAACTAAAAACCTGTTTTTGCTTTATCATTATGGGGTATCGTGTGTAGATTGATGAGGATTTGTATTTTATTTAATACATTTTAGAATAAGGCTGTAACATAACAAAGCGTGGAAAAAGGAGTCTGAATACTTTCCGAATGCACTGTATGTACATTATTTCAAATCCCACATTTGACAAGCTAACATGTACATAACATACATTTCTATCACCACCAATCACATCATATTTAACATATTAGGCCTAAGCATTAACAATCCCATATGTAAACGTCTAAATATAAACAAATATATATATGATTTTATTAGATATTTTATAAACAATACAAAACACATACAAACAACTAGATCATTACATCAGACCTGCCCAGAACCACTAGCCCCCACCCCTATCTCCAGCATCTTTATCACTTTCTGCCAAATGGCCTCAAACTGCACCATTTTGTTTCTCTCTGTCGCCCACGCACGTACATTTCTTTATAATAAATAATTGCACCTTTCCATTGTGTAAACGACAGGCTGATGTACAGTTTTTGAGTATACATTCATTTTAAAGAAATTATGAGAATAGTATTGAAGTTGGATGTATTTGAAAATATCGACCATGGTCAACCCACAATTGCAATTGTTGTCATAGAAATAAATGTATTTCCTATTACAAACTAATTTACAGTTTCTATGCCTTTAGTATTCCACGTGGGCCAATTTATCAATGAATTCTGAAAAGCTATCCAACGATTGTTCCATACGGTTGTGTTTCTAGTGAGTGATATTGGTTCTTGTAAAATGTGTTTCATTTTCTTCCATATCATTAGTATTAGTATTATTAACTATGAAGTTGTAATGTTCCTTTGAAAATAGACACATAAAAATATTATGGGTATTAGCGTATCTTCAATATGTACCCATTGTTCCTCTTTTATGCATTTAACTATATGTCGCAAGTACAAGCCTTGGGTTGAGAGTTCATACAATTCCATGTCTGGAAGATTAAAAACATCCTCAGACTTAGGAAAATGTAAAACTTTACTTTTTATTCTATGAAATGTATTTGCCAATATAAAAGGTCTGTTATGACCTACTATTCTTTTTTAAAGAACGTCTTCGGTTGGATATCAGTCGCTGTCCATGGTTCTGAAAGACCATGTAGCTATGTGCATAATAGCAAAGTTAATCAGCATATTGGTGTGGAGAACATTGCGGAGTCAGCGGCAGCAGCAGAGTGAGGAGATGAGAAAACAGCACTTGCCTTAAGACAAATCCTGCTTCTGTTGCCTGTTTGAGTGTTTGTTTAATAGCCTACTGATTCCATGAGCTCCAAGCCTCATTCAACCACAACATGTCAGATGAAGCAATTTAACAAATCCGGCCATTTTTAATCTTTGCTATGCTGTAATAAAGGATTTACACTTTTTCCCATTAGAACAGCCTCTCAGGTATTACTTAAAATGTCCTTAGTGTTATTTACACTGTTCCAAATGGTCCGAAAAAATAATATTGTAATATAACAGCACCTGTTTTAGGCTGGGTTTCTGTATAGCACTTTGTGACATCTGCTGATGTAAAAAGGGCTTTATAAATACATTTGATAGATTTTTTCATTGATCGCACTTCCCCTTTCCCTCTTCAGCAACCAGTAAATATTCCCTCGTTTCGAGTTTCTCTTTCATGTCCTCTGCATTTCTTTTGCTGTCACATATGTTACGGTGTTCAGAGTTTGTAATAACCAATTTATTGATGCGAGTATGATAGGCTATAGGTCAGGCCCTATTGGTCAGGTGCATGCTAATGCATACATTTGTCACGTAAAGAGAGCAAAGGTTGAGGGATTAGGGAATCTATTTCCTGAACAAATTAGGGATTTTGGTAACAGAACTTTTCAGTCAAAAATTGCTATAAGACAATGCACACAGTCTGTGTTTATTTTTTACCACAGCAAGTCTGAACCCAAATCAATTGCGGTCGGACTCCCCCTAGTCATTTGTGTGTCTTATTTTATAAAACAGTGCTCATAAAGCATCAGACAAGCTCAGTGCATATAGTTGGTCTTTTTTAAACACACAGACACAGGGTGTGTCTACATGTAGTAAAATACATGTTTAAAAATGGACTATTCGATTGGTCGAAAGAACAGGCTATTCTCGGTTGACCAAGATTTTTTTGGGGGGTGGAGACGGCCCTAAAGGGAAGCCATGGCTTGTTGGGTTTGAGTCGCAGTGTTGCTTCAGCCACAGATTGGTTCACAGTTGTAAATAACTGACCGCTCCATTCTCTCCTGGTTACATGATGATTTTGATATATCGATTTTAAAAGGCTTATGTGATGTCTGGTTTCTTTATGTAACCACAGTCTTGTTGATACAAAACTGAGCTACTCTCACCCCATGCGTCCTATCGGTACGCGCATGCGCCTCTCTAACATTTCTATTCAATCGCATCATTTAACATATTCAGTGAAAAGTCTGGAACATTACCAGTTGCCAATGAAGCGAGGGTCGCTCTGATCGATGTTGACGATAGTCTTGGGGTCGACGTAGAAGCCGATGAGAACTCCTCCCATCAGGTACCCAGCAGCCGGACCCAGGGCTCCCATCACGTACATGACAGCTGCAGAGAGAAAGAAATACATGATGTGAGGCATAAGGACAAATGTACATGTTGAGAATGGATAAGAAGAGTTGGAATGCTAAGAGAACAGAGAATAAAGAGTATGGATGCATCCCAAATGGCACCATATTCCCTATATAGTTCACTACTTTTGACCGGAACCCAAATGGGGGCAACGTCATCTATCTAATGGTGCTAATGCTACTATGAACATGATATCCTCAAACACCTCAGCCAGAAGTGGATAGGGTTGCATCCCAAATGGCACCCCATTCCCTATGAAGCGCACTACTTTTGACCGGAACCCAAATGGGGGCAACGTCATCGATCTAATGGTGCTAATGCTACTATGAACATGATATCCTCAAACACCTCAGCCAGAAGTGGATAGGGCTGCGTCCCAAATGGCACCCCATTCCCTATGAAGCGCACTACTTTTGACCCTTCACTATCGAGGGAATATGGTGACATTTCTAGACACAGGCTAGGCCTTCCCTTTCTGTATCATCCAGCAATTCACACCCACATGACACAAAACTGCTTAATACTTTGTGTCATCACGTCATGCACCAAGCAGTCTTCCTCCTGACTCAGTGTGGCAGCAAAACACAGGAAGTTCTGAGCCCCAGCTGATTGTGTGGACATGGGTTCCTGTTCAAGGCCTTGAGGCCAAGTTGCAGGCCCCAATCTCTTATTTGAGCAGAGTACTATTTTTGCTTGCGGCACCCGTTATAGAACAGGCTCCGATGCAGACACACAGCAGCAGGAGCGTGGGCCCCAAAACGGCATCCTATTCCCACCCTTCTCCACGCTCACCCCAACACCAGTGTTTTATGTTAATGTGATCTATAGTGTTATTGTGTTTCCATCAGGAGTGTGACATTAAAGGCTTGTTGCGAGCAGAATCCTCAATGGAAATGCAGCCTAATGACCAGGTGCCTCATTTATAACTGTTGTGTAAAATTCGCCAAAAATGTCTGTGTGTACCATTTCTGAAAAAAGATAAACATATTGATTTATAAACCTTTATTTGCTGTATAATTTGGAACTATTGGTATTAAGGCCAAATCAAAAGAAACGCAAAAGAGCGTGTGTACACGCTGGAATTAGAATGCACGGTAGTGAATGGTAAAAAACAGATGGGCTGCGAGCATCAATGCCGTCAACAGCGTCATGCCTGTAAATTGAGCGGATAAACTGCCAGAAAATAGACTGTTTGTGCATTGTTTTGTATAGTTAAAAGGGTCGATTTAGTGTTGATAAGTTTAGCTGCCAGTGCCAATAATACATACAGTATTTGAAAACAATAACTTTGTCCCTACCGTTGTTGATTTCGAGCACGGTCAAATAGCCAAGGCAGCTGGGAAACTCGAGGAACTCCATTCAAGAGAGAATACTGTTACGTATACTGAACAAGAATATAAATGCAACATGAAACAATTTCAAAGATTTTACTGAGTTACAGTTCATATAAGGAAATCAGTCAATTTAAATAAATTCATTAGGCCCTAATCTATGGATTTCGCATGACTGGGCAAGGGCGCAGCCATGGGTGGGCCTGGGAGGCCATAGGCCCACCCACTGGGGAGCCTGGCCCTGCCAATCAGAATGAGTTATTCCCCACAAAAGAGCTTTATTACGACAGAAATACTCCCAGTGGTCTTCGGTTGTGAGGCCGGTTGGACATACTGCCAAATTCTCTAAAATTACGTTGGAGGCGGCTTATGGTAGAGAAATGAACATTCTAATATCCGGCAACAGCTCTGGTGCACATTCCTGTAGTCAGCATGCCAATTGCATGCTCCCTCAAAACTTGAGACATTTGTGGCATTGTGTTGCATGCCAAAACCACACATTTTAGTGGCCTTTTATTGTCCCCAACACAAGGAAAGTCTGTGTAACGACTACGCTGTTTAATTAGCTTATTGATATGCCACACCTGCCAGGTGGGTGGACTTTCTTGGCAAATGAGAAATACTCACTAACAGGAATGTAAACAAATGTGTGCACAACATTTTAGAGAAATACACTTTTTGTGACTATGGCACATTTCTAGGATCTTTTATTTCAGCTCATGAATCATAGGACCAACACTTTACAAGTTGCATTAATATTTTTGCTCAGCATAGAAATAACGAGACTAGCTGAATTCTTTATAAACTGCTCGGGTGTATTAGCTACAACTCGCCTCACACTCATAACAGAAAACTGGTACGGTGGATCCCATAGGACATATAAGTTAGTCAAAAGAAACACAAAACAATAATTCACAAGGGCTACATTGCTAACATCATGACAATATAAATTGGCATACGCTACGCAGTGTATGTGAATTGATGCTCTCTAATCTTGTGCGCACATTTTAACGGCGTCTTTTCCATGTAGTTTGGCATGCAAAAGACAAATTGTTGTACAATATTAAGTTTATCTATAGATTATTGGGTTCATATGTCCTGCCTTGGTATAGACCCCGAGATTAAATAGGCAATGATGTCACGATCCTATCGCACAGCAATACTGTAGCCTACCCATATTTTACTTAAGCTACCGTTCTAATCTTTAGCAGTAATTTGTGCTTTATCTGGAAAAGGATTGTGTCCGTTTCTGAAAGACAAAACAGTTGGAATCAATTTTCTGCGTCAACTTTTCCCCCAACCTACAGTGCCTACAGAAAGTATGTACACCCCTAGACTTTTTCCATATTTTGTTGTGTTATAGCTGGGAATATCAAATTGATTTTTTGGGGGTCAATGACATACACAATACCTCATAATGTCAAAGCAGAATTATGTTTATTTACAAATTCTTACAAATGAAAAGCTGAAATGTCTTGAGTCAATAAGTATTTAACCCATTGGTTATGGTAAGCATAAATACAGTCAGGAGTAAAAATGTGCTTAAGAAGTTAAATAATAAGTTGCATGGACTCATTCTGTGTGCAATAATAGTGTTTAATGTGATTTTTGAATGATTACCTCATCTCTGTACCCCACACATACAATTATCTGTAAGGACCCTCAGTCGAGCAGTGAATTTCAAACACAGATTCAACCAAAGACCAGGGAGGTTTTCCAATGCCTCGCAAAGAATGGCAATTATTTTTAAATGGGTATAAATTTTAAAAAAGCAAACACTGAATATCCCTTTGAGCATGGTGAAGTAATTAGTTACACTTTGGATTGTGTATAAATATACCCAGTGACTACAAAGATACAGGCGTCCTTCCTAACTCAGTTGCCGGAGAGGAAGGAAACAGCTCAGGGATTTCACCATGATTTTAACGGCTGTGATAGGAGAAAACTGAGGAAGGGTCAACAATATTGACAGTGAAAAGAAGGAAGAAATGCACTTTATGTCCTGAATACAAAGCGTTGTGTTGTATTGGATTTGTGCCAAACATATTACTGAGTATCACTCTCCATATTTTCAGGCATAGTGGTGGTTGCATCATGTTATGAGTACGCTTGTAATGGGTGAGGACTGGGGAGTTTTTCAGGATAAAAAAGAAACTGAATGGAGCTAAGCATAAGCAAAATCTGTTTCAGTCTGCTTTCCACCAGACACTGAAAAATGAATTCACCAAATCTACACTGGAGTTGCTTACCAAGAATACAGTGAATGCTACGGATTGCCCGAGTTACAGTTTTGACTTAAATCTAATTGAAAATATATGTCAAGACCTGAAAACGTTTGTCTAGCAAAGATCAACAACCAATTTGACAAAGTTAGAAGAATTTTGAAAATAATAAAATGGACAAATGTTGACAATCCTGGTGTGGAAAGATTGTTGAGATTTACCCAGAAAGACTCAGCTGTAATCGCTAAAGGTGCTTCTACAAAGTATTGACTCAGGGGTGTGAATACTTACGTAAATGAGATAATTTCATTTTCAATACACTTCAAAAACCATGTTATCACTTTGTAATTATGGGATATTGTGTGTCAATTATATACATTTTAATCCATTTTGAATTCAGGCATTAACAAAATGTGGAATAATTCAAGGGGTATGAATACTTTCTGAAGGCACTAAATATGGTTGGGCAGGCAACCATAAAAAATGCAATAACTGTACTTACACTTTTATTTCTCGGGTGTTTTTTGACTTTTTTCTTTATCTTTTATTACTGCATTGTTGGGCAGAGCAAGCAGGAAAGATATTTCACTGTATATAAACATTTTTGTCACCTTATCCAGAGTGACTTACAGTTAGTGCATTCATCTTAAGATAGCTAGGTTGGACAACCACATATCACAAGCATAGAAAGTAGGGGGGAGGTAGTCAAATGCAAGTGCTGGTTCATGGGTCGAGGTGAGGAGGATGATTTAAAATACTGTTTGAAGAGGTAGGGTTACAGATGTTTTCAGATGATGGGCAGGGACCCTGCTGTCCTAGCTCCAGGGAGAAGCTGGTTCCACCATTGGGGTGTCAGGACAGAGAAGAGCTTGGACTGGGCTGAGGGGGCGCTGCCCTCCCTTACGAGTGGGAGGGCCAAGAATCCTGAGGTGGAGTACTCAGGTTGGGGTGTATGGTTTGAGCATAGCGTGAAGGTAGGGAGGGGCAGTCTCTTAATGTACTTGGGCTCATGCAAACTTAACTTCATACATACAGTTGATGTTGGAAGTTTACATACACTTAGGTTTGAGACATTATAACCCGTTTTTCAACAACTCCACACATTTCTTGTTAACAAACTATAGTTTTAGCAAGTCGGCTAGGACATCTACTTTGTGCTTGACACAAGGAATTTGTCCAACAATTGTTTACAGACAGATATTTCACTTATATAATTTATTTCACATATCATTCACTGTATCGCAATTCCAGTGGGACCTCAGAAAAAAAAATTGTAGACCTCCACAAGTCTGGTTCATCCTTGGGAGCAATTACCAAATGCCTGAAGGTACCACGTTCATCTGTACAAATAATAGTACGCAAGTATAAACACAATGGGACCTCGCAGCAGTCATACCGCTCAGGAAGGAGACACGTTCGGTCTCCTAGAGATGAATGTACTTTTGGTGCGAAAAGTGCAAATCAATCCCAGAACAACAGCAAAGGACTTGTGAAGATGCTGGAGGAAACAGGTACAAAAGTATCTATATCCACAGTAAAACGAGTCCTATAAAATCGACATAACTTGAAAGGCCGCTCAGCAAGAAACCGACATAAAAAAAGCCAGACTACGGTTTGCAACTGCACATGGGGACAGAGATTGTACTTTTTGGAGAAATGTCCTCTGGTCTGATGAAACAAAAATAGAACTGTTTGGCCATAGTGACCACCGTTATGTTTGGAGGAAAAAGGGGAATGCTTGCAAGCCGAAGAACACCATCCCAACCATGAAGCATGAGGGTGGCAGCATCATATTGTGGGGGGGCTTTGCTGCAGGAGGGACTGGTGCACTTCACAAAATAGATGGCATCATGAGGTTGGAAAAATGTGGATATATTGAAACAACATCTCAAGAAAACAATCAGGAAGTTAAAGCTTGGTCGCAAATGGGTCTTCCAAATGGACAAAAAAACAAGCATATTTCCAAAGTTGTGGCAAAATGGCTTAAGGACAACAAAGTCAAGGTATTGGAGTGGCCAACACAAAGCCATGACTTCAACCCTATAGAAAATTTGTGGGCAGAACTGAAAAAGCGTGGCGGGCAAGGAGGCCTATAAACCTGACTCAGTTACACCAGCTCTGTCAGGAGGAATGGGCCAAAATTCACCCAACTTATTGTGGGAAGCTTGTGGAAGGCTACCCTACATGTTTGACCCAAGTTAAACAATTTAAAGGCAATGCTACCAAATACTAATTGAGTGTATGTAAACTTCTGACCCACTGGGAATGTGATGAAAGAAATAAAAGCTGAAATAAATCATTCTGACATTTCATATTCTTAAAATAAAGTGGTGATCCTAACTGACCTAAGACAGGGAATTTTTACTAGGATTAAATATCAGGAATTGTGAAAAACTGAGTTTAAATGTATTTGGCTAAGGTGTATGTAAACTTCCGACTTCAACCGTAAATCCTACTTCAATGTAAAAGATCCGCTATTAAATTTGACTGTATACAGGTATAATAAACCACACTGCCTATGATATTGCAAAACTTGAAATACATATAGCCTATCTATTTACTAGGCAACTAGGTCCAATTAAATTAGAGATGCGCATGATCATTTGTTGTATGTTTTCCTTTGGGAATATGAACCCATTACCGCCAGAAAAGGAATATATTCTGTAATGGTTATGACAATTAAATAAATAGGTAAAAGACTGTCTAATTATAAGATGAATTACAAGATTTAGATTTTTAAAAATAAAATCTAAAACAAGAATGGTTGCTTTCTTGTTCATTTGTTTTCCCATTTTTAGTTAATAAGCTTTTAAAAATATCCCCCATTTGCACAAAATACTTACTTGCAGATTGCAATTAAATATTTTAACCACCAAGTCACACAAAGTCTGTGGGGAGGGGAGTACATTCTCACATTAAGTCATTTTTAATAACATTTTGTGTGTGAAAACTGGCGCATGCACATTTGAGGGTATATTTTGTGCATATGCAGTTTATAAATGAGGACCCAGGACCCTGGTCAAAAGTAGTGCACTATGTAGGGAATAGGGTGCCATTTGGGAAACACACCATCATCATTGTCTGGCTCTTTGTGGAAATGCAGTCCTCATAAATTGTTGAATGAATTGAATGTGAAATGCTCCTGTTGGTTTCTACATGATGCAATTGTCCTGTAATAAAAACAGGGTGACGTAAGCATTGAGGTAGAAAAATAATTTTTTAAGTTTCTCTTTGGAGGCACAAATGCTTTGTGCGTGTGTGTGACTGTGGAGCAATAAAGTTGACAAGTGACCCCGTTCCCCAACTGCTCTTCTGTCAGTCACCCTAGACCAAGGCAGATTCAGAGACATGTACAGGTTTTGAACTGGTTGTTCTGTACGGACAGCGTGGTTCATTTGAATGGGGAACAAAGTGGTGAACTACCCATTCAGTCAGAGTCCATTATTATCATTAATACATTGATTAATTACATACAGTATATTCTTAGGGAGCTGTTCTGTGTCTCTACAGCCCTGAGTACATGAGCTCAGATGGGTGAAATGAGGTGTTTTACTGTTAGTGTCCGTGTCCTGTACTCATAAAGGAGATTGATGCAAGCGTAACGGGCCGGATGTTACAGAAAAATTATGCGAGCCTCAGCCTGGCAGCTGGATCAATTGGGACCCTGTGACCTTGCGGGAGGGAGGGAGACTGGCGGCACAGGGTCAGGCACAATGAAATGTGGGATGACTGCATCGTCATGGCAACCTGCTGACACTGCACTGTCATCTTACAACTATCCAACAAATCTGCTTTATTTCCCATAGACAGCCCCCCAGATCACAGCCCCAACTGAAACAGAACTGCCTATATGACCAAATGTAGAGGACACCAACTGAAGCCAAATATATACATTGCATTCAGAAAGTATTCACACCCATTGACTTCTTCCACATTTTGTTGTGCTACAAATTGGGATTAAAATTGATTTGTCTTATTTTTCTCAACGATTTACACAAAATATTCTGTAATGACAAATTGGATTAAGATTTAAGATTAATGAAAGGATTTCAACCGCCTGAGTCAATACATGTTACAATTGCCTTTGGCAGCCATTATGGCTGTGAGTCTTTCTGGGTAAGTCTCTAAGAGCTTTGCACACCTGGATTGTTCAATATTTGCCCATTATTATTTTTTAAACTCTCCAAGCTCCATTAAGTTGGTTATTGATCATTGCTAGACAGCCATTTTCAAGTCTTGCAATAGATTATCAAGCCGATTTAAGTCAAAACTGTAACTCGGCAGCTCAGGAACAGTCAATGTTGTCTTGGTAAACAACTCCAGTGTATATTTGGCCTTGTCCTGCTGAAAGGTGAATTTGTCTCCCCGTGTCTGTTGGAAAGCAGATATTGCCTGTGCTCAGCTCTATTCCGCTTATTTTTATCCAACCCCACAAAAAATGTTTTACTCGCTAGTCCTTGCTGATGACAAGCATATCCATAACATGATGCAGCCACCACCATGCTTGAAAATATGAAGAATGGTACTCAGTGATGTGTTGTGTTTGCCTCAACAGGGACAAAAGGCTAATTTCTTTGCCACATTTATTGCACTATTACTTTAGTGCCTTATTGCAAACAGGATGCATGTTGTGGAATATTTTTTATTGTGTACAGATTGTGGTGTAACTACAATGTGGTTGATCCATCCTCAGTTTCCTCCTATCTGGCCTCCCAAGCGGGTGCAGTGGTCTAAGGTACTGCACTGGCTAGCCGTGCCACTAGAGATCCTGGTTCGAGTCCAGACTCTGTCGCAGCCGGCCGCGACTGGGAGACCCATGGGGCAGCGCACAATTGGCCCAGCGTCATTTGGGTTAGGAGAGGGTTTGGCCGGCAGGGATGTCCTTGTCCCATCACACTCTAGCGACTCCTGTGGCGGGCCGGGCGCATGCACGCTGAAGAACACCATCCCAACCGGTCGCCAGGTGTACGGAGTTTCCTCCGACACATTGGTGTGGCTGGCTTCCGGGTTAAGCAGTGTGGCTTGGTTGGGTCGTGTTTCAGAGGATGCATGGCTCTCGACCTTCGCCTCTCCCGAGTCTGTACGGGAGTTGCAGCAATGAGACAAGACTAACTACCAATTGGATACCACATAATTGGGGACAAAAAGGGGTAAAAGTAACAACAAAAAAGCCATTAAACTCCATAGCCAAACTGTTCCAAAATCACCACTGACCTCATGTTGAAATCCCTGAACAGTTTCCTTCCTCCTGGCAACTGAGTTAGAAAGGATGCCTGTATCTTTGTAGTCACTGGGTGTATTTATACATCATCTAAAGCGTATGGCGGTGTCAGAGGAAGGCCCAAAACATTTCCAAAGATTCCAGTCACCCAAGTCATAGACTGTTCTCTCTGCTACTGCACGGCAAGCGGTACTGGAGTGCCAAGTCTAGGTCCAAAAGGTTCCTTAACAGCTTCTACCCCCAAGCCATAAGACTGCTGAACAATTAATCAAATGACCACCCGAACTATTTACATTGACCCCCCCTTTGTTTTTACACTGCTGCTACTTGCTGTTTATTATTATCTAAGCAGTTACTTTACAAATTACCTCGTCTAACCTGTCTCCCCGTACTTTGACTCGGTACCGGTACCCTCTGTATACACCCTCATTATTGTTAAGTAATTATATTGTGTTACTGTTTTTAATTACAATTTTTTGAACACTTTCTTGAACTGCATTGTTGGTTAAGGGCTTGTAAGTAAGAATTTCACAGTAAGGTGAAATTGTATACCGGTTGTATTCGGTGCATTCCTGTGACAAAAAAATGATGCATTTGAATTAATAACTTCACCATGCTCAAAGGGATATTCAGTGTCTGTATTTTATTTTTATCTCTCTACCAATAGGTGTCCATCTTTGCGAGCCATTGGAAAATGTTCCCTGGACTTTGTGGATGAATCTGTGTTTGAAATTCACGACTCGACTGCGGGACCTCACAGATAATTGCATGGGTGGGGTAAAGAGATGGGATAATCATTCAAAAATCCTGTTAACCACTATTATTGCACACAGAGTGAGTCTATGCAACTTATTATGTGATTTGTTAAGGAAATCTTCACTCCTGTACGTATTTAGGCTTGCCATAAGAAAAGAGTTGAATACCTATTGACTAAAGATATTTCAGTTTAAAACATATTTAAAAAAATAAAAAAAGCAACACTGAAGCATGCACGGGAGCACCAGCTGTTTTTGTACACAGCTGCTTCTCGCTGTTTATTATCTATGCCTGGTCACTTCACGCCTACCACATGTAAAAATTACCTCAACTAACCTGTACCCCCACACACTGACTCGGTACCCCCTGTATATATTACTTCATCTATGGATCTGTTGGGGCGGTACGCGAATTGGAGTGGGTTTAGAGTGTCCGGGAGGATGCTGTTGATGTGAGCCATGACCAGCCTTTCAAAGCACTTCATGGCTACCGACATGAGTGCTACTGGGCGGTAATCATTTAGGTAGGTTACCTTCACTTCCTTGGACACAGGGACTATGGTGGTCTGCTTGAAACATGTAGGTATTACAGACTTGGTCAGGGAGAGGTTGAAAATGTCATTGAAGACACTTGACAGTTGGTCGGCGCATGCTTTGAGTACACGTCCTGGTAATCCGTCTGGCCCAGCGGCTTTGTGAATGTTGACCTGTTTAAAAGGTTTTGTTCACATCGGCTACCGAGAGCATTATCACACAGTCATCCCGGAACAGCTGGTGCTCTTGTGCATGCTTCAGTGTTGCTTGCCTCGAAGCGAACATAAAAGGCATTTAGCTCGTCTGGTAGGCTTGCATCACTGGGCAACTCGCGTCTGAGTTTCCCTTTGTAGTCCGTAATAGTTTTCAAGCCCTGCCACATCCGACGAGCGTCAGAGCCGATGTAGTAGGACTCAATCTTAATCCTGTATTGACGCTTTGCTTGTTTGGTTGTTCGTCTGAGGGCGTAGCGGGATTTCTTTTAACCTTTTGTAACTAGGGGGCAGCATTTTCATTTTTGGATAAAAAAACGTTCCCGTTTTAAACAAGATATTTTGTCACGAAAAGATGCTCTACTATGCATATAATTGACAGCTTTGGATAGAAAACACTCTGACGTTTCCAAAACTGCAAAGATAGTCTGTGAGTGCAACAGAACTGATGTTACAGGCAAAACCCAGATAAAAATCCAATCAGGAAGTGCCGCATTTTTTAAAACCGCCTCATGCCATTGACTCCGTATATGGCTGTGAATGAGCTACGAATGAGCTTACGTTTTCTACATATTCCCCAAGGTGTCTACAGCATTGTGACGTCTTTTTTACGCATTTATGTTGAAGAATAGCTGTAAGGGACCACATTTAGCAAGTGGTCACATGATGGCTCCCGCAGAAAATCTTGCGTAAAGTACACAATTTTTCCAATCGCTTCTTATGAGAAACCAATTGTCCTAACGGATATATTATCGAATTGTTATGTGAAAAACACCTTGAGGATTGATTCTAAACAACGTTTGCCATGTTTCTGTCGATATTATGGAGCTAATTTGGAAAAAAGTTTGGCGTTGTAGTGACCGCATTTTCCGGTCGATTTCTCAGCCAAATGTGACGAACAAACGGGAGCTATTTCGCCAACAAAAATAATATTTTTTGTAAAAAAGGAACATTTGCTATCTAACTGGGAGTCTCCTGAGTGAAAACATCCGAAGTTCTTCAAAGGTAAATGATTTCATTTGATTGCTTTTCTTATTTTCGTGAAAATGTTGCCTGCTGCCAGCAGAGCCTAGCATAACATTATGCCATGATAAATTTACACAAATGCTTGTCTAGCGTTGGCTGTAAAGCATATTTTGAAAATCTGAGATGACAGTGTGATTAACAAAAGGCTAAGCTGTGTCTCAATATATTTCATTTGTGATTTTCATGAATAGGAAGATTTTGTTGGAAGATTTATGTCCGCTGCGTTATGCTAATTCGTTTGAGGCTGATTACGCTCCCGGATCTGGGTTTGATAGTCGCAAGAAGTTAAGCGTCTGGATTAGTCTCCCGCTCCTTGAAAGCAGCAGCTCTAGCCTTTGGCTCGATGCGCATGTTGCCTGTAATTCATGGCTTCTGGTTGGGATGTGTACGTACGGTCACTGTGGGGACGACGTCGTCAATGCACTTATTGATGAAGGCGATGACTGAGGTGGTGTACTCCTCAATGCCATTGGAGGAATCCTGAAACATATTCCAGTCTACGCTAGCAAAACAGTCCTGTAGTGTAGCATCCGCGTCATCTGACCACTTCCGTATTGAGCGAGTCACTGGTACTTCCAGCTTTAGTCTTTGCTTGTAAAGCAGGAATCAGGAGGATAGAGTTATGTTCAGATTAGCCAAATGGAAGGCAGGGGAGAGCATTGTATGCATCTCTGTGTGTGGAGTAAAGGTGGTCTAGGGTTTTTTTCCATCTGGTTGCACATGTGACATGCTGGTAAAAATTTGGTAAAACGTATTTAAGTTTGCCTGCATTAAAGTCCCCGGCCACAGGAACACCGCTTCTGGGTGTGCATTTTCTCCTTTGCTTATGGCCTTATAGAGCTGGTTGAGCATGGTCTTAGTGCCAACTTTGTTCTGTGGTGGTAAATCGAAGCCTATGAATTATATAGATGAGAACTCTTGGCAGATAGTGTGGTCTACAGTTTATCATAAGGTACTCTACCTCAGGCGAGCAATACCTTGAGACTTCTGTAATATTAGACATCGCGCACCAGCTGTTTTTGACAAATGGACACACACCCCCACCCCTCGTCTTACCAGATGTAGCTTCTCTGTTCTGCCGGTGCATGGAAAATTCCGCCAGCTCTATATTATCCGTATCATCATTCAGCCACGTCTCGGTGAAACACAAGATATTACCGTTTTTAATGTCCTGTTTGTAGGATAATCTTAAATCGTATATCATCAATTTTATTTTCCAGTTGGAGTTTTATCGCTCGCCTATGGAGTCCAAGAAAATAATGATGTTGTATTGTGTTGGTCAATCATGGGCACACTCATGACAACCTGACCTAATAAACCTAGTACCAATAAAATCTCACACTGTTTTGAGATTATATACACAGTAGTAT
Organism: Oncorhynchus tshawytscha; assembly: GCF_018296145.1. Taxonomy (NCBI): domain Eukaryota; kingdom Metazoa; phylum Chordata; class Actinopteri; order Salmoniformes; family Salmonidae; genus Oncorhynchus; species Oncorhynchus tshawytscha. Next base: position 53,459,297 of record NC_056438.1, on the reverse strand, counting down.
GCATAATCTTAGATTAAAGCTACTGTAAGAACCCTCTTAATATGTAAAAGAACATCTGGTTATCTAGCCTTTTTTGGACTAACTATAGGTTAATTCTCTGGTTTCCAAAGCCTATAAATCCCTCTTCCTGGAACTCAGTGAATAACATACAACGAATAAACATTTGCTCCATTACCTAAGAGTTATGTCCTGTCCTCAGAGTAACTGTCTGTCTGTGGCTCTATCAGACTGAATAGAGATCTGTCAAAGACCATTAGTGTTGTCCACTCTAGTCTGCATCCCAAATGGCACCTTATTCCCTATATAGTACACTACATTTGACCAGAGTCTGTCCTCCTTCACAGCCTTCGTGTTCCAGCTAGCCAGACAGGAAATGATGGACCAAGTTCTGTCACATCTTGGCCAGTGTGTATCCAGCCATTGTACAGCTGGCACCAAGTGACCGCATGATCAAAGCTGCTCAGTCCTTTGTGAACCGGCCTTCCACGAGAACACCGTTAGACTGGGTCTAGGAGAAGAAAGGGGACTGACTTTGGGCTGTGTCAAAGGCTTTCTTTAGAGGGTTCTAGTCAAAAGAGGTGCACTATATAGGGAGCACGGTGCCATTTGGGACACAAACGGGAGCTAATTATTTTGTGGAGTTTATTTTCTCTGAGTGTACTGGAGGCAGGCACCAGGCAGCCACATGGGCGACCACAGAATACAAGCCTGTATCATAACTATTCTTTATTTTCAGTGTTTAGGCCTTAATTAGGTTTACCTTGTTTCAGACCACTGGAGAGAAAAGATCTAGGGACAAGGATTGATTGAATAACTGAAGTCAAAGTTTAAGTAGACAATGTCATAATGTATTGTAAGGCCTTGTGTATAGGCAGAGGCAGGTGGAAAGGCAGTAGGAGACATTCTATCTGAACCCAAACAGTAGACCTAGTCAGTAAATCTGGCACAGAGGTGGCTAGCCGAGTTGCCTTCCTCCTTTATCTCCTAGTTTATTTCCGGTGCGTTGTGTAGTCTTTCGGACCTTTCACACCACATCTCACACACACACTCACGTCTTACCTAGATAAAGAGAAGCATTCTCCTTCTTGACGTTGTCATCCAGGTAGGTGGGTCCCAGGGTGTAGATGGGCGTCGACCCCATGCCTACCAGTATCTGTGCAATGATGAACAGGGCCACGTACAGGTTGTGCTCATTACCCTCCTGGTCTCTGGGACAAGACACATCCAGGAAGTCCTTGCCACTGCCGTTGTTGTTCATACACAGGCCCTCGTTGCCCCGGGACGAGTTCACCTCCAGGATTTGGTACGGAGGGGAGATGAAGTGAGGCAATGAAAAGAGTGCTGCTCCGACGGCTATGAACACCGCACCCACTGCCAACCATCTGGGCCTCTGCCCTCGGCCTCCGAAGTAACTGATGAAGACCACCACCAGCAGACTGCCTATGTCAAAGCAGCTGACGAGCAGGCCGGACTCAGAGCTCCGGAGGCTGTACCTCTTCTCTATGGTGGTGATGACACTGCTAAGGTAGCCAGACACCATCAGTGACTGGATGAATGTCAGGTAGCACATGCAAAATAAAAAACAGCGAGAGTCTTCGAGAATTGCATTAATGTATTTCCTAGTGGGTAAACGCATCAGGGGTAACCTCGAGGTGAGGAAGCCTTGCCTCGTTGGGTTTTTACTCCTGGGCTTGCTCACCTGTGTCTCTGTGTTAAATGAACTACTCATCCCCACCACACTAGAACTGGAAGGGGAATAGTTAACATTAGTCCTAGTGGAGGATTCAGGTAGAGGTTGGTTCAGGTTGATCCTCTGTGGGAGTTTGATTAATTCAGCGCACTTTTCCTCCGTTATTGACACCTGCTGCTGCATAGACTTGGCCAACAAGGACTTGCTTTGCTGGCCTGAGTCATTCAGAGCAGGTAAACTTTTGGATTTGAAGTTAGTGCTAGCAGGGTTCTCCTCCTCATACTGACTCAATAACTCATCATCCGCTTGAAGGGGTTCTGACAGGTCATTCTCTGTCTCCTTGTGGTCATCAGATGCCATTGTGTTTTGTTGATGAGCTGGCTGAATTCACAAGAGTTAAGTTTAAATAGTCACTGCGTTCAATAGCTGACACCACTTACACTATAATATACACACTTCATCCAGTAAAAAACAGCTTTGGGCTGCAAGCCAGGCCCAATAAAAGTGAGAAAATAAGGGATAATGGCTTCTGCGTTGGCTTATCTTTGCACTGCCTCTATGTTTATCTCGCGAACCCTTGTGCTCTGCCAGCATCTGATTCTGGAGCTCGAGGCCTCTGGTGTCGTAGATTGTCTGCCATGTCTTTAGCCGCTGCAGATGCTCACCATCACTAGCGTTAACTGAGTCGGTAGAGGATGTTGGTGTTTTGAGTCAAACAGAAAGAAAATGGCATTGGGTCGATGACACGGCAGAGTTGACATGGTCCCCCTGGAATCCCCTTTACAAAAAGGAGAAAGTGATACATTTCAGACATATTGAGTGTTTTCACCTCCCCAGTACCACCTAAAGGTTAGCTGTCATTGTCGTAACATAATCTTTATGTTTTGAGTAGCTAGGCAGCTAATTGTTAACGTTAGACATGAAAACGAACAAATGAAACCAGTATTGACATTCAACAACAATACAAAACTGACATGCTACTAAAAACACCGTTGAATGGCCATCTAGCATGTACCGACGTCGACCAGTTTTAATTACAGCCCCTACATAAAAAAAAAATAGGCATAAATAAGTAGCTAGCTAACGTTATCTACAGTCGCCTAGTAAACACTGCGGCTAGCACTGGCGAGCGGCTGCTGTTGGTCTGCTGGTGGCAGGCTTGTAGCTAGCTAATAATAGCTGTTAATTAATATACAATCGCTAACAAACCTGACGATTTTAAGTAATAGCAGGGCCCTTGATTCTTCATTTAAAGGTCCAATTTAAAACCCATTTGACGGCCGTTATCAAATTGCACCGGACAAAGATCTCGTCATCCCTGTCTTTAGCTTTACATTCTGACTCACTGAAGAGAATGAAGTTGTTTACCACGACCCGGGTAGTACTAGCCTCTGTAGCTTCCGAGGCCCCTCACTGGTTCGATTTTACTGGGGCGGAAGTGTCGTGTGGCCATATTAAATATTTGTATAACTCATTGTTCTATCTGTGGCCATATGAAGTGATGCTAATGCTTGGGGGTGAAGTTGCCCCTAAAAACAGATCTAGAATCAGCTTATTGTACAAAGCCCAGTAATTGACCATGCAGCTGTTAATGGTCAATGGCGACTTGTGATCAGTTGCCAGTCGCAGTTTGCTTCTGCGTCTGGCAAATGCAATGCCTGTTATCTTAAGTTCAATCATGCGTGTCTATGACTTCGTTGCATTCGGAAAAAAATATACTTTACTTCACTTCATACTATTTAAAAAAAAAAATACTGATATAGTCGCATTTTTTCATCTTTATTGGATGGTATGTATTTTCTGTGTGTTCTGTAAAATAAAATGTTATCTGCTGGACAATTATGCCCTCTGCTGATAAGGGGAAGAACACAGGATGGCCTAACCAGGTGATGTACATACAGTGCCTTCAGAATGTATTCATACCCCTTGAATTATTCCACATTTTGTTGTTACAGCCTGAATTCAAAATGGATTAAATAGATTTTGTTCCTCTCACCCATCTACACACAGTACCCCATAATGACAAAGTGAAAAATGTTTTTAGACATTTTTCCAAATGTATTAGTAATTACAGTATGTCAAGTTTGGACACCTACTCATCACCGGGTTTATCATTATTTTGACTATTTGATAGTAAAATGACAAGCATACCCTAAACACGATGTAGCCACCACCATGTTTGAAAATATGAAGAGTGGTATTCAGTGATAGGTTGTTGGATTTGTCGCAAACATAATACATTGTATTCAGGCATTCAAGTGCATTTCGTTGCCACATTTTTTGCAGTTTGACCATGCAGCTGTTCATGGTCTGCCGGTGGCCTTATTGCAAACATGATGCACGTTTTGGAATAGTTTTGTTCTGTACCGGCTTCCTTTTCACTCTGTCATTTACGTTAGTATTGTGATGTAACTACAATGTTGTTGATCCATCCTCAGTTTTGTCCTATCACAGCCATTAAATTCTGCTTTTAAAGTCACCATTGGCTTCATGGTGAAATCCGTGAGCGATTTCCTTCCTCTTCAGTAACTGAGTTAGGAAGGACGCCTCTATCTTTGTAGTGACTGGATGTATTGATACACCATCCAAAGTGTAATTAATAACTTGCTCCACCATGCTCAAAGGAATATTCAATGTCTGCTTTTTTGTTGTTGTAATTTAAAAAATATATACCAATAGGTAGAAAATATCCCTGGCCTTTGTGGTTGAAATTCCCTGCTCGACTGAGGGACCTTACAGATAACTACAGTGGGGCAAAAAAAAGTATTTAGTCAGCCACCAATTGTGCAAGTTCTCCCTCTTAAAAAAGATGAGAGGCCTGTAATTTTCATAGGTACACTTCAACTATGACAGACAAAATGAGAAGAAAAAAATCCAGAAAATCACATTGTAGGATTTTTAATGAATTTATTTGCAAATTATGGTGGAAAATAAATATTTGGTCAATAACAAAAGTTTATCTCAATACTTTGTTATATACCCTTTGTTGGCAATGACAGAGGTGAAACGTTTCTGTAAGTCTTCACAAGGTTTTCACACACTGTTGCTGGTATTTTGGCCCATTCCTCCATGCAGATCTCCTCTAGAGCAGTGATGTTTTGGGGCTGTTGCTGGGCAACACGGACTTTCAACTCCCTCCAAAGATTTTCTATGGGGTTGAGATCTGGAGACTGGCTAGGCCACTCCAGGACCTTGAAATGCTTCTTACGAAGCCACTCCTTCGTTGCCCGGGCGTGGGTTTGGGATCATTGTCATGCTGAATGACCCAGCCACGTTTCATCTTCAATGCCCTTGCTGATGGAAGGAGATTTTCACTCAAAATCTCACGATACATGGCCCCATTCATTCTTTCCTTTACACGGATCAGTCATCCTGGTCCCTTTGCAGAAAAACAGCCCCAAAGCATGATGTTTCCACCCCCATGCTTCACAGTAGGTATGGTGTTCTTTGGATGCAACTCAGCATTCTTTGTCCTCCAGACACGACAAGTTGAGTTTTTACCAAAAAGTTCTATTTTGGTTTCATCTGACCATATGACATTCTCTTTCTGGATCATCCAAATGCTCTCTAGCAAACTTCAGATGGGCCTGGACATGTACTGGCTTAAGCAGGGGGACACGTCTGGCACTGCAGGATTTGAGTCCCTGGCGGCGTAGTGTGTTACTGATGGTAGGCTTTGTTACTTTGATCCCAGTTCTCTGCAGGTCATTCACTAGGTCCCCCCGTGTGTTACGGGATTTTTGTTCACCGTTCTTGTGATCATTTTGACCCCACGGGGTGAGATCTTGCGTGGAGCCCCAGATCGAGAGAGATTATCAGTGGTCTTGTATGTCTTCCATTTCCTAATAATTGCTCCCACAGTTGATTTCTTCAAACCAAGCTGCTTACCTATTGCAGATTCAGTCTCCCCAGCCTGGTGCAGGTCTACAATTTTGTTTCTGGTGTCCTTTGACAGCTCTTTGGTCTTGGCCATAGTGGAGTTGGGAGTGTGTCTGTTTGAGGTTGTGGACAGGTGTCTTTTATACTGATAACAAGTTCAAACAGGTGCCATTAATACAGGTAACGAGTGGAGGACAGAGGAGCCTCTTAAAGAAGAAGTTACATGTCTGTGAGAGCCAGAAATCTTGCTTGTTTGTAGGTGACCAAATACTTATTTTCCACCATAATTTGAAAATAAATTCATTAAAAATCCTACAATGTGATTTTCTGGATTTTTTTTCTTCTCATTTTGTCTGTCATAGTTGAAGTGTACCTATGATGAAAATTACAGGCCTCTCATCTTAAGTGGGAGAACTTGCACAATTGGTGGCTGACTAAATACTTTTTTGTCCCACTCTATGTGTGGGTAGAGATGTAGTCATTCAAAAATCATGTTAAAACACTTTTTGCACACAGAGTCCATGCAACTTCTGTGACTTGTCAAGCACATTTTCCCTCCTGAACTTATTTAGGTTTGACAACTAAAGGGGCTGAATACTTCCACTCGACACATTTCAGCTTTTCATTTTTACTCTGTAAAAACGTCTAAAAACACAACTCCACTTTGACATTATGGGGTATTATTTTTCGTAGGCCTATGACAATATTTTAATCCATTTTAAGTTCAGGCTGTAACAACAAAATGTGGGAAAAAAGTCAAAGGTACACAGATACCCTGTTGTAATACATGTAACAGTTGTTACTAAAAAGTGTAGCTAACTGATTACATTACAGAATAATTAGTCTGGAAACTGAATAATAATATTCTGTCAACCTTATGGGATAGAGACAAAAATTGTAGACCAAGTCAAATCAGTAATTACACTTCAATCAACATAATAAAAATAATTTATTTACAATGCCATAAATCATAAATTAGCAAGCAGCATTGGCAAAAGCAATATTAGTCAACAGCTTGCATAAGGTGTAAATTAATTTTGCATAAAATGCCCACAGTGGATGAACATCGATGCAGGTGAACATAGTGCTATTTAATATGAACATCACACCTGCAAAAATACATTTCTGAACCGTAACAATGCGCTTTCTACACGAAAACTCTTGTTTTACAATATTGCTTTGATTTACCATTTTGTTGTTTACATACTCACCTTAAAAGACAGTCAATATGAAACAACTGTACAAATAATACAACCCACAACTGATCACAAATAAAATGTGGGGGAAAAGAAAACAAATCTACTGTGAAAACCAACCAAATAAGACAGGGGTGTAGTAGTCTAACCATAGCACAAGTACAATGGTTGCATCTGAAATGGCATCCTATATAGGGTGCCATTTCAGACATGGCCATTAAGTGACGATGCACACTTCAGTATTGTCATCTCACTATACATATATGATACAACTGTCAACTTCACAGTAATACACAATACAGAAAAACAGGTCTAAGGCATTATGCTAGGTCTTTAGCATGTTAAGGTACTTGCATGTAATATTTACCAATTGATCAAATAGCAAACTATAAATTAAGAACATTTTTTCAAAAAAAAGTATTGATCAGTCAGAATCAGAGAAGAAAAAGTAATTCAATTCAACCAAACCTTGTGAGTGAATTTAATATTTGTATGCACACTCTTTCCTTAAAACTTGTCGTTGTGATTGCCAAGATGCATACCTTACAAAAGGCTGTTAACTCAGTAACACTTCATGGCTTACGTTTATTTTAAAGGTTGTATAATAAAATCTTTGGATTTGCAACGAGAGCAGTACATCCATTCTATGACAATTGTTTTTCTTTCCTTTTTTTGTGACTTAATTTGCATCAGAGCATCCTAATCTTCAAAAATTGCTCAACTCTTAAAAAAATGCCTGGTTTAGGAAAATGTTGAATGAATTGGGAGAAATTGGCCATCACAAAAATAAGAAATATCCTTTGCAGCGTCAAAGAGATATAATAACCAGTGCAAACCTACAAAAAAGATATTTTCTGGACACACATTTTCACAAACACTTGATTATGTGAGGCCAACTTCATTTCAGCATTTGCAGACAATTTGGAATTTTCACATTCTTCAAAAAAAAAGCAAAATTATATATAAAATAATTGCTAAATTATAAGTTCTGTGAGATTTGCTATGTGCTTACAGACTATAACTAAACTGGAGTAGTACAGGAATATGGTGTGAAAAATGCATATTGCCTGTCCATTTTACACGCCTGAAGCAGAACTTGTTTTGTACCTTCCAGGTGATCTATAGACATTACCCCCAATCAACAGTCAAAGACCACCCTAAAGAATTGAGTTATGCCTGTTGGCAGGCCTGTCCATTCCTTTCATTGTGAGGTTGAGGTGAAGTGCAAGGAAAAATCCTTACGCAATAAGTTGAAACCCTGAAAAAAGTGAGTTCATCAACTCAAACGATATGACTGTAGTCACATTTCAGTGGTTGTTTTTTGTAACACCAGGCTGGAGAGAAAACAGACATCTTATTTCATTAATTTATACTGCAATATATACACAACCTATGAACATTCACCTTCATACAAATCGCAGCAGGGGTATTCACTTTAACATTTCATCTAAAACTACAGGACTTAAAATATGGAATTCAATTAGACACAATAAGGTAACATTTTAAGGGATACTTGTTAAGTCACTTAACCATTTCCTCCCTCTTATAGTGTCATACAAATAATGTTTCTAAAGTTTAAAAACTATAAATACCTGTAAAACATTTATTTTATAAACCTTTCAAGAGACTACTTTAGTTAGGCTTACAATATAACCATTCAAAATCAAACACATTTGTATAGTTTATGCTCTTCGAGCCATTTATAATATATCACTTGTCTCACACCCGTGCATGTGTATACAGCACAAACGCACAAAGAAAATATTGTTATTTGAAAAAAAAAGACCCGGAGAGAGAGTAGTAAAGAGTGTATTTTCTGAGGGGAGCTATAGTCTGGGTTCTGTCCCTTAATTAATACATTCATCTGACCAGATGCCTGCTGACAGGATCAGTTTTGAGTCTATATTCTGTGAGTATGGGTCCGTTGTATGCATGTGTGTATACGTGTATTTGTCTGTATCCATTTTCTTTGTGTGTATGTGTGTGTATGCAAGTGTGTCAGAGTGTGAGCTGGACGATATGGACAAAAATCCATAGTGCGACAAATTGCCTGACTTGATGCGATAATGATAAATAGAATGATACGTTTACCACAGTTAATGTATTATCCTTTAAACTACTACTATGGTTGTAGCCTACAATTGTCACATTAACATTAACCCATATTAGCAAACCTACAGCACCAGGCAAAAGGTTTGGACATACCTACTTATTCAAGGGTTATTCTTTATTTTTACTATTTTCTACATTGTAGAATAATAGTGAAGACATCAAAACTATGAAATAACACATATGGAATCATGTAGTAACCATAAAAAGTGTTAAATCTAAGTATTTTATTTATTTGAGTTTCTTCAAAGTAGCCACCCTTTGCCTTGATGACAGCTTTGCACACTCTTGGCATTCTCTAAACCAGCTTTATGGAGGTAGTCACCTGGAATGCATTTCAATTAACAGGAATTTCTTTCCTTCTTAATGCGTATGAGCCAATCAGTTGTGTTGTGACAAGATAGGGGAGGTATACAGAAGATAACCCTATGTGGTAAAAGACCAAGTCCATATTATGGCAAGAACAGCTCAAATAAGCAAAGAAATGACAGTCCATCATTACTTTAAGACATAAAGGTCAGTCAACACAGAACATTTTAAGAACTTTGAAAGTTTCTTCAAATGCAGTAGCAAAAACCATCAAGCGCTATGATGAAACTGAAACAGGAAAGCTGCAGAGGATAACTTCATTAGAGTTACCAGCCTCATAAATCGCAGCCCACATAAATTCTTCAGAGTTCAAGTAACTGACACATCTCAACATCAACTGTTCAGAGGAGACTGCGTGAATCATGCCTTCATGGTAGAATTGCTGCAAAGAAACCACTACTAACAGGACACCAATAATAAGAAGAGACTTGCTTGAGCAAAGAAACACAAGCAATGAACATTAGACTGGCGGAAATCTGTCCTTTGGTCTGATGATTCCAAATTTTAGATTTTTGGTTCCAACCACTGTGTCTTTGTGAGACGTAGAGTAGGTGATCTTCGCATGTGTGGTTCCCACCGTGAAGCATGGAGGAAGTGGTGTGATGGTGTATTGCAGGTGACACTGTCTGATTTATTTAGAATTCAAGTTACACTTAACCAGCATGGCTACCACAGCATTCTGCAGCGATACGCTATCCCATCTGGTTTGCGCTAAGTGGAACTATCATTTGTTTTTCAACAAGACAATGACCCAACACACCTCCAGGCTGTATAAGGGCTATTTAACCAAAAAGGAGAGTGATGGAGTGCTGCATCAGATGACCTGGCCACCACAATCACCCGACCTCAACCTAATTGAAATGGTTTGAGATGAGTTGGACCACAGAGTGAAGGAAAAGCAGCCATCAAGTGCCATGCAGGTGTGGGAACTCCATCAAGACTGTTGGAAAAGCATTCCAGGTGAAGCTGGTTGAGAGAATGCAAAGAGTGTGCAAAGCTGTCATCAAGGCAGAGGGTGGCTACTTTGAAGAATCTCAAATTTCCAATATATTTTGATTTGTTTAACACTTTTTTGGTTACTACATGATTCCATGTGTTATTTCATAGTTTTGATGTCTTCACTATTATCTTACAATGTAGAAAATAGTAAAAATAAACAAAAACCCCGGAATGAGTAGGTGTGTCCAAACTTTTAACTGGTACTGTATTTCATTTCAAACTTCACATTTCTCTAGTATAAGCAAAATGCCTGCGATAAGTGGTCGGTATGGTTGGTGTTGATAATTTCAGTTTATCGTCCTAGCTACATGTGTGTTTGTCCATTGTGTGTGTGTGTGTGTGTGTATGGGGAGGACCTAAGTCACACTAAGGTGAATGCAGTTGGTTGGTTCAGGAAGTTGTGTTCTTCAGTAGATGAGTCTTTGTCCAATCAAAGACCCAGGTAGAACTGCAGGAGCTCCTTGATTGGTTGGATGCCAGTGTTTTCATTGGGTGTTGGCCATTTATACTGTGTTGTCCCACAATCGACCGGGGTTAGCAATAGTTCTGAAAAAGAACATGGTTATATCATTTAAAAAAAGGCAGAATTCAGTGAATTCAGTGAATAAGACAAAATTCTAAAAGAGACACAGGGGATTTGAAGGACATAGGACGTATGCCCTCGATGACCCATCGGTGCGGTCTGTTTTGATGTGTAAACGTTTTTAAATCCTTAATGTTGGGCAGACAACATATGATGAAACGTTACTCGCTGGAGTTGCTTCACATGTCAATCCCAACTGTTCTAGAATGAGGCTATCGCCTCGTCTCAAGCCATTATCATTCACCTGTGGAAGTTGGTACACATAGACATTTTTGTTTAATGTTCCACTACATCACCACACTAAGGCTGCCTCCCAAACGACAACCTATTCCAGTACTAGCTGGCAAGCGACTGAGGGCAGATCCTCCAGTAAAGAGCTTTTTTCTAAAGTACTTCTAAATCGCTAAAGAGAAACTACAGTACACACAGGGGTAGGTGGAACTGGCACTGGACACACACTCATTACACAGCCCCACACACACTCACACACACACACACACACACACAGCCCACACACACACACTCATTACACAGCCCCCACACACACACACACTCATTACACAGCCCCCACACACACACTCATTACACAGCCCCCCCCACACACACACACACACACACATTACACAGCCCCACACACACACACACTTTTACACAGCCCCCACACACACACACTCATTACACAGCCCCCCCACACACACTCATTACACAGCCCCCCCATACACACACACTCATTACACAGCCCCCCACACACACACACACCCCCACACACACACTCATTACACAGCCCCCCACACACACCCCCACACACACTCATTACACAGCCCCCACACACACACACTCATTACACAGCCCCCCACACACACACACACTCATTACACAGCACCCCCCCACACACACACACACTCATTACACAGCCCCCCACACACAATTACACAGCCCCCCACACACACACACACATTACACAGCCCCCCACACACACACAGCCCCACACACACACACACAGCCCCCACACACACACACACACACACACACACTCATTACACACCCCCCACACACACACTCATTACACAGCCCCCACACCCACACACACTCATTACACAGCCCCCCCACACACACACTCATTACACAGCCCCCCACCCCCACACACACACACTCATTACACAGCCCCCCCCCACACACACACACTCATTACACAGCCCCCACACACATTACACAGCCCACCACACACATACAGCCCCCACACACACACTCATTACACAGCCCCCCACACACACACACACTCATTACACAGCCCCCCACACACATACAGCCCCCACACACACTCATTACACAGCCCACACACACACACACACACACTACACAGCCCCACACACACACACACACACTACACAGCCCCACACACACACACACACAGCCCCACACACACACACACAGCCCCACACACACATTACACACACACACACACATTACACAGCTCCCCCCACACACACACACACTCATTACACAGCCCCCCACACACACACATTACACATCCCCACACACACACTACACACACCTACCCCCACACACACACACTCATTACACAGCCCCCCACACACACACACACACACACATTACACAGCCCCCCACACACACACATTACACAGCCCCCCACACACATTACACAGCCCCCCACACACACACACATTACACAGCCCCCCACACTAATTACACACCCCCCACACACACACACACATTACACAGCCCCCACACACACTACATTACACAGCCCCCCCACACACACACATTACACAGCCCCACACACACTCATTACACAGCCCCCACACACACACACACACACACAGCCCCACACACACACACACAGCCCCACACACACACTCATTACACAGCCCCCCACACACACACACACACTCATTACACAGCCCCCACACACACTCATTACACAGCCCCCCACCCACACACTCATTACACAGCCCCCACACACACACACTCATTACACAGCCCCCACACACACACTCATTACACAGCCCCACACACACACACACACATACATACAGCCCCACACCACACACACAGCCACCCACACAGCCCCACACACACACACACACACACACACAGCCCACAACCACACCACACAGCCCCACCACACACACATTACACAGCCCCCACACACTCACTACACAGCCCCCACACACACACACACACACACACCCCACATTACACAGCCCACACACACACACTACACAGCCCCCACACTACACAGCCCCACACACACAGCCCACACACACATTACACAGCCCCCCACACACACACACTCATTACACAGCCCCCCACACACACTCATTACACAGCCCCACACACACTCATTACACAGCCCCACACCCACACACACACACTCATTACACAGCCCCCCACACACACACACACTACACAGCCCCCCACACACACACATCACACACAGCCCCCCCACACACACACACACTCATTACACAGCCCCCCCCCACACACACACACACACACACACTCATTACACAGCCCCACACACACACATTACACAGCCCCAGCCCCCCACACACACACATTACACAGCCCCCCACACACACAACACACACACTCATTACACAACCCCCCCACACAGCACAAACTCATTACACAGCCCCACACACATTACACACAGCCACACACACACACACACAGCCCCACACACACACTCATTACACAGCCCCCACACACACACACATTACACAGCCCCACACACACACACACACACAGCCCCCCACACACACGCATTACACAGCCCCCACACACAAACACACACACATTACACAGCCCCCACACACACACACACACATTACACACACACCCCACACATTACACAGCCCCCACACACACACACACACACTCATTACACAGCCCCCTCCCACACAAGCACAAACTCCTTACACAGCCCCCACACACACACACACAGCCCCCCACACACACACACAGCCCCACACACACACACACAGCCCCACACACATTACATTACACCCCCACACAGCCCACACACACACATTACACAGCCCCCACACACACACACATTACACAGCCCCACACACACACATTACACAGCCCCCCACACACACTCATTACACAGCCCCCCACACACACACATTACACAGCCCCCCACACACACACACACACAGCCCCCACACACATTACACAGCCCCCACACACAAACACACACTCATTACACAGCCCCCCCACACACACACACACATTACACAGCCCCACACACACACATTACACAGCCCCCACACACACACACACACACATTACACAGCCCCCACACACACACACACACACACACAGCCCCCACACACATTCATTACACAGCCCCCACACACACACACACATTACACAGCCCCACACACATTACACAGCCCCCACACACACAACACACACACACATTACACAGCCCCCACACAAACACACACACACACAGCACCCCACACACACACACACATTACACAGCCCCACACACACACACACAGCCCCCACACACACACACATTACACAGCCCCCACACACACACACACACACATTACACACCCCACACACACACATTACACAGCCCACACACATTACACAGCCCCCACACACACACACACATTACACAGCCCCACACACATTACACAGCCCCCACACACATACACATTACACAGCCCCACACACACACATTACACAGCCCCCCACAAACACACACATTACACAGCCCCCCACAAACACACACATTACACAGCCCCCCACACACACACACAGCCCCACAGCATTACACAGCCACACACACACACACACACACAGCCCCACACACACACACACACACACTACACAGCCCCACACACACACATTACACAGCCCCCCACACACACACACATTACACAGCCCCACACACACACACATTACACAGCCCCACACACACACACACAGCCCACACACACAGCCCCACACACACACACACACACAGCCCACACACACACACACACACACAGCCCCCACACACACACACAGCCCACACACACACACACACACAGCCCCACACACACACATTACACAGCCCCCACACACACACACACACATTACACAGCCCCACACACACACACACAGCCCCACACACACACACACACACAGCCCCACACACACACACATTACACAGCCCCCCACACACACACACACATTACACAGCCACACACACACACACACCCACACACACAGCCCCACACACACACACACACACACATTACACAGCCCCACACACACACACACATTACACAGCCCCCCACACACACACACACACATTACACAGCCCCCACACACATACACACACACACACACACATTACACAGCCCCCCACACACACACACACACATTACACAGCCCCCACACACACACATTACACAGCCCCACACACACACACACACACACACAGCCCCACACACACAGCCCACACACACACACACACACACACACACACACACACACACACACACCCACAGCCCACACACACACATTACACAGCCCCACACACACACACATTACACAGCCCCCCACACACACACACACATTACACAGCCCCACACACACACACAGCCACACACATTACACAGCCCCACACACACACACATTACACAGCCCCCCACACACACATTACACAGCCACACACACACACACATTACACAGCCCCCCACACACACACACTACACAGCCCCACACACACACACACACACACACTACACAGCCCCACACACATTACACAGCCCCACACACACACACACACATTACACAGCCCCACACACACACACATTACACTCCCCCCCACACACACACACACATTACACACACATTACACAGCCCCCCACACACACACATTACACAGCCCCACACACACACATTACACAGCCCCCACACACACACACACACATTACACAGCCACCACACACACATTACACAGCCACACACACACACACATTACACAGCCCCACACACACACACACACACATTACACAGCCACACACACACATTACACAGCCCACACACCCCACACACACACATTACACAGCCCCACACACACCCCCCACACACACACACACACACTCATTACACAACCCCCCACACACACACACACATTACACAGCCCCACACACACACACACAGCCACACACACACATTACACACAGCCCCCACACACACACATTACACAGCCCCCCACACACACACATTACACAGCCCCACACACACACACACATTACACAGCCCCCACACACACACACATTACACAGCCCCACACACACACACACACATTACACAGCCCCCCACACACACACATTACACAGCCCCACACACACACACACACATTACACAGCCCCACACACACACACACACACACATTACAGCCCCACACACACACACACATTACACAGCCCCCACACACACACACACACACATTACACAGCCCCCCACACACACACATTACACAGCCCCACACCACATTACACACACACACACACATTACACAGCCCCACACACACACACACACACACACACACAGCCCCCCCACACACAACACACATTACACAGCCCCACACACACACACACACTCATTACACAGCCCCCCACACACACACACACACATTACACAGCCACACACACATTACACAGCCCCCACACACACACACACAGCCACACACACACACCACCTCCCACACACCCACACACACACATTACACAGCCCCCCACACCCACACACACAACACACATTACACAGCCCCACACACACATTACACAGCCCCACACATTACACAGCCCCCCACACACACACACACACAGCCCACACACACACACACACATTACACAGCCCCACAGCCCCCCCACACACATTACACAGCCCCCCACACACACACACATTACACAGCCCCACACACACACTCATTACACAGCTCCCCCACACACAGCCCCACACACACACACACATTACACAGCCCCCACACACACACATTACACAGCCCCCCACACACACACACATTACACAGCCCACACACACACACACACACACACACATTACACAGCCCCACACACACACACATTACACAGCCACACACACACACACACACACATTACACAGCCCCACACACACACACACATTACACAGCCCCACACACACACACACACACACACACACACACAGCCCACACACACACACACATTACACACACACACACACACACACACACACATTACACAGCCCCACACACACACACATTACACAGCCCCCACACACACACACATTACACAGCCCCACACACACACACACACATTACACAGCCCCACACACACACACATTACACACATTACACAGCCCCCCACACACACACACATTACACAGCCCCACACACACACACACATTACAGCCCCACACACACACACACATTACACAGCCCCACACACAAACACACACTCATTACACAGCCCCCCCACACACACACATTACACAGCCCCACACACACACACACATTACACAGCCCCACACACACACACCCACATTACACAGCCCCCACACACACACATTACACAGCCCCACACACACACACACACACACATTACACAGCCCCCCCACACACACACACACACACACACACACCTATTTACACACCCCCACACACACACATTACACAGCCCCCCACACACACACACACACATTACACAGCCCCACACACACACACACACACACATTACACACACATTACACCCCCACACACACACACACATTACACAGCCCCACACACACACACACAGCCCCACACACAGCCCCACACACACACACACACACACAGCCCCACACACATTACACACAGCCCCACACACACACATTACACAGCCCACACACACATTACACAGCCCCACACACACACATTACACAGCCCCCCACACACACACACACATTACACAGCCCCCCACACACACACATTACACAGCCCCCACACACATTACACAGCCCCACACACAGCCACACTCACACACATACTACACAGCCCCACACACACACACACACACTACACAGCCCCACACACACACACACACACATTACACAGCCCCACACACACACACATTACACAGCCCCCACACACACACACACACACACACACATTACACAGCCCACACACACACACACACACACACACACACACACACACACACACACACATTACACAGCCCCCCACACACACACACATTACACAGCCCCCCACACACACACATTACACAGCCCCACACACACACATTACACAGCCCCACACACACACAGCCACCACACACACACACCCACACACACACACATTACACACAGCCCACACACACACACAGCCCCACACACACACACACACACACACATTACACACCACACACCCACACACACATTACACAGCCCCACACACACACATTACACAGCCCCACACACACACACATTACACAGCACACACACACATTACACAGCACATTACACAGCCCCCCACACACACACACATTACACAGCCCCACACACACACATTACACACACACACACACATTACACAGCCCCACACACACACACACACACACACACACATTACACAGCACACACACACACATTACACAGCCCCACACACACACACACACAGCCCCACACACACATTACACAGCCCCACCACACAGCACACACACACACATTACACAGCCCCCACACACACATTACACAGCCCCACACACACACACATTACACAGCCCCACACACACACACACATTACACAGCCCCACACACACACACACACATTACACAGCCCCACACACACACACACACACCACACACACACACACACACACACACAGCCCACACACACACACACACACACACACACACACACACACATTACACAGCCCCACACACACACACACACACATTACACAGCCCCCACACACACACACAGCCCCACACACACATTACACACACACACATTACACAGCCCCCCCACACACACACACATTACACAGCCCCACACACACACACACACATTACACAGCCCCACACACACACACATTACACAGCCCCACACACACACACACATTACACAGCACACACACACACACACACATTACACAGCCCCACACACACACACATTACACAGCCCCACACACACACACATTACACAGACCCACACACACACACTCATTACACAGACCCCACACACCCCCTTTCTCTCCCCTCACCTGCTCAGGGCCCATGGAGGAAAGGCTTTCTGTAGACACAGAGGTCATGGTCATCTGGCCTGCTGACATTTGGTTCATGTTGCTCATGCTGCCGTTGGAGGCCATGGGGACACCGCTCATGTTCGGGTTGGCGTTGCTGCCGTTGTACATTCCACTGTTAGGCTGTTGGGGCACGTACTGCTGAGACTGTTGCGTGAACATGCTGCAACGGAACATGGAAACAAAAATGTACATATTCAGTCACTGATTTTACCACAGGTTGAGGAAAGAATTTGTATAATGAGAGCATACTGGATACATTCTACAGACAGTATACATTAATGCAAAGTCAAAACATAAGTATATGATCATAAGAACCATGACAACTAAATAGACGTTAAATGCATAGGTTAGTAGTAGGTTTGCAAAATGTCCAGGTTTTCCAGATATCCTGGATGAGGAATTACAGATTTCCTGCATATTCCCTCCCGATTCAGGTAAAACCCCCCAACCAGAATATCTGGAAACCCTTTCCGAAGATAAAGATATATCAGAAATCTAGTCAGAGCTGCCAGTCAGTCTCACCTGTTTCCTGACATGTTGCCCTGAGGCCAGCCGTTCATCTCAGAGGATGGCTGGTAGGTGGAGTTGGCCTGAGTCTGCTGTTGCATCATGGGGCTCTGGGCATGGCTCATGCGGGGGGACATGACAGGGCTCTGGGGGGTGGTGGCGCCGATGAAGCCTGCGTCCTGCTGCTGCTGGTTGATACCTGACAGGTCACAAACAAGGAGATATTTTATCAATACGGAGGGGTGGAGTACAGCAGAAAACACCCAAACACATGCATTTAAATTGTCAAGACAAGATCGCTTGAGGTGCAGTCTGCTTGTGCCATCATTCCAAGTCTTTGTCACTCATTGTCATGCCATGTTTGACTTGACAATGACAGCAATGAAGTTGGTAAGAGAGCACAAACATACCTGGGACCAGGCTAAAGATAAGCTGCGTGTTGTAGTTGCCTGCTGCAGGTATGTTCAGGCAGGAAGAAACAGAAATACAGGAAGAGACAGTAAAGTAAAACATATGCAGTTGGGTCCAAAACGTTGCACAAGCAGAAGATCAATAGTCACGTGAATGGGTAAGAGGAGGGGGATGGAACTTGGTCAAAATACTACAGGCCAGCCACAGCCTTTAGCCTGTGTGAACAACACCAACACAAAACAATCTACAATGTGATAATGCCATTTGTAATTCTTATCCATGCATCATATGAAATGGATTGTTTTAACTAGCATGACAAGAGAGTGATTAGTTAATACTATGGATTGTGAGTCCTTGGATTTCTTCAGGTAGATAGAATTTGCAGGTTACATGAGGCATACTACTTAATTGATGTTCAGCGAAACCATGACAAAATGGAGAACGTATGAGAAACAAAACACCACACAGTCACGCAGCCACCAAATAAAACCAGTGTATGATTAGAATGATTATCAGTTCAAATTCAACCTAAGCTGTGATAGGAAGCCAGTAGCACAATGCTCCATGGTGTCTGAGACAGAAGTACACACAGCGAGGTGACCGGGCAGTATTAGAGTATACCTGAGCTGGGAAACTGGAAGGCACTGTGCTGCTGCATTTGTGGACTCACTGCGGCTCCAAACTGTCCGCCTACGTTTCCCATCATCCCTTGCTGATTAGCCAGACTCATCTGGGAGGAGCCATGCGGGATCGGGGAGGAGTGGAGAGGGGAGAGGAGCTGCTGAGCCCCCGGGAGACCAGGGGACAGTGGGGAGAAGGGGCTGGTGGAGGGCGGTGGGGATGTGAGCCCAGTACCGTAGCTGGCCGGGTAGGGGAACTGCTGGGGGTTTGCCTGGGGGATCCGAGGGTTGGTGCCGGGTGGCATGCCGGGGGACTGCGAGGGCCCAACTGCCCCAGCAGCCATGTTGGGGGGGATGTTGAGGCCCTGGGCCCGCATCAGCATGGCTCTCTGGTGGACGTGCTGCTGGCGCTGCCGTAGGTGGTTACTCAGGTACTCCCTCTGTCTCTGCGCCAACATCTGAGCATTAAGGGTTCCCTGGAAGGACACAGACAGACAAATACACATTTTGATTTTAGACATTTAGTATGCATCCCAAATGGCACCCTTTCCCCTATATAGTGCATTATGGGCCCTGGTCAAAAGAAGTAGACTATATATAGGGCCGAATTTTGTCACAGCGGATGGTCAGGGGGCCGTAACATAATTATAATTATTTGTACACTGTAAATTGACCACAACTAAGCCCAAAAATAGATTAAAAAAATAATAATAATAATTTCATACCTTGATTACATTGAGACACGATCAAATCTTTTTTTATTTGTGGGAATGCTTGGGAACAGATTTCCTAAATGAAACAAATTTGTAGCTGAATTCGTAGAGGGCCAAAACTGCCTGTTGCCGACCCCGATATAGGGAATAGGGTACCGTCAAAAGTAGTACACTATATAGGGAATAGGCTCTCATTTGAGGAGCAAGCTTTGAGTCACACACACATGGAGCTGTTGTGTTACAATAATGATCTGCTACAGTATTTGACTAACCTGGTTGGGTACACTGGGTCTGAGAGGTAAGTTCATGTTGGACACGCCCATCTGATTCATCATTGGCTGACGATTCTGCTGAAAATAGGAAGGAAATAAGAAAATTAATTGAAACATTTTAACAACTTAAATATGTTCATTACATAGACCTTCCCATTCTGTAAGGCCCATTACACGATTAAGACCAAAGACATTAAGATAATGCACAACATTGAGTCATCCTTATGATTTGTTTAATACATTTCTCAAACTCTCCAGCAGGTGGCAGTAGCTGCCTCAGAGGAGGAGACTATAAGCTCTTATTTTCAGATGTCCAGTTCAGTTTGCAATGGTCTTAAATGTCAAGTTCCTTTATGATTTTGACGAGGGAGGGTCAGGGTTGTGCAATTATCGTATTTATTCAGAATGCAACACTATTTCAAGATTTAGCCTATAAATTGTCCTTTTCAGATCAGGATGTTCGTATATGCATTATGATTTACAATGAGGGCTCTAGGTGTGGTATGTCTGATTTTGAAAGGGGAAAGTTAGTATATTGGGCCACAGTATATATTATTTAGAACATAATTTCAAGTTGTTAAAATGTTTCTTTCCAGATGAAGACATGAATTAGAACAGGGCCAATATAAATGACAGTGAGGGCTCCAGGGGTGGTGTGTCGCCCTACCAGCTGTGCCTGTAGTCGGTGCTGCAGCTGCAGCCTCAGGTTGTTGGGCTGGGCAGGCACCGGGCCTCCTGGTCGGGCAGGGAGTCGCAGCATGGGGTAGCCCATCCGCTGGCCCATCAGACCGGGCATACCGTGGAAGGCAGGGTCTTGATGGCCCATGTAGTTGCCCTGTGCCATGCTGCCAGCCTGGGGGTAGTGCTGGCTGTACATGGGTGGCTTCATCATGGGCGACTCCTGACTAGGATACTGCTCCTGCTCCACTTGCTGGCCCTACAAAGATCGATCAAACAAGGTAAGAAATGGAGTCACATAGCAGGGCATTTGTAAATGATACAATAGGTCAGTGTTGTTTGTTTTGGCTCGTCTTCTTTCCGTTAATAAGTAATGGCTTGCTAACAAAACTAGCCAGCTAAATTCAATTAAGATTTTGTAGTTTACACCAACTTGCATAATATCGCAATCCATTTATAAAATGACAACGGAATCCACAGCAACATACACATTCCATATAGATCTTAGGGGAAACAAATGACTATTTGTCGATGCGCCCTTGAGCAAGGCACCTAACCCTAATTGCTCCAAAGTCGCCATTGATAATGGCAGACCCTGGCTGTGACCCCACTCTCTGAGGGTGTCGCTGGGAGAGTTGGGATATGCAAAAAACACATTCAAAATTCACACATGCGTATTAATACACACTTGTACATGTGTGAAATAGGACAAATATAAGCACCCACCAAATTATTATTAGTAACTACTGTACAGAAGTCACTGAATTACAGTACTGAACTACAATAAGCCCTCTAAAGGGAAAATGTAGCTGAGCCCAGCTGCCTGCCTGCTATAGGCTTGTTGGCCAGGGTCATAGAGTTGGATAGAGGGCACACTTGTCCATCCTAAAACAGGTTTTGGGCCAGCGCCATTAAAGGGGAAATGCGCAATTAAAACAATAACAAAGCATTTCACCGCCACAGTTTCTGTAAAAAGCTGAGGGACTGTAAGGAATGACCTTCCATGATATCAAAATCATTGTTTTAACCATGTTTTGAGGGTATAGAGTGTTTGTTTACATGAACCTTGTTTACAAACAAGCTTATATTTCAGGTTTTAATGAGGAATGAAAGTCGAACCAAACTCATTAGGTAGGTATTTATAAATCACAATATTGAAGAATCAATGGGTACATATCATTCACTTCAAAAATGTATGTAGCAACTGCAGATTGCCCCATTAATAAGGGATTTCACCATTTTGAAGTGGCAATTGCAAAGATAAGAGATGAGCTCTCTCGTACCTTTGTGGCCTGGGCAGATTACAGTGGCTAATAGAGATTAACTGACTGACCAGAGTAGGGATTCCCAGGGCGCGGTCAATCTCCTCCAGGCCGTCAAAGTCTTTCAGCACTGAGTAGAGCTGGCTGAGCAGGGCTTCCCCATCCAAGGGCCCCTCCCCAGGCCGCGAGGGGGGACACAGCACCTCCTCCTGGAGGTTACCATACACCTGTCTGTGAGGAACACATTTCATTACATTTAGTTCATTCAGCAGATGCTCTGATCCAGACTTAAGTTCAGTAGGAAAAAACAAGGACATTTCAGTTATCGCAAGTGGACCCTTTTTACAAAGTGTGGGTGTTAAGTGCAAGAACACGACAACACAAGGTCGGAGGTTAGAGATCAAGGTCAGACAGATGAGGGCCGTGTGGCCAGAGGAGGTCACTACGGTGAGAATCATCTGCTTCTCATCAGACAGACACCATCATGTGCATACCATACAACTTTCAAACGCAACAGCCACTGACTGTGCACTCAGGACACAAGCATACAGTAACATGTTCCAACTTGTCTGGGATGTTCTCATTATCTGGTGAGTGAACAACCAGAGTAGGTTCAGAATGTGACAGTTCGTTGCATCCGAAATGGCACCTTATTACCTATATAGTGCACCATTTTCAAGAGTGTCAGACAGAGACGTGAGGAGTGTTGTACTGTCACTGAGAGAAGAGGTCTCCACTAGGACTGAACGGCTAGAACCCGGTTGCAGAGATTTACCGGCCTTTTCCCAGGATAAATAACTGAGAAACCGGTCAATTATAATAAATTACGTATATGAACCGCATGACGTTAAATGGAATGTAACTGTTAAATTATATGTGATGTCTAAATCTAGCTTCTATATGGCCTTCTTCTTGCGTGATGAATCGTCAACGGGGACAGACAGCCCAGTTCAGTATGGACCGTAGTTCACATGTATGTAGACCTATCATCTCATCATGGTTTTTGCTGCAGCATAGCCTCTGATATAGTAATATAAAGACCGAATGTGCGTCTTTACCCATCTCCACCTGGCTTTCGGGGGTTACCTTATTTTTTATTATTGTAAAGACAGTTTATATATATTTTAAAACAGCCTATCACTCGAATAGCGTTGCTTTAGAGTCTCTCTCTCTCTCTCTCTCTCAACCTGTTCAAGATCAATAGGCCTATATATGGATGGTCTGGCCTAAATCTTGCAGGTAATGAATTCAATGGAGTCTTAGCCTCATATTTAGCTAATGAATGATGGGTTATGCATAATAAGCTTCTCCGTCTCTTGCGCAAATACGGATGCACCTGTATTCTGCTGGCCTCTTTCCTTAAAATAACGCTCCTTAGCTTGAGTCCCATGCAGGAAAAGCTAGACTAGAATAGCTTGCTGGACATTTTTACCAATAGACTACTCGAAGAGGGACGCAAGCCCTTGTTGGCTGAATGTTAAATACAGCAGCCAATAGAACTGTTGTTTGAAACTGGTTTGATAGAAGCGTGAGGGGTAGGATATAGCAGTTATTTATTCAGACACATAACCATTCAATCTTTGTGTAGAGAAGTGAAAGCCTTTTGCATCAGGAGAATGATGAAGACGAGGACAACTAAACATTTCATTTAACTGTCGAAAGCAAGGAAGGAATGAAGCAACAATAGAGAGAGAAAGAGGTAGGCAGGCTAATAACATTAGGGGAAATATTATGAAAGGTATATATGCGTCAGACAACTAATTATACAAATAGGCCCTATTATATTTCAATATTAAAATCAAATTCGCTAGCCTATAACTTTGTACGCCACGTGTGCTGCACCAGAATCACATGTTCTCTTCTGCTTTATCAAGGTTTGAACGATGTGCGTAATTCCAGCCCATATAATACTATACAGTATACAGTTCACACTCAACGAGATTAGCCTAATGAAGCTAGTTTCATTTATTTACCCAAGAGAGCATATAGCTAGCTACATTATGGGTTTGTATGTTTTTCTGTCGTGCGTAATGTGCAGTAGCCTATATAATATATGTATTGAATAACAGCACAATCATTTGGGCTTGGGCTCATTACATTTCTTTAATGTGTATTTAATGTATGGCTCATCAGGTTAGAATTTTAGATCAAATCCAAGACATAAGCCTTATAATGCACTTGAATGACACTTCCGGTTTTGGCGGGAAATACCGGGTTAGCCAAACGAAAAGTGATATATTCTCGGGATGGAACATCTGTAAAATAACGGGAAAATATTCAAACCTTGTCTACACTGTGTGTAGCTAGTTACCTGTTCTGGTTGTCATAAAGTCCACGGTCTACAGATATCATGCGGTCAGGCCACGGGGCAGTCTGATTGGGCGGTGCCTGCTGCCCTGGGTAGGGAGGACCAGCCATCTCCATCTCTGATTGTTCAACAGACATTTTGAAAAGATGTGTTAGGCGAAACGGGGGCAAGGTGTGTGTGTGTTAGGCGAAACGGGGGCAAGGTGTGTGTGTGTGGAAAAACAGGGACGGCAGCAGCACTCACCATTTCCCGTCATATGCATGGAGACCATCTGTCTGGGTCCAGGCTGCTGGTTGCTGGGCCTCATGGGGACTCCAGCAGAGACGTTGGGCACCATGCGACCATCAGGCCCCATTCTCTGCTGCAGAGCCTGGCCCATTGGCCCCTGAGGACCCCAACCCTGCTGCATGCCAGCCCGGGGCATGCCTAGGACAGGGAGACAGGAGAGGACAGACTGTAAGCTGAGCAAGGATCACTTCTAAACACTGTAAATGGACCCTAATCAAAAGTAGTGCACTATATAGGGAATAGGGAGCCATTTGAGACTGATCCAATAATAACATGAAGTGGTATAGAAGACAAGACAACTTGCCTGCGTTGCCCATGTTAGCCTGGCTTTGCAGCATCCCGTGGTTTCCCATCATGGCTTGCTGCTGCATGACAGAGTAGGGGCTGCTGTTCCTGGGAAGAGGGAAGGGCCGGGGAGAACCATTGGCAGACATGTTGGACTGATCCAGGGACATACTGCGGACAGGGGGCACTCGTCCTGGCAGGCCCATCCTGGGACCATTGAAGTCTGGGAGCACAAGAGAGAAAAAGTTACACAATCATCTCACTAAACTATAAACAATTTTTTCCCATATCAAACGTAAGACAAAGTAGGTAGAGGTCGCCCCTAACAAACCGCGGACACAGGGTCATACATTCTTTATGATATATTTGGGGAGGGTAAGCTGATCTCAGATCTGTGGTTAAGGGCTTCTGGGGTTACTTCCCAAACAGCACCCTATTCTCTATACAGTGAGCGCACTACTTGACCAGGACCCATAGATAATAAGGTGCCATTTGGGACGTAACCTGGGACAGATAAGAGCAGGAGGTGTGGTTAACTCACGTCCTGGGCCCATGCCTGGGAAGGCCTTCTGCTGGGTGTTGGTGCCCGTGGGACTGCTGTTGTTCTCGGTCATCTGCAGGATGTCGTTGATAATGGACTGCTTGTCTACGTTGGCGGGAAGAGACACGGGCCTGGACTGCTGCTGGTGGTGCTGGCCTGAGAAGAGCTGCTGCTGCTGGCTACACTGCAGATCATCCAAGATGTCTTCCAGCTCACTAGACTGCATGCATATCCATGCACACAGACAAATACATACAAGTTATATGTACACATTAGAACAGCCTCTGGTAGCAGAGTAGGATAGTGGTATGTGGGAGACCGTGTCTGATCACTATGTACATAAATAATATATATATATATAAATAATATATATATATATATATATATATATATATATAGATATTATGGAACATAAATGGTATATATTTTCTAGAACAGGAACAAACTGTCTGAACACTCCACATAAAAAGAGGTTTACATTTTTTCCAGATCCCTTTCTAATCAAGAAAGCCTGTGCATAGCTAGCCTAACCTACTTACTGTATGCATCACTGAGAATGAGCTCTGTTTTTCAGTGAAGGGAGGGAGGCCTATAGATGGGAATGGAATCTTTCCTGCGCAGGCCCTTTCATACAGGCAGGCCGGTGAATAGAGGGGAGGATATAAATAGCAGACTGCACTAATGAGGTCATGTATGATGTAAGGCCACTCCACTCTGCAGAGGGAGTTGGCTGTTGGCTAACACAGACAGTGATGCCTCCCTGTAGGCCAGTGTTTCCCAACCCTGGTCCTCGAGTACCTCAAAACAGTACAACTTTTAGTTGTAGCCACAGACAAACACACCTCACCTCAACTCATTGAGGGCTTGATGATAAGTTGAATCAGGGGTGCTTGTCCAGGGCTATAATGAAAATGTGTTGAGGTACTGGAGGACCAGAGCTAGAAAACACTGCTGTAGGGACCCCAGCTAACAGGTTGTCGCTATGCTAAACGCTATTGTGTTGACAGATTGCATTTGTAGAAATGACCCTTAAAAAATATCAGATTGGTCTTATGCCCAATATTCTCCTCTGAACTGAATGTCTATAGTCCCTGTAGGGGAGACGTGTAGCCAGACGGCTTACATCTAATTAAAGGCTTTTAGTTCTTACTTCCTCTGCCCACGGTGTGCCTGCTAGCCCCCGCTCCATCTATCTCGTGACCCCTGAACACACTGACGACAACCTGATCATCCTCTTCACACACACCCTACAGGAAGCACAGAGAGCTGGCAGTATAAACACTGGCTGCTAAGCGGTCTGTAGTCACCTGTGCCTTCCGGGTGATGTTTAGACCAGGACGAGCCAGAGGAGCAGGCCACCAATGCGTGCCAAACAGCCAGCCAGCACTAAACACTACTGGATTCTCCCTCCACTACCCCTGGCAATATGTTGTATTTCAGAGACCCCACACTCTGCCAGAGTCAATTGAAGACAGACGCCGGGCCAGCCTGTGTGCCTCACTCACTAGCCAGCTAGTTCTCAGGACCGGTCCTTGGATTTCACAAGGAGATCAACTTGGCTTTGGCAACGGCTAAGAGATCTCTCAACAACAAACAAATCCTCATAGCATATTAAATGTCTGGCAGAGCAACAGATTCCCTAGTTAGAAACTCACTGGGTACTATGTAATAAAGTACAAGAAATCCAGGACAACCCTTAGGAGGCTGCATTGTATGGCTTACTTCACAGACTATCAGTGGTTGTGTCTTAAATGGCACCCTTTTCCCTATATAGCGCACCAGGACCAATAGAGGGAACGACCAGGGCCAATAGAGGGAATAGGGCGTAGCCAGTGTATCATGACCATACAAATTGCTGCTGTACTGACCTGATCTGCCATGTTGTATCCCGGGTCATGCTTCTCCGTCTTCACGTTGGCCAGCTTCATCTCTGTCCCTGGCTCCATCTTGATGCCTTTCTCCTGCATGGTGTTGTCGTCTTTGTCCAGCAAGTAGCGCAGCAGTGCGTTGTCCTTCTTCTTGGGGCTGATGGGCTCCTGCTTGGTGGCCATCTCAGCCACGCTGGCAGCCATGCTGTCTAGCCCTCCTTGGTCCTGACCCAGGTCCTTCCCCGTGGCCTCAGCCGTCAGCTTGGCTAGCTCCACCGGGGATGTGCTGTTCTGGAGGAGTCTGTGGAGGATCTTGTGTTTCTCCTTCAGCGAGGAGGAGTGGTTGTTGTGGCCCCCCGGCCCCATCCCAGGGTCCTTACAGTTGGGGTCCCCTCCCCCGTGGGGCGAGCAGGGTTCCATGTGCTCTGACTTGTTGGTGAGCAGCTGCAGGAGCTTGGTGTGGCCCTTGCTGTTGAGGAGCCTGTTCTGGGCGTCAGTCAGCTCTCCTCCCAGCCCTCCTCCTATGAAGGGCTCGGGGGTGCTGTCTTTCGACTCCCTTTGCTCCCCGTCCTCCCTCTCCTCCCCGTCTGGCTGGGACTGCTCTCCGTACACTCCAAACATCTCCATCTCTCTCTCAGACGTGCTGCTGCGGTTGGCCAGCTGCCTGGAGTTGTTCCTGCTGCTGGCTCCACCACTACCAGGGGGACTCTGCATCTGCAGCAGGTTGCTTGGCTTTCTGTCAGGTGACCCTGAGGACTGTGCCTGGGAGACCCTGTGGCATTCGCTGAGGGCCTGAAGTGCGTTGAGGGAGCTGTTACCAGTGTAGCTGTTCCCCACCCCTGTGCTGTTACACCCCCCTGGCGGAGAGTGAAGGCTGCCCGTCGGGGAGAAGGGTCCTTGGGGAGGAACCCGGGGGCTACCTGCCACACTGGGGCTCTGGCGGTGGCGTGGAGATAGCATGGTACCACCACCACCACCCTGACCCCCCTGAGAGGTCACACTGGGGCTTCCCTGCGACGGGCTGTTAATCCCAATCTTGAGTGCATAGTTACTGCCACCCTGAGGAGTGGGGATGCGGTTCATAGTCCCATGGCATCCATAACGTCCACCCTGCAGGCCCCCCATGGTGGCCATGTTGGTATTGCTGCTGACCATTGTGTCCTGGCCCTGGACCCCTAGCCCAGAGGACGGCCCAACCACACTGGGAGGGGTCAGCGAGGACATGGTGTTCATTGGCTGCTTCCCCATCTGCCCAGACATGTCCGGGTTCATCCCACAGATCGTCTGCTCCCTGGAAGAGGGCCAAACACACAGACACAGCTTTAAGGCATAAAAAAAATATATAGCCTGTCTCAAATGGCACCGTATTCCCTTTATAGTGCACTATTTTTGACCAGAGCCATGTTCAAAAGTAGTGCCCTATAAAGGGAATAGGGTGCCATTTGGGACGCAGACATACTAAAGGAAGCTGATATGTCATTCCGGCTGAACTAGAGTAGCATAAAAAAAATGGCATTCGTTAATGGAATGACAACCGTTGTCAACTTTTCCCCTTCAGACACAGTACTTCTTCTATGATGGATACTTGATGATAAACCATGTTGGAGATAACTAAAGTTCAATCCTATGAGACACTGTGTACTCAACAGAGCAAACTCAAACACCAGTCTGGTCTATAAACGACAGCTCTAATGCGGCATGTACCGAAAAAGCGTTAGCAGCTCCAGGCACAGTTAAAAACACAAAGGACTCACTGTGCACGTCACTGAAGCTACATGATGAGTTAGAGAATACACAAAAAAAAAAGCTGTTTGCATGCAGTTGATCCAGTCATTCTCAACAACAGTCCTGTTGTTTCCTGTTCTTGTCGAGCTCTGCCCCGGGGGACCGCACGTTAAAACGGGTGAAACACTGGGGTTTGCTTCTGAAATAGCACCCTATTCCCTTTATCGTGCACTACTTTGTAGTGCATTCCATTTGGCTCTCGTCGAAAGTAGCCCCTATACAAGAATAGGGATCCAGAATAGGGAGCAATTTGGGGCACAGCCCCTGACTGTTTAAGAGGTGGGGCACATCATATTATCTATGGCAAGAGATGAACTGAGCCTCCATGGAGTGGCTGCACCTATAGAATTAGTCAGTAGAACGGGCCAGGATCCATGTCTACGACTGCTGTGGTCCAAACAGTGGCTCTGAATGGGGATTGAACTAGAGAGAGGAGGGGGTCGGGAGGGTGTGTACCTCTGGAGGATGTGGAGGGACATGTAGAGCTGTGGTTCATTGGTGGCAGGGGAGCGCGCTAGCTTGCTCTTGGTCTGGGCTGACACGATGGTACCGTCAGAGAGGGAGAAGCGATACAGAGGGCTGAACGCATGGCCCTGCCTCAGGACTGGAGGGAGAAAGAGAGAATATGAAACATGAGAGATTTACTGACACATGCTTTCAATTTTGGAAGACTCCTCCAGATCCAGTGACACATTGCAACTCAGAATATCATCTATAGAACAAATAATACTTGTGTATATTCTAGGATTTCTATGCATTGTACCTTCTTGCTGATGCTTTTTTGCAAAGGACATCTCCCCGTCGTTCTGCAGGTGGAATCTCTGAATGCACCTCCTGACCAGGTCCTCCCAGCCTGGCTTCATGGAGGCTCTCAACAGACTGGTGTCCAGCGATGTGATCTTACCTACGATTACAATGCTGACAGTTAGTTTGCCAAGCTTCAGTCGATCAAACAACTTTATAAAGCACTTTTTACATCAGCAGTTGTCACAAAGTGCTTTCCAGTTACCTGGCCTAAACCCCAAACAGCAAGCAATGTACATTTCAAACATACAACATTGAATGAGAATGATGAAGCCCCTTTTTGAAAACCAACCCATGGCACCGGAGGAGATGGCCTCCGTTTTACAGTCTCCTAACCAATTGTGCTATTACCCCAACCACTCTTTACGCTGCTGATACTCTCTGTTTATCTTATATGCATAGTCACTTTAACTATACATTCATGTACATACTACCTAAATTGTCCCGACCAACCAGTGCTCCCACACATTGGCTAACCGGGCCATCTGCATTGTGTCCCACCACCCGCCATCCCCTCTGTTACGCTTCTGCTACTCTCTGTTCATCATATATGCATAGTCACTTTAACGATACCTACATGTACATACTACCTCAATAAGCCTGACTAACAGGTGTCTGTATGTAGCCTTGCTACTCTTTTTTCAAATGTCTTTTTACTGTTGTTTTATTTCTTACCCACCCACACACACCTTTTCTTTTTTTTTCTCGCACCATTGGTTAGAGCCTGTAAGTAAGCATTTCACTGTAAGGTCTACACCTGTTGTATTCGGCACACGTGACAAACTTTGATTTGGGTCGATGAGAGTAATACATATGAACACTGTAGTAGTCCTGTACTGTAGCTGTACCATACCTTGGAGATCCTGCCTGGTGGTAAAGCTCTCATACGTCGGGAGCATGGGCCTCTCTTTGACTGGAACCCTTCGTGCCACACAGATCAGACAAGACTGGAAATCTAGACGAGGAGGAGGGAAGAAAAAAAAAAAATATTAAACGCTCAAGTTCGACATGGCCTCGTCTTGGTTGGAGGTGGTGGGCGAAACAACATGTTGATGTTCAGTTCACACCCTGCCTCAAATTTCCTAGCTACCGTCCTCAGTCCCCATCAACAGGTTTTCATTAGTGACGCGTCTCCATTGCATTTGCAGCTCTGGTGTGGTTTCAATGTCAAGAGAAAAATGTGACTGAATATCTGGGAAGTGGCAGCATATGGATGGCGGTACTAAAATTAGACATTAGAAATATATTTCCCTGGGAGCTCTGGGGGAATGGAGAAAGTGGCAGCCACTAATTAGACGTCCCAGGGTCCTCTCTGAGGATGTGTCTGACGGATGACAGGAATCTTAAAAGGAGGACAGGACACTGGAGAGATGGAGACGAACTGAGGAGAGGAGAAGACACCCGACCACACAAGGTCATATTTACTAGGAACGAACGTAAACAAACAGGCCGAATAGGGAAGGGACTACACGAATAGCCAATAAGGAACGCTTGTTTTTGGTTGCAAAACATTTGGCACTAATGAATGTGACCCAAGTTTGTGATTTATGTCCAAGCCTAAGCCCAGATGCTCTTTGGAAATAACTCCAATATTAGAAAAACTCGTTAAGAGTGAAGTTCTATTGAAGTGCAAGGGAACATCTGACAGAAACATTACTGTTCCATGTTGGAAGATTTTGTGAAATTAACTGAGAGAAGACCTCATTTCAAGAGTTCAGCATTAACCCCTTATTGGAAGACAGACATTCATGTACCTTCTCCCTCCTCTTTGATGGACTTTGGCTCGGACACAGCGAAACACTGCATGGTCTCGTATTTCTGCTGCACCTCCTGGTCCTTGGGCTCCTGCAAGCCCCCCTCCTCGGGCCCGTGGGGGTTGACCAACATGCGGCAGTTAAACGTGTGGCTATTCCTGTTGGGGTTCTCACTGGACCGCGGTGCCCTGCTGTTCACTGGGAGGGGGCACACAGGGGGTCAAAGGTCAAAACTATCAACTTACTGTCCCCATTGTCACTCAGTCCTTTCCAGTTCAGATTGACTCATTCACTGCTGACTGAAAATCATTAACGGCCGTGTGAAAATCTCCTTAAAAGGGATAATTCACCCAAACGTTAAAGGGATTGCTCACCCAAATATTAAGACTTTTTAAAAACTACTGCTACCAATGTTCCCTTCCATTGACAACCTTCCTCAGTCTGTGGATGGTTGTGAATGCACATTAAACAGGGATGGATAGATATAGTAGCTGTAGCGTAACTCACCCAGGGACTTGGGCAGCAGGTTCTTGATGAACTCCGCGTGGTCGCCTACGTGCAGGACGCTGTAGACGCTGGTGTTCATCAGCTCCTCCTGGTTATACTGCAGGTACTGGGTCACGTTCTCCGACACAAACACAATGTTCCCCTCCATGTTCACCACAAAGAAGAACCCGTCCAGGGCCTGGAGAGGAACACACCAGGAGTAGAGGCAGAGGGTTATTAGAAGGAAAATAAATACTCCACACAAGACGGAAATGTGTTTTTTTTAGTGCTTTTACCGAACCCCTGCAATATACACACCTACATAACATTAGGATGGAGAGGGAGTAAAGGAAGAGGGTTATAACCAGGTTACTGACAAAAACTTCAGACGGAAGAAACAAGACGGGAGAAAAATCAGTGACCTTCGGTATATTCAAGGTTGTTATCCATTTTGTCCCAAATGGTACTTAATTCCCTATATAGTGCACTTCTATTGAGTCCTATGGGAGACCTGTAGGCCCTGGACAGTAGTGCACAAAATAGGGAATAGGGTGCCATTTGGGATGCAGCCATGGTCTTGATCCAGGGCCTGGGTTCCAATTGGCCAAGAGGAGAGTCAAGTGTTATTACCGAGTCAGTCATCAAAAGGTTCTTACAGAGTCATTACAGTGAGGACAGAAAATGACCAAATGTTGAGCAATCATGGAAGCAAACAAACCATTTACAACAACCAACCTCTTATTTCTACGATACAGCCATTACGAAGAAAAGAGCATAAGAAGTTAAGTGGCACACAAAATTATAGTCAATTATGGCAGCACACGCTAACACACCAAGTCAGATTCAGACCTCCGAGATCTAAACTTTAGCAGTAAATAGTTTTACGTAAAAAGAGGGAAAACATTGGGCTGGCTAAGAACATGTGACTCTTGTGTCTGTTCCAAATGGAACCCTATTCCCTTTACAGTGCACTACTTTAGAACAGTGCCCATCGGAACTCTGCTCAAAAGTAGTGCATGATATAGGGAATAGGGTGCCATTTGGGATGTAGCCTGGGTCGTATCATTAAACCACGACAGTGCTCTGTAGCAATAAGAGACGGTTGGAATATAACCATGCATTACTGCACAGCGAACTAACTCAACCGAGAGTATTGTGCCGCAACATGAGATTAACTTTCGCAATTCTTCGTCTAGATACCCAGATTCCCTCATTATCCTCAGTGAGCTAAATAGCTTGGAGAAGAGGAAGTCTCATCACGACATGTTATGAGCCCCAGCCAGAGTGTGTGGCTCTACACACGAGACAGCCAGGCCATTAACCTCATCCCCTGAGCTCAAAACTGTACACACAAGGCTGTAATATCTCCTTCCTGCCTGGCAACTATTCACTGTCATATTAGTGTGGTTGTGTATACTGTACTACGCTATTAAACTATAATGAAAACTAGTGGAAACCAGGGTAACAAACTATGTATTAAACTGAACACGATTAAAAAAAGCGGAATACTCTTCCACTATCAACTTGCTTCAGCCATGGCGCTACTGCAGATATTATGTGTCATAAATAGACAGAGAAACTCTGTTAAAAGCTACGATTTCGGGTAAATCGCCTGTTCTCTTGGCAGCTCCAGAGAGGCTTCTCTGAGTTTGCTTCATGGCCCGTGGTTGGTTACCGTCAGGACTGATGAGTAACCCTCCCCTGGCCAGTGAAAGTGTGTATCCTCCTAAATGGCACCCTATTCCCTATTTAGTGCACTACTTTGACCAGAGCCCTATGGCCCCTGGTCAAATGTGATATCCTATAAAAAGGGAATAAGATGCCATTTGGGACACAAGCATTGCCTTTCTGTTGGCTCAGCACTGAACTCTCCTCCACCACGCCAGCTGACCGGCTGTGAATTGTCCCTGCTCCCAGCCTGCACCACTTCAAACAGTGCGGACAACCGGCCGCAGTGGTTATATTTAGAGTCTCCTGTGTCTGAATGCAGTGACATAGGGACCAGAGGGAGTATAAATACCCACTGACACGACAGATTACACAGATCTGGAGAACAACACTGGCAGCCACTCCCTGATGCCCACTTTCTCGCTATATAGATAGAGGGACCCTCTGTCTGACGTCAAACAAGAACCAGGCTAGTGCATTGGTGAACAACTTGACCATAAGAAACCCCAGTTTGGGATCATTATACCAGTGTGCGGATTCACTTTTTGTTCTATTGTGCATTAATAAACATGCAGGGGAGTTGGCTACAACCATACGCAGGGGGAGTTATACAGTGCATTCGTTAAGTATTCAGACCCCTTCACTTTTTCAACATTTTGTTACACTACAGCCTTATTCTAACATGGATTATATAAATAAAAAATCCTTGTCCATCTACACAGAAAACCACATATTGACAAGGCAAAGTTTATTTTTTAGCAAATGTATATAAAAACAGAAATACCTTATTTACATAAGTATTCTGACCCTTTGCTAGGAGACTCGAAATTGAGCTCAGATGCATCCTGTTTCCATTGATCATCCTTGAGATGTTTCTACAACTTGATTGGAGTCCACCTGTGGTAAATTCAATTGATTGGACAAGATTTGGAAAGGCACACACCTGTCTATATAAGGTCCAATACTTGACAGTGCATGTCAGAGCAAAAGGTACCCAAGAACACAGTGGCCTCCATCCTTCTTAAATGGAAAGAGTTTGGAACCACCAAGACCCTTCCTAGAGCTGGCCACCAGGCCCGAACTGAGCAATCAGGGGAGAAGGGCCTTGGTCAGGGAGGTGAACAAGAACCCGATGGTCACTCTGACAGAGCTCCAGAGTTCCTCTGTGGAGATGGGAGAACCTTCCAGAAGGACAACCATCTATGCAGCAC
Organism: Oncorhynchus tshawytscha; assembly: GCF_018296145.1. Classification (NCBI taxonomy): domain Eukaryota; kingdom Metazoa; phylum Chordata; class Actinopteri; order Salmoniformes; family Salmonidae; genus Oncorhynchus; species Oncorhynchus tshawytscha. The sequence continues at coordinate 53,422,692 of NC_056438.1, read as the reverse complement.
TCCACCAAACAGGCCTTTATTGTAGAGTTGCCAAATGGAAGCCAAACTTCAGTAAAAGGCACATGACAACCAGCTTGAAGTATGCCAAAAGGCACCTAAAGACTCTCTTGTGAGAAACAATATTATCTGGTCTGATGAAACCAATATTAAATTCTTTGCCAGAATGCCAAGCATCACATCTGGAGGAAACCTGGCACCATCCCTACGGTGAGGCATGGTGGTGGCAGCATCATGTTGTGGGGATGTTTTTTAGTGGCAGGGACTGGGAGACTAGTCAGGATTGAGGGAAAGATGAACAGAGCAAAGTACAGAGAGATCCTTGATGAAGTCCTAAGCCCTCTGGAGCAGGTTCTCAGACAGGGGCGAAGGTTCACCTTCCAACAGGACAACGACCCTAAGCACAGCCAGGACAACACAGGAGTGGCTTCGGGACAAGTCTCAATGTCCTTGAGTGGCTCAGCCAGAGCCTGGACTTTGTCATTTTGGGGTAGTGTGTGAAGATTAATGCGGAAACACAATGTAATGTAATACCTTTTTCAATTAGGCTGTAACGTAACAAAATGTGAAAGAGTGAAGGGGTCTTGAATACTTTCCGATTGCACTGTATACCACTATATATTTTAAATG